>NC_090932.1:1700730129-1701434629 GCF_040938575.1 Ambystoma mexicanum | reverse complement strand
ACATGCCATACAAGTGGAAGTTGCCGAAAGGGCTTGGATAAAACATTGAGAGGGGGCAGGTTTTGTAAAATGATAGAGCAGTTGGGAACACCAGAGCATTTGCTTGTGACCTGTCCATCTACCATACAAATGAGGCACAAGCACTTCAATAGATGTATATTTAGTCAGTGTTCTTATCCCTGTGAGCACCTTTGGAAAAGCATCATGGTTGGGGCAGACTTTTCCCGAACAATTGCAGCTATAAAATGTAAGGAGGATATTCAATGATCTTTTGTATTGAATGATTTTAGCGTTCATTTTGTAATGATGGATTTGTGGTTGTATTGTTATTTATCTGCACTCAACATGGCGAGGGAGTGGAAATCTCTCTTTTATGTTATTCTATGGTTATGTGATGTCAAAAGTTAAGGATGGAGTTGGGATCGTATTGTTATTTACTTGTATTAATGTGGAGATGACGTTGCATGTCTTAAAATATATATATATTCACTGAAAACACATTGTTAAAGGGATGTTATGGTTACACGTAAAACCGAAACCCCCAGAAATTCACCAGTTATGGTAAGATAAGTAACCATAACTCGCGCCACCACCGTGCACTGCTAAGACTAACACCCAGGACATCAAAGATGACATCACAAATGCTATTGATGGCATCACTGATGACATCACATGTGAAAATAATTTTGATCAAAAGTCCCTACAAGGAGCTGTGTTTATAATGTTGGTAACACAATGTCAGGGGTGATCGTGAGACCTATCATGAACTACTTAATCTATTAAAGAATGTACTCATCTACACAACATTTGCACCAACATTCAGGGTTGGGTCTCTTATCTTTCTAACAACTTTGGCCCACATTCGTCGAACAGCAACAAAGTTATATGCATCTAAAAATGTTAACACCCCCCTCTAATGTTGCCCCGTCGTGACAAAATCCAACCAAACTTTGCAAAAACATTCAAATCCGGATTGAAAATCTTTTTGCAAACGTGTGTGCAGAGTCATCATGTGGCACAACATTTATAAGCCTTTGTAATATTTTGGGACCCCACCCCCCTCTGATTTTGTTCCCTCTTGACAAATCAGCCCCACACTTTTCAAAACCATTCAGAATCAGGCCTAGAATTCAATTCATGCAGTTTCATGCAGTTTCATTGAGTGGCGCCAAAGTTATGAGCCATCCAAAAACTGCTTTTCACCAACCCTGCAATGCACAAACAAGCATATATGCCCCCGATCATCTCAGATGGCCATGAACCCAACAGGGCTGCCCGGTCTGCTTGCGGACATCAGAGAAGAAAAACACCACAGGTGGGTCTTTTTATGGCCATATCCCATCCCATCCTCATCACCACTCAGGTCCCCAGAGAATGTTTCTTTAGTTTCACAAGTGCATTGTTGTGTTTTGTAATGTTTTTACTGCGCACCATGAAGCCTTCGAATAGATAACCATGTCCGTGAATTCAACATGGTGGGCATTTCCCAAAATTGGACGCATGTCATGCTTTTCACCATCAAATCAGCAGGTGTGTCGGACCGAACAGGGAAGTATGTCCGTAGAACTAACCCAGATGTCACACATTTTTTGTATCTACTTTTTGGTCATTTAAAAAATAATGGATGGATTTACACCAAATTTACAAATGCATGCTTATGAGACCGAGCCGCCGCTCCAGCCACACATTTGGTGAAAATCCATCCAACGGTTTGGGCTTTAGGCATGACAATTTTTTTCCCTCATTGTGTCTATCAGAAAAACCACACATTTTGGGACCCCCTATAACTTTGCCCCCCCCCCTAACGAATCCTCACTGATAGTGCCATATACTTTTTTTGCAAAGTTTCATGAGAATTAGTCCAGGAGGCAGAAGTTATAAGTCACCCAAAAAGTGCTTTTCCTATCGGTTTAGCAACTTAACCTTAACTACAGGGCCGATGCCGCAGGCCGTGCACTAATAATGAGGATGATTCTTTATGACATATTTCTCAAACTTAAAATAATGTATTTTTTATATAAGAGTGTAAGACGCGTTCATTGAGTGTTCGTTACTGAGTGATATCAGATGACTTTGAACATGATTATGGGGGTAACTATTTAAACAACTGTGTATTGATGTGTTATAAAAGGTGCATGTCTTTCAATACACACCGAGGGTTAATGGATGATGTGAGCAATGGACTGTCAATATATATGTGCCATTGGTAAACCTCTGCCTGTGTTGTGCTGCTTATCTCATTGGATTGTACTAACATGTGTGATCTTCTGCAGGTTTCTGACCGATGTGACTATGTCTACGTCAATGGGAAGGAAATGAAAGGCAAAGGGAGGGTCCTGGTCAATTTCACCTACCAGCACCTGACCGCAGCCCTGGAGATGACGGTGTGGGTCCCCCGGCTGCCTCTCCAGATTGAGATCTCTGACGCCGAGCTGAACCAGATCAAGGGCTGGAGGGTCCCAATCCCCTCCAACAGAAGGTGGGTTTCACTGATAAATGTGCTACAGACAGTGGTTCTTTAGTGGTATATCGACATGAGCGCAGTGAAGGCCCAAGGCACCCAAAGTAGATGCTCAAGACACTGCGTCTGGACAGCTTGACATAGCCTTGAGCCTTTTCCCCAGAAGCACTCCCGCTGCAGGAGCTACAATGACATTCACTTTATGAGGTCATCTTAACCTTTGAGTACACAGACTTTACAGACTGCTTATTGGGCAGTGTAAAAGGCAAATCTAACGCCATTGAGTTTGCCAACTGCACATACAAAAATGTTATGACCTGGTTGAAGGCCGCAGTCACCCTTCAGTGTTGAATTGGTGTAATCTCTGCCAGTGGCCCTCATTAGTCATGTGACTGATATTGAAATAGTCATGTTCTGAGCGAGGACTGATGAAGGTGTTTCGGCCAAGCTAGTGCATCTCATTCCTGTGTGCAACCTGGTGTCTGTATAGACACACTCGTTGACAATTTGGAACCCCACTTACCACATCGAGTTTGCTGTTAGATCTTATCAGGCGCTCCCCCGGAGGTGGGGGAGCTCTGGTGCTCCATGTATGGGCAGCGGGCCCGGTAGCACATGCAATAAGACTCATCCAGCCAGGATGCGATATAGCTCGGAACTGTCCGGACATCTGGCCCTCCGGCTCTTTATTCACGCGTCACATCCCACGGTGCCCGGTGACATGATGCGTACATAACATCACTATTTTTCCCCTAACAACAAAACTACATAAACACTCTCAGGGCTCACAATACTTATAACTCTGTTAAGCTCAAGTTCACATTAGCACACGTAGGGCCTGATTCAGAGAAGTCTTTTATAATGGTGCAATCCCATAGGAAAACGCTATGTGAATCAGGCCCATAGTCTCTCAGTTTACCTGGCGGCCGCGGGCACCCTTAGGTTGTATCCGCTGTGGCGTTGTCGTGCTGTGGTGTCTGCGTCTTCATCATCTTCTCATTCAATATCAGGGCTGCAGTGCGTCTCCTCTGCCTCTTCTTGGTTAACAGACTCTGGGCCCATCTCTGCTTCCCCCTCTCGGTGTCACATCAGGGACGTTTCTACATCTTCACTCTCCAATTCTGGCTGGTTTGGGTCTTTCCTCCACATGTCATCTGGGACTTACTTGAACCAAGATGCATTCCTCGTGATGGTCTCCTGTCCCCGGCTGGCTGTTATCATTGTCCCTTCTCTCTGTTTCACCCTGCAGAGGGTAAGGTCATAACGGGTTGATAGCTTAGACTTCACTGCGTTTCTCAACACCAGTACCTGGTCCCCCACATTGTGCCTTGATTCTCTTGCACGTTGCGTTGTGCTCATGTGTTCATTGGCTGCCACTCGCAGATAGTGAGTGCACTCCTTGTCTAGTTTCTTCACCAGTTTGCTGGGGTGATGCGTTATTGATGAGTTCGAAATCGTTTAGTACATTAAATCTGCTGGGGGTATGTCTGTTGAGCTGTGCAGTGTCACCCAGTAGTTTTGCAGGAACTGGTACAGGTTTACTTTCCATGGGCTGTTCTGGGCTTTCGCTATGCAAAACACCTAGATCTGCTGGGGGTATGTCTGTTGAGCTGTGCAGTGTCACCCGGTAGTTTTGCAGGAACTGGTACAGGTTTACTTTCCATGGGCTGTTCTGGGCTTTCGCTATGCAAAACACCTAGATCTGCTGGGGGTATGTCTGTTGAGCTGTGCCGTGTCACGCGGTAGTTTTGTAGGAACCGGTACAGGTTTACTTTCCATGGGCTGTTCTGGGCTTTCGCTATGCTTAACACCTTGTTTATGGTCCTCATAAAGCATTCTGCATCGCCATTGGCTTGTGGCCACCTTGGAGTGATGTGGTGATGGCAGATGTGCAGATCGCAATATATATTTGGTTAGACCTTTCTCTTGGAAGGGGGCCCATTGTCACATCTGATGTATTTCGGCAGTCCATGTCTGGCGAATATCTTTTCCACAGCTCGGACCACTTCTTCTGCCGCTGTCTATTGTATGATTTCCACATTGGGATATCGCGAGTAGTCGTCTATGGTGACCAACAGGTATGTTCCTTACTGCACTGTGCAGAAATCAACGCTGATCACCGCCCCCATGCTGTGCCCCTCTCAGCAGATTTTATTGGCTCCGGTCTCTGTGGTGCCCAGGTCACTTGGCAGGAGTGGCATGATGAGATAACACTCTCTACTTTTGTGTCTATTTGGGGAAATCACACCCTGTGTCGTATTCTGGCCTTGGTTCTGACTGTTTCCCGATGTCCCTCATGTGCCAAGGTGATGATTCTGCCCTGTAGGCGGGTAGGGATGAGGATGTTTGTGCCTCTTAGAATCAACCCATCGCTTGTGATGTAGAGCTCCTGGCCAACTGAAAATATCCCTGTCAGGAGGTCCCAGGCAGCTGCCATGAGATTGTGGACGTTTCGGAGTAATGGCAGCAACTAGCATGCGAGTACTGCTGTTTTTTACTATGTCGCGGCATGGGTCAGCGTGGGTTGCTTCCAGAATGTCGGTGATGCTGACGGCTTTGGGTTTCATTGTGCCCACAATTTGGCAAATGTGTTCCCTCCATTTTTTTACTTCTACTGGTGTCGCTGCTCTCGGGTGTCTGGAAATGAAATCCGCCGGGTTGTTTGCTCCCGCTTGGTATACCAGGTCAAAGTCATATTACTGAGGTACAGTAGCCATTTGCCAATTGTGGCTGACAGGTCTGGCGATGCCCCTGTGAATATTGGCAGCAGTGGTTTGTGATCAGTATATGCCTTAAACTTTAGCCCGTAGAGGTAAAGGTTGAAATGTCTACAACCACATAGGGCTGCAATGGCCTCCTTCTCTACATGCAAATATCCCTGTTCCGTGGTTGTGTCAGAATGCATGATGCGTATGCAATTGGCTTCACTTCACCTGTGTGCGATGGTTGTACTAGGATTGCTCCCAATCTGACGGAGCTGGTGTCCACATAGAGTTCTATCTGTAAAGTGCATCATAGTATAAACAAAGAGGTGATGGCTGGAAGGTTTAGACTGAATCTTAACCACTGGCATTGCTCGGGGCAACCCTCCAGAGCATCGTTCTTCGCCTGCCAAGCCTTTACAGAAGGGGAAAGACCATATGCAAATCAGGCTTGGCCCCACCCCAAAAGGGGAAGTCCAGCCCGAACTGCTAGGTCACATCCCTTCTGCACGAGACCACAAGCATCCCCAAACATGTTTCACCCTTGTTGGGGCTCATCAGTGAGGAGTAGCTTGGATCTCTAGGTCCAGCAGGCACGGGACCCACGTCTGGGCATACCCGTCCCACTCGGGGTGACAAAGCAAAAACAAAGAGGTGATGGCTGGAAGGTTTAGACTGAATCTTAACCACTGGCATTGCTCGGGGCAACCCTCCAGACCATCGTTCTTCGCCTGCCAAGCCATTACAGAAGGGGAAAGACCATATGCAAATCAGGCTTGGCCCCACCCCAAAAGGGGAAGTCCAGCCCGAACTGCTAGGTCACATCCCTTCTGCACGAGACCACAAGCATCCCCAAACATGTTTCACCCTTGTTGGGGCTCATCAGTGAGGAGTAGCTTGGATCTCTAGGCCCAGCAGGCACGGGACCCACGTCTGGGCATACCCGTCCCACTCGGGGTGACAAAGCAAAAACAAAGAGGTGATGGCTGGAAGGTTTAGACTGAATCTTAACCACTGGCATTGCTCGGGGCAACCCTCCAGACCATCGTTCTTCGCCTGCCAAGCCATTACAAAAGGGGAAAGACCATATGCAAATCAGGCTTGGCCCCACCCCAAAAGGGGAAGTCCAGCCCGAACTGCTAGGTCACATCCCTTCTGCACGAGACCACAAGCATCCCCAAACATGTTTCACCCTTGTTGGGGCTCATCAGTGAGGAGTAGCTTGGATCTCTAGGCCCAGCAGGCACGGGACCCACGTCTGGGCATACCCGTCCCACTCGGGGTGACAAAGCAAAAACAAAGAGGTGATGGCTGGAAGGTTTAGACTGAATCTTAACCACTGGCATTGCTCGGGGCAACCCTCCAGACCATCGTTCTTCGCCTGCCAAGCCATTACAGAAGGGGAAAGACCATATGCAAATCAGGCTTGGCCCCACCCCAAAAGGGGAAGTCCAGCCCGAACTGCTAGGTCACATCCCTTCTGCACGAGACCACAAGCATCCCCAAACATGTTTCACCCTTGTTGGGGCTCATCAGTGAGGAGTAGCTTGGATCTCTAGGCCCAGCAGGCACGGGACCCACGTCTGGGCATACCCGTCCCACTCGGGGTGACAAAGCAAAAACAAAGAGGTGATGGCTGGAAGGTTTAGACTGAATCTTAACCACTGGCATTGCTCGGGGCAACCCTCCAGACCATCGTTCTTCGCCTGCCAAGCCATTACAGAAGGGGAAAGACCATATGCAAATCAGGCTTGGCCCCACCCCAAAAGGGGAAGTCCAGCCCGAACTGCTAGGTAACATCCCTTCTGCACGAGACCACAAGCATCCCCAAACATGTTTCACCCTTGTTGGGGCTCATCAGTGAGGAGTAGCTTGGATCTCTAGGCCCAGCAGGCACGGGACCCACGTCTGAGCATACCCGTCCCACTCGGGGTGACAAAGCAAAAACAAAGAGGTGATGGCTGGAAGGTTTAGACTGAATCTTAACCACTGGCATTGCTCGGGGCAACCCTCCAGACCATCGTTCTTTCGCCTGCCAAGCCATTCCCCGAGTGGGAAGGGTATGCGCAGACGTGGGTCCCTTGCCTGCTGGGCCTAGAGACCCAAGCTACTCCTCACTGATGACGCCCAACAAGGCTGAAACATGTCTGGGGATGCTTGTGGTCTCGTGCAAAAGGGATGTGACCTAGCAGTTTGGGCTGGACTACCCCTTTGGGGGTGGGACCAAGCCTGATTTGCATATGGTTTTTCCCCTTTTGTAATGGCTTGGCAGGCGAAGAACGATGGTCTGGAGGGTTGCCCAGAGCAATGCCAGAGGTCAAGATTTATTCTAAACCTTCCAGCCATTAACTCTATTGTTTTGCTATTGTCACCCCGAGTGGGAAGGGTATGCCCAGACGTGGGTCCCTTGCCTGCTGGGCCTAGAGACCCAAGCTACTCCTCACTGATGACGCCCAACAAGGCTGAAACATGTCTGGGGATGCTTGTGGTCTCGTGCAAAAGGGATGTGACCTAGCAGTTTGGGCTGGACTACCCCTTTGGGGGTGGGACCAAGCCTGATTTGCATATGGTTTTTCCCCTTTTGTAATGGCTTGGCAGGCGAAGAACGATGGTCTGGAGGGTTGCCCAGAGCAATGCCAGAGGTCAAGATTTATTCTAAACCTTCCAGCCATCAACTCTATTGTTTTGCTATTGTCACCCCGAGTGGGAAGGGTATGCCCAGACGTGGGTCCCTTGCCTGCTGGGCCTAGAGACCCAAGCTACTCCTCACTGATGACGCCCAACAAGGCTGAAACATGTCTGGGGATGCTTGTGGTCTCGTGCAAAAGGGATGTGACCTAGCAGTTTGGGCTGGACTACCCCTTTGGGGGTGGGACCAAGCCTGATTTGCATATGGTTTTTCCCCTTTTGTAATGGCTTGGCAGGCGAAGAACGATGGTCTGGAGGGTTGCCCAGAGCAATGCCAGAGGTCAAGATTTATTCTAAACCTTCCAGCCATCAACTCTATTGTTTTGCTATTGTCACCCCGAGTGGGAAGGGTATGCCCAGACGTGGGTCCCTTGCCTGCTGGGCCTAGAGACCCAAGCTACTCCTCACTGATGACGCCCAACAAGGCTGAAACATGTCTGGGGATGCTTGTGGTCTCGTGCAAAAGGGATGTGACCTAGCAGTTTGGGCTGGACTACCCCTTTGGGGGTGGGACCAAGCCTGATTTGCATATGGTTTTTCCCCTTTTGTAATGGCTTGGCAGGCGAAGAACGATGGTCTGGAGGGTTGCCCAGAGCAATGCCAGAGGTCAAGATTTATTCTAAACCTTCCAGCCATCAACTCTATTGTTTTGCTATTGTCACCCCGAGTGGGAAGGGTATGCCCAGACGTGGGTCCCTTGCCTGCTGGGCCTAGAGACCCAAGCTACTCCTCACTGATGACGCCCAACAAGGCTGAAACATGTCTGGGGATGCTTGTGGTCTCGTGCAAAAGGGATGTGACCTAGCAGTTTGGGCTGGACTACCCCTTTGGGGGTGGGACCAAGCCTGATTTGCATATGGTTTTTCCCCTTTTGTAATGGCTTGGCAGGCGAAGAACGATGGTCTGGAGGGTTGCCCAGAGCAATGCCAGAGGTCAAGATTTATTCTAAACCTTCCAGCCATCAACTCTATTGTTTAGCTATTGTCACCCCGAGTGGGAAGGGTATGCCCAGACGTGGGTCCCTTGCCTGCTGGGCCTAGAGACCCAAGCTACTCCTCACTGATGACGCCCAACAAGGCTGAAACATGTCTGGGGATGCTTGTGGTCTCGTGCAAAAGGGATGTGACCTAGCAGTTTGGGCTGGACTACCCCTTTGGGGGTGGGACCAAGCCTGATTTGCATATGGTTTTTCCCCTTTTGTAATGGCTTGGCAGGCGAAGAACGATGGTCTGGAGGGTTGCCCAGAGCAATGCCAGAGGTCAAGATTTATTCTAAACCTTCCAGCCATCAACTCTTTTGTTTTGCTATTGTCACCCCGAGTGGGAAGGGTATGCCCAGACGTGGGTCCCTTGCCTGCTGGGCCTAGAGACCCAAGCTACTCCTCACTGATGACCCCCAACAAGGCTGAAACATGTCTGGGGATGCTTGTGGTCTCGTGCAAAAGGGATGTGACCTAGAAGTTTGGGCTGGACTACCCCTTTGGGGGTGGGACCAAGCCTGATTTACATATGGTTTTTCCCCTTTTGTAATGACTTGGCAGGCGAAGAACGATGGTCTGGAGGGTTGCCCAGAGCAATGCCAGAGGTCAAGATTTATTCTAAACCTTCCAGCCATCAACTCTATTGTTTTGCTATTGTCACCCCGAGTGGGAAGGGTATGCCCAGACGTGGGTCCCTTGCCTGCTGGGCCTAGAGACCCAAGCTACTCCTCACTGATGACGCCCAACAAGGCTGAAACATGTCTGGGGATGCTTGTGGTCTCGTGCAAAAGGGATGTGACCTAGCAGTTTGGGCTGGACTACCCCTTTGGGGGTGGGACCAAGCCTGATTTGCATATGGTTTTTCCCCTTTTGTAATGGCTTGGCAGGCGAAGAACGATGGTCTGGAGGGTTGCCCAGAGCAATGCCAGAGGTCAAGATTTATTCTAAACCTTCCAGCCATCAACTCTATTGTTTTGCTATTGTCACCCCGAGTGGGAAGGGTATGCCCAGACGTGGGTCCCTTGCCTGCTGGGCCTAGAGACCCAAGCTACTCCTCACTGATGACGCCCAACAAGGCTGAAACATGTCTGGGGATGCTTGTGGTCTCGTGCAAAAGGGATGTGACCTAGCAGTTTGGGCTGGACTACCCCTTTGGGGGTGGGACCAAGCCTGATTTGCATATGGTTTTTCCCCTTTTGTAATGGCTTGGCAGGCGAAGAACGATGGTCTGGAGGGTTGCCCAGAGCAATGCCAGAGGTCAAGATTTATTCTAAACCTTCCAGCCATCAACTCTATTGTTTTGCTATTGTCACCCCGAGTGGGAAGGGTATGCCCAGACGTGGGTCCCTTGCCTGCTGGGCCTAGAGACCCAAGCTACTCCTCACTGATGACGCCCAACAAGGCTGAAACATGTCTGGGGATGCTTGTGGTCTCGTGCAAAAGGGATGTGACCTAGCAGTTTGGGCTGGACTACCCCTTTGGGGGTGGGACCAAGCCTGATTTGCATATGGTTTTTCCCCTTTTGTAATGGCTTGGCAGGCGAAGAACGATGGTCTGGAGGGTTGCCCAGAGCAATGCCAGAGGTCAAGATTTATTCTAAACCTTCCAGCCATCAACTCTATTGTTTTGCTATTGTCACCCCGAGTGGGAAGGGTATACCCAGACGTGGGTCCCTTGCCTGCTGGGCCTAGAAACCCAAGCTACTCCTCACTGATGACGCCCAACAAGGCTGAAACATGTCTGGGGATGCTTGTGGTCTCGTGCAAAAGGGATGTGACCTAGCAGTTTGGGCTGGACTACCCCTTTGGGGGTGGGACCAAGCCTGATTTGCATATGGTTTTTCCCCTTTTGTAATGGCTTGGCAGGCGAAGAACGATGGTCTGGAGGGTTGCCCAGAGCAATGCCAGAGGTCAAGATTTATTCTAAACCTTCCAGCCATCAACTCTATTGTTTTGCTATTGTCACCCCGAGTGGGAAGGGTATGCCCAGACGTGGGTCCCTTGCCTGCTGGGCCTAGAGACCCAAGCTACTCCTCACTGATGACGCCCAACAAGGCTGAAACATGTCTGGGGATGCTTGTGGTCTCGTGCAAAAGGGATGTGACCTAGCAGTTTGGGCTGGACTACCCCTTTGGGGGTGGGACCAAGCCTGATTTGCATATTGTTTTTCCCCTTTTGTAATAGCTTGGCAGGCGAAGAACGATGGTCTGGAGGGTTGCCCAGAGCAATGCCAGAGGTCAAGATTTATTCTAAACCTTCCAGCCATCAACTCTATTGTTTTGCAAGTGCATCATAGTATGCCATGGGGGTATCCGATGACAGTGATTCTTTTATCTATTTGAAGGCTTCTTGGCAGCAGGTGTTTCAATCCCACTTGGTGCTGGATTTGGTTATCTCCCTCAGGGGTTCCGATATGGATGCCAGGTTTGGTATAAATCTACCACAGTATGCTGCCATACCTAGGAAGCTGCGCACCTCCATGGTCGTAGTGGGTGATGTCACTCCTTTGACACCGGTGAGTTTGAGAGGGTTAGCTGACACTCCTTTGCTGTTGATTACGTAGCCAAAGAAAATAATTCCTCCTTCAGGTATTGACACTTTTCTCTGTGAATCGTGAGTCCAGCAGTTTCTAGCCTATCAAGGACCATTTCCAGTCTGCGTAGGTGTTCTTCTTTGCTGTTGGCATTTAATAGGATTTCATTAGGTCAAGATGAGTCGAGAACATTGTGATATACCTTGAGTCTCGGTGCAGTTTTAACTGGTGGTATCCAGCGTTAAGATCCAGTTTGGAGAAGAAATGGGATCCTGTGTGGTCCGTTACAATCTCCTCCGGGAAAGGGTCAATGTGCAGTGCTCTTCTTATGGACATGTTTGACAGGCGCATTTCAATGCAAATCCGCACATTCCCTGGTTGTTTATGTTTCTTAATAACAACCATGGGGGATACCCATGGTGTGGTGTCTGAGACTGGTTCTATGATGTCTGCTTTTTCAAGTTCACATAGCTCCTTGGTGACTAGATCCCGCTTGTGGGTTGTACTGTTGAGTCAATGTGTAGTTTGACTAGCTTTCCTTTCAGGCATCCTATGCCCTGTAGGTGGCCCGGGTGCATCAATAGTAGATCACTGATGTCATTTATCAGTCCCAAATCTTCTGCCAACTCCCAACTGAGTAGGCATTCTATGCCCACGTTTACGATGTACACTTTGGATCTGGCCTCTTTTTCTCCCCTGTTGAGGTTTGTCCGGCACCGTCCAATGGACAGTAATTGCATTTCCCAACCATACGCGAACAGAAGGGTGTCTGTCCTTTTTAGTTCTGGCTGGGGTTGCATCTGCTTGATCCTCTCGACGGGCATCGCGTTTACGGAGGCTCCTGTGTCAACATCAGGACAGTTTCCTGTCCTTGCACTTGTATGAGGCACCTGGGTCTCCTCTTTTTCTTATATGTTTTGTTTCCTTGTTCCAGGTGGATTTTCCCTTCTCCCCTTGTGTGTCCTGTCTCGACTGCCGCCACCACCCCGTCGTGTTTATCCCTGGATTAATCCGTGCAGCAGTTGTCCCCATCACAACAAGGCGGGTGTCCGCCTGTTTTTTCTTCTTGGTGTACATTTTTGGCAGTTGAGTTCGGTTTCGTGGGGGTGGACCCGATGATTGACATACCCATGCATAATGATCTCAGCAGCCTCATGCACTGCACGTGGTGCCCTGGGCTGGACAGTTTCACTTCCCATGGTGTGCACCTCCACACTATCTGCATTCATTCGGCCCGGGTGTCCTTGGTTGCCACCATGGGGCTGTGTGAGGTTAGCAGTTCTCCTCTCTGGCTACTGGACGGTTATTGATTTGTGCCACTATGGTTGATGGGGAGAGTTGTGACTTTGGCAGAGTAGTGCCCATGTGAGGTGCTCTGGTGTGTGACAGTTCCCTCTGGTGTTCATACTCCAGTATTCTTGCAAGGGAGATGCCTTTCTCACTCAGTACTATCCACCGCAATTTATGATCTGGCATCTGATTTCTATTTCTATGTCCTCGAACTCGCAGGATAGGGCCAAACGCCGGAGTCTGGTGTGGTACGCGTCGAGGGTTTCATTTTCAGTTTGGACCCTAGTGACAAAGTTAAATGTGTCGTAGTCGGTATCCAGTCAAAGTTTTGAAAACACATTTTTGAAATGCCATTTTGTAAAAAAAAAAATGCTGAAAAAAAATGTGGAATGTTTTTTTTTATTTTATGTTTTATTTTTGTTTCGTTATTAAATAAAATTGTCAATAAAAAAATGAGGGATTGGGGGTGAACCCCCCATTTAAAAAATAAAAAAAAAGTAAAAATTTGAATGTTTTTTTCCCTGCCATTTTGGTGTCGAAAAAATAGCATTTCGAAAATGTGATGTTCGAAAAAGTCACTATAAACCCTCGTAGTCAGGGTTCAGCTTTGGCATGAAAAGTGCTTTGAGTGCATCCTTTTCAGAACGGTATACGTCTGTGCCATCTCATATGGCTAAGGAGTTAAAAACACGCAGTACATCGTCCCCACATTTAGAAGCAGGTGAGACCTAATTTTCTTTGATGTTTTGACATCCTTACAGTCCATTGCAATCTCGAATTTTTGCAACCGGATTGTCCATCTAGGTCCTACTGATGAGGGTTCTGTGTGTGGATCAAATGGGCCTAGTGCTGCAGTGGTGCTGCCCTGCCTTCGTGCTGTTGCTGGTGAGGTGAGCAAGGCCACTATTCCTGATGGCGTCCCTGGGCTGGGTGTGGAAATGCCCTCTGTTATGTTCCTCTTTGTGTTGATTTCCTGTTGGGGTGCAACTGGGTGATGGTTGGGGCATATCCCTCTCACCTAATGAGCAGCTGCTTTCTGTAGTGGCTGTTCGTTGTGTGTTCCCCCACTTTCCATGCTTTGTAACCACTTTGGCATAGATGCAGGTCTTGTCTGCTGTATTCATGGGCCCATGTAGATTTCTCCCATGTCTGGATGTGGCTGTGTTGCATGATGCTGCATGACACAGCACAGTTCCAAGAATTGCTCCCTTTTTGTGTGTGTGCGCGCATGATGGTCGGTGCATGTGTGCGTGCATGTGCTGTGGTCAGTGCATGTGTGTGTGTGCGCTGTGGTCAGTGCATGAGTTTGTGTGTGCATTTGTGTGTGTGATGTGGTTAGTGCATGTGTGTGTGTGTGTGTGTGTGTGCATACACAACTGTGGTTGGTACATGCGTGTGTGTGTGTGTGATTGCGCACACACTGTTTTCTGTACATGAGTGTATGTGCGTGACTCTAAATTTGTGCGTCTGTGCATGGAAATCATTATCCATCATCGACAAAGCTCTCTGCACCAACAAACGTGACTTGCTAAGAGTCCATGTACATCTTAGAAAACACACAGCAGCTCAGATGCAGTGTTGTTTGTAACCCCAATGTCTCACCAAGAAAAGCCAACTCCTAAAATGTGGCACTCTCTACCGCTCCACCATAGGCTTCCCTACAAATAGTGAGAAAAGGAGACACAGCGTCATAGGTGACGTCACCGTACACAGTGAAAAAACTGCATAGCTGGCTGCTGCGATTGTAATCATGGCCGGCTGGCCGGCTCCATAGGGGTTGCCAGGCCATTGGTCCGTGCGTCTTCCATCTCGTCGGTTCTGTTGGGCTCATCTTCTCTAAGGAATGAAGGCCAAAGATGCAATTAGCTACATTTGTGAACAGTACTACTGTTTCATTGCACAGTACACCTGGCAGGCCCAATTTGTTGTTGGGACTGGCACAGGGGGAGTCTCGAGGTCAAACCGAACCACACATTCTTCAATCATTCCCAAATGCGTCATCAGCACTCAAGGCTTCCACCTCGCTTTTGAACTATAATGTAATCTTCCCTGTACCTCGCTCTACAAATCATGTAATTGTAAAACAAAAATGTAAAATGATCATACTCTCAGATTTTTTATGGTTAATCAGTTTATGGTCGGTGGTCTGGGGTCAACTGGTATCTTGGAATTCAGAGGTCTTGGGATTAGGGTAGTTGTAGGTGCTGTAACTCGTGGCTAGCTGGGTGGGGGTCGGAGGCCTGCTTCAGTCGGGTTGTGGTCACACTAACACCAAGGTGCCCAGTTCTGTCTTGCAGCCTTGCGGGGCACATTCTTTTCAAAACAAACATATTGGCCACAATCTTAAAACAAAGAAGGGTGTCTGTGGAAGTTGGCAGTGTAGGCCTCTCTCATCAGCCCTTCGGCCTATCTGGATTCCCTCTTGCCTGCTCGCGGCCTGTGCCTAGGACACTGAATACTGCATGGTCGTGCAGGCCCTGTGCTGTAACTATGGCTACTAACATCGACAAAATGGCGTTTGTTTATATGTGTTCACTAGGTCTAAATGTTTAAATCGCATACACTATTATGATCGTGTGGGGTGTCTTAGCTTGCCCCCCTCAACCTTGTTTATTATAGTTCTTTCAATGGGGCTCATCTCATCTTAAAGCGCCTAGAGTGCTGGGATAGGCTTGCTCCCTTCCCAACATTGCTCATCAACCTAGGACTCACTGACACCCATGTAGGAGAGGATGGAACAAATGTGCCTCTCACTGGAAGGTGGGCACTCAATATTTGCTGCAACCTGTGCCCTGGGAAGGACTGGAAGGTTCTATCTAGTCCTTTGCTCCTATTGGTGAGATCTGTTTTTGGAATACAAACTATCACTGTATTGTGGATCTCCGTTAGGTCTGAGTGGATTTTCATAAGCGAGCATCTCAAGACTAAGGCGCCTCACTAGGAGCATGCATTAAATGTTGATAACACACAGGCCTGTGCCTCTTTGCCTCTCCCTGGTAGACATTGCCCACTAGGTCACACAGGAAAAGGTAACACCGGGCACAGACATGGTTCAGATCTGGTGGAAGTTCTGCTTCGGAAGCTTGGCACAGCGCATGTCAATCGAGCCGGACTCAAACCATTACCCAGCAACGCCTCGTGGAAGGGGTGCTGGGCTGGAGCCCCAGCGTGGAAGCTTGAGCCCGGTGTGTGTTCGGAAATGGGGATCCTAAACCTAGGGCGGATAACATTCTGTGCTGTAGATTAGTTTATAAAACATGGTGGCACCGAGAGCCCTCAGGTTGGTACAAAAAGTAGTAATTTTAAAAAACATTTTGAAGGTTCTTCTGACCTTTATCACAATCGAAGTCAGGAAATAGAGATAACCCTTTCTTTCACTGGAGCGAAGTATTTTCTTTCTTACTTTTCCTACTTGGCAAATCATTCCATTGTTCTCTGGTATAACACTCAGGTGCTCATTTCCGGACCGGCGTGGAGTACGGGAACTGTGTAAAGGCGTGTATGCATTTGGCTTACGCTATGCACCATTTTCCTGAATGTGTATGGAGGAGGAGCAGAAGGCAGCTTGCGTTTCCACCACCTCCCTTCCTGTCCGCGATACAAATTCCCCAGCATTTTCATGCTGCCACAAATGCAGGTATCCCTGTGGAGCCTTCCGGCTTAATGCGCCACCATACAGCAGGCCAACTCCATAAGTATCCATTGCACACGCTGCCTGCCATACTTGCATGGTAGGCACTGTTCACTCACTTGTACGGCGGAGTGCAAATGTGCGGACAAAAGGTGGCGTGCACAAGTGTACACTGCCCTTTGCCCCACACATTTGCATCATGCCATGCAAATGACAAAAATATGGCAGCGGGGAGCCGCCTACATGTATGTCTACACATAACAGCTCCCCGCAGCCGCATTACAGCATGGAGCAACATGAGCTCCTTCGAGTCTGTTAGACACTGCGTCTCATTGACTGTCTTGAATTCCTTGGAGTTTGCTGTTCAACCAACACTCTTGCTCCCATTATTCGACCACGTCACCCTTGGTCTGGTGCAGTTGTGGGTCCTTGAAGGTTTGTAGTCTAGCCAGACATGTGTAATTCCTGACCCTGTGCCTCTGGTCTGTGTAATGTGGATTCTTAAGGCATTGCCCTTTATTCCTGAGCCGCATCATGTATCCAGGTCCACTAAGCAAGGTGCCCAATTTCTCCTTTAAAGCAGTGTCCACTGGATGATGGAGGGGTGGGGGGGGGGGCAGGAGGGGGGCAGGGCTTTTTCTCTGCGAGACCCGAGGCCTGGCACTTCACCCAGTAGCTTCAGCCTACCATGATTGCTCTGGCACAGAGGGGTCCCTGCTGTGGTATACATGGCTTTTACATGTGCAATGTGACAAAACATACATAGAATGGCCTCTGAGAGCAGGGGCTCACATACTTCCTGACTATGCCGTGGGGGTGCTCCCATATTATTAAGAAGGGCCATCTTATTCTGCTGGGGCACGGGGGGGGTGTGGGGGGGCATGCTGGACCAGTGCGCGGATTCTCTGATGTTGGACGCGCTTGGATTATTGATGAAGAAGGCCTTCAACAAATATGTTCAGTCCGAGTGTTCAGAAGTGAATGTCTACCCAGAAAAAGTACATGGGGGGGGGGCTTCTATGTGCTATGCCTGAGCCTGTACCCCAACTCGGCTCATAGATGATTCTGTCCTAAAAGTAATAGAGGAAGAAAGTGAATAGCAGCAATGGGCTGCCTCTATTTATTTATTTTTTATTTCTTACCTTTGTAAAGCGCACTGCAGCCCGCAGGCCTTGAGGCGCTGTGAACGGTGCCTAGGAAGACTTCATTAAGGGTTACAAAAAAGCTGCCCCAGAAGGGTTCTTAGACATGAATACAGTGTTACATATGCCTATGTTGCGGACAAAAACAGGCAAAATTATATGAAGAGACTAGTCCTGATAGCCTTGCGAAAGGCAGTGTGAGAGTCAATTTGTCTGATATGCGGTAGAAGGGAATTCCAGAGGATGGCTGCCATGGTAGGGAAGCTGGTGCCACCAGCACGCACTCTGCGGGTTTTTGGCACAGTGATCAAGTTGGAGTAGGCCTCTCTGGATAGCCTAGATGCACAGGGTTTAGAGAATCTCTGGATGAGATAGTGGGGGGCCTGATCGTGGAGACACTTGTGAGTGAGGGCAAGTGAAGCCGGACTGCTGAAGGCAAAGAAGATGGTTTTCTTCGAGGAATTTTTGTACTTGCAGGTAAGCTGCTTTGTCCAGGATTTTTAGTAAAAATGGGACAGTGGTGATGGACCGAAGGGTCTAGGGAAGGTTTTTTGAGGAGCGGATGAACCCACGCCTCCTTGAGCTCAGCTGGAACATGGCCAGACTTGAACGAGGCGTTAATGAAGGCAGTGATGAAAGGGACAAGGGAGGGGGCACAGTCCTTGATCACCTGAGCTTGGCAGACGTCCCCTTTACAATTGGTTTCAGTCATGTCCTTAAACTCAAACAGATGGGATTGGCTGGTGGCAGCTGACGGAGCGGGGGAGCCATGGTTTTTGGCTATAAGGTTGTTAAGTGCCTTTTGGTGTGCAAGGATCTTGGCGTGAAGAGTGTCCAGTTTATCCAACATGGCGGATTAAATTCTGTTGCACCAGGCCTCATCTTTTAGGAGAGTGGGAGGAGGGGAGACAGAGGTCTCCAGCTCTCTAAAGATGGTGAAGATTTCTCTGGTCCCTGACTTGGCATCCGAAATCCTAGCGTTGAAAGAGGACGCCTTAGCCTTAATGATGGCGGTTTTGTATTCTGTGGAAAGGGCCTTGAAGACTGCTTTGGTGGTGTCTTTGGGGTTATTCTTCCAGGCAGTGAGTGCGACTCTTTTTTTGGAACGTAGCTGTAAGAGCTCCTGGGAGAACCAGGCATTTGCATGATTTACGTTTTTTGCTTTTTTGAGGGTGAGTGGGGCTACAGTGTCCACGGCCATGGTGATGATCCTCTTGAAGTCATTGGCGAGTACAGTTAGATCATTGGAGAAGGGAGGCAATAAAGCAGGTCCCAGGAGATGGTTAGTGAGGTTCTCCTTTGTGAGCTGCCAAGAGCTTCTAGTGAGTGCGGCAGGGAGTGGAATCGCTGGCCTGGGAGGCCCTTTAGCTGTGGTGATGTCACATTTGATGCAATAGTGGTCAGATCAAGGGATAGGGGAGATGTCTTTGACCTCTAGAGTGCAGTTGTGGTGGGCAACCCAGTCTAGCGTTCACCCTTTAGAGTGGGTGGGCCTGGAGATAGATTGGGAGAACCCAAGATTGGAGAGAGCTTTTTTGAGGGCAGTGGCGTGGGAATCCTTAGAATCATTGAGGCCAAGGTTAAGGTCACCTAAGAGGATAACTTTAGATGAGCTTTTTAGATTGTCTGAGAGCGAGTGGATTAAGGCTTCCTGGAAGTCAGTGCTAAGTGCAGGGCGATGGTAGACAACGTGAAAGGCAATGGTACAGTTGGCTGAGAGCTTGAGTTTGAGCAAGAGGTAGTCAGAGCTCTGAGCCAAGTCCGCTTGAATCCTCCTGAATGCGAGATTCTCCTTGGCAATTACAGCTACCCCCCTCACCTGTGTGAGTGGAGCGATCTTGTCTGTGGATGGAATACCCTTCTGGGATGGTACATTGGTAATGCAGGCTATATTGGTAGCATTGGACGAGTGCAAGCTATAGTGGTAGCATTGGCCGAGTGCAGGCTATAGTGGTAGCATGGGCGTAGTGCAGTCTATATTGGTAGCATTGGCCGAGTGCAGGCTATAGTGGTAGCATTGGCTGAGTGCAGGCTATAGTGGTAGCATGGGCGGAGTGCAGGCTATATTTGTAGCATGGGCGGAGTGCAGGCTATATTGGAAGCATGGGCGTAGTGCAGTCTATATTGGTAGCATTGGCCAAGTGCAGGCTATAGTGGTAGCATTGGCCGAGTGCAGGCTATAGTGGTAGCATGGGCGGAGTGCAGGCTATATTGGTAGCATGGGCAGAGTGCAGGCTATATTGGAAGCATGGGTGTAGTGCAGTCTATATTGGTAGCATTGGCCGAGTGCAGGCTATAGTGGTAGGATGGGTGGAGTGCAGGCTACATCGGTAGCATGGGCGTAGTGCAGGCTGTATTGGTAGAATTGGCTGAGTGCAGGCTATAGTGGTAGCATTGTCTGAGTGCAGGCTATAGTGGTAGCATTGGCTGAGTGCAGGCTATAGTGGTAGCATTGGCGGAGTGCAGGCTATATCAGTAGCATTGGCGGAGTGCAGGCTATATCGGTAGCATGGGCGGAGTGCAGGCTATGTCGGTAGCATGGGCGGAGTGCAGGCCATATAGGTAGCATGGGCATAGAGCAGGCTATATCGGTAGCATGGGTGGAGTGCAGGCTATATTGGTAGCATTGGCCGAGTGCAGGTTATAGTGGTAGCATTGGCCGAGTGCAGGCTATATCGGTAGCATTGGCGGAGTGCAGGCTATATCGGTAGCATGGGCTGAGTGCAGGCTATGTCGGTAGCATGGGCGGAGTGCAGGCTATATCGGTAGCATGGGCGGAGTGCAGGCTATATTGGTAGCATAGGTGGAGTGCAGGCTATATTGGTAACATGGGCGGAGTGCAGGCTATATCGGTAGCATGGGCGGGGGCGTGGCTAGCACGCATGCAGTGAGGACAGGCTTCCGTGGAGCTCGGGTCCGTGATCCTTAAGAAGAACGATAATATTGCTTAAATGTGTCTGCACAGGAGAAAAAACTGTACATAAACGAAGGGGAACCGGTCCCCAACACTCGACCCTGCTCCTGGAGTGAATCGGAACAGCAAAGGCTGAAAACGCGGAGCTCAAAGCCGAGCCCCTGCGACCTGCAAGATGGCGGAGCCCGCCATGAAATGAAAACGTAGCAGACGCGGACACGAATCTCTCCGAAAAGTGCGGCAACGAAGAGCACTCTCCCCCACCAAAGCCGACAAGGTGGGACGCCCACCCCCCGGTTACACCCCAGCCAAAACTGACGCACTGAGGAGCCGCAGGGGTTGACAACCGGTGAGCCGTGGCCAGTGGCACCAGCATCGGGAGGTACTCCGGGGCAGAGGAGAATCGAAGATGCTGGGCATCAAGGGAACAAGCTGTCACTACGCACAAGACTGGGGGTGCGGAGATCAGCCAGCTGCACGGGAGAGGAGCGCATGGAGACGGCACCAGAGACAGCCGCCTAGACTGAGGGCGCTGACGGGGAGTCCAACGG
Organism: Ambystoma mexicanum; assembly: GCF_040938575.1. NCBI lineage: Eukaryota > Metazoa > Chordata > Amphibia > Caudata > Ambystomatidae > Ambystoma > Ambystoma mexicanum. The sequence continues at coordinate 1,701,413,739 of NC_090932.1, read as the reverse complement.
AGCGAAGAGAGTGGAGATCCAACTCCCGGGGAACACAGTGAGTGAGGCGAGGAAAGAGTCGGGCCCCCCCATACCACTCATAATTGGGACACGAGCGTGTGGTGGGCCCCACCCCACACGGTCATCTAGTCAGTGGGGGAGGCCAACAAGACCCACAGGTCTGGTACTGCGAACACAACGGCACAGGCTATAGGCTGGCCCGGAACGGACACTGGGCTCACACGGTGAAGGGCGGCCCTCTGACAAAGGAAGGCGAGAACCGCAGCAGCAACTGTAACGGCACCAACTGAGCGCCCAGAAGTGCTCCACAGAGGGCAGAGAGCCCCCGTTTGCCTGAACCAAAGGCGGATGGGGTCAACCATTCCACCCAATGCACCGCGCTAACGCAGGTGGTGAGCTGGAGCCTGCCCTGACATAATCACAGGATTCCCGTGAACAGCCCCATCCTTGATAAAGGACCAAACACACGCAAAGGGGAACGCAATCTCTGAACAGCAACAGTAAGCAGCAAAAGCACTTACTCACAGACAAAGAGAGCGGCAACACATCAACTGGCAATCGGTCTCAAGGACACCCACTTCCGTTTGTAAACCTACAGAAGGGCAAGTTTCACAAGGCAGGGACCAGCTAGAACTAATAAAGGAAGCTGCCTGGATTGCACCCCAACCAACTGATCTGGGAACACGAGAAGTAAGGTCGAGCAGGTTACATCAACCTAAGCTGCCAGACTACTGCCTGTTAGGGAAATCTGGCCAGTGCGGCACTCTCAGAGATAAAAGGATCGCAGCGCAAGCAAGGGGCCACCAGAAAGAACTGCATAATTGCTAAACCGGACCTGCTATAGCAGACTGTGGGACCGTAGGAAGGTGATGTCTCCCCCTAAACACAAGCCGAAACTAGTCACAATGGACAGTCAGGCCCCAAAGACAACCACAACAAGATAGGGAAACCACAGAGGAGCCGCTCCAACAAGAAGAGGACCTCAAGCACACGCAAGTCTTACAAGCAATAGCAGCACTCTGCACATCCATTGAGGGTAAGAATGAGGAGGTAAAATCAGACATGCAGCTCATGCGCCAGGACACCCGTAACTTAAGTGAAAGGGTGACGGTAACTGAAACTACCCTACAAGACAACATGGAGAGTACGAAAGACCTACAGATAAAAGTGCAAGATCTGGAACAAAAAGTGGCGAGACGGGAGGGGTGTTCCGAAGATGCTGAGGGTGGAGCCCGTCGGAATAACATCCGCATCCTGGGGGTCCCGGAAGCCATGGAGGGACCGGACCCAACGGAATTTACTGCTGCAACGGAAATAGGACCAGGAAAACTTTCCCAAGGGTTCTCTGTGGAGCGAGCCCACAGATCTCTACAGAAACGTCACCCGCCTGGATCACACCCATGCCCAATCATAGCCAAAATTCTAAATTTTCGTGACCGAGAAACAATATTGCGGAGTCAGGTGCAGAGTCCAGTCTGCCTCCAGTCCTCCAGTTCCTGCTGTGAATTGAACTGCTGCGCTGAGGAGCTGCACTACGTGCTCAGTCCTCTTTCTTGCTCTACTGGCCTTACTATTCAAAAACCCCACCAGGGCGCAGAGCGCGGCGCGGAGTCCGGCGCAGAGTCCAGTCTGCCTCCAGTCCGCCTTCATCGCCGTAGTGCTGAGGAATCGTGAACCTGCGAACTACCATTCCTTGACTACCAGTAAGAAGTAATCATGGTAATTGACATTCGCCCACAGACGCGGCAAACAACTTTGAACGCCCGAAATCGTGGCGAGCCTTCTTTTTCACCCGAAGCCACGATCTCAGTCGCTGGCGTTTCCACGAACATTCTCCCTTTTCTCCCCTCCCTTTCAACATCCTTTGGGCTTCCTAGCTGCCCCCCTCCTTCCTTTTCCTCTGTTACAGTCTATTCTTCCGCTCCTCCTTTTCCTTCCCCTCACCTGGCTCAATCTGTAGCTGCAAGTCTCCCTCTCAGTCCCTCACGCCCTCATACCAAAGGCTTCGGCGGCTCTCATTGCTGCAGACCCAGCCGGGGTGCCGGCGGTTGGTGCTAAAGCTGTTCAGGCAATGACAGGCAGTTTGAACTCTGGATTTGGGAGCGCCGCCGCAGACATTGTGATTGAGCCGTCTGGGGGAGTTGAATCACCTGTTGTTTTGGATGGTGCAGCCCAGTTGCCGCTCGATGTACTTGGTGACGAAGTCGAGTAAATCGAACAAGTTGCGATGCCCGACTGTTTAACCCATGATTCCCACTCAAATGAGCCTTCTAACGTGTGCAATAACATTTTAGGAGTTGCGACACTGCACACAGCGTCATCTGTTCCTGACTCACTTACTTTGTCAATTATGGCAAATAGACTTCAGCCACTCGAATCAACCGAGATGGTAGAAATTGATACAGCTTCCTTTCTATCTCCGTTTGACGTAACGGACACAGAACTCCTGGCACTAAAATTACCAAATGGGTCTGGAAATCAGACACATTTTTCCTTTGTTCCGCCCCTGAACAGTGTAAAACCATGCGACTCTCCAGTCAGTAGAGTTGTTGTTGAGAATACGACACCCAAAATTGAGTCGGACTTGCAAAGAAGCGACGCTTTACGTCCATTGGAATCACTAGCACCCCAGCCCTGCCTACCCTCTCTTCCCACATTTATTCATAAAAAACGTTTGGATGTGGATTTGGCAGGGCTTGAAGCGAGGCTGACAGAGCGGCTGACAGCTGACTATCAAGCTGTAAAAAACAAATTAATTCATAGCTTCTCCATGGCTCCACAAAATGTATCTATCACAACAGAAATATCACCGACCAACAGAGAGAAAGGAGTGAAGTTTGCTCACAATTCAAATAACAAGCTTAAATCTTGGACAAGTACACCACATCAAAAAGATGCAGAGAACATTCAAAACATGGGCTTCACCTTGAAAAGAAACTCACACTTGAGCTCATCAAAGGAGCCCATCGAAATCTGCAATTTCATTGCAACACTAAAGCAGCCCATCAATCTTCAGGAAATGATCGGTCCTCTGGAAAACAGGATGAACCGTCTACTCCAGAGCCCGAGACAACTACCCACAACAAAGAAAATCTCTCGGTAGCAGCTGGGATCCAGATTCATAACAATGTTCTGGCGGCTTCATCATTAGCTTTGATTCCATTTATCAAACTCTTTGAAACATTAAACGAGACTGTAAAAGATCAAAATGCTCTGTTACACAATCTCATAAATAAATTCTCGTCATTGGAAGAAAACAACACTCACCTAATGTCTAGAGTCGAACATGAAGCAGAGATCTCCTTTCAATGGCAAAACCGGCTAGGGGATGTCGCAATGAAGGACCACACAGACAAAAATGATCAAACGGAGGCAATTCTAGAAATAATGAAGTAGTGTTGGCATTCCCTACCACAAAATAAGAGACTCCCACATCGCCCAGAGAGATCAAACGATAACATAAGGAAAAATGCAAACCAGTGTGGACCAAATAACATCCCTATGCTTTGCATCACCTCCGATAAGATCTCTGATACACCTCAATCCGATGAAGCGAATATTGCAATCACTGTATCTTCTGATCCACAAGTGATATCTACATCAGAAGTTCAGGTTGAACATTCTCACCCGAAGAGAGCACAACTGGGCTCGGGTGCCCTGCCAGTAAATACCATCTCACCTGTGGTCGTTGTAGGAAAAGACCAAACCATAAATAAAGCTATTGCACCGCTTTCCAAAGGACCTGTCAGTACTTTTGACATCTTTACCGGAACTGCAAAACTTTTTGTCCCCTCGGTTCCATCCAAACCGGGTGAAAAATCTACAAAAGCACTGGTCAACAAACAAATAGTGAACAAGCAGCAAATGAAAACAAGCAATGCTCGAATCAAAACAAAACAGTTTGTGAGGAACCTCACTACGCCACAAAGGTTGGGCCTGTTCTCATGTAATGTTTCCAAGATGAGCCTGAATGTGTGCCTTCCAGAAATCCGGTGTCAAAAGAAACTACAAAGACAAATGTGGTAAGATCAATGAATCCAAACAAAAGACAAAGAATTGAATCTGATTCTGGTTCAAAGACAACTGACTTAAGTGTTACCGATCTATGTGATCTCTCTACATATTCAGCTGAATTTGATGAATCGATGCAGCCACCACAGGCAGACGGAAGTGCTCGCCCTGTTATAAACATCTCCCAAGGTCCGAGAAAAACTCACCAAACAATAAAATCTAAAGACGTTGAAACAAACAGGTCCGTTATGAGTGCAAATTCTAACATCTCAAGTGAGTTTTCACAACGTCACAATCAGAAATGCGATGAAACTGGTGCACAACAAAAAAGACTGATCTCTACAAAACTAAATCCTAAAATGACAGCGGCAAAATGGCGAAAACAAAAGCCTAATGAACTTAAAAGAAATTGTGCCTGCGAAACAGCCACAGGACAAAAAGCTTTGGAGAATTAGACTTGATAATATTTTCTCAGATGCAAATGAGGTCAATTTAAATCGCAGAAACGTGATGTGATTGCTACATAATTTCTCATCTTTAAGTACGATCACTTCCAATGATATAACCATTGTGGAATACATCACTCAGGACTCCCTAGATATGGTTTACCTACACATCACCTCCCAGGCAGTTGAAAATGCCTTGGTTGCAGCAAAAGACGAACTGCTGTCATATGGCTTTGATATGACAGTAGAACCCAAGCAAACACGAGAAGGAAGTGGAAAAGATGTGCCATTTGTCCGTGAGCAATCCCATGAACAACGACGAGAAACTCTAAGGAAACAATTTAACATCAAAGAAAGAACAGCCGGCAAACAAAAGACCCCCTTAAATCTGCTTCACAGAATTACTCTATTAGAACCTAGCTATTGCAAACAACGAAGGAGGATGTGAATGTGCTTCTCTCATGGAACACCAGAGGTTTCCGGCATCTGTTCCAGAACTTTGAAATTCCCCTGGAAAAAACATTTGCAGTTTGTCTCCAGGAAACATGGTTGCGGTATGTGCCCCACAGAGATGGATACTCCATTGTGTTAAATCCGGCTGGAAAAAAACAATTTGGTCGACCATTCTCTGGGATGCTGACAATGATAAATAATTCATCTGGATGGGAGATCTTACACTCGCTTTCTCCAAATATGTTTGTGCAGGGAACAATCCTCCAAAATAGACTTGGACCTAGCGCAACTTTCAAGCATTTATTGCTTGTTAACATTTACTGGAATACAGCGATGATCTCCTCACGTCTCTTCATACAATCAATAACAAAATTGATTGATGATAACATGGAACTGCTGCCCGACTTACAAGTGATAGTTTGCGGCAACCTGAATTTTTTGTGGTTTGATGATAAATTGAAAATGACAAAATGTAAGCATCAAGCTATCACTTCCTGTAGAGGTTATCGATTTCATTCAGCAATGAGTGCTAGGAACTGCTACATGCTTAACGGCCAAACTAAAGGAGACTGTCCTCCGAACTATACATGGCAGCGTGATGGCACAGAAAAAATCTAGACTATTTTTGGGCATCTAACACCATGTCTAATAATATTATTCGGATGAAGATCCTGAAATCAACACTTAGCAACCATAAACCGCTTGAATTAACTCTAAAAGCGTCCTCGCTAAGAAACGAAGAGCTTTTCAGTCAGCCAGTTGAGGTCAATCAAAGAGGTAATCGGTTAAAAATAAATAATAACCAATTTAGGAGAGTAAATGAAAGGATGTCCTCAGAAGATGTAGGTCCATGGGATAAACTAAACTATACTGCTCTGTTGGTAGACTTTCAAACAAAGTTCTATCATCCAAACAGTTGTTCATATACAAAAAAATATAAATTTAGTCCAATGGTGTCTCTAAAAAAAAACAACTGCAACGTGATCTGAGAAAATTAAAAAAGGTACAGATCCAAACATACTGTCGCAAATGAAACATCTTAAAATGAAATACCGTAACTGGCTGAAATGCTTTACACTGATGAGAGACCAAGAGCGAGGAGAACGAATCCTGACGTTTATCATTTGTCATCAGACAAAGGAGATTTGGAACATCATAAATAATAAAGCAATACACCAGCAAGCCAAGATCCAAACCGGTATTTCTAAGGCCAGTTGGGAACAACATTTCGCTAAGGTCTTTGGAAGCAATGTAATCTGGACAAGCGACGAAACGCTTGAAGCGGTCCAGTCTTGGAATGTAATCGAATCAAGAGTAGACATATCAACAGCAATCAAACAGCTAAAAAACTCTCGAGCGGCTGGACCTGATGGTCTCACCAACGTCACATTAAAAGCAAACAACGAGGAATGGACAACCTTCATTTATCATCTATTTAAAGCGATAGCCACCACAAAGTCTATCCCTAAATCTTTGAACTCGGCCATCATAGTTCCCATTTTCAAAAAAGGTAGCCGAGATGACCCAGCGAATTATCGAACTATTGCCCTTTTAGACATTGTGGGCAAGATATTTGCGTCTTTTCTACAGAAGAAATTGTCAAAGTGGGCCACCAGCTCAGGTCACTTTGATATCCGTCAGACAGGCTTCACTAAGGGTGTGGGGACAGAAGTAAATTTGACGATACTGAACCTGCTGAAACTAAATGCTTTACAACAAGGCAAAAACCTGTTCATAGCATTTATTGATATGAAACAAGCTTTTGATTCACTTGATAGATCAAAATTGTGGTGAAAATTGAAGACATGGTCGTGTCCGCTCGAATTATTACAACCAATAATGGCTCTCTTTAAAGAAACTTCAGTTAGAGTGCGAATCAATGAAGCTGGTGAGCTCACTGAGGAAATAAGCACTAAAAAGGGAGTCAAACAAGGATGCCATCTGGCGGCCTTGTTATTGAAGCTTTTCATATCAGACGTATCTGAAGCGTTCTCTCAGACACGATGTTTTCCCCCAAAGATTAACAGCAATAGCATCAGTTGGACAATATACGCGGATATACATGGATGATATGTCCTAATCGACTCAACGCCAATTGGCCTTCAGAGGCTCTTATTGGCCCTCGAAAAGTACTCAAATGAAAATGTATTGCAAATTAATGCGGAAAAAACAAAGATCATGTCGATTGGATATACTTCTAAAAGATTAATCAAGAACTTCAGATGGAAACTTGATGCAACACAGATACAACATGTACCAACTGTTCGATGTTTAGGCATATTATTCAATACCTCAATTAGAGAACATGATTGGATGCTCGATCTCAAACAACGTATGCTGACTTTTTCGCTACAAGGGGCGAAGCTTCATGCTGAATATGGGAAATTTACCTTAAAACCTGTACTAACTTTCTATACACAAAAGGTTATCCCCTCAATTACGTTTGGAGCTGAGGCTGGCTGGAATCTAGATCATCATCTGTGGTCAACCCTCGAAGGTTTATTTTGGAGACGTATACTTAAGCTTCCAAAGGGCGTCTCTATGATTTCTATAAGGTATGAGCTTGGAATCGAATCGATGTACAACATAGTTGTCTGGAAATCGTTGGCTATGTTACGAAAGATGTCGATAATGGATCAGGCTCCAGCCTATCAAATCTTTTCAACTGTGACCCAACAGCAGCATTGTGATATCATGATAAATTGGTCCAGTGGATTAAAAATGATCCTTGACTCTGCAGATATAAAGTGGGAAACACTCATAGCAAGGCCTCAAATCGCCAAACCGAAACTAAGAAAGTGGAACTGGATCCAGAACTCTGAACAAAGAAATCTCCTGTCGTCGTAGATTGATTTGGGGCCTCTAACAAACTGTTTAGACTGCCTACCCAGACATCTCCTAAAATTTCCCTCTAGGAAACACCGCAATCAATTCATGAGATTGCGACTGAACGCATATACAACTAAGGAAATCCAATGGAGACGTAGAGCCAATAACATCAAGAATAATCTTTGTAGGTTTTGTGGCAAATCAGTTGAATCAGTTAAACACCTGATCACTGAATGTCCTAATATAACGCAATCTAGATCTCAATACCTTAGTTCGTTTGCACCAGTAGACGAAGACATGGAGAAATGGTGGTACTGGATTCTATCTGGAACAAACGTTTTGCTCTCATGTGCAGTATGTGAGTTTTTGGAAAACATTTTGAAAGAGGATTTGTCCTAACTTGAATTCCTTCGTCAATACTTATTTATATTAATAGAAAGAATGTTTCTGTTTTTGTGAGTGCTTCTTTTTTGTATATTTATGTGAAAGTTAGATCTGCCTTTATTGTAATTGAAGTTTATGTATAAACTAAGTGTTACAATTCAAATAAAAAAATAAATAAATAAATATTGCGATACTCGAGAGAAGGAGGAGAGATCAGGAGAAAAAACTCTATACAATAGTCATGTACCCAGACTATACCCCTACCGTGCAGCAAGCAAGGAACTCCTTCATTCCTATAAAAGCAAGATTACGGAAACTTAATTTAAAATATATGCTACTCTACCCGTCACGCCTCAAGATACTGTATAAAGGAAAAGCGATATTTCTGGAGACCCCAGCCGCAGCAAATATGTGGCTTGAACATAATAACATTGCAGACGACAAAGAAGAACCATCAAAGTCAGACATGGGATGATCACACACCCGCCACTGCAAAAAGCGTAACTGGATTTCCCCATAATAATACAGAAAGCAGACAACCATACTACATTTGAATCCTAGCAAGAAGTTAGCTAGACCGGACAAGAGCTCAATGGACCACACGTGAGATCGAAAGGCGACCCACCCCACTGGAAACTGTGCAGGCGGTCTGCCTACACACCACCCGATCCGGAAGGCCAGGAGTAGCCTAGAAGGCTCAGGACCCCCTGAGCACTGCAAGTTGAAAGCAACTGCTAGCGGCAGTTCAAAGTTGTTTAGTTTTTTTTCTCATTAAATAAAATGAGAGTTACACAAGTTAAAAAGTCTCCAAAGGTCGTTGTGGATGGGGCGGAGAGAGCTGAGCAAAGAAGGAAGCGGATGAAAATGGGTGAAAGAGAGGGGGATGCTGACAGTTGCCGTTCTGAAGCAACAAAAAACCCCTCTAAACCGCTATGGCAACTAAAATAAAAATAATGACTTGGAAAGTGAGAGGCTTGGGAACTTATCTAAGCCGGAATAGAATCAAGTCTTACTTGAACAGAAAAGGAATGCAAATAGCCCTATTACAAGAAACACATTACACAGCGGATTCTATGGCAAAATTATGCGAACATTGGGGTGGGCAGGTAATTGGAACCACCTACTCCATACGCCAGAGAAGTATACCCCTGGATTCACCCCCAACTCCCTTTCCATTTAGTTAAGTCTGAGATAGACCCGGAGGGCAGGTTCGCGATAATCTGGGGCCGGTTAGAGCAAGTAGAGGTATATATAGTGAACTCCTATCTTCCCAACAACAACATTCCGGTGCACCTGAATACAATGTATGCCAAAATCGCACCATACAGACATGGCATCTTTTTCTGTGGATGGGATTTTAACTATGTGCATAACCCGGAACTTGACAGGTCCCAGCCCCACCCGAAAGGCCCATCAGCAGTAGTGGCAGCCCTGACCCTATTAACGGACAGGCTGGACCTCGCTGATACATGGAGAGAGCTGCATCCTGATACTCGTGGCTACTCGTACTTCTCGTCCCCACATGACCTACATACGAGATTAGTAAAGTACACCTGTCACAAATAGATGGGGCAAAGCACCTGGGGAGAACCATCTCAGATCACTCACCACTCCTGGTAGAATGGAACCACGCCGGCCCAAGACCTCCTATTCCTATGTGGAGAATGCCGGTGGAAGCCCTGGGAGACCTAGCATTTAAAGAGGAGCTCCTATTCTTTGGTAACACTGTTTGTTATTGAGTACATAAAACACAGAATGCAGCCCATATTTGCTAAATGGCTGTTTTGAGATGTCGTTTTCTGAGGGTACAGCAATTGTTTGACATAGAGAGTCGCTTTGTGTTCCTTCCTTTGGTTAAAATATTAATGCAATATACAGCACACTTTCTGAGATAAATTGGCTATAAAGCAAGAGTGTTTGCAATTGTTTTGTAGGGTAACACAGTCCAATTCATGCCAGTCACCAATAGTGCACAGGAACATTAATGCTTTGCTATTATGAATGCCATGCCACAATGAAAACATGTCCAACTGGCTGCACAATGTAGACCAGTGTAAACACCTAATAACATTATAGTAAAGCATGACAGGCCACATTTAGATATACCTAGAGTGGTTGCACCAAAACGCCACTCAGAGCAATAACACTCATCAAGAAGAGAGCACACATTAAAGCGTGTATCTCTGCGGCCTCTAACAACACAGCCAAACTCTAAAATCTGCAAAGAACTGGCCAATCCTGTTGTGGTATATACCTCTCCTGTTCCCTCCCAGGCCCTCTGTAAAGCTCTGGCCTCTCACTTCTCTGCTAAATCTCAGGACATCCTGTCCTCTATCTCCTCTTCCTCTCTCGGCCTCCTTTGGCCATCTCTACCTCTCCTCCTCCTTTTTCCTCTTTCTCTCTGACAACACCTGACAAGGTTTCTAGACAAGTCCGATCTGTGAAAGTGTTGTTCAAACAGGTGCTCTGCTGCTCCTCCAGAACCGTGAAAGACCATATTGACACCCTCGCTCCAGCCTTAGCCGATTTCTGTAATCACTCTTTCGCCACTGCAATGGTCCCCTCTCCCTTTAAGCACTCCCTTGTGCACCCACTCCTCAAGAAGCCGTCTACTGATCCTACCTGCCCGGAAAACTATCGCTCAATCTCCATCACCCCTTTCCTGAGCAAACTCTTGGAAAAGCTCGCCATCTCCCAGCTTACTCTCCACACTGAATCTGTTGGTTGTCTCCATGACCATCAGTCTGGCTTCAGATCTGCCAGAAGCATGGAATCTGCTCTCCTTAACACCCGTGAAGATCTGCTCTCTAACCTTGATTCCAGCATTCCTTCTGTTCTCATCCTTCTTCTTTCCTCTGCTTTCGACAGGCTCAACGTCACCATCCTGATCAATCGACTCTGTGAGAACCTGGGCATCACGGATCAGACCCTAGAGTGACTGACCTCCTTCCATTTGGACCGCCCACCGCTCCCAGGTCCATCTTGGTCCCATTCTCTCTGCCACCTCTCTCTACCTGTGGCATACCCCAGGGCTCTATCCCCTCACCCTGGTTTTTCAACCTCTACTTAGCCACTTTGGCCTCCCTGATCTCTACCTTCTCCTCTAACTTTCAGTGTTATGCGGATGACTCAGCTTTCCTTCAGGCTCCCCTCAGCCTCCTCTCCTCTCTTGCTCATTCCTGAATGTCTATCCACGATTCAGGATTGGTGCGCTTCCAACGATCTCTGCCTTAATGCCAGTATGACAGAGATCCTTCTCATTGGGACCCTTGCCTCTGTGTTTCCTCTCTCACTATAGCAGACCGCCTTGGGTCCTCTTCCATTGCCTTCCTGCGAGGTAAAAAACCTTAGTGTCATCTTCAACGCCACACTCTTTCTCGCCTCACATCTCGGACATCGCCAAGAAGTCCCACTACCAGCTGCTCCTCCTCAAAGGGACTCTTCCCTTTCTCACTTTCCACCAGAAGCTCACTGTCTCCAGAGCCCTGGTTCTCTCTAGGCTGGACTACTGCAACAGCCACTTTCTGAATCTGCCTTCCTCTAGTCTCCGTCATCTGCAACTAATCCAGAACAGGACTGCAAGACTTATCCTTGGCCTCAAGCCCTGGGATCGTATTTCTCCAACCCTGAAATCTCTTCACTGGCTCCCGGTGGCTGCAAGGATCAAGTTCAAGAACCTTTGCATTGTCCACAAGGCTTTCTGTATATCCACACTATATCCAATGCTCTCTTCCAAAATACCTTCTTTCTCTAGCCCTTCACTCAGCTACATCCAACTCTCTAAGGCTTACACGTTTCTCCAGGCAGAGTGGTGCCTCCCTCTGGAATGGCCTCCCTGCCCCTCTCAAACTTGAGGCGCACCACCTGAAGATCCGGAAGCAGCTCAAAACGTTTCTCTTCTCCGCTGCTTTCTCCCTCTCTCCCTCTCCTGCTGACCTACCTGTCTGCTTTACCGACTTGCTGCTTGGCTACCCTCAGAGTCTCTCTGAGTCCAGGCTCTTCCTTGATTGGTCACCCTTGCACTGCCTCCGGGCCTACCATGCACTTAGGGGCTGTAACTGTAACCCTGCAGTCCCTTGTTCTCCTTGCACAACCAATAGCCGCTCTGCCCCGGCTGCACTTACGCAGAGCATTGCTGTCCTGTTTCCCTTCCCCTCTCACTTGTACTTCCACCCCTCCCTTCCCCCTTGCACTTCTCGTTCTCACAATGACACAAGGCCTAGTGAGATTGTTTGTCTTGTCCTCCCTCTATCTTCCCTCCCTTGTGTACACTTGTGTACATGCGCGTTATAAATGACTTGTGTCATATCATATCATTTTATCACGGATGCCTAGAAAAATATACAATGCCGCAGTAAGAAATGGCTAAACTGGCAGCACACAAATGCCAATCTAGCCAGGTAATTAAAGTTAGCAGGACTGCTTTATCAGAAATGTCCAGTTGAAAGAAAGTCATACCAAACTGAGGAATGACTAAACTGGCTGCACCAAAATGCCTCTCTAGCCACTAATAACACATATCATGCCTGCTTAGCATGGGCATGGACAACCATTATGATTTATCACACAATCCCGCCCCCCACACATCCCCTCTCCCTCCCACCTACTACCCCAGCCTCCACAATCGGCTCCTTGGCCCAGAATTACCTCCACGTCCCTCTTCCTTGTCCCAGAGCTTACGTATGAGGATCCTTGTCTCATAGGTAAGTACTGGGATGAGGAACAGTTGGACTAGGAGTGATGAAGATTACAGGTAGCTAAATCATGTACCTCTACCTCTTCCCAGTACTTTTGTATGAGGCAGAGTGCCTCACACACAAGTACTGCCTCATACATAAGTACTGGGATGAGGAAGAATAGGGCTTGGAGTAAGCAAGGCATTAAACACAAGTAGTGGTGCAACACCATTGAGTTGACTGGGCTTCAGCACTACCCCCCCTGAAATGTTGAGCTATATTGACACAACCTGGATAACCTTTAGAGCAGTTGCTGGACCGTACAGGACACAGATATTAAACGGCACCTGGTTTTTGCTGTTAACAAGAACCGAGCAATTACCACATAAAGCATTACACTGGTAGTACATGCATTCAAATGCCACATTGTTTAGGCAATTGAAATCGTGATGTGGGTTTAGTACTTGCATGCCAGGGGAGTGATTGGAAGGGTAGAGAGGGAACAGGAGACTTAAAGGGGAGAGTTAACTGCTTGTAACATTGAATCTGCACTAGAATAGTCGCATTGAAATGCGTAAATAAGTTGGAGGCCCCCACACCCCTCCCCACTGCCTGTGAAGTTAGCGCCTCTCCCAACATTTGAAGGGTTAGCCCCCCGAAATGGAGGTTTTCTTGTGCCCCTGTACACAAGCACACACACCATTCACCATATACACACCCAGTCCTCCATACATTTAAGTGTGCACCCTTTCACCATACACTCACACAGGCAGCCACCTATACATTTCAGTGTGCACCCTTTCACCATACACACACAGGCAGCCACCTATATATTTGAGTGTGCACCCTTTCACCATAGACTCGCACACGTCATGGAGTTGAGGGGAGCCCTATTACTTCAAAAAGAAATTGGGGCTCATTACGAGTCCAACGGTATCCGTGCTGGTTCTACCGGCGAGTTGCCGCCGGAACCATAAAAAATTACTAGCACCTGACTTCCCGGTGCCACCGTGCTATTTCAAGTCCGGCGGCCGGGAAATCAGGCGCCGGTAATTTCGTTAATCCCCAGACTCCACGGGAATGGGGACACGGAAGCACCTGCACCATTGTTAACAGTGCCGGTGCTTCCGTGACGGGTCTGCCTACCGTGGCTCTGTGCCTGGCAGGGTCAGACCTGTCGGGCACAGCAGCCCTGCAGGCAAACCTGTAATATGCCGGTCTGGAAACAACAGTGCCTGTGAGCTTACCAGCACCATTGTTTCTGGACCGGCATGGTCAGAATGAGCCCCATTGTTTCTTTTTTAAGTCACTGGGCCTCATCACGGGTCTGGCAGTAACCCTTAAATGCGGCGGTAGTGCTATTACCGCCGCATTTAAGGGTCCGACAGATCATGGCCTTGGCGGATTTCTCCCCAGCTCTGAGCCGATTTTCGTGCTATTACCGCCGGCGGGAAATCCGCTGACGGTAATAGCATGAATTTTCTCCATTGGGCCCAATGGGGAATGGGCACGAACCGTTCCACCAAAGCCCGTGATCCAGCGCTAATAGCGCTGGGGGGTTTGGCGGTAGGGCTAATAGCGCCGGTGGTAATACCACTGGAGTTACCGCCCAACTCGTGATGAGGCCCTATAACTTCATAAAGAAATTATTTCAGTTAAGGAGCGGACCATAACCAAAATAATGTCTTTATGAAGGCTGAGTGAATTCAAAAACAAACTATTTCTTTTTGAACTCATAGGGCTCCCCCAGCCCCATGACATGGAGGCCTCCAGTCTATGGTCTTCCATGTCATGGGGTAGGTGGCCCCCAGGACTTCAAAAGGAAAGTTTCTTTTTGTAGTCACTCTGCCTTCATAAAGAAATTATTTCTGTTTCAGAAATGTTCTTTATGAATGCAGAGTGAATTTCAAAAGAAATTTTATTTATTTATTTATTTTTAGAAAAAAATATTTTCTTTTTTTTTAATTGGGGCCCCCTCCCAGGACATGTGCTGGCGGGGCCCCCCGCACTGCAGGGGCTGCAGGGGCCCCTGTTACGCCAGTGCCTCAGGGACTCCGTGTGCACATCCTTCATCTATCATGCACGTGTGTGCCATTCTGCAGCTAAACTCAATCAGACATTAGAACATTCGACTTGGTTTAGATAAGCTTATAGGGTCCAGTCATGTGAAAAATACCAGAGCTTGGCCAGGGACATCATGTGACAAAACATCTTTTAGACACAGCAACAATGTCTGGGTGGGTGACTATGACATCAGCATTAGAGGGGGCCTCCAAGGGGTGCTGTTTTGATCCCAGCAAGGTCAAATCTGCCACCATTAGAGGTAAGGAGAGTGCTGTTCAAATGTAACTTTTCTCAGGGCTCCATACATCCCTGTACTGGCCTGCTGGCCTAACACAGGGACTGGCCTTTCCTACTTTCCCGTACCTATGCAATCTTTGCTTTGTTAGAAAGCTCGGGACACTTCTCCCTTCACAGCCCACTGCCCAGAAGGACAGAAGAAGGGCTTATCTAGGTTCAAGGGTTGCTAGGCCCCACAGAAGGAGAACGTTGAATCAAGCTGGGGTACCACATCCACAGAGAGTACTGAAGGCCAAGGCTAGGGAGCTCACCTGCGTACAAAGCAATAACACCACTTTTTAAAGCATAGACCGTTTCTTGAAAGTGAAGCTTATTATCAGAACCTGACTTTTTATGCAGAATCAAGCCACCTGAGCTCCTGGAAGTTTTTTAAAAAAAGAAGCAGAAATTGTATTTGTTTGTTTGTTTGTTTTTATTACTTATATTGCGCACCAGACCCAGGGGTAACCGGGCGCATTTTATAAGACAGCTTAAAGCTTAGTTGCAAGATCACATGGCAAATAGAGCAACAAGAAACATATGCAGTCATAATATACAACAAAATATACAGGAATATACAGCAGGCGAGAATGAGGATGCATGTATTTACAGTCCTAAGCAGAGACTCCTAGCGCTTAAATAAGTCCAGGCAGTGGGTGATCTATTGTGTGTCTGCATTTTTGATCCACCTTATGAGGTTGTGTCGGAAAGTGAGGTAGGGTTGATCAGTCTTCATGGTGGATGGTAGGGAGTTCCAGAGTTGAGCTGCTTTCACCTGAAAGCTGCAGCCACCGACTTTAGTCAATTTAACTGTAGGTATAGAAAAGCTAGGTATAGAAAAGTTGTTAGAATTAGTGGATCTGGTGAGTCTTGTTGGTTTTATTCTCGTGAATCTCGCAGAGAGGTACTGTGGTGCGGCATTGTTAAGGCACTTGTGGACCAAAGAGGCGGCTTTTAGTTGGATTTTCTCCTGAGTAGAAAGCCAGTTATTGGCTCGTCTAAATTCGGTGATGTGGGCTCTCCTGGGAATACCAAGTGCTGCTCTAAGCGCATTGTTCTGCAAGATTTGAATTTTTTTGATAGCTTCCTTATTAGCCCCAATATAGAGCGAGTTGCAGTAGTCCATCTTTGATAACACGAGCGCTCTCGCGAGTGTGATGCAGCTGTTGTTCGATAGGAAGGGTTTGCCTGCTCTTATCAACTTACAGGTGTAGACGGTTGCGGAAGTCATCGCATTGACCTGCTTGTTGAAAGAGAGGGTGGAGTCCAGGTAGAAGCCCAGGGTTTTTACTGCGTGGGCGGTTGTAACTTGGTTGTTGTGAATGTTAAAAGAGGAATAGTTGGGGCCCAGTTTTTTGAGGGTGGGAGGTGTGCCCAGGATGATGATTTCAGTTTTGTCATCATTCAGGCATAGTCCATGAGTGGCCATCCATGCCTGGATGATGAGATACACCCTGTTCACCAAGGCCAAATCCTTGTCGTAATCACTGGTAAGAGGTAGGAGAATCTGAGTATCATCTGCATAATTAGTGTAGGTGATACCAAGAAGGTCCAGATCATCGAAAAGGGGCTTCGTGAAGATGTTGTAGAGTGTAGGAGAAACACAAGATCCCTGGGGCACACCACATGTGATGGGGATGGAGTCTG
Organism: Ambystoma mexicanum; assembly: GCF_040938575.1. Classification (NCBI taxonomy): domain Eukaryota; kingdom Metazoa; phylum Chordata; class Amphibia; order Caudata; family Ambystomatidae; genus Ambystoma; species Ambystoma mexicanum. The sequence continues at coordinate 1,701,396,953 of NC_090932.1, read as the reverse complement.
CTGCCGCAGTGGTGGAGAAGACTCTCATGGTCCTATTATTGAGGAAGGATTGGATCCAATTTGTGGCTTCTTCTGAGAAGGGCGCAGCTGTATCCAAGTGCCTACAAAGGACCTTGTGGTCAACAAGGTCAAATGCAGCTGATAAGTCCAGGAGGAGGAGTAAGGCTGGTTTGTCTTGATCCCTTAGCTCATCAATTTGCGCATTTAGGTCTAAGAAGGATGAGGACCGGCGCTCAAGGGAGTTGACAAGCAGGCCAGGGCGGGCACCATCAACACTAATGCTGTGGAGGGCATATGTGTGTAGCCCACACTAAGGACCTACTGAAGGGAAATAACAGAATTAACAAAACCACGAAGAGAGCAGAAGAAAGACCCAGGCTCAGGCAAAAAAGAACAGACACAGAGAAGGATGAAGGGTGAAGGGTGGTCGATGGTGCCATGTGCTAAGTATATGATATGGGGAAATGTTGCTGGATTCATTGCACGCGTGTGAAGTTTCAGCAGTCCAGGTGTCATCTTAATAGGCATCCGCATTCCATTGCTGTGCAACCACCGAGCATGCCCACCCACACGCACCCTCGCTGGTGAGCACTTCTCCTGGTGAAAACGCTTACTCCTGCTGACACCTGGACATACCCACAGGAGATATTGGTGTATGGTGCCCAGGTCTCCTTTCCGTGCAAAGCATGTTTTGGGTCACGCATCCTTCTTCTACACTTGGTGCCCAACATGGAGAACCAGGTCTCTATCAATCCTGGGCATTAATGAACCGAACCAGACCACGATGAGCTGAAAGGTGCAAAGCTCCCCACTGTGCAGACAGACAGGTGTGCAGTGCAGCATTCTCAGCATCACCAAGCAACACGTGGGCAATGATTCTTCTGGACCTCTCTCCGGACAGGTCTGCGGTAAGTCACTCAGCATGTTTCTAGTGGAAACAGTCCCTGCGGGAAGTCACTGAGCATGTACCTAGTGGAAACAGTCTCACCTCTCTACGGAGAGGTCTGCGGGAAGTCACTGAGCATGTATCTAGTAGGAACAGTCCCACCTCTCTGCAGACAGGTCTGCGGGAAGTCACTCAGCATGTATCTAGTGGAAACAGTCCCACCTCTCTACGGAGAGGTCTGCGGGAAGTCACTCAGCATTTATCTAGTGGAAACAGTCCCACCTCTCTACGGAGAGGTCTGCAGGAAGTCACTCAGCATGTATCTAGTAATGGAAACAGTCCCACCTCTCTGCAGACAGGTTTGCGGGAAGGCAGTGAGTGTGTGTCTAGTGGAAACAGTCCCACCTCTCTGCAGACAGGTCTGCGGGAAGGCAATGAGCGTGTGTCTAGTGGAAACAGTCCCACCTCAAGTCACTGAGCATGTATCTAGTAGTGGAAACAGTCCCACCTCTCTACGGACAGGTCTGCGGGAAGGCAATAAGCATGTATCCAGTGGAAACAGTCCCACCTCTCTACGGAGAGGTCTGCGGGAAGTCACTCAGCATGTATCTAGTAGGAACAGTCCCACCTCTCTACGGACAGGTCTGCGGGAAGTCACTCAGCATGTATCTAGTGGGAACTGTCCCACCTCTCTACAGACAGGTCTGCGGGAAGTCACTCAGCATGTATCTAGTGGAAACAGTCCCACCTCTCTACGGAGAGGTCTGCAGGAAGTCACTCAGCATGTATCTAGTAATGGAAACAGTCCCACCTCTCTGCAGACAGGTTTGCGGGAAGGCAGTGAGTGTGTGTCTAGTGGAAACAGTCCCACCTCTCTGCAGACAGGTCTGCGGGAAGGCAATGAGCGTGTGTCTAGTGGAAACAGTCCCACCTCAAGTCACTGAGCATGTATCTAGTGGAAACAGTCCCACGTCTCTGCAAACAGTTCTGCAAGAAGTCACTGAGCATGTATCCAGTGGAAACAGTTCCACCTCTCTGCAGACAGGTCTGCGGGAAGGCAATGAGCATGTATCCAGTGGAAACAGTCCCACCTCTCTGCAGACAGGTCTGCGGGAAGGCAATGAGCATATATCCAGTGGAAACAGTCCCACGTCTCTGCAGACAGGTCTTTGGGAAGTCACTGAGCATGTATCCAGTGGAAACAATCCCAAATCTCTACAAACAGTTCTGCAGGAAGTCACTGAGCATGTATCCAGTGGAAACAGTCCCACCTCTCTGCAGACAGGTCTGCGGGAAGGCAATGAGCATGTATCCAGTGGAAACAGTCCCACGTCTCTGCAAACAGGTCTGCAGGAAGTCACTGAGCATGTATCCAGTGGAAACACTCCCATGTTTATATCTCTGTAGCTGTCTTTTGATGTTCATTTGATCTCAGCTGCTGTGTACCACCCCTACGGCATGCCCTTAGCAAGGGGGGGGGGGGCGGGGGGCGGTTACCCGCCTAAAGCGCCAGGTAAGCATGATGCATATGAATCAAAATAAAAGAAGGACTCCAATGCAAAGGTACATTTTACAGATGAATTGAGTCCATGTCAAGGTGCCCGCCGTGGACAGAGGTACTAGAGGCGGCCATCGAGTAGCCATTACGTCTGAACACATGTTCCCAATGCACAGCTGTACCAGCGCTACAGTGAGCCGTGAATGAAAAACTGCACCACTGTGCAGATGATTTAATCATTTCTCATTACTTCATTTTCTGAAGCGCTGCCCTTCAGATCTGAGGATCTTAAATGGCTTCACAAGGCTCCTGTGCATTTCATTACTAATCAACAATAAGTGGCCGGGGTTTCAAGTATCGCAAGACTTGAGGGCTCAATGATGAGCCGGCTTTGCTGATGAGGAAACCGATAGCCGCCGTGAGGTCGCACATATATCCCCAGATGGAGCGAGCGGGTGTAGATCACTCCATGGGGGTGGGGGGAGGGGGGGTGCACAGCCGGCAGTGTCCATTAGTGGTGGCATAAGACCTTTATACTGCTCCAAATCACTGCAGGAGTTTTCTCAGAGGGTCTCCCACTGTTTTCACAAAGTAATTTACTTTGTGCAAATTACTTCGAATTGCTTCGAATGTGTACATGTATTTGTGGGTTAAGGGGTAAAAGGGGGTGCAGAGGGGTTTGGTGTAGGGGTGGAGGTGAACGTGGAAGTGGGATTGGGAGGCATAAAAAAATTCGAAGTACAAATTCAAAGTGATTGGAACTAAGTAAATTGCCACAAAGTAATTTATTTCGTTGAGGCCTTCAGAGAACCTGCCATTGCCCCCCGTAGGCAGCGGAAGCTTCTCTGCCCTCTTTCACCAGGGAGTCACTACCTTCACCTGCTCTCGCCACCTCTGTCACCCCTTCTCAAGGCCTTCAGAGAACCTGCTATTGCCCCCCGTAGGCAGCGGAAGCTAATCTGCCCTCTTTCACCAGGGAGTCACCACCTTCACCTGCTCTCACCACCTCTGTCACCCCTTCTCAAGGCCTTGAGAGAACCTGCCATTGCCCCCGTAGGCAGCAGAAGCTTCTCTGTCCTCTTTCACCAGGGAGTCACCACCTTCACCTGCTCTCACCACCTCTGTCACCCCTTCTCAAGGCCTTCAGAGAACCTGCCATTGCCCCCCCGTAGGCAGCGGAAGCTTCTCTGCCCTCTTTCACCAGAGAGTTACCACCTTTCCTGCTCTCACCACCTCTGTCACCACTTCTCAAGGCCTTCAGAGAACCTGCCATTGCCCCCTGTAGGCAGCGGAAGCTTCTCTGCCCTCTTTCACCAAAAAGTCACCACCTTCACCTGCTCTCACCACCTCTGTCACCCCTTCTCAGGGCCTTCAGAGAACCTGCTATTGCCACCCGTAGGCAGCCAAAGCTTCTCTGCCATCTTTCACCAGGGAGTCACCACCTTCACCTGCTCTCACCACCTCTGTCACCCCTTCTCAAGGCCTTCAGAGAACCTGCCATTGCCCCCCGTAGGCAGCGGAAGCTTCTCTGCCCTCTTTAACCATGGAGTCACCACCTTCACCTGCTCTCACCACCTCTGTCACACCTTCTCAAGGCCTGGAGGAAACCTGCCATTGCCCCCCGTAGGCAGCGGAAGCTTCTCTGCCCTCTTTCACTGGGGAGTCACCACCTTCACCTGCTCTCACCACCTCTGTCACGCCTACTCAAGGCCTGGAGAGAACCTGCCATTGCCCCTCGTAGGCAGCGGAAGCTTCTCTGCCCTCTTTCACCAGGGAGTCACCACCTTCACTTGCTCTCACCACCTCTGTCACCCCTTCTCAAGGCCGTCAGAGAACCTGCCATTGCCCCCCGTAGGCAGCAAAGCTTCTCTGCCTTCTTTCGTCAGGGAGTCACCATCTTCACCTGCTCTCACCACCTCTGTCACCCTTTTTCAAGGCCTTCAGAGAACCTGCCATTGCCCCCTGTAGGCAGCGGAAGCTTCTCTGCCCTCTTTCGTCAGGGAGTCACCACCTTCACCTGCTCTCACCACCTCTGTCACCCCTTCTCAAGGCATTCAGAAAACCTGCCATTGCCCCCGTAGGCAGCAGAAGCTTCTCTGCCCTCTTTCACCAGGGAGTCGCCACCGTCACCTGCTCTCACCACCTCTTTTACCCCTTCTCAAGGCCTTCAGAGAACCTGCCATTGCCCCCAATAGGCAGTGGAAGCTTCTCTGCCCTCTTTCACCAGGGAGTCACCACCTTCTCCTGCTCTCACCACCTCTGTCGCCCCTTCTCAAGGCCCTCAGAGAACCTGCCATTGCCCCACGTAGGCAGCGGAAGCTTCTCTGCCCTCTTTCGTCAGGGAGTCACCACCTTCACCTGCTCTCACCACCTCTGTCACCCCTTCTCAAGGCCTTCAGAGAACCTGCCATTGCCCCACGTAGGCAGCGGAAGTTACTATGCCCTCTTTCACCAGGGAGTCACCACCTTCACCTGATCTCACCACCTCTGTCACCCCTTCTCAAGGCCTTCAGAGAACCTGCCATTGCCCCCCGTAGGCAGCGGAAGCTTCTCTGCCCTCTTTCACCAGGGAGTCACCACCTTCTCCTGCTCTCACCACCTCTGTCACTCCTTCTCAAGGCCTTCAGAGAACCTGCCATTGCCCCCTGTAGGAAGTGGAAGATCCTCTGCCCTCTTTCGTCAGGGAGTCACCATCTTCACCTACTCTCACCACCTCTGTCACCCCTTCTCAAGGCCTTCAAAGAACCTGCCATTGCCCCACGTAGGCAGCAGAAGCAGAAGCTTCTCTGCCATCTTTCACCAGGGAGTCACCGACTTCACCTGCTCTCACCACCTCTATCACTCCTTCTCAAGGCCTTCAGAGAACCTGCCATTGCCCAACGTAGGCATCGAAGCTTCTCTGCCCTCTTTCACCAGGGAGTCACCACCTTCACCTGCTCTCACCACCTCTGTCACGCCTTCTCAAGGCCTGGAGAGAACCTGCCACTGCCCCCCGTAGGCAGCGGAAGCTTCTCTGCCCTCTTTCACCAGGGAGTCACCACCTTCACCTGCTCTCACCACCTCTGTCACCCCTTCTCAAGGCCTTCAGAGAACCTGCCATTGCCCCCGTAGGCAGCAGAAGCTTCTCTGCCCTCTTTCACCAGGGAGTCGCCACCTTCACCTGCTCTCACCACCTCTTTTTCCCCTTCTCAAGGCCTTCAGAGAACCTGCCATTGCCCCACATTGGCAGCGGAATCTTCTCTGCCCTCTTTCACCAGGGAGTCATCACCTTCACCTGCTCTCACCACCTCTGTCACTACTTCTCAAGGCCTTGAGAGAACCTGCCATTGCCCCCAGTAGGCAGTGGAGCTTCTCTGCCCTCTTTCGCCAGGGAGTCACCACCTTTCCTGCTCTCACCACCTCTGTCACCACTTCTCAAGGCCTTCAGAGAACCTGCCATTGCCCCCTGTAGGCAGCGGAAGCTTCTCTGCCCTCTTTCACCAGAGAGTCACCACCTTCACCTGCTCTCACCACCTCTGTCACCCCTTCTCAGGGCCTTCAGAGAACGTGCTATTGCCACCCGTAGGCAGCCAAAGCTTCTCTGCCCTCTTTCACCAGGGAGTCACCACCTTCACCTGCTCTCACCACCTCTGTCACCCCTTCTCAAGGCCTTCAGAGAACCTGCCATTGCCCCCCGTAGGCAGCGGAAGTTTCTCTGCCTTCATTAACCATGGAGTCACCACCTTCACCTGCTCTCACCACCTCTGTCACACCTTCTTAAGGCCTGGAGGAAACCTGCCATTGCCCCCCGTAGGCAGCGGAAGCTTCTCTGCCCTCTTTCACCAGGGAGTCACCACCTTCACCCTCTCTCACCACCTCTGTCACCCCTTCTCAAGGCCTTCAGAGAACCTGCCATTGCGCCCCATAGGCAGCGGAAGCTTCTCTGCCCTCTTTCACCAGGGAGTCATCACCTTCACCTGCTCTCACCACCTCTGTCACCCCTTCTCAAGGCCTTCAGAGAACCTGCCATTGCCCCCCGTAGGCAGCGGAAGCTTCTCTGCCCTCTTTCACCAGGGAGTCACCACCTTCTCCTGCTCTCAGCACCTCTGTCACTCCTTCTCAAGGCCTTCAGAGAACCTGCCATTGCCCCCCGTGGGAAGTGGAAGCTTCTCTGCCCTCTTTCGTCAGGGAGTCACCACCTTCACCTACTCTCACCACCTCTGTCACCCCTTCTCAAGGCCTTCAGAGAACCTGTGCCCCACGTAGGCAGCGGAAGCTTCTCTGCCATCTTTCACCAGGGAGTCACCGACTTCACCAGCTCTCACCACCTCTGTCACGCCTTCTCAAGGCCTGGAGAGAACCTGCCATAGCCCCCCGTAGGCAGCGGAAGCTTCTCTGCCCTCTTTCACCAGGCAGTCACCACCTTCACTTGCTCTCACCACCTCTGTCACCCCTTCTCAAGGCCTTCAGAGAACCTGCCATTGCCCCCGTAGGCAGCGGAAGCTTCTCTGCCCTCTTTCGTCAGGGAGTCACCATCTTCACCTGCTCTCACCACCTCTGTCACCCCTTTTCAAGGCCTACAGAGAACCTGCCATTGCCCCCCGTAGGCAGCGGAATCTTCTCTGCCCTCTTTCGTCAGGGAGTCACCACCTTCACCTGCTCTCACCACCTCTGTCACCCCTTCTCAAGGCATTCAGAGAACCTGCCATTGCCCCGTAGGCAGCAGAAGCTTCTCTGCCCTCTTTCACCAGGGAGTCGCCACAGTCACCTGCTCTCACCACCTCTTTTACCCCTTCTCATGGCCTTCAGAGAACATTGCCATTGCCCCCCGTAGGCAACGGAAGCTTCTCTTCCCTCTTTCACCAGGGAGTCACCACCTTCTCCTGCTCTCACCACCTCTGTCACTCCTTCTCAAGGCCTTCAGAGAACCTGCCATTGTCCCCCGTAGGATGGAAGCTTCTCTGCCCTCTTTCGTCAGGGAGTCACCACCTTCACCTACTCTCACCACCTCTGTCACCCCTTCTCAAGGCCTTCAGAGAACCTGCCATTGCCCCACGTAGGCAGCAGAAGCTTCTCTGCCATCTTTCACCAGGGAGTCACCGACTTCACCTGCTCTCACCACCTCTATCACTCCTTCTCAAGGCCTTCAGAGAACCTGCCATTGCCCCACGTAGGCATCGGAAGCTTCTCTGCCCTCTTTCACCAGGGAGTCACCACCTTCACCTGCTCTCACCACCTCTGTCACGCCTTCTCAAGGCCTGGAGAGAACCTGCCATTGCCCCCCGTAGGCAGCGGAAGCTTCTCTGCCCTCTTTCACCAGGGAGTCACCACCTTCACCTGCTCTCACCACCTCTGTCACCCTTTCTTAAGGCCTTCAGAGAACCTGCCATTGCCGCCCGTAGGCAGCGGAAGCTTCTCTGCCCTCTTTCGTCAGGGAGTCACCATCTTCACCTGCTCTCACCACCGCTGTCACCCCTTCTCAAGGCCTTCAGAGAACCTGCCATTGCCCAAGTAGGCAGCCGAAGCTTCTCTGCCCTTTTTCGCCATGGAGTCACCACCTTCACTTGCTCTCACCACATCTGTCGCCCCTTCTCAAGGCCTTCAGAGAACCTGCCATTGCCCACGTAGGCAGCGGAAGCTTCTCTGCCCTTTTTCATCAGGGAGTCACCACCTTCACCTGCTCTCACCACCTCTGTCACCCCTTCTCAAGGCCTTCAGAGAACCTGCCATTGCCCCACGTAGGCAGCGGAAGTTATTCTGTCCTCTTTCACCAGGGAGTCACCACCTTCACCTGCTCTCACCACCTCTGTCACCCCTTCTCAAGGCCTTCAGAGAACCTGCCATTGCCCCCCCTATGCAGCGGAAGCTTTTCTGCCCTCTTTCACCAGGGAGTCACCACCTTCACCTGCTCTCACCACCTCTGTCACCAATTTTCAAGGCCTTCAGAGAACCTGCCATTGCCCCACGTAGGCAGCCGAAGCTTCTCTGCCCTTTTTCGCCAGGGAGTCACCACCTTCACCTGCTCTCGCCACCTCTGTCGCCCCTTCTCAAGGCCTTCAGAGAACCTGCCATTGCCCCACATAGGCAGCGGAAGCTTCTCTGCCCTCTTTTGTCAGGGAGTCACCACCTTCACCTGCTCTCACCACCTCTGTCACCCCTTCTCAAGGCCTTCAGAGAACCTGCCATTGCCCCACGTAGGCAGCGGAAGTTACTCTGCCCTCTTTCACCAGTGAGTCACCACCTTCACCTGCTCTCACCACCTCTGTCACCCCTTCTCAAGGCCATCAGAGAACCTGCCATTGCCCCCCGTAGGCAGCAGAAGCTTCTCTGCCCTCTTTCACCAGGGAGTCACCACCTTCTCCTGCTCTCACCACCTCTGTCACGCCTTCTCAAGGCCTGGAGAGAACCTGCCATTGCCCCCCGTAGGCAGCGGAAGCTTCTCTGCCCTCTTTCACCAGGGAGTCACCACCTTCACCTGCTCTCACCACCTCTGTCACCCCTTCTCAAGGCCTTCAGAGAACCTGCCATTGCCCCCCGTAGGCAGCGGAAGCTTCTCTGCCCTCTTTCGTCAGGGAGTCACCACCTTCACCTGCTCTCACCACCTCTGTTACCCCTTCTCAAGGCATTCAGAGAACCTGCCATTGCCCCCGTAGGCAGCAGAAGCTTCTCTGCATTCTTTCACCAGGGAGTCGCCACCTTCACCTGCTCTCACCACCTCTTTTACCCCGTCTCAAGGCCTTCAGAGAACCTGCCATTGCCCCACATTGGCAGCGGAATTGTCTCTGCCCTCTTTCACCAGTGAGTCACCACCTTCACCTGCTCTCACCACCTCTGTCACCCCTTCTCAAGGCCTTCAGAGAACCTGTCATTGCCCCCCGTAGGCAGCGGAAGCTTCTCTGCCCTCCTTCACCAGGGAGTCACGACCTTCACCTGCTGTCACCACCTCTGTCACCCCTTTTCAAGGCCTTCAGAGAACCTGCCATTGCCCCACGTAGGCAGCCAAAGCTTCTCTGCCCTTTTTTGCCAGAGAGTCACCACCTCCACCTGCTCTCACCACCTCTGTCGCCCCTTCTCAAGGCCTTCAGAGAACCTGCCATTGCCCCACGTAGGCAGCGGAAGCTTCTCTGCCCTCTTTTGTCAGGGAGTCACCACCTTCACCTGCTCTCACCACCTCTGTCACCCCTTCTCAAGGCATTCAGAGAACCTGCCATTGCCCCACATAGGCAGCGGAAGTTACTCTGCCCTATTTCACCAGGGAGTCACCACCTTCACCTACTCTCACCACCTCTGTCATCCCTTCTCAAGGCCTTCAGAGAACCTGCCATTGCCCCCCGTAGGCAGCAGAAGCTTCTCTGCACTCTTTCACCAGGGACTCACGACCTTCACCTGCTCTCACCACCTCTGTCACCCCTTCTCAAGGCCTTCAGAGAACCTGCCATTGCCCCACGTAGGCAGCAGAAGATTCCTTGCCCTCTTTCACCAGGGAGTCGCCACCTTCACCTGCTCTCACCACCTCTGTCACCCCTTCTCAAGGCCTTCAGAGAACCTGCCATTGCTCCACGTAGGCAGCAGAAGCTTCTCTGCCCTCTTTCACCAGGGAGTCACGACCTTCACCTGCTTTCACCACCTCTGTCACCCCTTCTTAAGGCTTGGAGAGAACAAGTAAGTCTGCTGAGCCCAAGTATGTCCACCTGGCAGACAGACATGCAGATTCCAGCAAGCATGTCTGAATGTAGATCTGCCCCCAATGTTCCAAGGCGACTCTGAAGAAAACCGACTGCCCAATACCCACACCCAGCCTCACACCCTTCCCAGCATGAACAATGCAGAAGGACCAGCTCCCACAACCACCAGTGCGGCCGCTTCCCAGAGCAGTCCAAGAAGTAATGTTGCGATGGAGCCTGACTCTGAACTAAACAAGAGGGTGAATCCCCAAGTATTGCGACATAGTGTCAACTGGCCCATTCTTGCAACGGCACTTTCTATGGTGCCCGCTTGCCTGCCTATTATATATTCCCATGCATGGTTTCACCTCTGAGGATATCAATGCACTGGCAAGTCAGGGGGCCACACGTCCTGCCACAGGTGGGTCTCAGAAATCCAAAGGGTGGCGCTGGAAAAAAATCTAACAGATCAGTGCCTTGAATGCATAGCAGGTCTTCACAATATGCTCTAACAATATATGACAGCATTCCCACTGCAAAGCGAGTACACTATGCCGTGTCTACCATACATGCCAGCATTCCCACTGCAAAGCGAGTCCACAATGCAGTGTCTACTATACATGCCAGCATTCCCACTGCAAAGTGAGTCCACGATGCCGTGTCTGCTAAGCATGCCAGCATTCCCACTGCAAAGTGTCTCCACGGTGCCGTGTCTACTATACATGCCAGCATTCCCACTTCAAAGCGAGTCCACGATGCCGTGTCTGCTAAGCATGTCAGCATTCCCACTGCAAAGTGTCTCCACGATGCCGTGTCTACTATACATGCCAGCATTCCCACTGCAAAGCGAGTCCACAATGCCGTGTCTGCTAAGCATGGCAGCATTCCCACTGCAAAGTGCCACCACGATGCATTGTCTACTATACATGCCAGCATTCCCAGTGCAAATTGCCTCCACGATGCCGTGTCTACTATACATGCCAGCATTCCCACTGCAAAGTGTCTCCACAATGCTGTGTCTACTATACATGCCAGCATTCCCACTGCAAAGTGCCACCACGATGCATTGTCTAATATACATGCCAGCATTCCCAGTGCAAATTGCCTCCACGATGCCGTATCTACTATACATGCCAGCATTCCCACTGCAAACTGTCTCCACGATGCTGTGTCTACTATACATGCCAGCATTCCCACTGCAAAGTGCCACCACGATGCATTGTCTACTATACATGCCAGCATTCCCACTGCAAAGTGTCTCCATGATGCCGTGTCTACTATACATGCCAGCATTCCCACTGCAAAGTGCCACCACGATGCATTGTCTACTATACATGCCAGCATTCCCAGTGCAAATTGCCTCCACAATGCCGTGTCTACTATACATGCCAGCATTCCCACTGCAAAGTGTCTCCACGATGCCGTGTCTACTATACATGCCAGCATTCCCACTGCAAAGTGCCACCACGATGCATTGTCTACTATACATGCCAGCATTCCCAGTTCAAATTACCTCCACATTGCTGTGTCTACTATACTTGCCAGCATTCCCAGTTCAAATTACCTCCACATTGCTGTGTCTACTATGTATGCCAGCATTCCCACTGCAAATTGCCCCCACGATGCTGTGTCTACTATACATGCCAGCATTCCCACTGCAAAGTGCCACCACGATGCATTGTCTACTATACATGCCAGCATTGCCACTGCAAATTGCCTTGACGATGCTGTGTCAACTATACATGCCAGCATTCCCACTGCAAAGTGAGTCCACAATGGTACTATACATGCCAGCATTCCCACTGCAAAGTGCCACCACGATGCATCGTCTACTATACATGCCAGCATTCCCAGTTCAAATTACCTCCACATTGCTGTATCTACTTTACATGCCAGCATTCCCACTGCAAAGTGCCACCACGATGCATTGTCTACTATACATGCCAGCATTCCCAGTTCAAATTGCCTCCACCATACAATGTCTACTATACATACCAGCATTCCCAGTTCAAATTACCTCCACATTGCTGTGTCTACTATACATGCCAGCATTCCCACTGCAAAGTGCCACCACGTTGCATTGTCTACTATACATGCCAGCATTCCCAGTTCAAATTACCTCTACATTGCTGTGTCTACTATACATGCCAGCATTCCCACTGCAAACTGTCTCCACGATGCTGTGTCTACTATACATGCCAGCATTCCCACTGCAAAGTGCCACCACGATGCATTGTCTACTATACATGCCAGCATTCCCACTGCAAAGTGTCTCCATGATGCCGTGTCTACTATACATGCCAGCATTCCCACTGCAAAGTGCCACCACGATGCATTGTCTACTATACATGCCAGCATTCCCAGTGCAAATTGCCTCCACGATGCCGTATCTACTATACATGCCAGCATTCCCACTGCAAACTGTCTCCACGATGCTGTGTCTACTATACATGCCAGCATTCCCACTGCAAAGTGCCACCACGATGCATCGTCTACTATACATGCCAGCATTCCCAGTTCAAATTACCTCCACATTGCTGTATCTACTTTACATGCCAGCATTCCCACTGCAAAGTGCCACCACGATGCATTGTCTACTATACATGCCAGCATTCCCAGTTCAAATTGCCTCCACGATACAATGTCTACTATACATACCAGCATTCCCAGTTCAAATTACCTCCACATTGCTGTGTCTACTATACATGCCAGCATTCCCACTGCAAAGAGCCACCACGTTGCATTGTCTACTATACATGCCAGCATTCCCAGTTCAAATTACCTCTACATTGCTGTGTCTACTATACATGCCAGCATTCCCACTGCAAACTGTCTCCACGATGCTGTGTCTACTATACATGCCAGCATTCCCACTGCAAAGTGCCACCACGATGCATTGTCTACTATACATGCCAGCATTCCCACTGCAAAGTGTCTCCATGATGCCGTGTCTACTATACATGCCAGCATTCCCACTGCAAAGTGCCACCACGATGCATTGTCTACTATACATGCCAGCATTCCCAGTGCAAATTGCCTCCACGATGCCGTGTCTACTATACATGCCAGCATTCCCACTGCAAAGTGTCTCCACGATGCCGTGTCTACTATACATGCCAGCATTCCCACTGCAAAGTGCCACCACGATGCATTGTCTACTATACATGCCAGCATTCCCAGTTCAAATTACCTCCACATTGCTGTGTCTACTATACTTGCCAGCATTCCCAGTTCAAATTACCTCCACATTGCTGTGTCTACTATGTATGCCAGCATTCCCACTGCAAATTGCCTCCACGATGCTGTGTCTACTATACATGCCAGCATTCCCACTGCAAAGTGCCACCACGATGCATTGTCTACTATACATGCCAGCATTGCCACTGCAAATTGCCTTGACGATGCTGTGTCAACTATACATGCCAGCATTCCCACTGCAAAGCGAGTCCACAATGCCGTGTCTACTATACATGCCAGCATTCCCACTGCAAAGTGCCACCACGATGCATCGTCTACTATACATGCCAGCATTCCCAGTTCAAATTACCTCCACATTGCTGTGTCTACTTTACATGCCAGCATTACCACTGCAAAGTGCCACCACGATGCATTGTCTACTATACATGCCAGCATTCCCAGTTCAAATTGCCTCCACGATACAATGTCTACTATACATACCAGCATTCCCAGTTCAAATTACCTCCACATTGCTGTGTCTACTATACATGCCAGCATTCCCACTGCAAAGTGCCACCACGTTGCATTGTCTACTATACATGCCAGCATTCCCAGTTCAAATTACCTCTACATTACTGTGTCTACTATACATGCCAGCATTCCCACTGCAAAGTGCCACCACGTTGCATTGTCTACTATACATGCCAGCATTCCCAGTTCAAATTACCTCTACATTGCTGTGTCTACTATACATGCCAGCATTCCCAGTTCAAATTGCCTCCACAATGTAGTGTCTACTATACATGCCAGCATTCCCACTGCAAATTGCCTCCACGATACAGTGTCTACTATACATGCCAGCATTCCCACTGCAAAGTGCCACCACGATGCATTGTCTACTATACATGCCAGCATTCCCAGTTCAAATTGCCTCCACGATGCTGTGTCTACTATACATGCCAGCATTCCCACTGCAAATTGCCTCAACGATGCTGTGTCAACTATACATGCCAGCATTCCCACTGCAAATCGAGTCCACGATGCCGTGTCTCATGCCAGCATTCCCACTGCAAAGTGTCTCCATGATGCCGTGTCTACTGTACATGCCAGCATTCCCACTGCAAAGTGCCACCACAATGCATTGTCTACTATACATGCCAGCATTCCCAGTTCAAATTACCTCCACGATGCTGTGTCTACTATACATGCCAGCATTCCCGCTGCAAATTGCCTCGACGATGCTGTGTCAACTATACATGCCAGCATTCCCACTGCAAAGCGAGTCCACGATGCCGTGTCTACTATACATGCCAGCATTCCCACTGCAAAGTGCCACCACAATGCATTGTCTACTATACATGCCAGCATTCCCACTGCAAATTGACTCCACGATACAGTGTCTACTATGCACGCCAGCACAACCACTACAAATTGCCTCCACCATGCAGTTTCTACTATACATGCCAGCATTCCCACTGCAAATTGCCTCCATGATGCCGTGTCTACTATACATGCCAGCACAACCACTGCAAATTGCCTCCACGTTGCAGTTTCTACTATACATGCCAGCATTCCCACTGCAAAGTGTCTCCACGGTGCTGTGTCTACTATACATGCCAGCATTCCCACTGCAAAGCGAGTCCACGATACCGTGTCTGCTAAGTATGCCAGCATTCCCACTGCAAAGTGTCTACACGATGCCGTGTCTACTATACATGTCAGCATTCTCACTGCAAAGCGAGTCCACAATGCCGTGTCTGCTAAGCATGCCAGCATTCCCACTGCAAAGTGTCTCCACGATGCCGTGTCTACTATACATGCCAGCATTCCCACTGCAAAGCGAGTCCACAATGCTGTGTCTGCTAAGCATGCCAGCATTCCCACTGAAAAGTGCCACCACGATGCATTGTCTAATATACATGCCAGCATTCCCAGTGCAAATTGCCTCCACGATGCCGTATCTACTATACATGCCAGCATTCCCACTGCAAACTGTCTCCACGATGCTGTGTCTACTATACATGCCAGCATTCCCACTGCAAAGTGCCACCACGATGCATTGTCTACTATACATGCCAGCATTCCCACTGCAAAGTGTCTCCATGATGCCGTGTCTACTATACATGCCAGCATTCCCAGTGCAAATTGCCTCCACGATGCTGTGTCTACTATACATGCCAGCATTCCCACTGCAAAGTGTCTCCACGATGCCGTGTCTACTATACATGCCAGCATTCCCACTGCAAAGTGCCACCACGATGCATTGTCTACTATACATGCCAGCATTCCCAGTTCAAATTACCTCCACATTGCTGTGTCTACTATACTTGCCAGCATTCCCAGTTCAAATTACCTCCACATTGCTGTGTCTACTATGCATGCCAGCATTCCCACTGCAAATTGCCTCCACGATGCTGTGTCTACTATACATGCCAGCATTCCCACTGCAAAGTGCCACCACGATGCATTGTCTACTATACATGCCAGCATTGCCACTGCAAATTGCCTTGACGATGCTGTGTCAACTATACATGCCAGCATTCCCACTGCAAAGCGAGTCCACACTGCCGTGTCTACTATACATGCCAGCATTCCCACTGCAAAGTGCCACCACGATGCATCGTCTACTATACATGCCAGCATTCCCAGTTCAAATTACCTCCACATTGCTGTGTCTACTTTACATGCCAGCATTACCACTGCAAAGTGCCACCAGGATGCATTGTCTACTATACATGCCAGCATTCCCAGTTCAAATTGCCTCCACGATACAATGTCTACTATACATACCAGCATTCCCAGTTCAAATTACCTCCACATTGCTGTGTCTACTATACATGCCAGCATTCCCACTGCAAAGTGCCACCACGTTGCATTGTCTACTATACATGCCAGCATTCCCAGTTCAAATTACCTCTACATTGCTGTGTCTAGTATACATGCCAGCATTCCCACTGCAAAGTGCCACCACGTTGCATTGTCTACTATACATGCCAGCATTCCCAGTTCACATTACCTCTACATTGCTGTGTCTACTATACATGCCAGCATTCCCAGTTCAAATTGCCTCCACAATGTAGTGTCTACTATACATGCCAGCATTCCCACTGCAAATTGCCTCCACGATACAGTGTCTACTATACATGCCAGCATTCCCACTGCAAAGTGCCACCACGATGCATTGTCTACTATACATGCCAGCATTCCCAGTTCAAATTGCCTCCACGATGCTGTGTCTACTATACATGCCAGCATTCCCACTGCAAAGTGTCTCCATGATGCCGTGTCTACTATACATGCCAGCATTCCCACTGCAAAGTGCCACCACAATGCATTGTCTACTATACATGCCAGCATTCCCAGTTCAAATTGCCTCCACGATGCTGTGTCTACTATACATGCCAGCATTCCCGCTGCAAATTGCCTCGACGATGCTGTGTCAACTATATATGCCAGCATTCCCACTGCAAAGCGAGTCCACGATGCCGTGTCTACTATACATGCCAGCATTCCCACTGCAAAGTGCCACCACAATGCATTGTCTACTATAGATGCCAGCATTCCCACTGCAAATTGACTCCACGATACAGTGTCTACTATGCACGCCAGCACAACCACTACAAATTGCCTCCAACATGCAGTTTCTACTATACATGCCAGCATTCCCACTGCAAATTGCCTCCATGATGCCGTGTCTACTATACATGCCAGCACAACCACTGCAAATTGCCTCCACGTTGCAGTTTCTACTATACATGCCAGCATTCCCACTGCAAAGTGTCTCCACAGTGCTGTGTCTACTATACATGCCAGCATTCCCACTGCAAAGCGAGTCCACGATGCCGTGTCTGCTAAGCATGCCAGCATTCCCACTGCAAAGTGTCTACACGATGCCGTGTCTACTATACATGTCAGCATTCTCACTGCAAAGCGAGTCCACAATGCCGTGTCTGCTAAGCATGCCAGCATTCCCACTGCAAAGTGTCTCTACGATGCCGTGTCTACTATACATGCCAGCATTCCCAATGCAAAGCGAGTCCACAATTCCGTGTCTGCTAAGCATGCCAGCATTCCCACTGAAAAGTGCCACCACGATGCATTGTCTAATATACATGCCAGCATTCCCAGTGCAAATTGCCTCCACGATGCCGTATCTACTATACATGCCAGCATTCCCACTGCAAACTGTCTCCACGATGCTGTGTCTACTATACATGCCAGCATTCCCACTTCAAACTGTCTCCACGATGCTGTGTCTACCATACATGCCAGCATTCCCACTGCAAAGTGCCGCCACGATGCATTGTCTACTGTACATGCCAGCATTCCCAGTGCAAATTGCCTCCACGATGCCGTGTCTACTATACATGCCAGCATTCCCACTGCAAAGTGTCTCCACAATGCCGTGTCTACTATACATGCCAGCATTCCCACTGCAAAGTGCCACCACGATGCATTGTCTACTATACTTTAAATTACAGCAGTCCCAGTGCAAATTGCCTCCACGATGCCGTGTCTACCATACATGCCAGCATTCCCACTGCAAAGCGAGTCCACAATGCCGTGTCTGCTAAGCATGCCAGCATTCCCACTGCAAAGTGTCTCCACGATGCCGTGTCTACTATACATGCCAGCATTCCCACTGCAAAGTGCCTCCACGATGCATTGTCTACTATACATGCCAGCATTCGCAGTTCAAATTACCTCCACATTGCTGTGTCTACTATACATGCCAGCATTCCCAGTTCAAATTACCTCCACATTGCTGCGTCTACTATGTATGCCAACATTCCCACTGCAAATTGCCTCCACGATGCTGTGTCTACTATACATGCCAGCATTCCCACTGCAAAGTTACACCACGATGCATTGTCTACTATACATGCCAACATTCCCACTGCAAATTGCCTTGACGATGCTGTGTCAACTATACATGCCAGCATTCCCACTGCAAAGTGCCACCACGATGTATTGTCTACTATACATGCCAGCATTCCTACTGCAAAGTGTCTCCACGATGCCGTGTCTACTATACATGCCAGCATTCACACTGCAAAGTGCCACCACAATGCATTGTCTACTATACATGCCAGCATTCCCACAGCCAATTGCCTCCGCAATGCTGTGTCTACTATACATGCCAGCATTCCCACTGCAAATTGCCGCCACGATACAGTGTCTACTATACATGCCAGCATTCCCATGGCAAATTGCCTCCACAATGTAGTGTCTACGATACATTCCAGCATTCCCACTTCAAATTGCCTCCACATTGCTGTGTCTACTATATATGCCAGCTTTCGCACTGCAAATTACCTCCACGATGCAGTGTATACTATACATCCCAGCATTCCCACTGCAAATTGCCTCCATGATGCTGTGTCTATTATACATGCCAGCACAACCACTGCAAATTGACTCCACGATACAGTGTCTACTATGCACGCCAGCACAACCACTACAAAGTGCCTCCACGATGCAGTTTCTACTATACATGCCAGCATTCCCACTGTAAATTGCCTCCATGATGCCGTGTCTACTATACATGCCAGCACAACCACTGCAAATTGCCTCCACTTTGCAGTTTCTACTATACATGCCAGCATTCCCACTGCAAAGTGTCTCCACGGTGCCGTATCTACTATACATGCCAGCATTCCCACTGCAAAGCGAGTCCACGATGCCGTGTCTGCTAAGCATGCCAGCATTCCCAGTTCAAATTGCCTCCACAATGTAGTGTCTACTATACATGCCAGCATTCCCACTGCAAATTGCCTCCACGATACAGTGTCTACTATACATGCCAGCATTCCCACTGCAAAGTGCCACCACGATGCATTGTCTACTATACATGCCAGCATTCCCAGTTCAAATTGGCTCCACGATGCTCTGTCTACTATACATGCCAGCATTTCCACTGCAAATTGCCCCAACGATGCTGTGTCAACTATACATGCCAGCATTCCCACTGCAAATCGAGTCCACGATGCCGTGTCTCATGCCAGCATTCCCACTGCAAAGTGTCTCCACGATGCTGTGTCTACTATACATGCCAGCATTCCCACTGCAAAGTGCCACCACGATGCATTGTCTACTATACATGCCAGCATTCCCAGTTCAAATTGCCTCCACGATGCTATGTCTACTATACATGCCAGCATTCCCACTGCAAATTGCCTCGACGATGCTGTGTCAACTATACATGCCAGCATTCCCACTGCAAAGCAAGTCCACGATGCCGTGTCTACTATACATGCCAGCATTCCCACTGCAAAGTGCCACCACAATGCATTGTCTACTATACATGCCAGCATTCCCACTGCAAATTGACTCCACGATACAGTGTCAACTATGCACGCCAGCACAACCACTACAAATTGCTTCCACAATGCAGTTTCTACTATACATGCCAGCATTCCCACTGCAAATTGCCTCCATGATGCCGTGTCTACTATACATGCCAGCACAACCACTGCAAATTGCCTCCACGTTGCAGTTTCTACTATACATGCCAGCATTCCCACTGCAAAGTGTCTCCACGGTGCTGTGTCTACTATACATGCCAGCATTCCCACTGCAAAGCGAGTCCACGATGCCGTGTCTGCTAAGCATGCCAGCATTCCCACTGCAAAGTGTCTACACGATGCCGTGTCTACTATACATGTCAGCATTCTCACTGCAAAGCGAGTCCACAATGCCGTGTCTGCTAAGCATGCCAGCATTCCCACTGCAAAGTGTCTCCACGATGCCGTGTCTACTATACATGCCAGCATTCCCACTGCAAAGCGAGTCCACAATGCCGTGTCTGCTAAGCATGCCAGCATTCCCACTGCAAAGTGCCACCACAATGCATTGTCAACTATACATGCCAGCATTCCCAGTGCAAATTGCCTCCACAATGCCGTGTCTACTATACATGCCAGCATTCCCACTGCAAAGTGTCTCCACGATGCTGTGTCTACTATACATGCCAGCATTCCCACTTCAAACTGTCTCCACGATGCTGTATCTACTATACATGCCAGCATTCCCACTGCAAAGTGCCGCCACGATGCATTGTCTACTATACATGCCAGCATTCCCAGTTCAAATTGCCTCCACGATACAATGTCTACTATACATACCAGCATTCCCAGTTCAAATTACCTCCACATTGCTGTGTCTACTATACATGCCAGCATTCCCACTGCAAAGTGCCACCACGTTGCATTGTCTACTATACATGCCAGCATTCCCAGTTCAAATTACCTCTACATTACTGTGTCTACTATACATGCCAGCATTCCCACTGCAAAGTGCCACCACGTTGCATTGTCTACTATACATGCCAGCATTCCCAGTTCAAATTACCTCTACATTGCTGTGTCTACTATACATGCCAGCATTCCCAGTTCAAATTGCCTCCACAATGTAGTGTCTACTATACATGCCAGCATTCCCACTGCAAATTGCCTCCACGATACAGTGTCTACTATACATGCCAGCATTCCCACTGCAAAGTGCCACCACGATGCATTGTCTACTATACATGCCAGCATTCCCAGTTCAAATTGCCTCCACGATGCTGTGTCTACTATACATGCCAGCATTCCCACTGCAAATTGCCTCAACGATGCTGTGTCAACTATACATGCCAGCATTCCCACTGCAAATCGAGTCCACGATGCCGTGTCTCATGCCAGCATTCCCACTGCAAAGTGTCTCCATGATGCCGTGTCTACTGTACATGCCAGCATTCCCACTGCAAAGTGCCACCACAATGCATTGTCTACTATACATGCCAGCATTCCCAGTTCAAATTACCTCCACGATGCTGTGTCTACTATACATGCCAGCATTCCCGCTGCAAATTGCCTCGACGATGCTGTGTCAACTATACATGCCAGCATTCCCACTGCAAAGCGAGTCCACGATGCCGTGTCTACTATACATGCCAGCATTCCCACTGCAAAGTGCCACCACAATGCATTGTCTACTATACATGCCAGCATTCCCACTGCAAATTGACTCCACGATACAGTGTCTACTATGCACGCCAGCACAACCACTACAAATTGCCTCCACCATGCAGTTTCTACTATACATGCCAGCATTCCCACTGCAAATTGCCTCCATGATGCCGTGTCTACTATACATGCCAGCACAACCACTGCAAATTGCCTCCACGTTGCAGTTTCTACTATACATGCCAGCATTCCCACTGCAAAGTGTCTCCACGGTGCTGTGTCTACTATACATGCCAGCATTCCCACTGCAAAGCGAGTCCACGATACCGTGTCTGCTAAGTATGCCAGCATTCCCACTGCAAAGTGTCTACACGATGCCGTGTCTACTATACATGTCAGCATTCTCACTGCAAAGCGAGTCCACAATGCCGTGTCTGCTAAGCATGCCAGCATTCCCACTGCAAAGTGTCTCCACGATGCCGTGTCTACTATACATGCCAGCATTCCCACTGCAAAGCGAGTCCACAATGCTGTGTCTGCTAAGCATGCCAGCATTCCCACTGAAAAGTGCCACCACGATGCATTGTCTAATATACATGCCAGCATTCCCAGTGCAAATTGCCTCCACGATGCCGTATCTACTATACATGCCAGCATTCCCACTGCAAACTGTCTCCACGATGCTGTGTCTACTATACATGCCAGCATTCCCACTGCAAAGTGCCACCACGATGCATTGTCTACTATACATGCCAGCATTCCCACTGCAAAGTGTCTCCATGATGCCGTGTCTACTATACATGCCAGCATTCCCAGTGCAAATTGCCTCCACGATGCTGTGTCTACTATACATGCCAGCATTCCCACTGCAAAGTGTCTCCACGATGCCGTGTCTACTATACATGCCAGCATTCCCACTGCAAAGTGCCACCACGATGCATTGTCTACTATACATGCCAGCATTCCCAGTTCAAATTACCTCCACATTGCTGTGTCTACTATACTTGCCAGCATTCCCAGTTCAAATTACCTCCACATTGCTGTGTCTACTATGCATGCCAGCATTCCCACTGCAAATTGCCTCCACGATGCTGTGTCTACTATACATGCCAGCATTCCCACTGCAAAGTGCCACCACGATGCATTGTCTACTATACATGCCAGCATTGCCACTGCAAATTGCCTTGACGATGCTGTGTCAACTATACATGCCAGCATTCCCACTGCAAAGCGAGTCCACACTGCCGTGTCTACTATACATGCCAGCATTCCCACTGCAAAGTGCCACCACGATGCATCGTCTACTATACATGCCAGCATTCCCAGTTCAAATTACCTCCACATTGCTGTGTCTACTTTACATGCCAGCATTACCACTGCAAAGTGCCACCAGGATGCATTGTCTACTATACATGCCAGCATTCCCAGTTCAAATTGCCTCCACGATACAATGTCTACTATACATACCAGCATTCCCAGTTCAAATTACCTCCACATTGCTGTGTCTACTATACATGCCAGCATTCCCACTGCAAAGTGCCACCACGTTGCATTGTCTACTATACATGCCAGCATTCCCAGTTCAAATTACCTCTACATTGCTGTGTCTACTATACATGCCAGCATTCCCACTGCAAAGTGCCACCACGTTGCATTGTCTACTATACATGCCAGCATTCCCAGTTCACATTACCTCTACATTGCTGTGTCTACTATACATGCCAGCATTCCCAGTTCAAATTGCCTCCACAATGTAGTGTCTACTATACATGCCAGCATTCCCACTGCAAATTGCCTCCACGATACAGTGTCTACTATACATGCCAGCATTCCCACTGCAAAGTGCCACCACGATGCATTGTCTACTATACATGCCAGCATTCCCAGTTCAAATTGCCTCCACGATGCTGTGTCTACTATACATGCCAGCATTCCCACTGCAAAGTGTCTCCATGATGCCGTGTCTACTATACATGCCAGCATTCCCACTGCAAAGTGCCACCACAATGCATTGTCTACTATACATGCCAGCATTCCCAGTTCAAATTGCCTCCACGATGCTGTGTCTACTATACATGCCAGCATTCCCGCTGCAAATTGCCTCGACGATGCTGTGTCAACTATATATGCCAGCATTCCCACTGCAAAGCGAGTCCACGATGCCGTGTCTACTATACATGCCAGCATTCCCACTGCAAAGTGCCACCACAATGCATTGTCTACTATAGATGCCAGCATTCCCACTGCAAATTGACTCCACGATACAGTGTCTACTATGCACGCCAGCACAACCACTACAAATTGCCTCCAACATGCAGTTTCTACTATACATGCCAGCATTCCCACTGCAAATTGCCTCCATGATGCCGTGTCTACTATACATGCCAGCACAACCACTGCAAATTGCCTCCACGTTGCAGTTTCTACTATACATGCCAGCATTCCCACTGCAAAGTGTCTCCACAGTGCTGTGTCTACTATACATGCCAGCATTCCCACTGCAAAGCGAGTCCACGATGCCGTGTCTGCTAAGCATGCCAGCATTCCCACTGCAAAGTGTCTACACGATGCCGTGTCTACTATACATGTCAGCATTCTCACTGCAAAGCGAGTCCACAATGCCGTGTCTGCTAAGCATGCCAGCATTCCCACTGCAAAGTGTCTCTACGATGCCGTGTCTACTATACATGCCAGCATTCCCAATGCAAAGCGAGTCCACAATTCCGTGTCTGCTAAGCATGCCAGCATTCCCACTGAAAAGTGCCACCACGATGCATTGTCTAATATACATGCCAGCATTCCCAGTGCAAATTGCCTCCACGATGCCGTATCTACTATACATGCCAGCATTCCCACTGCAAACTGTCTCCACGATGCTGTGTCTACTATACATGCCAGCATTCCCACTTCAAACTGTCTCCACGATGCTGTGTCTACCATACATGCCAGCATTCCCACTGCAAAGTGCCGCCACGATGCATTGTCTACTGTACATGCCAGCATTCCCAGTGCAAATTGCCTCCACGATGCCGTGTCTACTATACATGCCAGCATTCCCACTGCAAAGTGTCTCCACAATGCCGTGTCTACTATACATGCCAGCATTCCCACTGCAAAGTGCCACCACGATGCATTGTCTACTATACTTTAAATTACAGCAGTCCCAGTGCAAATTGCCTCCACGATGCCGTGTCTACCATACATGCCAGCATTCCCACTGCAAAGCGAGTCCACAATGCCGTGTCTGCTAAGCATGCCAGCATTCCCACTGCAAAGTGTCTCCACGATGCCGTGTCTACTATACATGCCAGCATTCCCACTGCAAAGTGCCTCCACGATGCATTGTCTACTATACATGCCAGCATTCGCAGTTCAAATTACCTCCACATTGCTGTGTCTACTATACATGCCAGCATTCCCAGTTCAAATTACCTCCACATTGCTGCGTCTACTATGTATGCCAACATTCCCACTGCAAATTGCCTCCACGATGCTGTGTCTACTATACATGCCAGCATTCCCACTGCAAAGTTACACCACGATGCATTGTCTACTATACATGCCAACATTCCCACTGCAAATTGCCTTGACGATGCTGTGTCAACTATACATGCCAGCATTCCCACTGCAAAGTGCCACCACGATGTATTGTCTACTATACATGCCAGCATTCCTACTGCAAAGTGTCTCCACGATGCCGTGTCTACTATACATGCCAGCATTCACACTGCAAAGTGCCACCACAATGCATTGTCTACTATACATGCCAGCATTCCCACAGCCAATTGCCTCCGCAATGCTGTGTCTACTATACATGCCAGCATTCCCACTGCAAATTGCCGCCACGATACAGTGTCTACTATACATGCCAGCATTCCCATGGCAAATTGCCTCCACAATGTAGTGTCTACGATACATTCCAGCATTCCCACTTCAAATTGCCTCCACATTGCTGTGTCTACTATATATGCCAGCTTTCGCACTGCAAATTACCTCCACGATGCAGTGTATACTATACATCCCAGCATTCCCACTGCAAATTGCCTCCATGATGCTGTGTCTATTATACATGCCAGCACAACCACTGCAAATTGACTCCACGATACAGTGTCTACTATGCACGCCAGCACAACCACTACAAAGTGCCTCCACGATGCAGTTTCTACTATACATGCCAGCATTCCCACTGTAAATTGCCTCCATGATGCCGTGTCTACTATACATGCCAGCACAACCACTGCAAATTGCCTCCACTTTGCAGTTTCTACTATACATGCCAGCATTCCCACTGCAAAGTGTCTCCACGGTGCCGTATCTACTATACATGCCAGCATTCCCACTGCAAAGCGAGTCCACGATGCCGTGTCTGCTAAGCATGCCAGCATTCCCAGTTCAAATTGCCTCCACAATGTAGTGTCTACTATACATGCCAGCATTCCCACTGCAAATTGCCTCCACGATACAGTGTCTACTATACATGCCAGCATTCCCACTGCAAAGTGCCACCACGATGCATTGTCTACTATACATGCCAGCATTCCCAGTTCAAATTGGCTCCACGATGCTCTGTCTACTATACATGCCAGCATTTCCACTGCAAATTGCCCCAACGATGCTGTGTCAACTATACATGCCAGCATTCCCACTGCAAATCGAGTCCACGATGCCGTGTCTCATGCCAGCATTCCCACTGCAAAGTGTCTCCACGATGCTGTGTCTACTATACATGCCAGCATTCCCACTGCAAAGTGCCACCACGATGCATTGTCTACTATACATGCCAGCATTCCCAGTTCAAATTGCCTCCACGATGCTATGTCTACTATACATGCCAGCATTCCCACTGCAAATTGCCTCGACGATGCTGTGTCAACTATACATGCCAGCATTCCCACTGCAAAGCGAGTCCACGATGCCGTGTCTACTATACATGCCAGCATTCCCACTGCAAAGTGCCACCACAATGCATTGTCTACTATACATGCCAGCATTCCCACTGCAAATTGACTCCACGATACAGTGTCAACTATGCACGCCAGCACAACCACTACAAATTGCTTCCACAATGCAGTTTCTACTATACATGCCAGCATTCCCACTGCAAATTGCCTCCATGATGCCGTGTCTACTATACATGCCAGCACAACCACTGCAAATTGCCTCCACGTTGCAGTTTCTACTATACATGCCAGCATTCCCACTGCAAAGTGTCTCCACGGTGCTGTGTCTACTATACATGCCAGCATTCCCACTGCAAAGCGAGTCCACGATGCCGTGTCTGCTAAGCATGCCAGCATTCCCACTGCAAAGTGTCTACACGATGCCGTGTCTACTATACATGTCAGCATTCTCACTGCAAAGCGAGTCCACAATGCCGTGTCTGCTAAGCATGCCAGCATTCCCACTGCAAAGTGTCTCCACGATGCCGTGTCTACTATACATGCCAGCATTCCCACTGCAAAGCGAGTCCACAATGCCGTGTCTGCTAAGCATGCCAGCATTCCCACTGCAAAGTGCCACCACAATGCATTGTCAACTATACATGCCAGCATTCCCAGTGCAAATTGCCTCCACAATGCCGTGTCTACTATACATGCCAGCATTCCCACTGCAAAGTGTCTCCACGATGCTGTGTCTACTATACATGCCAGCATTCCCACTTCAAACTGTCTCCACGATGCTGTATCTACTATACATGCCAGCATTCCCACTGCAAAGTGCCGCCACGATGCATTGTCTACTATACATGCCAGCATTCCCAGTGCAAATTGCCTCCACGATGCCGTGTCTACTATACATGCCAGCATTCCCACTGCAAAGTGCCACCACGATGCATTGTCTACTATACTTTAAATTACAGCATTCCCAGTGCAAATTGCCTCCACGATGCCGTGTCTACTATACATGCCAGCATTCCCACTGCAAAGGGAGTCCACAATGCCGTGTCTGCTAAGCATGCCAGCATTCCCACTGCAAAGTGTCTCCACGATGCCGTGTCTACTATACATCCCAGCATTCCCACTGCAAAGTGCCTCCACGATGCATTGTCTACTATACATGCCAGCATTCGCAGTTCAAATTACCTCCACATTGCTGTGTCTACTATACATGCCAGCATTCCCAGTTCAAATTACCTCCACATTGCTGCGTCTACTATGTATGCCAACATTCCCACTGCAAATTGCCTCCACGATGCTGTGTCTACTATACATGCCAGCATTCCCACTGCAAAGTGACACCACGATGCATTGTCTACTATACATGCCAAAATTCCCACTGCAAATTGCCTCCACGATGCTGTGTCAACTATACATGCCAGCATTCACACTGCAAAGTGCCACCACAATGCATTGTCTACTATACATGCCAGCATTCCCACAGCCAATTGCCTCCGCAATGCTGTGTCTACTATACATGCCAGCATTCCCACTGCAAATTGCCGCCACGATACAGTGTCTACTATACATGCCAGCATTCCCATGGCAAATTGCCTCCACAATGTAGTGTCTACTATACATTCCAGCATTCCCACTTCAAATTGCCTCCACATTGCTGTGTCTACTATATTTGCCAGCTTTCCCACTGCAAATTACCTCCACGATGCAGTGTATACTATACATCCCAGCATTCCCACTGCAAATTGCCTCCATGATGCTGTGTCTATTATACATGCCAGCACAACCACTGCAAATTGACTCCACGATACAGTGTCTACTATGCACGCCAGCACAACCACTTCAAAGTGCCTCCACGATGCAGTTTCTACTATACATGCCAGCATTCCCACTGCAAATTGCCTCCATGATGCCGTGTCTACTATACATGCCAGCACAACCACTGCAAATTGCCTCCACTTTGCAGTTTCTACTATACATGCCAGCATTCCCACTGCAAAGTGTCTCCACCGTGCCGTGTCTACTATACATGCCAGCATTCCCACTGCAAAGCGAGTCCACGATGCCGTGTCTGCTAAGCAAGCCAGCATTCCCACTGCAAAGTGTCTCCACGATGCCGTGTCTACTATACATGCCAGCATTCTCACTGCAAAGCGAGTCCACAATGCCGTGTCTGCTAAGCATGCCAGCATTCCTACTGCAAAGTGTCTCCACGATGCTGTGTCTACTATACATGCCAGCATTCCCACTGCAAAGCGAGTCCACAATGCCATGTCTGCTAAGCATGCCAGCATTCCCACTGCAAAGTGCCACCACGATGCATTGTCTACTATACATGCCAGCATTCCCAGTGCAAATTGCCTCCACGATGCTGTGTCTACTATACATGCCAGCATTCCCACTGCAAAGTGTCTCCACGATGCTGTGTCTACTATACATGCCAGCATTCCCACTGCAAACTGTCTCCACGATGTTGTGTCTACTATACATTCCAGCATTCCCACAGCAAAGTGCCACCACGATGCATTGTCTACTATACATGCCAGCATTCCAGTGCAAATTGCCTCCACGATGCCGTGTCTACTATACATGCCAGCATTCCCACTGCAAAGTGTCTCCACGATGCTGTGTCTCCTATACATGCCAGCATTCCCACTGCAAAGTGCCACCACGATGCATTGTCTACTATACATGCCAGCATTCCCAGTGCAAATTGCCTCCACGATGCCGTGTCTACTATACATGCCAGCATTCCCACTGCAAAGCGAGTCCACAATGCCGTGTCTGCTAAGCATGCCAGCATTCCCACTGCAAAGTGTCTCCACAATGCCGTGTCTACTATACATGCCAGCATTCCCACTGCAAAGTGTCTCCACGATGCATTGTCTACTATACATGCCAGCATTCCCATTCAAATTACCTCCACATTGCTGTGTCTACTATACATGCCAGCATTCCCAGTTCAAATTACCTCCACATTGCTGTGTCTACTATGTATGCCAGCATTCCCACTGCAAATTGCCTCCACGATGCTGTGTCTACTATACATGCCAGCATTCCCACTGCAAAGTGACACCACGATGCATTGTCTACTATACATGCCAATATTCCCACTGCAAATTGCCTTGACGATGCTGTGTCAACTATACATGCCAGCATTCCCACTGCAAAGCGAGTCCACGATGCCGTGTCTGCTAAGCATGCCAGCATTCCCACTGCAAAGTGCCACCACAATGCATTGTCTACTATACATGCCAGCATTCCCAGTTCAAATTACCTCCACATTGCCGTGTCTGCTAAGCATGCCAGCATTCCCACTGCAAAGTGTCTCCACGATGCCGTGTCTACTATACATCCCAGCATTCCCACTGCAAAGTGCCTCCACGATGCATTGTCTACTATACATGCCAGCATTCGCAGTTCAAATTACCTCCACATTGCTGTGTCTACTATACATGCCAGCATTCCCAGTTCAAATTACCTCCACATTGCTGCGTCTACTATGTATGCCAACATTCCCACTGCAAATTGCCTCCACGATGCTGTGTCTACTATACATGCCAGCATTCCCACTGCAAAGTGACACCACGATGCATTGTCTACTATACATGCCAAAATTCCCACTGCAAATTGCCTCCACGATGCTGTGTCAACTATACATGCCAGCATTCACACTGCAAAGTGCCACCACAATGCATTGTCTACTATACATGCCAGCATTCCCACAGCCAATTGCCTCCGCAATGCTGTGTCTACTATACATGCCAGCATTCCCACTGCAAATTGCCGCCACGATACAGTGTCTACTATACATGCCAGCATTCCCATGGCAAATTGCCTCCACAATGTAGTGTCTACTATACATTCCAGCATTCCCACTTCAAATTGCCTCCACATTGCTGTGTCTACTATATTTGCCAGCTTTCCCACTGCAAATTACCTCCACGATGCAGTGTATACTATACATCCCAGCATTCCCACTGCAAATTGCCTCCATGATGCTGTGTCTATTATACATGCCAGCACAACCACTGCAAATTGACTCCACGATACAGTGTCTACTATGCACGCCAGCACAACCACTTCAAAGTGCCTCCACGATGCAGTTTCTACTATACATGCCAGCATTCCCACTGCAAATTGCCTCCATGATGCCGTGTCTACTATACATGCCAGCACAACCACTGCAAATTGCCTCCACTTTGCAGTTTCTACTATACATGCCAGCATTCCCACTGCAAAGTGTCTCCACCGTGCCGTGTCTACTATACATGCCAGCATTCCCACTGCAAAGCGAGTCCACGATGCCGTGTCTGCTAAGCATGCCAGCATTCCCACTGCAAAGTGTCTCCACGATGCCGTGTCTACTATACATGCCAGCATTCTCACTGCAAAGTGAGTCCACAATGCCGTGTCTGCTAAGCATGCCAGCATTCCTACTGCAAAGTGTCTCCACGATGCTGTGTCTACTATACATGCCAGCATTCCCACTGCAAAGCGAGTCCACAATGCCATGTCTGCTAAGCATGCCAGCATTCCCACTGCAAAGTGCCACCACGATGCATTGTCTACTATACATGCCAGCATTCCCAGTGCAAATTGCCTCCACGATGCTGTGTCTACTATACATGCCAGCATTCCCACTGCAAAGTGTCTCCACGATGCTGTGTCTACTATACATGCCAGCATTCCCACTGCAAACTGTCTCCACGATGTTGTGTCTACTATACATTCCAGCATTCCCACAGCAAAGTGCCACCACGATGCATTGTCTACTATACATGCCAGCATTCCAGTGCAAATTGCCTCCACGATGCCGTGTCTACTATACATGCCAGCATTCCCACTGCAAAGTGTCTCCACGATGCTGTGTCTCCTATACATGCCAGCATTCCCACTGCAAAGTGCCACCACGATGCATTGTCTACTATACATGCCAGCATTCCCAGTGCAAATTGCCTCCACGATGCCGTGTCTACTATACATGCCAGCATTCCCACTGCAAAGCGAGTCCACAATGCCGTGTCTGCTAAGCATGCCAGCATTCCCACTGCAAAGTGTCTCCACAATGCCGTGTCTACTATACATGCCAGCATTCCCACTGCAAAGTGTCTCCACGATGCATTGTCTACTATACATGCCAGCATTCCCATTCAAATTACCTCCACATTGCTGTGTCTACTATACATGCCAGCATTCCCAGTTCAAATTACCTCCACATTGCTGTGTCTACTATGTATGCCAGCATTCCCACTGCAAATTGCCTCCACGATGCTGTGTCTACTATACATGCCAGCATTCCCACTGCAAAGTGACACCACGATGCATTGTCTACTATACATGCCAATATTCCCACTGCAAATTGCCTTGACGATGCTGTGTCAACTATACATGCCAGCATTCCCACTGCAAAGCGAGTCCACGATGCCGTGTCTGCTAAGCATGCCAGCATTCCCACTGCAAAGTGCCACCACAATGCATTGTCTACTATACATGCCAGCATTCCCAGTTCAAATTACCTCCACATTGCTGTGTCTACTTTACATGCCAGCATTCCCGCTGCAAAGTGCCACAACGATGCATTGTCTACTATACATGCCAGCATTCCCAGTTCAAATTGCCTCCACGATACAGTGTCTACTATACATGCCAGGATTCCCAGTTCAAATTACCTCCACATTGCTGTGTCTACTATACATGCCAGCATTCCCACTGCAAAGTGCCACCACGATGCATTGTCTACTATACATGCCAGCATTCCCAGTTCAAATTACCTCCACATTGCTGTGTCTACTATACATGCCAGCATTCCCACTGCAAATTGCCTCCACAATACAGTGTCTACTATACATGCCAGCATTCCCAGTTCAAATTACCTCCACCTTGCTGTGTCTACTATACATGCCAGCATTCCCACTGCAAAGTGCCACCACAATGCATTGTCTACTATACATGCCAGCATTCCCAGTTCAAATTGCCTCCACAATGTAGTGTCTACTATATATGCCAGCATTCCCACTGCAAATTGCCTGGACGATACAGTGTCTACTATACATGCCAGCATTCCCACTGCAAAGTGCCACCACGATGCATTGTCTACTATACATGCCAGCATTCCCAGTTCAAATTGCCTCCACAATGTAGTGTCTACTATACATGCCAGCATTCCCACTGCAAATTGCCTGGACGATACAGTGTCTACTATACATGCCAGCATTCCCACTGCAAAGTGCCACCACGATGCATTGTCTACTATACATGCCAGCATTCCCAGTTCAAATTGCCTCCACAATGTAGTGTCTACTATACATTCCAGCATTCCCACTTCAAATTGCCTCCACATTGCTGTGTCTACTATATATGCCAGCTTTCCCACTGCAAATTACCTCCACGATGCAGTGTATACTATACATCCCAGCATTCCCACTGCAAATTGCCTCCATGATGCTGTGTCTACTATACATGCCAGCACAACCACTGCAAATTGACTCCACAATAAAGTGTCTACTATGCACGCCAGCACAACCACTACAAATTGCCTCCACGATGCAGTTTCTACTATACATGCCAGCATTCCCATTGCAAATTGCCTCCATGATGCTGTGTCTACTATACATGCCAGCATAACCACTGCAAATTGCCTCCACAGTGCAGTGTCTACTATACATGCCAGCTTTCCCACTACAAATTACCTGCACAATGTAGTGTCTATTATAAATGCCAGAATTCCCACTGCAAATTGCCTCCACGATACAGTGTCTACTATACATGCCAGCATTCCTACTTCAAATTGCCTCCACAATGCTGTGTCAACTATATATGCCAGCATTCCCATGGCGATTTGCCTCCACAATGTGGTGTCTACTATACATGCCAGCATTCCCACTGCAAATTGCCTCCACAATACAGTGTCTACTATACATGCCAGCATTCCCATTTCAAATTGCCTGCACAATGTAGTGCCTACCATACATGCCAGCATTCCCACTGCAAATTGCCTCCACGATACAGTGTCTACTATACATGCAAGCATTCCCACTTCAAATTGCCTCCACATTGCTGTGTAAACTACATATGCCAGCTTTCCCACTACAAATTACCTCCACGATGCAGTGTATACTATACATCCCAGCGTTCCCACTGCAAATTGCCTCCACGATACAGTGTCTACTATGCACCCAGCACAACCACTGCAAATTGCCTGCACGATGCCGTTTCTACTATACATGCCAGCATTCCCACTGCAAATTGCCTCCACGATGCAGTGTCCACTATACATGCCAGCACAACCCCTCCAAATTGCCTCCACGATGCCATGTCTGCTATACATGCCAGCATTCCCACTGCAAATTGCCTCCATGATGCTGTGTCTACTATACATGCCAGCACAACCACTGCAAATTGCCTCCACGATACAGTGTCTACTATGCACGCCAGCACAACCACTCCAAATTGCCTCCTTGATGCAGTGTCTACTATAATTGCCAGCATTCCCACTGCAAATTACCTCCACTTGGGCATTTCACCCTCCACATATGCAAACATTGTCAGTGCAAATCTCCCTCATGACGCCCACACTACAAATCACTCTGATGATGTTGTGCCCACAGTGCATAGTGACAGTATGTGGAATTAAATTTAAAGTGCATTATGCAGAAGGTGCGATGGAAGGGAGGGAAGGACAGGGTGGCATCCAGTCTCTCAGCATATCTATGTGCAGTATAGGGTTTTGGAGAAGACGTCTCTTCGCATCCACAACAGAGAGTTGTAACCAGCACTAATTGTGCAGAATCACCACAGGAAGGCGCGGTGAGTCAGTCCCTCAATGGTGGCTGTGAAGATGCAGTTACTCTGTGGGAATGTGTGTGGTGACCTCTGCTGGTGCTGAGAAAGAGCTGCTCATGCCTGCATATACCAGCCTTCACCACACATCGTGCGGCGGACTGTTCAACAATGACACTCGTTCATGGCATGTGATGTTATCTTGCATTTGTATAGTGCCTACTGTTATAGTTTATGCCTTTGAAGTGCTTTGGCTGTCAGAGAGGCAAAAGTGAAGCATTATTGAACATTCAGTAGTGGTAGGGAGGAGCAGTGCTTAATTTGTAAAAAAATAAAAAAATAAGTGTCAGTGCCCAAAAAATATTGGCCCCATAATGCCAGGCACCGCCCTTAGCGTGGGCACGACGCCACCCTCAGCGCGGGTGCGGCGGCCGCACCAGTTCAGTGCTAGACCTACCTAGATCGGCCCACCACCAGCCCATCACACTGCTGCTGCTCCATGTAACATGTTTGGCGCTGCAGCAACTGCTGGCACAGACTAGTAGTAAATATGCAACTATGACATGCTCCTCCTGTAACTGCGCCTCGATGCCCCCGGGCTGTGTGAGCGCTTTAAAATTGCAAATAAATAAAAAAGCATTCTGTTTCAGTCACTGTTGCACTCTATTTGTCTCTACCCCTTCTGCCCCATCTGACAGTCTGTTAAAGTACACCAAGTATTGTTAATCTGTTACGTCAGGAAGAGCACCCTGCCTTAACCCCGTTCTTCAGTCACCTCATCCAGGTGTTTTGTGTAATCAATTTACTCTCAAGCCCTTATCAGTCATCACATCTCATAAATGCATCCCCCTTCACCCTTCCGTCAAGCATGAGCATGGCGTTGTATAACTTGGAAAAAGTCATTTCTGCAAGACATTGTTGTGAAATCAGCGGCCTGTGCTACTTCTGCTTTAGGGCCTCTTTCCACCTTAACACATATTAAAAAATGAAATATGTTTGTCACCCAATATTCAGGAGACAGAGGAGAATGCATATTTGGATATCTCCTTCCCACTGAGATGTTCTTGACATACTTCACTAAACTGCGGGTGTAACAGGCACCCACCTCCCTATCTGAGGATTCCTATCTGAGGATTGCATGTGCTCTCATTCGGAGCACATGCTCGGAGTGTATTGTACCCAGGTTAAGGGCCCACATCTGGTGTATAAACCACACATCAGGCTAGAAAACATGCGCTGGAATTATGTAAAAAAATTACACCAAAAGATGGTTGAGAATTATTCACGAATGCTCAACTAGTGCTTTTATTAATGACGACAGATTAGTGGGCACGTGCACCATGATTGTCCCAGTCTAGTTTCCATGCATGTATCTTTAAGCCTGAAATGGCATTTCAGAAGTTCGTCTTTGCATGGGCTTTTCTCGCGAAGTGCTGCCGGTTCGGTTTCGTTCCAATACGTGCACCATTCCAGGTCCCCTCGCTGAGGCTCGTTTGTGAACTAATGAGGCCTATAACATTAAATGGAAGAACGGAAACACCCAGGCAAACATTCACAGTTCATGTTTCGCTTAGATGAATGCAGTCCAGGGTCGGACTGGGGCATACAATTGTCTGGTTCGGCACCAATGACAAAGTGGCCAAAGTTGCAAACGACAATTCATTATTTTTGTGACAGACACTAGCGGGACCACTTTGCCGCCCGTGCCCCGCCCGGTCCTGGGCTTTGCCCTTCCTTGCCTCAATCACTTAGGCTACCTTCCGTGGGGTCACCACTGCCACGGCCATGCTGAGCCTGATGATGACAAAAATAGAGGTGCAGCGCAACGGCCCCACGGAAGGTAAGATTTTAAAAGAAAAAATGTATGTTTGGACGGCTGGGGCCCATCACTTTCGAAGTGATGGGCCACAGCCGCCACTCAAAATAAGTTATTTCTTTAAAAACCTACCTTATGTGGGGCGAGGTGCCGGCCACCGGCCCCACGGAAGGTCAGGTTTTCAAAGAAAAAAGTAAAAAACATACTTTTGGGCACAATCCACGGGCCCGGCCGCCCACGGCAGAGTCATCCAACTCAGTCTGCGGCAGCCCCTGGTCACAGAAAGTGGCCTGGCCTGGCACTGACTGCAGTGAGCAGCACATTGCACACAGGTCACAGAGACAGAAGCCCGGGCACGGACAGGCCCCTGGTGGGGTCCTGAATCCTGGGCAGTCAGGACACCACCAGGGGACCGTGCCACCGCCCGGGCTCCGACCTGGGCCTTCCTTGCCTGATCACTTGACTGTGACAGGCTCAGGCTGCACGGCACGCAACAAGTGACTTACCTGCTTTGCCAGCCGGGACTTGGTCTCCTGTCGGGCCTCAGGGTGGGGGGTGGGGAGGTACGCACACTGGCACCCGCACAAATGAAAAAGCAGGCAGAGGGGGCCCCAGGAAGCAACTAGGCCGCACCACGCAGTGCAGCAGGGCAGGCTCTCTCTCTCTCAAGTCAGGACCGACGACGCCACGCCTCGACACCTTCACTTCACAGTAACTCATGAAATTAAAGTGACGCTGCGCTGCCTCCTGTGGCAACAACTCTTCACCATGTAATTTCACTGGCTCAGAAGAACATCCAATTAAACTGCACATTCTGTGTTACTATACAGAATGTATCAAATACTGCATAGTAACAACAGAATGGTAGTTTTCATTGGCTGTTGTTTGTAACAGTTTGTTGTTCATTGCTATTTGTGGCCCCTTCCAGGCCCAGCCAGCCATGGCCTGCAACCTGCAAGCACGAGACAGATCGAGATCAGAATGACAAATCCCAATGATTTATAATTGAAGCAAAGCGAAGTGGAAGAACAAACAAAACCTTTGCACGTTTACTGGCACCGCATGAGTTCGGGTGCCCAACAAAGAGTGCCGGTGTTGGGCACCGGCAACCACCCCCGCAAATTAAGCACTGGGGAGGAGCAAAGTCGGGTAGATATTTGGGATGAGGGTGAGGGATGGAGAAGATGCACCGGAAGGTGGAGGAGCCATGTGTACATCTGGACTGAATTTATCGTGCAACTCAACTGTGTTCTATGGAGTGCAGCGGGAAGAGGAGAGAGAGCTGGAGGAGAGGTGTTTGCTTCCCCAGGGGTGTGCCTGGGAGCTACACGATACATGGTGAGCTGGGCATGTTGAAGCCAGGCCCAAGAACACCCAGGCTGCAGAGCCATTCACTTGGTTCCCCAGGGCCCCCAGCAACATCTGGGAGGGGGTGTGTGACAAAAATCTGAATGTAACAAGTTTTGCAACAGCTCCTTGAGAAGCAAGAGCAATAAACCGTCCATGTGTTGGTGTCCTCATTATGTCTTGGTTACCAATACCCTGGGCTTGTGCTCAGAGGGCCTAAGAACCGCAAGTCTGTCTATGGCTTAGCCGCCGTCAGACCTCTGAGCATTCCACAGTGTTATGGTGTGCCACGGCTTGTAGAAACCATGCCCAAATAAAGACTCTCCTGCGCCAGGAATGGCCACAAATGGCCAGGTTCTAGAGATGGGGAAGCAGTAAGGGTGTATGGGCACATTTAACTGAGAGTGGGATTTCACCCACAGCTTCCTTGTGAACAGAAGATCAGTTCGGCCTTCCTGGGGGTTCCTGAGTCCTGCTCGTGTCAGTGTTTCCAACAATGGTGGGCATTCAGACCTCCCATTGAGTTAAAGAAAAGACATCTCAAGGGCCTGCTAAACCTTGCGACATGATCTCCCCATCTGTATTCTCTCACACACTATGCACATGCAAAGGGTGTAGATGTGCTTGTTGTCTGCAGAAGGTTCGTTAGGGCATTGCTTCACTTATGAGGAGTTGACTTCTGTAACGTGTGAGATGTGTGTTGTGTTATTTGTTGCTGGTGCTCAGGACGCGTTGCTGCGCCATTCACCCCCTTATGCCTGCATTTTCTAGGCCCACCAGAGACAGTGGCGATGACGATGAAGACGACGAGAGGAAAGGAAGAGGATGCACGCTCCAGTACCAGCACGCCACGGTGCGCGTCCTTACGCAGTTCGTAGCGGAGCCCTCGGACCCTGGAGGTCAGCTGACCTACCTGCTGGGCTCTGATTGGCAGGTTGACATCACAGACCTTGTGAGTGAGTTCATGCAGGTGGAGGAGCCACGGATTGCCAAACTGCAAGGAAGTCAGATTCTGATTGGACAGGAAGTTGGCATGACAACAATTCAGGTGAGAAAAAAGTGTCCCTTCCTGAAAACCCTAAAGTAGAAGACCCTTTGAAAGCAATATTGCTTGAAGACATGAGTGATGAGAACATCTTGAATTGTGAGCTAATACAACTGCTCAGCCCATGACTTGGATTGCGTGAGTACCCATAATTCATAGCATAATGCTTAATGTAGTACTGTATTGTGGTAGGCATTTATTTAGCGTCTTTTGCCCTTTGTATGGCCTCACAGCACTTTGTTGTGGAACGAAGCCTAGGTATGGGAAGGTTCTAAGAGGAGGCTTAAGATGCGTGCGTGCATTTGGCCAATATTCTGATTTAGGAGGGCTGGCTAGCCTTCAGTAAGCAACCCAAGAGGTCAGGCACATGGGCGGGTGCTGAGGGAGGTCACGACAGAGCGGTCGCCACCAAGTGTGCACACGTGTGGCCCAGGTGCATTGTGGTGCAAGGCGTCGTACGTTGGGAAGTCAGAAGTCCTGGGCTTTACTAGACCACTCTTCACTCCTCTATGGGCAACGACATCAAGAAGGGTCTACTCCAGATATCCCCTCTGCAGCACAGTGCTGGGCACACTCTGCCCACGTCTCCTATTCTTCACTGTACATAACAACCACCACCCAATCCAAGGGCTTGATAGTTCACCCTGTGGTAAAACAGCAAGACAAACTACAATAAAGAGCCCACACACTTAGCCGCCAGGCCCAATCCACATGGACGCCACCACTCTCAGGCTGAACCCACGCTCTCTTACCAGCTGGGCTATTTCCTGTCTTCACAGCTTTCCACTGACATCTACCCAAAAACCTTCTGCCATTACTTCTATTAGCTGTACCTGCACGCCCCGCCATCTCCCTTCTACCTACATGTGACACCTTGCCATCACACTGACACCTCCCTCAGAAGGACTCACCGCCCTCCACTATGGCATCCCATTCTATCTGGGCCGACCACCGCGTTTGCAGCCTGTTATATGCACAGTTAAACCAAGTCCTTCGCATGGGTCTCTAATCACCATCTCCACATGGCCAAGAATGTCTAATCCCCCACACTAGCGTGAGATGGGGGTTTAGATTCTATAAAAGACAAGGAGGCGAGTATTATGCATTTCAATCTTTACTCTGAACCACAGCAGCAAAGAATAAAAAGCTTTATAAACGAAATTTTTTCAAAAAACACAACGTTATAACAATGCAATGGGAAACATCCCAGTCCAATATGGTGGGCAGGTCATGCCCTGGGGGTAGCCAATAGGGAGCGAGCCAGTCCCAATATAGGTCCATTCCTTTAGTAACTCCCCCTCTTTCTGACGCTGATCTGTCTCACACGACCACCGAACACCTTCTCCACGTGGAACGAAGAACAAACTCCCATGGAGACGCCGGGGTTGAAACCTTCTGCAACCTGGAGCTCAATCTCCCACTTCCTCCTGCAT
This sequence comes from Ambystoma mexicanum, assembly GCF_040938575.1. NCBI lineage: Eukaryota > Metazoa > Chordata > Amphibia > Caudata > Ambystomatidae > Ambystoma > Ambystoma mexicanum. The sequence goes on along the minus strand of NC_090932.1, from coordinate 1,701,357,485 downwards.
CAAAGTCATCAACTGTCCTCTGAAACAACAACCGACACCAGTAAGGGTGGGTGGGTGGGATAATACTAGCCTCCTTGTCTTTTATAGAATCTAAACCCCCATCTCACGCTAGTGTGGGGGATTAGACATTCTATGGCAAGACAGGAGGCTCATATTATGCAAGTTCAAAGCCCTTGCATTACATTCACCGCTACATGGGCAATACGCTTATGGTAAAATGTCTTAAAAGTTGATTCCCTTGTCCAGTCAGCTGCTTTTAGGATCTGTTCCAAACTACCCCCCAGAAAGGCTGCTTTAGAGGCCATAGTGCCTCGGACTGAGTGGGGACCAAAAGAGGAAGTGTCAACCCCCGCCTCCCGCATAACCCATTTGATCCATCTGGCCAAAGTAGAAGGGGAGACCGGCTTATGGGGTTTCCTGTAGGAAATCAGCAGCTGAGAGGTATTGGGAGGTCTAAAACCTTCAGTTATAATCTCAAAACATTTCAAACAGTTGACCACACATAGTTTACAATCTTCAGGAAAAGCTGGATAGGATATCGAAGAAGTCATGCATTTAGTCCTTCGTGAGATAAAGAAAGTAACCCCTTGAGGGGTGAACATCTTATTATCCACATCAAGAGCTCTGATATCAGAGACCCTTTTAATAGACACCAGACATAGTAACATAGCAAGTTTGGCAAATAACTGCTGCAGGGACAGTTCCTCATTAAGAGGCCAGGACCTGAAGAGCTGCAGCACCACATTAACATCCCAAAGAACCGAATATTTCGGTTGTGGCGGAACCTTAATACGGATAGATTTGAGGGCCCTTCGCACTAAAAAGTGTCTACCCACTGGTTCCCCTTTAACCAAAAGATGACCGGCTGAAATAGCCCAACGAAAACCATTAACAGTTCTGTAGGCTTTCCCTTCCTTAAACAATTCTACAAGAAAATTAACCACCTCTACAGGAGGGGCAGAAACGGGATTGAGGTGCCTAGCCACACACCAGCTAACCCATCTGTTCCATGCTGTGGAATACCCTGCCTTAGTAGAGGGCGCCCAGGAGTCCCTGATGACCGCCATAGAGTCTTGCGAAAGTCCTCTGAAGCACCAGGAAGAGCTGAAATCTTCCAAGCCATAAGGGCAAGGTGTCCCTGCAAGACCAACTCGTGAGGGAGACCCTCCGGATCCACTAGCAACTGGGGATCGCGAGGGAGAAGACGGGGAATATCTATTGCCAATTCTAGAAGGGCCGGGAACCAAACTTGAGAGGGCCAAAAGGGGGCAACTAGAACCAGAGACACCGCCTGAGTGCGAACCTGGACCAGAACCCGGGCTATCATAGCAAAGGGAGGAAAGGCATACCCCAACTGACCCGACCAATCCTGGAGGAAAGCGTCGGTGGCTAGAGCTAACGGATCTGGTCTCCAACTGTAAAACCTGGGAACTTGACAATTCAGTCTGGAGGCAAACAAGTCTATCATCAGAGGACCCCAGAGGGACTCTATGCGGGCGAAAAGAGACCTGTTCAGCATCCAATCGCTCCTGTCCTGCAGGTGCCTGGAGTTCCAATCTGCAACCTCGTTGCTGACTCCTGGGAGGTATTCCGCTTTCAAGAGAATATCCCTGTCGAGGCAAAAATGCCAAAACTCTCTCGCCAAATCCGCCAAGACTTTGGACCTGGTACCCCCCAGGTGATTGATGTACCTCACCGCAGATATGTTGTCCATGCGGAGGAGAACACAACAATTCCCCTGATCCTTGAGGAGACTCCGAACAGCAAAAGACCCCGCTAACAACTCTAGGCAATTGATATGGAGCAGTTTCTCTGACTCCGACCATTTCCCTCCTGTGGAGACCTGACCCAATCTGGCTCCCCAACCTGATCTGCTCGCATCTGACTCCAGAACGACATCCGGCGACGGGCCAAATATTGCCTTGCCATTCCAGGCCTCCATGTGCCTGAGCCACCACAGAAGTTCCAACCTGGCCTCTGGCGGCAATTCCACCATTTGGGAGTAAGAGAGACACTTGCGCAAATGCCTGGCCTTTAAGCGTTGCAGTGCTCTGTTATGTAGGGGAGCAGGGAAGATAGCCTGAATGGATGCCGACAACATCCCTACAACTCTGGCCAACTGCCTGAGGGAGATCCTCCCTCTCCTGAGGAGTAGACGAATTTCCTTCTTTATCTTGGACAGTCTGCTGTCTGGGAGAAGAAGGATGCAAAGCCTTGAATCTATATTGAAGCCCAGAAATTGGATACATTGCGTAGGCTTCAATATGGATTTTTTTACATTTATCACAAAACCTAGATCCTGTAAGAGGGTCACAGTGAATTTCAGATGAGAACACAGAGTTTGACAATTCTGGGCCAGGAACAACATGTCGTCTAGATAAACTATGATCCGAATCCCCCTGGACCTGAGAAGAGCCATCACAGGGCGCATGAGCTTGGTGAAACACCATGGGGCCGAGGACAGGCCAAACGGAAGGGATGCAAACTGCCACACCCGACCCCCCCACTGAAACTGAAGATACTCCTGATGTGGGGGAAAGACGGGAACCACTAGGTAAGCGTCTTTGAGGTCCAATTTGACCATCCAGTCTGCAGGGAGAAGAGTGCCCCTGAGCAAATGAATTCCCTCCATCTTGAAGTGGTGATAAACCACAAAAGAGTTGAGAGCTTTCAGGTTGATTACTGGACGAAACCCCTGGTCCGGTTTCGGAACTAGAAAAATGGTACTCTGGAACTGAGAGGCCCTGTAAGAGGCCGGGACTACCGCCCCTTTGGAGATGAGATCCCGTACCTCCCCATCTATAAGGGATTGTTTGACTTCGTCGAACACCAAAGGAAGGGGAATGGACAACTGGCAAGGAGGGGCATAGAACTCTATCTGATAACCCTGAATCGTTTGTAGCACCCAAGGATCCGACGTGAGAGCCTCCCACTGTGGAAGGAACCTGGCTAGTCTGCCACCTAAACTTTTGAGGGAAAAAACTTTTAGCACCTCGGAAATTACCTGCTGGCCCTCTTGATCTTCCGGCTCCTCTGCCGGCACGTCCTCTCCAACTGGAGTTTTGTTGCGGATAGAACTGATTATGTGCTCCTCGAGCAGAGGAGGTATGGTATGCGCCACGGGGCGCAAACTGTCGGGGGCGGGAGGAGCCCTGGGAAAAACGGCCGGAGGAGCGGGCCCTACCTCGTCCAGCCTTGTTAAAAACCTTTGGGGCAAAAACCTTTTTTATATTAACCTGCGCTTTGTCCAGCGCTGTAAATGTGTGAACATAAGCTGACAAATCTTTCAGGAAAGAATCCCCAAACAAATTACCCTGAGCTGCAGGGCCACCTTCCCTCTCTGACATGTCTGCCAGTTTGGAATCCAACCTCATTAATAATGATTTCCTCCTCTCCCTACATATGGAGGCATTAGCATTGCCGAGCAGGCATACTGTACGTTGGATCCAACCCCTTAATGCGTCAACATCTATCGGGGTATTAGAGGACGCCGCCTCTTCTGCCATTTCAAAAATCTGCGTGACTGGACCCAGGATGTCCAACAGTCTGTCTTGACAACTACGCCACGCTTTATCGACCCCCTTCTTGGGGTCCTTCCCTTTCTGGGAAAGAAAAGCCGCCATAGACTGGTCTATTTCTGGCGCTAGAGCTACCTTGTCGGCGAGCAACGGTCTAGGGCATTCCGCCCGTAACTTATTACGATCCTCTTTGGCCATAGGGTGCCGGATCCAGAACTGGAGGAAAGAGGAAACCTCCTCAGAGGGTTGCCACTCAGCAGACCTGGGGTGTTGTATCAGGGCAGGATCAAAGAAAGGAACACCACTACCATCCAGCAGGGGACCCCCTTGAGGGACTACCGAGGTCACCTTCCTTTTTTGCCTCTTAGGGGGCGAATCAGAATCATCTGCACTGTCAGAGGATGAGACATCAATAGGGGGCTCCACCGGCGCGAAAGGCGCGGGGGCCGGCCAGGGGGTGGAAGAGATAGGTCGAGATTCTTCCCACCCGCGCTTTAAATTACCCTTAGGGGAAGCAATAGGAGAAATGGCCACTAGGGGACTGAGTTGTCCCTGGGTATGTTTAGTTTTAACCTTACATTTTCTGGGTGCCTGGGACTCCACAGATGGGACAGCGTCCTGGGAGGGATGAAAATCCGCAATGCGGGTAATTAATCTGTCAAAGGCTGACGCCAAAGTATTATTCAAATTAGATAAAGCGGAGTCCAAAGAGGACTGAATAGCTTGAGCCACTAAAGGCTGGGAATGACAGGCTTGATCCCCAATGTTTTCAAGTACCTTCTCACTTTTTTTGGCAGTGCGCACTTGAGTGCTGGCATCTGTAGAGGAGGGAAGCACTCCTTTGTCCATGACAGCACCAATTTCTTTGGTAAAATAGAGATATAGATATATATATACCGTTATTTAAACACAGCCGGGTCAAAGCTGCACTCACACAAGCCGAGCAGGCTGTAAGGACTCAAGTTAATAGTGTGCCACAAACCACAGGTAAGGGCCACCAAGGCAGAACATGGGCAGTGTCTGAATTCCCACAGACAAACACGCGAGCAGTGTGTGAGGGCAAAGAAGCAACATTTTTAAACCTACAACAACTGTAACACTATTACTAATTTATAAAAGAAAATGGAACATATTATGAAAAAAATAAAAATATAATTTCTTTTTTTTTTTTTTATTGTGGCGGAGAGCAGGCACGAACTGCTAAACCTGCCTTTCACAAGGCAGCACTAAGCGTGAGCCACAGAGCTCCCTAGGCTACAAAGCAACAACAATGTGAGTGAACTCCACGCTCGAATAAATTACCTCAGGCGAACGCGGGCGAGATAAACAAACGCTCCGCTTGCCTGAGGAAAGTCACAGCATATACAATGTATCAAGTAAAAGAAACGCTTTCTCCCAAACGCTGCTCCCTGAAACCAAGTGATATAATTAACACTTCAAAGCACACAGTCTAAGAGAAAACCAGAGGTGTGACTTAGCTTGTGGGTCAGCAGCAAAGAAAGAGGGGGAGTTACTAAAGGAATGGACCTATATTGGGACTGGCTCGCTCCCTATTGGCTACCCCCAGGGCATGACCTGCCCACCATATTGGACTGGGATGTTTCCCATTGCATTGTTATAACGTTGTGTTTTTTGAAAAAATTTCGTTTATAAAGCTTTTTATTCTTTGCTGCTGTGGTTCAGAGTAAAGATTGAAATGCATAATATGAGCCTCCTGTCTTGCCATAGAATTCGGATGAGTCAGCAGAATGCAAGTGTTAGACATAAGAACTACCCAAGAACCTGTAATAGCAGAAGTGGTCTGGGGGTGTTGCGGGCCTGGGGTCAGGTGGAAGGTCATTCCACAGCCAAACTAGGTGCAGACCCCACACTTGGACGGGTCTCCCGCTGCAGGCAATGCCACACTGGTGGGCAGGGGGAATGTGGGGCGCATGACTGTAGCCACGCAGGACCAGCAGAACAAACACCTGTACTCTGGGCAAATGGGGAAACTTTTCTCTTCTTCCCTATCGTCCAATGACAAGCAATGCCGCCCTCCCCCCCCCCCGCCGCACTAGCCCTCGTGTTACCTCCTTTGCAAGCAGAGGGCTGTCACTTCATGCCCGTTCGCCTAGTCTCATGGCCACACTCCACTGTGCCAAGTGACCGTTCTCACTTCCTCACAGCGCTAGCACCGTTGTTGATGTATACCCGGTGAACAGAAGCCTTTGTACCGAGCCCAGGGAGCTCTTATTTTCATTTAGCTCAGTCTTTCATCCCCACAGACCTCCACGCTTCCCCCGACTCTGAGGAGCAGCTGCAGTCAGGCTGGTGTGGCCCACAAGGGCTGTCACTGCTGGCATATTAGAATAGATCACGGAAGACTGAGAGACAGGGTCTGAGGCTCAGAGAAGGAAAAGGCAGCTGTGGTGAATCAACTTCCGGGGCACCAGGGGTCCAGGGATGAATAGTGGTTTCTAAACCATCAATCAGCCCCACACCTCTAGGACACCAGAAGGGATCCTTGTCCAATTCTGCTAATGTGGACGGAACGTCAGGCTCATCTCCGCAAGGTCGTGGATCGTTGGTTAGTTGCAACACAGCGAAAATATAATTATTACCCAATGATAAAAGGGACTGTCTAGTCAAGGTCATATAAAAATTAGGGGTGTACCGAATAGAAGATTTAAGTTTTTGGCCAAATGCTGAATAGTTGTCAGCCGGGGCTGAATAAGGAGCCGAATAGTTGCCTTTTTAATAAATAAACCTTTGTAGACAAGAAAAACACATTGTAAATGAAAAACATACTTTAAAATGTGTGCATCCATTTTTTATTGCATTTCTCGTGTATGTTGAAGATGTTTGTGTAAACCCTGAAAGGAATATATTATCAGGAAATAAATCAGTAAAATAACAACACAGTTTGTATTTCTATGTTTTCAGGGGTGTCACTTGTTGGCAGGACCTAAGTAACTAAGACTTCCCCAAAAGTATTGTATGCATGTCTGCAATCGCTGTGAGGGGAGACTGGGATGAGTCAACTTGTACTTTCAAATGTCCCATTGGGCCTTCCCTGCCATTAGCCTTCTGGCTCCAGCGAGGCACCGAAACACAAAAGGAATGAGTACCTCGATGAGCCTCCTGCTGCTGCCTGCAGAAGTGCTACTGAAAGCCACGCTTTCTACCTCTGCCAGTGAGTGGGGATGAGGCCTTTCAAAAATGTCTTTTCACTTATAGATAGTATTCTTCTTTGTTTTTTGGGTGGGCTACATGTGAGGGGTTTTGGGGCACGGTAAAAGACACCAGATAAAAATATAGAGGCAATGCTGAGTCCTGCCTGGTTCTCGCGTGACACTATAGGGAAGGGAAAGGGCTGATTTCCAGATCTTTTATTGGCACGTGCAAGCTTAGTTCACTTATTTGCTTTACTTGTGCATCCATTTGGTCCAATGTTTGTAAATCGTAAACTTGTATCTCCTCATTATTATTACACACATATCCCTCTTTTTTAACTCTCCAATGTCGGGAGCAATATTTCTGCTGCCACAGACTGGGGCATTTTAGTTACACAGATGTTTTTGTCAAACTCCCAATCCCTTGGGTAGCCACATTCTATAATAAGTAACAGTCACCTTTACCTAGTTTAAAGGGACTAATTTTGTAAACATGAGACCGTTGGAGGGGGGGAATTGTAACCTATGTTAACTTATCACCAGCACATATCTGCCAGAGGCACATTTTCCACTAAGCCATCTTACTTGCTTCATAACCTCAGCCTGCAAGCTGAATATTTTTTGTTACAGGCACACACCCCCTGAGCTATTTTCCTCAATGTTTGGAATTTCCTGGGGTATCTGCAGCAGTTATATTAATCCACTTCATTATATTACTTGGATGGGAATTGGTGGATTAGAACCTGTAACTTTCTGATTACTCACACAGGCCATCAGCAAATCAACAAGCCGCTAAAGGAAATGCCATTTTCCAATAGCGACTTTGTAAACTATTGTTCCAGGTCAATGGTTTCCAATTGCAATTTCCAGGGAGACCAGAGACATCTCATTGCACATTCAAGATATTGAGAGTTTTACTCCAGCCCACCCCTCCCCAGCAGACACCAGATGAAAGTCTGTCCAGCACGTGAAGGGCACTTCCCCACCCCTGCTCAGTTAATCAACTAAAGTGACCTCAGTATTTGTTTAATGATCATTTTAAAGGAGTAACATGACGTGCCTGAAAGGTTCCAGGCACCAGGCAAAGCAGTACTATGGGCCTGATTCACAGAACGTTTCCCCGTGGAATTGCACCATCATAAAAGCTGTCTGTGAACCAGGCCCTCAATGTATTTTGCAGGGGAAACTATTCGCTAACGAGTGAAAAATAATTAAGCATTCAGGTGAAGCCGAATATCTTATTTTCAGCTGGAATTCGGTCAAATAGTTACTCGGAGCCAAATTTCGGTGCACCCCTAATGATAATATCTACTTTATTATTATCACAGCAGACAGTTCTAGCAACACTACAAAATACAACCCACCCAGTAAAGGAACGAAGAGGACAGACAGTATCACAAAGGAAAGGGATGCCCTCTGGATACTGACAGGAGGGTAGTCAATAAAGTAATTAATCGCAATAGATCAAGGATACTTGCTTTCAGCACAAAGGGAGCAGTGGGTAGTAAAATATCACTAGGGGCGTTCAGAGAAGGACCAGAGGGACAGAAACACAATGTACCTTGTGCTTCTAGAGGTTCTTGGTGCTTGACGGGGTCGAGTCAGTTGCAGGGTGCTTTGCAGTTCAAAACGGGAGATAACTGCGGGTATCAGACAGCAGGCAGTGTGGCGAGTGAGGCTGGGCAGACGGCTGCAGGCTTGCCTACACAGCGGTTCGGGTCAGGAATCATTGTCTCAGTGCTATTTGACGGATCTGAAGACCCTGGTCGAGGCGTCTCAGACAGCGTGAGTGACTGAGGCATAACAACAGTCAGCAGTGCAGACGGTTGCAGCCTTAGGGGCTCAAAAATGTCCTTTAAGCTGGACGCTGGTTGATGCTTGTTGATGCACTCCTCCTAGCTTCTTCACTGGACTTGTGTCGTCCTTTAAGGCGGAAGGCCCAAAGCTGAGCAGATGGTTGCAGGCAACAGCCATGTCCTTGATTTGGTTCAGAGACTCTCTGCCACTTCCCACCTAGGAAGCTTGCTGCATAGCTTAGCAGCGCATGTTGTGTGCTACCTGGGTACCAGTTCTGGAGCTGCTGGAGGGTCCTCTGAGTTCGGTATCTCCCTCTGCTCCCTGGGAGATATTTTGGGGAGGGATCTTGCTTCCCTTTTTGGAAATCCTGACCTTCCTTCACTGGCGGAAGTTGTAAGGAAGACTGTACCTTCAGCCATGGACCAATGATGAGTTCTTGTTACTCCTTGCAAAATCTTTAGATGATCTGCCCAAAAAGAGGGGCTCAGCCCTCTTTTAAAGCCAAATGGGCCACAGTGATTGGTGCAGGCAAAGCCTACCATCATGAAACAATCTCCTGTATGCATTAATTTAAATTATTATTAAATTAAATTAAATTATGAGGTCATAACCAGAGTGCTTTGCAACAGAAAAAATAAAGGGGTGAAACATGTAATACTAAGTCCCAGCCATCATCCTGTCTGTTGTGAATCAAAGGGTCTCTCTGGTTAATTGAGCGCTCTGTGGTTCCTGATTAAAGCGGCAGGTCTCCCTTGAAGCTGCAGCGAGAACAGATTTTCTGTCTCCATCAATCCACATACTTGTACCGTCTCAATTGGGTCACCCTGCGGGGGTTGCCTACTGTAAACACTTAGTCCCAGACATGAGAGGTCACTGCCCTTGATACTGAGAGGTGGGAGCTGACTTCAGGTTGACACAGTGCACATCAAAGGTTGTTGGGGTTTCCTGTTTCTTTTGTTTTAGCTTCTGCAGCCAGGCCCCATTTAGGCTTGTTGGAAGTATACTCTGTTAGAATGTTAATTATGTTAATTGCTGTCACCATCTGCAGGGGGTAAACAAATGGACAAGACAGATCCATGGAGCCTTTGATAGTTAATTATGCTGGCCATGGCAGGAGAAAGGTTTTGGCCCTCTCCCTTCTGAGATGCATCGTATGCTCCACCTGACAGATCCCAACTAAATATAACAGGGAGCACTGCGCCTGTAGACTGTGACCACCCAGAGTACACAAGTCTATGTGTATGGCATGCAGCAAGCATCAGACAATGTGTGCGGTTTAGCCCCACACATTTTCCAGAGGTTGATCTACCATCATTCAATTTCATATAAAATTTCAAAAAAGCCCAGGTAAGCACACACCCACTGTGCGGATGGTCGAATTCCTCACAGCAGCATATTATGCAAAACGTGGCAGAAAATGTAAGTGCCTCTTGCCATGTTAACATGGTAGATGAAGGATGGCACACCCAAAAAATACAGACTTTCCACCCATCTCAAGAGACCTTTTAAGGACCAAAGGACTGGCTGGTAATTCCCAGGGAGCAATTTAAATGTGTGCAGCCCTAGGGTAGGGCCTTCTTCAGGGAGTCCTTCTTGCGTCCCTCTCCTACTAGCAGGGATAGAGAGGGACCAACATGGTGCATTTTGCAAGCCCACTCTGCCCTCTGTTTAATGTTGAAGCAGAGAGGTGGGTAATGCTTGCCCTGCCTGACTGGTGAGCCATCCTGCTCCGAGAGGACCAAGGCCACTGACTGACTCTATAACAGGAGTACTGACTTTGCCACCACCAGAAATGCCCGCCAACACTACCAAGTCAGTGTTTTAGTTTTGGCTGTTAGGTGCAACCGAAAAACCATCAATACACGTAAACGTATGCATTGTAGTACAGGTAGGGGGTAGATGACATGTGGGGAGGGAGACAGGCTATGGGTGTTCTTTGGTTATTTACCCACCAACTGACTGCCCATGACCATGTAATCCCTATGGCCACCACCATTCACTGCGTCCCCCATCCCACCCAAAAACACACCCTCTTGGGAGCTCTTTGAGGTAGCACTATCAAGCAACATCATCAAACTTTAGACTGTCAGTGTTATTTCACAGCAGTCTGCTGAGAGTTTTACATGTGTAATAAACATGTCTTGGCCAGTGCTTTTTCAGCCCCTTGATTCGCGACTGTTTCTTGCACTGAAGTCCTGACAATGCAACAGCTGAGGCTTATGTATAGATATTAAGGAAGACATGTGCCAGGCACTGGTACCATATGCCCAGATAATCACACTATTTCACACATGTTGCCATCTTATGGTCATTTAACATCATTATGGCAGTGCCTGACCAATACCCATCCCTTGCGCGACACGAATGCTGAAACTATTGACTTTAAGTATACAGCTAAGCCCAAAGGGCCAGATTTATGCAAGGGGAGACCGCGCCCTTAGCACTGCCGGGATTTCCAGAACAGCGCTCCTGGCATCCCCTTTGGTGGTCATTCATAGGTGTGCCTTGCACCAGTCCACAGGGAAGCCTTTGGTGGGATACTAGGCTAGGGTGATCACCCAGATGTGCGGCCTGCATAGGGTCACTGTTGACTGACTATGCACTTGCTGATAAAAACAGGCACCTGTGGAGTGCAGGGGGCATTTGCTTTCTGTATCTAAACGTATGTCAGTGTCTGAATATGTCCTCTCCATTCGCCTTTCCCTCTATTTCCCCGAATACCCTCAAGGCCTGGATGTATGCACCGGAAGAGCGGTCCCAGCCTGGTAGCGGGGGGTAAGGGGTAAGTGAAAGGTACACGAGGTAGGTGCACGCAGGTAGCCGCTCCTGATACCTCTGTATAGAAGAGCGGTCTCACAGGGGTCAGAAGGCCACGGGGAACCTGCCCATCCCAGACCCCACAGGCTCCAAGATCCCTCACAGCCTAACATGGGGATCCCCCCCTCTCTGAAGACCTGGACTCAAAGCTTTCTTACCCATGGGCTCCCCTGAATCTCTCTGGTGACCACAAGGCAAAGGGGTAGTTCCCTGAAAACCTCTGCTCACCTCTAAGCAGAGGCGTTGCTGGGGGGTGGGAAGGGCTCAGGGGGCTATAGCCCTGGGTCTTTTGGTTGCAGCCCCGGATAGAAGATCAGGGGATACAACCAAAAGGTTGGCTAGTCCTGATGCCCGACAGTCCTGACATTAGCGTAGCCCTGGATCTTCTCAAGACCTAGCAACACCTTTAACTCTAAGGCCGTCGGACGCCAAAAATCAAGACCCTGAGTTCTATCCCCTCTTTTCTAAGACCAAACCTCCCCATCTGCAAGGAAGCACTGAAAACGAACCACATCCTGCAAGGGCCACAGCAGCTGGAAGCCTGGGCAGAATGCGCTACAGCAGAATTGTAATGACATGTATTCCTCTGGCTATCAGTAGAAGCTCCTGATTCTTATTTACTTAAAATGACAAGTCCCTCCTGTGGTTAAAACTCTCTATTCCTTTCTCTAGATCTTGTCTCCACTCTCAGACGCAATCCTGGCGGAGAAGACAGTGACCGTCCTGGATGAGAAGGTGACGATAACAGATCTCGGGGTCCAGTTGGTGACGGGGCTTTCTCTCTCCCTTCAGCTCAGCACTGGAAGTAACAAGGCCATCTTTGCTACAGCAATGGGACAAGAGCTTCTGCAGACCCCCAAACAGGTACCCCAGAACATGTTCTTCATCATTGGTAGCTGTAGGGTGGGCCTTCCTCTGGGGCTAGGATTTCTGGGGCATGGACAACAGGTTACTGCAATGAAGTGGCATTCAAGAAGTAATCTAGTGTCTTCCAACATAACCTGGTGGCAGTGCCGTATCGTCCATGCGGGAGGGGAATAGAGACCCTCAGTGCTTCATTTGCAAAAGAATAAGTACCAGAGCTCAAATAATTTCGAGTTTACCCATGACCCATCTGGACGAGTCGCGTTCCTCTCACTATTGCCATGGCCCATCTGGATGTGTAGCGTCCCTCTAACTATTGCCATGACCCCAGGACCCATCTGGATGGGTAGCGTCGCTCTCACTATTGCCATGACCCCATGACCCATCTGGACAGGTAGCGTTCCTCTCACTATTGCCATGACCCCATGACCCATATGGATGGGTAGCGTTCCTCTCTCTATTGCCATGACCCCATGACCCATCTGGACAGGTAGCGTTCCTCTCACTATTGCCATGACCCCATGACCCATCTGGATGGGTAGCGTTTCTCTCACTATTGCCATGACCCCATGACGCATCTGCATGTGTAGCGTTCCTCTCACTATTGCCCTGACCCATCTGCACGGGTAGCGTTCCTCTCACTTTTGCCATGACCCCATGATCCATCTGGAGAGGTATGGTTCCTTTCACTATTGCCATGACCCCATGACCCATCTGGACGGGTAGCGTTCTTCTCACTATTGCCATGACCCATATGCATGTGTAGCGTTCCTCTCACTATTGCCATGACCCATCTGCACGGGTAGCGTTCCTCTCACTTTTGCCATGACCCCATGATCCATCTGGACGGGTATGGTTCCTTTCACTATTGCCATGACCCATCTGGACGGGTAGCGTTCTTCTCACTATTGCCATGACCTATCTGGACGGGTAGCGTTTCTCTCACTATTGCCATGACCCCATGACCCATCTGCATGTGTAGCGTTCCTCTCACTATTGCCATGACCCATCTGCACGGGTAGCATTCCTCTCACTTTTGCCATGACCCCATGATCCATCTGGACGGGTATGGTTCCTCTCACTATTGCCATGACCCTATGATCCATCTGGATGGGTAGCGTCCCTCTCACTATTGCCATGACCCCATGACCCATCTGGACGGGTAGCGTTCCTCTCACTATTGCCATGACCCCATGACTCATCTGGATGGATAGCGTTTCTCTCACTATTGCCATGACCCCATGATCCATCTGCATGGGTAGCATTCCTCTCACTATTGCCATGACCCCATGACCCATCTGGACAGGTACAGTTCCTCTCACTATTGCCATGACCCCATGGCACATCTGGACGGGTAGCGTTCCTCTCACTATTGCCATGACCTATCTGGACGGGTAGTGTTCCTCTCACTATTGCCCTGACCACATGACCCATCAGGATGGGTAGCGTTTGTCTCACTTTTGCCTTGACCCCATGACCCATCTGGACGGGTAGTGTTCCTCTCACTATTGCCATGACCCCATGACCCATCTGGACGGGTAGCGTTCCTCTCACTATTGCCATGACCTATCTGGACGGGTAGTGTTCCTCTCACTATTGCCATGACCCCATGACCCAGGATGGGTAGTGTTTCTCTCACTTTTGCCTTAACCCCACGACCCATCTGGACTTGTAGCGTTCCTATCACTATTGCCATGACCCCATGACCCATCAAGATGGGTAGCGTTCCTCTCACTATTGCCATGACCCCATGACCCATCTAGACGGGTAGCGTTCCTCTCACTATTTCCATGAATCCATGATCCATCTGGACGGGTAGCGCTCCTCTCACTATTGTCATGACCTCATGATCCATCTGGACAGGTAGCATTCCTCTCACTATTGAAATGACCCCATGACCCATCTGGACGGGTAGCGTTCCTCTTACTATTGCCATGACACCATGATCCATCTGGACGGGTAGCGTTCCTCTCACTATTTCCATGAATCCATGATCCATCTGGACGGGTTGCGTCCCTCTCACTATTGCCATGACCCCATGACCCACCTGGCGGGTCGTGTTGCCCTCACTATTGCCATGACCCATCTGGACGGGTAGCGTCCCCCTCACTATTGCCATGACTCCATGACCCATATGGACGGGTAGCGTCCCTCTCACTATTGCCATGACCCATGACCCATCTGCATGTGTAGCGTTCTTCTCACTATTGCCATGACCCATCTGAACGGGTAGCATTTCTCTCACTATTGCCATTACCCCATGACCCATCTGCATGTGTAGCGTTCTTCTCACTATTGCCATGACCGATCTGCACGGGGAGCGTTCCTCTCACTTTTGCCATGACGCCATGATCCATCTGGACGGGTATGGTTCCTCTCACTATTGCCATGACCCATGACCCATCTGGACGGGTAGCGTTCCTCTCTCTATTGCCATGACCCCATGGCCCATCTGGACGGGTAGCGTTCCTCTCACTATTGCCATGACCCATCTGAGCGGGTAGAATTCCTCTCACTATTGCATAACCCCATGATCCATCTGGATGGGTAGCATTCCTCTCACTATTGCCATGACCCCATTATCCATCTGGATGGGTAGCGTTTCTCTCACTATTGCCATGACCCCATGATCCATCTGGATGGGTAGCGTTCCTCTTACTATTGAAATGACCCCATGACCCATCTGGACGGGTAGCGTTCCTCTTACTATTGCCATGACACCATGATCCATCTGGACGGGTAGCGTTCCTCTCACTATTTCCGTGAATCCATGATCCATCTGGGCGGGTAGCGTCCCTCTCACTATTGCCATGACCCCATGACCCACCTGGACGGGTAGCGTTGCCCTCACTATTGCTATGACCCATCTGGACGGGTAGCGTCCTCCTCACTATTGCCATGACCCCATGACCCATCTGGACGGGTAGCGTTCCTCTCTCTATTGACATGATCCATCTATTGCCATGACCCCACGTCCCATCTGGACGGGTAGCATTCCTCTCACTATTGCCATGACCCCATGGCCATCTGGATGTGTAGCTTTTCTCTCACTATTGCCATGACCCCATGACACATCTTGACGGGTTTCGTTTCTCTCACTATTGCCATGACCCCATGACCTATCTGCACGGGTAGTGTTCCTCTCACTATTGCCATGACCCCATGACCCATCTGGACAGGTACAGTTCCTCTCACTATTGCCATGACCCCATGATCCATCTCGATGGGTAGCATCCTCTTACTATTGCCATGACCCCATGATCCGTCTGGATGGGTAGCGTTCCTCTCACTATTGCCATGACCCCATGATCCATCTCGATGGGTAGCATCCTCTTACTATTGCCATGACCCCATGATCCGTCTGGATGGGTAGCTTTCCTCTTACTATTGCCATGACCCCATGAACCATCTGGATGGGTAGCGTTCCTCTCACTATTGCCATGACCCATCTGAACGGGTAGAATTCCTCTCACTATTGCATGACCCCATGATCCATCTGCATGGGTAGCGTTCCTCTCACTATTGCCATGACCCCATTATCCATCTGGATGGGTAGCGTTCCTCTCACTATTGCCATGACCCCATGACCCATCTAGATGGGTAGCGTTCCTTTCACTATTGCCATGACCCCATGACCCATCTGGATGGGTAGCGTTCTTCTCACTATTACCATGACCCATCCGGACGGGTAGCGTTCCTCTCACTTTTGCCATGACCCCATGATCCATCTGGACGGGTATGGTTCCTTTCACAATTGCCATGACCCATCTGGATGGGTAGCGTTCTTCTCACTATTGCCATGACCTATCTGGGCGGGTAGCGTTTCTTTCACTATTGCCATGACCTCATGACCCAACTGCATGTGTAGCGTTCCTCTCACTATTGCCATGACCCATCTGCACGGGTAGCATTCCTCTCACTTTTGCCATGACCCCATGATCCATCTGGATGGGTATGGTTCCTCTCACTATTGCCATGACCCTATGATCCATCTGGATGGGTAGCGTCCCTCTCACTATTGCCATCACCCCACGACCCATCTGGACGGGTAGTGTTCCTCTCACTATTGCCATGACCCCATGACTCATCTGGATGGATAGCGTTTCTCTCACTATTGCCATGACCCCATGACCCATCTGGACAGGTACAGTTCCTCTCACTATTGCCATGACCCCATGACACATCTGGACGGGTAGCGTTCCTCTCACTATTGCCATGACCTATCTGGACGGATAGTGTTCCTCTCACTATTGCCATGACCACATGACCCATCAGGATGGGTAGCGTTTCTCTCACTTTTGCCTTGACCCCATGACCCATCTGGACGGGTGGTGTTCCTCTCACTATTGCCCTGACCCCATGACCCATCTGGACGGGTAGCGTTCCTCTCATTATTGCCATGACCTATCTGGACGGATAGTGCTCCTCCCACTATTGCCATGGCCCCATGACCCAGGATGGGTAGCGTTTCTCTCACTTTTGCCTTGACCCCATGACCCATCTGGACTTGTAGCGTTCCTCTCACTATTGCCATGACCCCATTATCCATCTGGATGGGTAGCGTTCCTCTCACTATTGCCATGACCCCATGACCCATCTGTATGGGTAGCGTTCCTCTCACTATTGCCATGACCCCATGACCCATCTGGACGGGTAGCGTTCCTTTCACTATTGCCATGACCCCATGACACATTTGGATGGGTAGCGTTCTTCTCACTATTGCCATGACCCATCTGGACGGGTAGCGTTTCTCTCCCTATGCCATGACCCCATGACCCATCTGCATGTGTAGCGTTCCTCTCACTATTGCCATGACCCATCTGCACGGGTAGTGTTCCTCTCACTTTTGCCATGACCCCATGATCCAACTGGACGGGTATGGTTCCTTTCACTTTTGCCATGACCCCATGACCCATCTGGATGGGTAGCGTTCTTCTCACTGTTGCCATGACCTATCTGGACGGGTAGCATTTATCTCACTATTGCCATGACCCCATGACCCATCTGCATGTGTAGCGTTCTTCTCACTATTGCCATGACCCATCTGCACGGGTAGCGTTCCTCTCACTTTTGCCATGACGCCATGATCCATCTGGACGGGTATGGTTCCTCTCACTATTGCAATGACCCTTTGATCCATCTGGATGGGTAGCGTCCCTCTCACTATTGCCATGACCCCATGACCCATCTGGACGGGTAGCTTTCCTCTCACTTTTGCCATGACCCCATGACTCATCTGGATGGATAGCGTTTCTCTCACTATTGCCATGACCCCATGATCCATCTGCACGGGTAGCATTCCTCTCACTATTGCCATGACCCCAGGACCCATCTGGACAGGTACAGTTCCTCTCACTATTGCCATGACCCCATGACACATCTGGACGGGTAGCGTTCCTCTCACTATTGCCATGACCTTATGGACGGATAGTGTTCCTCTCACTATTGCCATGACCACATGACCCATCAGGATGGGTAGCGTTTCTCTCACTTTTGCCTTGACCCCATGACCCATCTGGACGGGTCGTGTTCATCTCACTATTGCCATGACCCCATGACCCATCTGGATGGTTAGCGTTCCTCTCACTATTGCCATGACCTATCTGGACGGGTAGTGTTCCTCTCACTATTGCCATGGCCCCATGACCCAGGATGGGTAGCGTTTCTCTCACTTTTGCCTTGACCCCATGACCCATCTGGACTTGTAGTGTTCCTCTCACTATTGCCATGACCCCATGACCCATCGAGACGGGTAGCGTTCCTCTCACTATTGCCATGACCCCATGACCCATCTAGACGGGTAGCGTTCCTCTCACTATTTCCATGAATCCATGATCCACCTGGACGGGTAGCGTTCCTCTCACTATTGTCATGACCTCATGATCCATCTGGACAGGTAGCGTTCCTCTCACTGTTGAAATGACCCCATGACCCATCTGGATGGGTAGCGTTCCTCTTACTATAGCCATGACACCATGATCCATCTGGACGGGTAGCGTTCCTCTCACTATTTCCATGAATCCATGACCCATCTGGATGGGTAGCGTCCCTCTCACTATTGTCATGACCTCATGATCCATCTGGACAGGTAGCGTTCCTCACTATTGGCATGACCCCATGACCCATCTGGATGGGTAGCGTTCCTCACTATTGGCATGACCCCATGACCCATCTGGATGGGTAGCGTTCCTCTCACTGTTGAAATGACCCCTGACCCATCTGGACGGGTAGCGTTCCTCTTACTATTGCCATGACACCATGATCCATCTGGACGGGTAGCGTTCCTCTCACTATTTCCATGAATCCATGATCCATCTGGACGGGTAACGTCCCTCTCACTATAGCCATGACCCCATGACCCATCTGGACGGGTAGCGTTCCTCTCTCTATTGACATGATCCATCTATTGGCATGACCCCACGTCCCATCCTGACGGGTAGCATTCCTCTCACTATTGCCATGACCCCATGGCCCATCTGGATGTGTAGCTTTTCTCTCACTATTGCCATGACCCCATAACACATCTGGACGGGTTTCGTTTCTCTCACTATTGCCATGACCCCATGACCCATCTGCACGGGTAGTGTTCCTCTCACTATTGCCATGACCCCATGATCCATCTCGATGGGTAGCATCCTCTTACTATTGCCATGACCCCATGATCCGTCTGGACGGGTAGCGTTCCTCTCACTATTGCCATGACCCCATGAACCATCTGGATGGGTAGCGTTCCTCTCACTATTGTCATGACCCATCTGAACGGATAGAATTCCTCTCACTATTGCATGACCCCATGATCCATCTGGATGGGTAGCGTTCCTCTCACTATTGCCATGACCCCATTATCCATCTGGATGGGTAGCATTCCTCTCACTATTGCCATGACCCCATGACCCATCTGGATGGGTAGCGTTCCTCTCACTATTGCCATGACCCCATGACACATCTAGACGGGTAGCGTTCCTCTCACTATTGCCATGACCCCAGGACCCATCTGGACAGGTAGCGTTCCTCTCACTATTGCCATGACCCATCTGAACGGGTAGAATTCCTCTCACTATTGCATGACCCCATGATCCATCTGGATGGGTAGCGTTCCTCTCACTATTGCCATGACCCCATTATCCATCTGGATGGGTAGCATTCCTCTCACTATTGCCATGACCCCATGACCCATCTGGACGGGTAGCATTCCTCTCACTATTGCCATGACCCCAGGACCCATCTGGACGGGTAGCGTTCCTCTCACTATTGCCATGACCCATCTGGATGGGTATCGTTCTTCTCACTATTGCTATGACCCCATGAACCATCTGGATGGGTAGCGTTCCTCTCACTATTGCCATGACCCATCTGAACGGGTAGAATTCCTCTCACTATTGCATGACCCCATGATCCATCTGGATGGGTAGTGTTCCTCTCACTATTGCCATGACCCCATGACCCATCTGGATGGGTAGCGTTCCTCTCACTATTGCCATGACCCCATGACACATCTGGACGGGTAGCGTTCCTCTCACTATTGCCATGACCCCATGACACATGTGGACGGGTAGCATTCCTCTCACTATTGCCATGACCCCAGGACCCATCTGGACGGGTAGTGTTCCTCACACTATTGCCATGACCCCATAATCCGTCTGGACAGATAGCATTCCTCTCACTATTGCCATGACTCACGGCTGCTCCCTTCAGTGTCAACATGTATGGGATTAGAGCTGCAACTCCCACTGGCTCATTGGGGTTGATGGATATATGAACATATGGCAGATGTGTGAGTTACAAATTCCAATCAACATAACATGAAATACAACCCTTGTTGTGTCTTGATATGAGACAACACAATCATTGTTATGTTGCACTAATTTTATAGATGTTTCTTAGTTACCAAAACACCAAATATTAATTGAACTGTGTCTGAGACAATACGTTCTGGGCTCAGGAATAAGTGCCAGGGATGCACCCTGGCAAACACCCCTTCAAATTAAGCACTGGAGAGCCTCCACACTGCTGGATATGCAGGGTCCCTGAAACAGCCTGTGTTCACCTGGCATAATGCCCCAATGCAGGACTCCAGCTCTGTCTGTTAGTTGCTTCATAGTAGAGAAGTCCCCACTGAGTTAGATTGGGAAACTATCCATTCCAACATGGCCACCCTATTTACGTGCAAACAATGCCCCAGGCTATATATTCCTCATATCCATCTCCCTTCTAGTGAACCTCTCATACCAGTGGTTTTGCTAATCTTTGAGCCATGTCGCAAATCCTATGCGCCAGAACTAAAAGGGTGGTTTCTGAGTATCCCGCTGAAAGCTAAATAGTCGTTCTGGGGTGTGATCGAATGTTGCAGTATGTTTGGCAGAGAGTCCGTCTGAACTAAAAAGGGTCTGCTTCCAGCAAGTGCATGTCAAACAGTATGCATAGACAATGTTACATGCCACTCTGTACACGGAAAGCCCTAAATATGTGCACCCTTTCTGACACACCTTTTAATCCCACTGTCCCTGGATTACTTATCACAGGCCTTTGCTGGAGTTTGGCCCTTCCTTCTGCACTTGCCAGGCCCCAGTTGGACCTTCCTCTTCCTCTTCCCCCTTTGCTTCCTCTGTTCCTGACCCTACTCCAGATGTGTGTGCTCCTTTCTTAATCCCCTCTTGCCAATTGCGACTTTGCAACTGAAATACATTTTTGTGTTTGAAGCGAGTTTTGCTTTTTCGATTTGTATGTAATTGTTTATTTATGTATTCCCTTTTATCATTTTGTTCTGACCTAATCCTGTTTTTTTGTCATGTATGCTGGTCCTGCTGTGTTATGTCCTGTTCTTTCATGTTGTTTCACATGAATTTCATGTTGCTCTGTAAAAGGACGACAAGTGTTTTGAAGCAACCAGAAAATTAGAGGTAGCACTCCATAAAATACCCAAATAAAAGAATAATATACTTGAGCGGTACTCAGTTTGCCAAAAGGGCCATAACACCCAAAGTAAGACCTGGATATTAAACTGGTAATCAGAATCTCTACTCCTGTTAGAACTAAGATCCCCCCGCTTCACCGGACAAGGCGACTGCAGCCCCGGTCGAGAAGGATAGACAAGGCTGCATTATACAGATTCATTCCCATAAGAACCCACTATCGTCCCAGGAGGGTGTCCTGCCTCACGCACCCTATAACTGGTTCCACGTTTTTACAACCACACCCTAAATAATGACATACTTTAAAATGTTTTATATTTATTTTTAATTTGGGGGTCCCCCAAGTGCCCTGTTTATACTGCCTTTTTACCCTCCCCAAACTACCCCCACTCTTTTGAATCCCTTACCCCCATACATACTTTTAATAAAAAATTCGTTTTTTAGATGTCGTTTAAAAAGTGTGTTGTTATTATTTTCGTTATAAACACTGCATAACCCTATAACTATTCCCATAAAGTTCCTATCCGGTCTCAAGAACCTTGCGGATGCCCAGTCCAGGACTTATTTTAAAGTATCCACACTTCCTACCAGCTTTCCTCTCCATAGAACCAGGCGCTTTGTGGTTTAGGGCAGGAAGTAGAAGTGCTATCCAATCCTGTCCTTTGTGCACAGTTCCAACAACCCTAGGTTTGCAGGGACCTCCTGGCACTGTGCTGGATCAAACGTCAGACCGCTGCTGAGCCAAAGACTTGTTCTCCTACTTGCCACCATTTGCACAAAAGGTGCGTCAGATTTTCACCGCAAAGTGAAGGACAGACATCTAGGCCATCCCTCCCTACCTACCAATCCTGTTTATCACATCCACATTCTCCTTCCACAAAGTCTATTCTTCACTTAGCTACTCGTGACCACGAGGATTGGCAGTGCCAGAATGATTAATATCATCCATCCTCATCCACTCTTCCCCCTTTTCTCTTTCTCAGCAGATTGCGCTCTGGAAGACCCTGGTGCGGGTACAATACGCCCCTCTTCACACAAGCGTAGGCACGCTGAGACTTCTGCTGTGATTTAGCACAGTATAAAATCTTCATAACATAACATAACACAAAGAAAAAAAAACTGAAATGCCTTCAAATTTTTCAGGGAGACCCAAAAATGGGCAATTCACAATTCGGACATACAAGCAATCCCGACACTTGGTATAAGAGTTTCCGGGTTATTAGCCACCCAGAACACCATTTATCTTTCCTGTGAGTCTATTTTAGAGCAAATTCACTTTTATTTCAAGCCCATTCTCTCCACTTTAACCCCAGAGGCAGTCCTGGGATTGTGAGCCTAAAGACGGCTCAGTGTTGTGCAAAGAGCAGGTTATTCAGTCCAGTCATCTGAGAACGTTTTCCCAAAGCTATCTGGGTTCACCCTACCACCTGCTAACCTAACTAGGCAAATGAAGATCAGGGAAGTGGTTTTAAAGGGGTGGTTTATATGTATATTATTCTCAGCAGAGCCCAGCAGCTGCCCAAGAGAGGCCCAGCCTCTACTGCACCAGAGGAATCCTCAAATGTTGTTTCAGGAGGCAATGACTGCTCTGGCACAAGCCTCATGACTATAGCTTCAGCAAGGACACTGCATACCGAAAGCTGTCCTAATAGGGACGGTTCTTGTGGGTCACCCCCATATCCCTCCTATAGAGCTGGCTGTACGAGGGCTGAGGGGCCCTTTGTTGCTGATCTTGTGGCACACTGGCTTTTAATGTTTCTCTCCCTGATTCTTAGTCCTGTTAGGTGGCCTCACTTTGGCATAAAGCACTAAACATTCCACATGCGTACCATATCCATTTGGTAACAGTCAAGTAACACAAGCACCCCCCTGCACTGTTTTTATCAGAGTACCACACTATCCCTCATCTTTCCGACTGCTAGGCTTGAAGCATAACCTAGAATGTGACCACAGACCCACAGCACCACAGAATAAACTTTTGATCTCCAGCTACACTCACTGTTCACAAATTGTATTGTAGACCAGGCCACATCTGGCCTCCTGAATTTCCTGTGCCAAAAATGAAACAGTAATTCAGGGTTAATTTCTTTAAAGTAATTTTGATTTGGGGCATCCTCTCTTTAAGGAGTCTGTTTAAATATTCACAAATCCCATTCGACTGTGGGTGATAGTCAGAAGAGAATGTCTGCTTTATACTTTATACAAATAAAAAAGTGACCTGCTCAAATAATTCATTTACAAAATGCGGTCCATTGTCAGATCACAGGACTTCGCACATGCCCAATCTTCAAAATACCTCATGCACGAGGAACTTGTCAGTGCATGTAGCATCGGGGTGGGTACATGGACCGGTCTCAATCCATCTAGAAAAGGGACATATCACAACCAGCATGTACATATATCTGTTGCATGTCTGCAATCTATATGTAGATGCTTAAACGGGCCTTTGGGTCCAGATATTGATCCCCTCACTGTTCGCAGAGTGTATCCAGTGCAACATTTCTGGCATGCAATGCAATTTCCAATAAACTGTGTCACATGTTCTGATACAAATGGTGAAAACCATTCTTCTGCAATTGTCGCAGCAAGACTGTCTCGAGTCGTATCCGTGGGGTAGTGAAGCTGCTCCAGTGCTACCCTCATAACTGGGTTTCCAGTTCTATCCTCCCTCCATATTGCCTCAGTGTGGAATAAAGAACACCACACTTTCTCCATATATCTTGCTCTTCTTGTAGGGCTCGACCTGGTAACTCAATTAACTGAACAATAGACAACATGTTAAAACTCCCTTTTACCATCATACACCGCCCTGACATCTGTTTAACACACTCTACTTCAAAATCAAAAATGCGTGGGAAAATATTCTGCTTTTTTGGCTTGTAAATCTGTGGCTTTGTTACCGCGAGAAATCATGTCTGTTCTTTTAGTGTGGGCTGCGTATTTCACAAGTGTCATAGCCAATGGGAGTCTTAGTGGCTCAAGAAGTTTATCCAATAGGGACGCATGTTGAACTGGTTTGCCGTCTGCACAGAGACAGCCCCTCCTTTTTCAGCGTTATAAACCTGTGTGTACAGGTGACATCACATAGGCAGAGTCAGAGTACACTGTTTCTTCCTCATCCTCGTATCTTTGAAGTGCAGCAGTAAGCACCACTAATTATGCAGCATGTGCTGACCAATGCGAAGGCAATCTCACACTCGTTACTACTTCAAATTCAGTCTCACAGTTCACCTTCACTACTGCTGATGCAGTATGCCTTTCGTCAGTCGTTTGGTCGATTTTCTAAGAACCATCAATAAAGAGGATTTCCCTCCTCCAAGAGCATTTTCCCTAACACGGGGAATGTCATCATAAAATTCAGTATATGTTGCGCAGTCACGTACATAGTCATCCCTTCGTACTGGTTCTGCTATGAATGTTGCTGAGTTCGTTATTCTAGATCTAACAATTTTAACTGCAGGATTCAAAATAATGACCTTGAATCCTGATTCGCTTCATGTAGTCAATGTACTTTGGGGTTTCTCTAGAATAACAAATAATGCATGCTCAACAAATAATGTTACTGAACACCCCATTGTAATACTTGAAACTTTTTCAATAGCAAATGTAGCAGCAGCTAAAGCTTGTTCGCAAGGGTAATGCCTTTTCTATAACTGGGTCTAGAATCCCTCTAAAGTTTGTGTCCATGTCCTAATGATGTTTTCTGTGTGAGAACTGCTGTCATAACTTCTCCATTTGAATGAGAAAATAGGTAAAAGTCTTCATGATTGTCTGGAATTCCTAGCACAGTGGCTGTTCTGGTTACCTTTTTTAATTCTTCAAATCCTTGGGTCATTTCATCTGTGCATGTTATCTTACTTTTGTCTACTTGCGCTTCATTATGTCATTTAAAAAGTGGTTGAATATATATATGTGCTGTAAACGAAAATCAAGGCCCTGCAATAGTTACATAGGCCTAAATATTGTTGCAGTTCCCTCACATTTTTAAGTTCTGAAGTCTTCATAATTGCTTCTGCTCTTTTGGGTATCACTTTTGTCCCATTTTGGGAGATTAACTGTCCTATATACAGGACCTCTTGCTGACAATATTGTAATTTGTCTTTAATTTGTATCTTTTCTCTGCTAGTAAGGTCATGAGTCAGAATGAGTCTGCAATGCATTTTCCTTCTGTTTCACTGCACACTAATCTGTCACCTATGCATTTAATTATGGCACTTTCAAGCTGTACTTTACCTAGGTCCATCTGGAGGACCCTGTTAAAGATTGAGAGGTACTCACAGTACCCCTGAGAAAAAAGAGTATGTTTCAGGTGAATATTTCTATATGAAAATGAAGTCAAATATTGTGAGTCCTTATGAAGGGGAATTGAAAAGAATGTGTTTTTTAAATCTATAGCTGTAAAATATTTGGCCTTAGAATGGATGTTACATAATATTGTTGCATGCTACAACAATATTGCTCAGGGGATGGAGATCCTGAATAAATCTCCACGATCCCCCAGTTGATTTCTTCACTGGGTACACAGCCATGTTAGATGGGGGCTCAGATGGCACCAATATTCCCTGCTTCATTAAAGCAGAAATAGTCCCAAATATACCCTCATCCGCTTCTCTGGACACAGTATATTGCTTTGCTTGTTGCAAAATTGCTCCTGGTTTAAGCTTAATTTGAACTGCTCTCACTCCTTTCAATAGACCCACATCATATGGACAGGAAGTCCATAAAATATTTGGCACTTTCTCTAAATCTTCCTGGAAAAATGACACTTTCTTTTTATCCATTGCCATTCACTGTGGTATTTCGCTACCGCTGCTCTCCATGCTTTTCCCTCATTATCTGTCCCATGGACAACAACCCCTACTTCTCCAACCACTGCTGCTTCTTACTCTAAGGGGATAACCTGTCCTTCTTGATCATCCATAGGTATTTCTGGTCTAAACAAAAACTCCTCAGGTATTCTCAACATTGTACCTACCAAACTAGGTAACCATGTTAATAAAACAGTCACTCCATAAAAAAAATACTTCTGGATCTAAAGGGACTCCTCTTAATGCCTTCTGGCCTGTAAAGGCCAATAGAAACTCTCTCACATTCATATGATGCATCTCCGGAGTGGAGCACACTATTACTTCATCAGGAAAAGTTATCGTCATGTTACATTTTGCCATCAAGTCACGCCCTAGTATCATCGCTGGTGTCTTCCGAGAATTAAAGATTGGAAATTCGTCTGTAAAAAGGAACTTAACTCATTGCCCCAGAGAATCCTGGAGCATTCATGGCAATGCCTGAAATTGGGTATTTTTCCCTCACAGACACAGGAACAGGTTGCTCCAGTGTCTACAAGAAATGAAAATGTCTTGCCTCCTATCGTTACCTTGACCTTTGGATCCTCTTGGGGTTCCGGTGTCAATGATAGTACTGAACACATCAGGTCGCTCTGTGGGATATAAATTCATCCCTGTACCCATGAAAGGGTTTACTTTTACCATGGCCACACTCCCAATACTAGGTGTGGGTGCTTGCTGGTCTACTGCACTTGTATTCCATTGTGGTACCTTGGTCTGTTGTCTCTGTGCTTGCTGCATTTCTATCTGTTGTATTTGCATAGACACTTGCTGTGGTTGCCCTTCTGGCAGTTGCATATGTAATGGAGCTTGCTGTGTTTGCTGTGGTCACACATGTCTGATTCTGTGTGTGATCTTGGGCATAATACTCCTACGGTTCTGTATTGTATTGTGGAATATAGCCTATCCCCCCAATTGGAGTTTGACAATTTTGCTGCATACCCCCTCTACTTCTACATGTTCTGGCTATATGTCTCATCCTCCCACAATTCCAACATTGTTGCAGCTGTCTGCCATTAAATACTCATCCTCCCTGAGGGTTATGAAATCCATCTCATCCTCCTATAGGTCTTTTCCATCTCTCACTTGGACAAACATTGACCCACACTGATTCATAGTGCACACTACATTGCATTGCTGCACTGGTCGTATCTCTTGTGTCGTCACACCTTCACCACTCATCAATACCGCTCCCTCTATGGATAGTTTTGACAATTCTGTCTGGACTAACTTTGCTTCCTCTTGCTTTCTAATCTCAGCTTTAATCTTATTTTTCTCCTGTAACAATAGACAGTGATGTACAATAGTCAACTGTATTTATGGCCATGGCTTTGCTTCCATCCCTACCGTTTTCTTCATCTGTCGTTGCACTGGGTTGGGCAGTCCCTAACTTAAAATGTGTTAAAATTATGCCACTGTTTTATCCCATGGTTCTCTGATCTCTAGAAGCCATCGCTCTTGAATATCTTGAAGAAAGGCAACAGAGTCTTCATCCTCACCAATTTTCCAAGTCATAATTGCACCCATGTCTAATGTATCAGGATATTGCACTCTGAGCACCTGCCATACATCTGCTCTGCAATTATTAAATGGTGCTACATCATGTGTCATGTTTGCTGCAGTCACACCTGCATACCCTGCTATTTTCCAAATGTCTTCAGCTCTCTCCCTTAGAATGGCTCCAAGTAGACCTTTTATGTCACCTATTGCTTTCCTCATTCCTGATGTCATTCTCTCTAACTCCTGAATCCATTGTCCTGCACCTGAAGTCAAACCAGGTCATTTACATTTCAAATTATCCTTGTCCTTTTGGGGCCACAGTATATATGTAATCATCCTCTCCCTTTCTCTAACAATGGGAATGGTGTAAATCCTGATCCATAATCATATTCACCTACACTTCTTGTTTTCCAGGTAAGACTGGGTTCGCCCATTTGTCACCATCCTGGCAGTGACCTTAATCTACTTAGATAAGACATGGATACACCCCCTGCACTGTGCGACCGTTCTTGTGGTCGCTCAGTCTATGATGTTGGTTCTGGTGTTTTTTCTTTAGGGTCCTCTAACTCTGACTATTTTACCCATTTTTCTACACTTGAGTCTTTTGAAAAACCATGTGCACCCTCTCTTAGCGCTTTCTCATTTTCATCTCTTTCTTCTTCTGACATTGTTATGCCCCAACTTGTGTGACATTCGTCCATTTCCACATAATTAAGATCTAGTCTGCTTAAAGACAGTGTTTATGTCTGTCTGTTAGTACATCATCTGACCTTCCTTGTGTTTCCCTTGATAAAGACCCTTTGACATTCTCTTTAGTTTTACACCCGTCTTTATCCCTTATTTAACTATATACATCCCCAATCCTTTTCCCTATGTTTTATGTTTTCTGCTTCCTGCTCGTCAGCCCAGACCTTTAGTGCCCTACTTTTGTTCATCTCTTCTTCCTCTTGCCTTCTTTGCAACCTACGTACTTTCAATCTCGGTGTTTCTATCTCCTCTTGTGTCTTCTCTTGTTTCTTCTATTCTAGTCTCAGATTTCCTTTCCTTGCCTCATACCTTCTTTGATCTCCCTTTTGCATCATCTCTTTTTCCTTCTCTTCCGTGTGTGCTTGCTCTTGTTCTCCTTCTTCTCTTTCTCTAACCACATCAGTCCCCTTGTCATCTAGTTTGAGTAATAGCTCCTCCCATTCATAATTCGGTACTATCATCACTCCCTTGACCTTCACTTCTCTTTGTTTCTTTCCTTCTTCCTCTATCTCTGTCTGTCCTTTCTTTCATCACGCTGTTTACTTTCATCGCGTGTTGACATATATTTGAGTTCTCTAATTTTGCTCTCTTCCATATTGTCCTCACTCTTATAAGCATGGGGCTTGTATGTCGGATTAACATACCTGCTGCTGCTTTCAACTCCTTTAAAGGACAAAATCCCAGCTTCTCAGTGTCTGCGCTCTTGTTCTCAGAAGGGGAAAGAGGAGCCGAATTTGTTACTTCCCCTTTATGCTGATTAAGCATCCACTCCTTCTCAGGTGGATCTTCTTTCTCACTCTGGTACATCTTCCATAACTCTAAAATGGCCGACCTTGTCTGTAACTTCTTCCCCTTGTATGTAGCATGCAAATATGTCATGTGTCACAATACTGTTTCTGATAACGAACCTTCTTGAGGCCACAGAATTAGTCTTTTATTCTTCGTGTCTCTCGCCCAATCTGCGTGATACTGCCTTATCTTGGGTATATATCTCTGTAGTGTCCTGCATAGGTGTAGAAGAGGAATGTCCCCCATGGTGAGAAGTCAATTACTTACCAGATCTTTCATACTTTTATTTATTTTATCAAGTATCCCACACTGATTAATTTGAGCAGGCCCCATCAATTGCCACCCACTACAAATAAACCAAATTAGTAAGCAATTTAAAAAAATCTATGCAATGATGTTCTTTGTATCCCTTAGTTTACAACTTCTATCAATTCTTGATGTCTCGTTTTTATATCATTGACAGCTTAAGAACCTCTTCTTTATTTATTTATTATTCTCCTTTGATTTTATCCTCCTGATTGGTGTCAATCTCTTGATTTAAAAAGCTGATGATTACCCTAATTTTTTACTATAGTTGTATATCTCCTAATCTAAACACAATAAAAGTTTGTATAACCCCATAGACATGTGCACTTCCTTTCCTATCTCTAGTAAATGTATCTCATCTCACTTTTGAGCCCATTTTGGAGTTTGATACGTGCTCTTCTTTTTGGCCTTGCCTCAGAATCCCTACATAATACCGCTACTTGGAGTTTTAGTGCGTACCAATGCACCACTCTTGGGGCCAGGAATCGAGGTATCTATTTCTTTACGTTCTAATCCCAAAAAATCCAGTTACTATATACATATATTTACAATACAGCCCCTCCCCCTATATTATACAGCAGACCTTGTTATGGTTTACCCACAGTGCTCTCATCTGTTCAAAAAACAAAAAATAAAAAATAATCTTTATTGTGCAATTTGTAAATCCAAAGCCAACCAACTGTAACT
Organism: Ambystoma mexicanum; assembly: GCF_040938575.1. Classification (NCBI taxonomy): domain Eukaryota; kingdom Metazoa; phylum Chordata; class Amphibia; order Caudata; family Ambystomatidae; genus Ambystoma; species Ambystoma mexicanum. The sequence goes on along the minus strand of NC_090932.1, from coordinate 1,701,327,552 downwards.
CGCATAAACCTGCATTTATAGTTCCTTTTGCCATTTTGACATTTTCCTTTTTCTTTTACACTGCTTAGAGCTTCGAGTCATATCAGCTTGCATTACCTTATCCCTTACAAGTACATTCAAATATGGCTGCCATCAAGGACAGACACTTAGGAACTCTCTTCAAACTATGTATTAAAACATGAGTCCGTTTTCCACCTCTACATATCACAAACTACATACACAGTCTTACGCGTACAGGAGGGTCCTTCATTTCAGACGGAGCATCCCCTGCTTAGCAACAGTTTCTATCTACTCCCGGCTTGTTAGTGTGCCACTTCTGAGATCGGCTCCACGACGGACGAAGATTCCAATACACGATCGCATATCGTGTTTACACTAGTAAGTTCCTGCATCCACACATGGCATTGTGCCGGCTTCGTATTCCACTTTAAGACTTTCCTTTACTTATCCGTAGCTCCTCTGTGCTATTTCTTATATTCACAGACCGTGTATCCTTCAGCACTACCTAGTGCTTCCACATTGTCCTTTGGATGCAAGTTACCGGACTCCACTGGCAACTGGCGAAAAGCACACGTACTCACCTTGCCAGGGTGAGTACCTCCCTTTCTTTCTTTACCGCTCGGAATCTGTGCCGATTATGTTACAGCCCTGTGACCATTCTTTGCACATCATTAACGATCTGTTTTGTCCACAATGAATAAGCTGCTGCTCTGTGCTACTTTAAATATCATTAATTCCCTACACCACTTATTGTAGGACCTGGGGCTCCCGTATAATTGATGTCCGATGGAGTCTCCCGTGACTGATTGAACCCTCACTACCCTTTTAAATCATTAAACGCAATAGGACTAAGGATCCTCCCATTGATGGTGAGCTTATATCTAGCCCATAGGGCATTTTCTAACTCTACAAGGACAACTCCATTTTTTTCTTTCCATCTAAATGGATCATGGCGGCTATGCGTAGATTTGGTTGTTTATGGCTTTGGATAATCACCATATACTATTAGAAATGTTGACACAGAAACTGGTTGTTGCCTTGGGGCTATGCTACATTATACAAATGGTGACTTACAGTCCATGATAAATGAGTAAATGTGCACTAGATGCAGACTGCGGTCTTGACTTGAGAGCTTTACAACCCTGATTATATTCCCTTGTATTCTTTACATTTTAGTTCGTATGTATGATTTATGGCTCAAGAAGAAGAGAATTGGTATCTCGAAACGCGTCAGCCATCTACAATGAATTCAATCTTCTCTACTATTTGCGTTTGGAATATACAACACTTGTAATATACATACATCTGATTGTATTATTAGAAAGAGCCACACGTGCTTTCAAATTCTAAATTCTTACTTTGAACCATGTACAAGTTGTTTTGAATCAATGTTTAGGCATCATATCGACACAATTTAAAGGTGTGCAGGGGATGGGAGGGTTCCATTTTGGATCCTCTTTTTCTCCCCCCCCCCTATATTTGCCACTTTCAATGCTCTACTTATATCCCTGACTCAGCTTGAGTCTCTCTGCATTGACTCTTCCCCATTTGACCAGTTCACCTTCAGTCAGCAGGGCCCCTCCGGGGACCAAACAGGAATTTCGTCAAGGAGGGACCTGCCAACTGTGTCTTCTTACATGTGTTTTGTCATGCATCATTCTCCACAGGAAGCTCCATGGTCTTCTGGCTAATGGCGAAAGTAGTCGATAGTCTGAGAGTCTAGATCTAGGCCCAGGTCGAGTGGACCAAAACCATCCGCACCGCAACCAAAATGTTCTCTAGCACCTTGAAACTTCTCATGTGCTAGATGGAATTACCAATAAGGATCTCAGACCCAAGTAACCGAAAAGACTCAAATAATATGGCAAAGTACTGCTTTATTATCAGCTTAAAATAAGGGAGGGTAATCTGGCAAACAACAAGCTGTAGTCCACACACTCACACTTCAATTTTGATTACACAAGGGTTGTATACCTCAATGTACATCAGCTATGAGATCATCCTACATGGCAAATCATAAAACCTATTGAATGGAGGGATTGGTTAAGGGAACATCTGTACCTATATATATTATAAGTATTAGTAATATCACTGGATGCTCCTTATCTACTAGGCACCCCTTGAACCACCTTTAAGTACGTATAACATGGATTAGAGCAGAATAACAGCAGTGGATTGGCCTGTGCAACATTGTATGGCATGTTGCTGCATAGACCCTCTAAATGATTGGCATTCCCTCCCAACCTTGGACTTTCAGTTTGTTAACAGCACGTAAGCAAAACAAAACTCAGGTGCAAAGAGCAACATCAGAATACTGCCCACTTGTCCAATTAGTTCATAACCTCTCATTGGTCAGGCCCCAAGTAAAGGCTTCTTCATTATAGTTGACCTTGCAGCCTGTTCTATGTTCTGGCACTTTCAAGGGAGTGTAGGCACACCATATCTTTGTCTAGAGCTTAATGAATAGCCCTTGTTTTTGACTTCTGATTCAAGTGTGGGGAGACCATGATTTTGTCCATTTTGTCCTTTTATTTACTGCTATTTGATTCAATTGAGGTGGGTGCCATTTCTCCTCTTGGCCTCTGGCGACTTGGGTCACTCCACCTTGCATAGGCTTTTCGCATTTTTGATTGTCCGATAGTTTGCTCTTGCAGATGTTTTTTTCTTTGCTTAATCTAAGAGAAATATGTCTTACGTAAATGGCTTATCCTCCCTTTGTGCCTTGCAATTATTCCCTGATGTGACATTCTTGATCCCAGGCCAATAGACTCCTCTTTAGTCCTTACACAAAGCTGTTTCCAGCATCCCCGGACACTGCAGCTCTGGTCTGTCTCTGAGATAGTTTAATTAGTTTCAGCCCAAGTCTGACGTCTATCTTTCCATCATGGCCACCTTAGCCACGTTATGTTTTCTTCTGCATCAAGCTTCTTTATGTCTCAGCTGCCTTACATTTCTGCGTATGTACATTCACTTCATTTCTCCTCACGTTTTTCTTTGGCGCATATGATGTTTTCGTCTTTATTTACAGGTTTCACTTATCTTTCAGTTACATCTTCATCCTTTAAGTATTTTCATATCGTTTCAGTGTGTCTTCATGCCTGTCCTTTATGACGTCACTCTGCTCGCGTCAGATTTCACTTATAGCTCTTTGATGTCCGATGGTGTGTGCAGACATCCTTCCACCCTCTGAGTGTGAGGGTACATTCGATGTACTTGTCTGAGTGCATATCGTCTCTTACACTCTGTGCGGTATTGGGACAATACCTGGTGTCCCACTAAGGGCTCTTCTCCTGCTTTCCAATATGATGGAAGTGAGGGGGTGGGAGCTATGGCTGACATGTCCACCTGCTCCTCTACAGATGCATTTTTTACTGCAAGGTCAAAAATCCTTCAATGTAAAACAACTTTATTTTCTTCCTAAAAGGCGGGGGTGACCATCCGCAACTCCCCACTTTTATAAATACTCCAATCCCCATCTATTTTTTGTTTGAAAGTGTTGGCCCTCATTACGACACAGGCGGTAAGTATCGCACATTACCGCCATGGCGTAATTTTTTACGTTTACGCCCTGGCCCCAAGTCGTAAAGTGCGGCACATTCCGACCCATCGCGCACAAGCATTACGCCATGGCGGTAATGTAAAGTACGCAATGCCGTAAATGACCCTAAAACGGCCCCTACCGGCATCGTACGCCATGCAAGGTGCACTTTCGCCACCCATCATATCGGTCACTGCAATTAGCGGTCACCGTAATTAGAGGTGACTGTAATTAGCGGTGACCGTAAATAAGCAGAACCGGAAGTAGCGTCATCGCGGCGGAACGGGAAAGAGCACGGCGGCCATCTTTAAAAACACAATCCATTGCCATCCTCCCCAACCACTCCACATCCGACCCTGAGACCTGTCATAACCCATTACCCACCCATTTACCAACTTGAAAATGCCAAAAGCTGTCAAAAAAGCCTGCGATTGGCAGCGCCAGGACCGCTTCTCTCGTGAGGAACTCACCATGCTTGCGGAGACCCTCCAGGACAATGCTGCGGTGGTCTTCTCCACGCAAATGACCAGGCTGGCAATTGCCAAGAAGAAGGCCATATGGGCCCTTGTGGCAGAGCGGGTCAGTGCGGTGGGAACCGTACCCCGCAACGCACAGCAGTGTAGAAAGCGGTGGGACGACCTGAGGCTCCGCGTCAGGAGCATCCTCTCGGCGAACAGGAACCTGGCCACGGCAACCGGGGGAGGATCTGAATCATCCATCAAATTGCAAGCATGGGAGGAAATCTGTGCCTCCACTATCGGAATGGAGAGCATAGAAGGAGTAGGAAGGATGGAGAGAGGAGTCCCGACATCAGGAGATGCAGGTAGGTGGCTCAAATCAAGCCATGCAAAATTCACCAAAGTCCAATCATGTGAAGTACAATGTTGCCCCATAGTGCAAATGCAACACAGCAGCAGGAGACTGCCCACAGACACATCCGATCTCCACCCTGTACACATGCAGCATGCACACCCTAACTGCCGGCACCCACATACCTCCATGCTACTTCCACACAAAAGGCAGACAACCTGTATGCCCCTGCTTCAAATGTGCTGCATGTACTAACTGATAAGATGCCATTCGTCACAATGCAGGCCCAATGTCCGCTGACCCATTAATAACACTATCCCTCCTTTGCTCCACCACAGGCTCTGATTCAGACCTCCAGGATGAGGACACCACTGCCTCCACAGCCACCAAGAGGGCCAGGACAACTGTGCCAAGACCGCAAGCCTCCACCTCTGCCGTCCCGATGAAAACACCACAGCAGCCACAATCCCTGCCAGGGAAAGAGGACAGGGCACTGACAGCCACCACAACTGTCACCACAGAATCAGCAGCAGCAGCGCACATTACACAAATCGTGCCCACCGAAGGGACAGGCTCTGCTGCAAGCAGCACTCTTGCCGAAATCGCAGCCATTGCAGCCTCCTCCGATAGTGAAGTTGGGATCATTGAGGAGATTGAGGATGCAAGCCCCACTGCCCACCTACATTCCCCCTACATATCCCCAAGCAGCCTGCATGCGGATGCCACACAGGTGCAGTTAGGGGACGAGGATTGGCCAGCCACCCCATCCCCGCTGCCGGAGGTGAGCAGCCCAATGGGTATGCCAATGCCATCAGTCATGAGCCAGAGGAATGAACAGACCCTGGATGAGATAGTCACCCGGCAGCAGCAACTATCCTCGCTCCTCAATGAGCATGTTGCAGAGTGTGGGGGGGGCAAAGGATGCAATGAAGAGATGTGCAGACAGAGTCACGGCTGCCATTGAGTCCTCCACAAAGGACATCTGCACAGAACTCGCCGCTGTGCGGCACGTAATCTCAGAACTGGTGCAGACCATTCGGGACATGCGTCCAAATGTGCATGCAGGAACCTCCTCGTCAACCAGCTCAGCGCAGAGCAGCAGCCCCATATCCGACGATCAGGGAGGAACCTGCGCAGCACGGGCAGGGGTGCCCTGGGGGCCAGGGGAGGGGACTGTCATTAGTGGCTGGACAGTGGAAAATTACTGCATCACACACTGCTGCACAGACTCACTCACACCTTCGTAGGGATTCCAGGGGGGAGGGGGGAGTGGGTGTGTTGGGGTGTTCAGGGGGGAGGTGGGAGGGGGAGTGGGTGTGTTGGGGTGCTCAAGGAGGGAGGTGAGAGGGGGGGTGGGTGTGTTGGGGTGTTCAGGGGGGAGGGGGGAGTGGGTGTGTTGGGCTGTTCAGGGGGGAGGGGGGAGTGGGTGTGTTGGGGTGTTCAGGGGGGAGGGGGGAGTGGGTGTGTCATACCTTTTCACAATCATAATACACTTTTTCGTTTAGCACAAATCAAATGTGTGGACATTGCTCATTGCGTATGTGTGCTTTATTGTTGTACAGTCTACAGTGTGCATGTCCCAGACACACACAGTGCCCCAAGTGCCGTCTCCATGTTACACGCACACGCCGTGTGTGCTAGAAGCATTGGTCAATGAGATTCTGATGCCTTTCACGCCCCTCCTGTGCATCGCTGCCTCCTTGAGGTGCTGCCCTATCCCCACCCTCATAATCCTCATCGTCAGGTGGTTGCAGTTCTGCGTCAGGGGGCGGGGGCACATTTCGTCTGATGCACATATTGTGTAGCATGACACATGCCATGACGATCTTCGCAACCTTCTCCTGGCGGTACAGGAGTGCCCCGCCAGACCTGCTGAGGCAGCGGAAACGTGCCTTCAGTAGGCCAAATGACTGCTCAATCACCACAAGGGTACGTGCATGGGCACGGTTGAAGTCCTCCTCATGCTGGTTCTGTGGTTTCCGGACTGGTGTAAGGAGCCACCTCTTCAGGGATAGCCTGCATCACCTGTAAGTGGGCAACAATGTATGTGTCAGGGATGAGATTGATTTCTGTACATGACGTGCCACCATGCCTTGCATTCAACTGTTACTTTGCACCACTTTTAGTTGCGCTAATGGATTCACACTATGCAACCGGTATATGTTCATGGCTCTCATGTACTGTTTTGCATGCCAAGACACAATGCAGGGGGGACAAGTGCCTTGTGAGTGTCCATCCACTGTGTCCGTTCAGGCCGTTTCTTTAGGTGACCTGGCACGTGTCCTGTGAGGTCAACGCTCACATGATTGCAACATTGCTGTCTGCCTCATTATGACCCCAGTGAACAATACTGATGTCAATGTGGACAGTTTGTGGGCCTTGCTGTCTGTGTTGTGGTGTATTGATGTTCCTGTCCGTCATGTGCCTCCTTTGTGCGCAGTTATGGGGGACAGGCCTTTCAGTTGATGGTGTTTGGTGACGTGCATGTAGGTGCTTTTCGTTGGAGTCACTGTGGTCACATTTTGTACAATGCACTTGCAGATGGTTGTGTCATGGTTGGGAGACACCTTCATTCCCATGTTAGGGCTGCTTAGGTCAGGCATCATGTATACAGTTGTCAGATGACGTAAGTGCTGCCTCAGGGTATGATCTGGCTACTGCTAGTCGCAGCCAGGTGAAGTATGCATCATTCCCCCCCCCTTTCTGCCAGCTGAAGTATGCATCATTCCCCCCCCCCTTTCTGCCAGGTGAAGTATGCATCATTCCCCCCCCCTTTCTGCCAGGTGAAGTATGCATTGGTACGTCAATCACCTACCCACTTCACATTTCCATGGCCATGACATGAGACTCACCGAGTAGCCAGGATCCTGGGCCTGCATGTCGCTCCATGCAGCGTGGTATTGTGGAGTTCCTCAGGACCATTGAATCATGGGTTGATCCGGGGAATCGGGCACAACAATGTGTGAAGATTCTGTTGGAGTCACAGACCATTTGCACGTTGATTGAGTGAAATAGTTTACGGTTGCGGTACGCTACCTCCATGGCATGTGGGACCACCAATTCCACATGGGTGCAGTCGATGGCACCAATGCAACCAGGTATGCCAGCTAGTGCATGGAAACCCACTTTGGTGTTAGCAATCTCCTGGGCAGACCGTGGCAATGAGATGTGGTCATCTGTGTGCTTGAGGAGGGCATCGAGCACTTGGATCAGTGTACGTGAGAATAATGGTTGTGATATGCCATGCAAGTGCCCCACTGTGTGCTGGTAGGTGCCTGTAGCCAGGAAGTGGAGCACGGACACTACCTTCAGTAGGGGGGGTGGCGGTGGGTGTTTCAATCATGCTGACGATGTCGTTGTGTATCATGTCCACAATGGTGGTGATGGTGTCCCGGTCCAGTCGGTACAGGGTGTGGATCTGCTCAGCGGTGAGGTTGAATGGCCTGGCTCTGATGCGTGGGATTGGGGGCTGCCTGCGTGGTGCCACTGGCTGTGCTGGTGGGGCTTGCTGGCCCTGCCTTGCCCTCCTTCTCCTCCTGCGTCTCCTCTGTGCAGCCTGTTGTTGTTGTTGTTGTTGTTGTTGTAGTTGAAGTTGTAGCACTTGCATTGCTATCAGGTCCTCCAGCCCCAACATTGCTAGTCCTATTGGTATCATTGTGGAGTGTGACTGGGTGTGGGAAGGGGTGGGGTGTGCTCTTTTTCTACTTCCTGAGTCTGTATTGCCTCCACCTGTGCTGATTCTGTGCACCTGTGGCAGCTGGATTCACTGCACAAGGCCCTTTACGGTTGGTTCGCGATGGCGTAATTAGCACCATGGCGGTAAGGTACTTAACGGGCTGGGTGATGGCGTTAGGTGCATGTCCGCTTGGGTCGGCATTCGCGTACCTTTGCGCCATGCCGGTAATTACGGCGTGGGAGGGCGCGTGCGCGCGTCCTTGGTGCAGTTAGCGGCAGCTTTAACTACGATGCCACTAATGGCATCGTAGTTAACGGTCACGGGTCATGATCGGACCTAGCGGAAAACGATGGCGGTAAAAATTTACCGCCATCGTTTTTCACTTAGCGCCATGGTCGTAATGAGGGCCGTTGTTTTACATGCAAGGTTTTCTACCTCAATGTAATGGTATGCAACTGTTTGTAGTGATACCGACCAACAGCACATCCTTTAGGTTCAGGGCGGTTAAGCTACGGCTCTGCATTCCCGAAGAACGAATGGAAAATGAAGCAATGCTGCACCTATGGGAACAGGGGAAGGACCAACGCGCTGTCAGCTTGCCTTCTGGCATTGCCGGTCACTAATGCTTTATAATAGTCAGCCTATATGTGAGTGAGACTCTTCAGTGGGGCCCATTGCAGAAAGTTCACCCAGCAGAGACAGCACCTTCCGATGTTTAGGGTTTAGTACTATAGAAAAGGCTAGAAGGTTTCTTGTGTAATACAAAATGTGCCCGCAGAGCCCTTTCAGGTATGCCTCCAACAGTGGAACATTTCCTCATTGCATGGAGTGTTCCCCTACACATCTTTGCATTACCTAACCATGTCTACTAGTTGCTGACTTGACCCGATGTTAGAGTCTCAGACCCCCCTATCCCCAAAATGAGCGCTCAGCTTTCACCCTCGCTCTAACAGTCGGTACTGAGAATGTGCACCTGACCAGACGACAATAACATTTGAATATGATAAGTTAGGCCTCATTACTAGTTTGGTGGTGTGGACAAAAATGGTGGTACCACTGCATTACTGCTACATTACCGCACCACCAAACTACGGGATTAGAGGTAAAACAGAGGAAAGACCTCCACCATTTTGCTGGAGGTAATTCCTCTGCTTTACATCCAAAAAACTGAAGAATCGGGGGATTTACTGGCAACATACCACCAAAGTTGTAATGAGTCCCACCCTCTTCATTTGACTGAGTTTAGAAGCATGAGAGAATATGTCACCTATCCTATAAACAGAGTGTGAAGCGGTCACATTAACCCGCTGAGCTAATTTACAGCTCCCATACACATTAGATCCAAGCCCATACTCAACACTTAATTCCCTAGAGTGCATGGCTCCATAATTATAATGCACTATTAATGATTTGATTGTCTCTTGATATTATCGTTGTACATGTTATCTAGATGCTTTTGCTCATTCGACAGAAAGACACCGGTGAAAGAGAACCATGTGCTTATTCTGTGTCAACAGTGTGCTGTTATCTGTCGTCCAAAGTGTGATAGATTATCCGGTCCATTACAGTGTCCTAAATAACGACTCCCGGGAAGAAGGTGACCATTAACCATCTCAAACCCTAGAAAAGATTAAAATGCAGACAGTTAGAAAACTAATGCACAGCAGGCATACAACATAAACACAGCAGACAAAAAAATATAGTTTACTAGCAGAAACGTAAAGCATAACAGGGAGATAAGGAAAGCAAAACAAGTAAGAAAGTACATTTCTGCATAAAACACAACAGGTAAAAAAGTAAAGCATAACTGGCAGAATAGTACACTTGTGCAGAAAACGAAAGCACAAAAAGCAAAAAAGAAATGTTGAACAAGCAAAAACATAAAACATAACTGTCAAAAAAATAAAGCGTTACACATGTCAAACATAGGTGAAAAATGAAACCTAAAATTCTGAAGAATTACGTACAATGGTCAGAGATATGATAGGATAGGAGATTTTATTTATAGCGCTCATACACAAGTGTTTCAGAGCATGACGAGGCAAAGTAGGTGAACAAGGGAGGACAAAAACAACGATCCTACTAGGCCCAGTGACATAGAGAACGTGCAAGTGCAGGGCAGAGGGAAGGGAGAAATGCAAGGGGCAGAGGAGGAGTGGAAAGTGCTGAACACATGATCAAAACAACAACAGTTAGTGCGGCCAGCAGGTGGTATGTGCAAGAATAAGGCACAGACAACGGGTGTCAATAAGTGCAGGAGGGGGACTGTAGGGTTGTAGATACAGACCCAAGTGCAAGAGTTGCCAGGAGGCAGAGCCGGTATGCAGCTGGGTGGGCAGGGATCTGGGCCCGAAATCAGAGGGTAGCCAGGTTCCCAAAGCTGAAGCAGACACAGATCAGCAGGGGATAGGAAGAGCGAAGACAGAAACAATGAGGAAGATCTTGAGGTGTTTCCGGAGCCAAAGATGGTTCTCCTCAAGTTTCATAGATGCAAGGAGGTTGTTCCAAAGGGAGGCCCCAGCCAAAGAAAGAGATCTACCCAAACTCGTTGCTTGGTGAAGCAGCTGGCCCTGAGGGAGTTGGAGGTGGAGGAGCAAAGAGCTCGAGTAGGCAGGTATTTCCGAAGGGAGAGTTGAAGGTATTTTGGACCCAGGCCCCAGAAGGTCTTGTGGACAATGCAAAGGGTCTTGAACTTAATCCTTGCAGTCACAGGGAGCCAATGAAGAGATTTCAGTGCTGTAGAGATATGATCCCTTGGCTTCAGGCCAAGGACAAGTCTCGCAGTCTTGTTCTGGATGAGTTGAAGAGGGCGGAGAGTAGTTGCAGGCAGATTCAGAAAGAGGCTGTTGCAATAGTTTAGCCTAGAGAGAACAAGGGCACTGGAGACAGTGAGCTTCTGGGGGATGGAAAGGAAGAATACCTCTGAGGAGGTGCAGTTGGTAGGCTGACTTCTTAGAGACATCAGAGTTTTCAGGAGAAAATTAAAGCGTGGAGTCGAAGATGACTCTGGGGTTCCTATGCTCACAGGTGGGGGCAGGGAGAGGGCCACATGGAGATGTAAAGCATAACAGGAAGAGAAGTAAGGCATACCTGCATAAAGATAGAGCATACGTGACAGACATGCCAACATGAGCAAAGCATAATAGGAAGAAAAGGAAATTACAGCAAGTAGAAACGTAAATGCAAGAGGCAAAAAGTAATGTTTAAAAGGCAAACAAGTTAGGCACACCAGGCAGAAAAGTAAAGCATAACAGGCATAAAAGTAAAGCATAACAGGATAAAATGTATGCCACCCAGCAGACATGGCAAACGCAACAGGCAGAAAAGTGACAAATAAAAAGCACAAAAGTGGAGTACAGCAGTCAGATACATGAAGCATAACATGCAAAAAAGTAAAGCATGGTAGAGAGAAAAGTAAAAACCAACAAGGAGAAAAGTAAAGAAGCAAAAAGGTCAAAAATACCTGTCAGAAAAGCAAAGGAGGGCAAGCTGAACTGTAAAGAATAACCGGCAAAAAAGTAACAGAGAACATGAAAAAAAAATTAAGCACAACAAGCAAATAAAGTAAGGCAAACCAGGATAAATAGTAGAGTATAGTCGCCACAAAAGTAAATCACAAGAGGCAGAAAATTAGAGCACAACAACCAGAAAGGTAAAGCATAAGAGGCCGAAGGGTGCATCAAAACAGGGAGAAAAGTTATGCATAGCAGGCAGAAAAGTAATACATAGCAGCGACAAAAGTAATGCCTAGCGGGGACAAAGGTAATGCATGGCAGACAGAAAAGTTATGCATAGCAGGCAGAGAAGTAATGCATAGCAGGCAGAGAAGTAATGCATAGCAGGCAGAGAAGTAATGCATAGCAGGCAGAGAAGTAATGCATAGCAGGCAGAGAAGTAATGCATGGCAGGCAGAGAAGTAATGCATAGCGGGATGGAAAAGAATGCAAAGAACGCTTGTTATATTTGCAGGTATGGGCAACTTAAGTTTCAGCGCTTGGAAGGAGTTACCAGCAAACGCTGTGCATTTTGAGTCATAATCTGGCAGTAATAACAGGTCTGCACCTGTGATTAATGTCCCATGCAATCGCTGGGATGGTGGACACGTCTCCGGAGGGTGAGGGGGTTTTACAACTGTGTATTTTAAAATCAGTTTTTAAGGCTCAAGAACAGAATGCGGGACCGTGCCAGTTAATCTCACGTGATTCTTGTCTGCAGCATAAGAGCTTTCTTCCTGGCGACTGCGCTTCTTCTCAATTGCTTTTCTTTTCTTCTTCTTTTCAGGCGGCGACCATCAGTTGCTGGGTTCAGTTCAGTGATGGCCTGGTGACACCCCTGGACAAGTACAATGTGAAAGACTTCTCTGTCAGTGCCACGTCCCTGGATGAGAAGGTGGTCTCTGTACAGCAAGACCCCAAAGTCAGGTGGCCAACTGTTGCTGCGGAGGGGGAAGGTCAGGGGGCGCTGGTCAAAGTGGAGTTGATGATCAGCGAATCGTGCCAGAAGTCCAAGCGGAAGAGCGTCCTCGCCATCGGAACTGGGAACATCAAGGTCAAGTTTGGCCCGAGTCAAAGCCCTGGTGATGGCAAGCGCGGTACTGACGGGACCTTCTTCCATAATCATGGCAGTGACAGGAAGCAGAAGGTCCCACCAGAAGGAACCAGGCGAGACGGGCAGTATTATCACAGCTCGTCCATTGACCGCGAAGAGGGGGCCATCAAGAGAGCTACCACCGACCAAACCTTTCTAAGGAAGAAAGGGGATAAAGATAGCCCTCTGGATGATGAGGGCCATCACCCCAGCCTCCCAATTGACTTCACCAGCTTTCCGGCACCAGTTGACCTGCCAAGAGGTCATGGGGACAATGAGGAGAATGACCTGGTACAGAGTAACCGAGGCCTGAGTGATCTCGAGATTGGAATGTACGCGCTGCTGGGGGTCTTCTGCCTCGCAATACTGGTCTTCCTCATAAACTGTGTCACCTTTGCTTTAAAATATAGACACAAACAGGTTCCAGTAGAGGAGCAGGAGGATATGACCCATTCCCATGACTGGGTCGGGCTGAGTAACAGGACAGAACTTCTGGAGAACAACCTCAATTTCTCGTCTCCAGACGAGTGCATCACTGCGGTAGACAGAGGAATGGACATAGAAGAAAGCGAATATCTCCTGAGTTCCAATCCCATTAAGACATTGAATGGACAAGTGTACAGGCCGGCAGAATCCCAGTTCTGCGAAGCCAAAGAGCAGAAGGCAGAGCCTTCCTCCTCCCCGACCTCCAAACGCAAGCGCGTAAAATTCACCACCTTCACGACGATCCCGTCCGACGAGGAGGGACCCACCATCAACTCCATCTTAAAGAACAACCAGGACGATATCAAATGGGTGTGTCAAGATATGGACCTGGGAGAGTGCAAAGAACTTAAAAACTACATGGAGAGGTTACACGAAAGTGCATAACTACATGCCCTTCAGGGTTCTGTTCACTCACCATCTTGCCTTTATTTTGGAGAGTGGGTGAAACTGCATCACGCTGGGCAAAAACATAACAGGTGTTGGCCAGGATCACCAGTGCCCTAGGAACGCGCCCAGGCAAACTGGACATGGGGGCAATGTGTTCCCTGGGTTCTAGATGAGCAGACGTTCTCAGATATTCACCTTACAGAGTTTTCTGGTGCACAATGTCCACTCTCCAGTGTGGGGATTCCCCCAACTAAATCAGGCAAGAAAGAACAGCAACACAATCAGTGGCACTTTGTTAAGTCTGTGTGGTCCACAGAGTGCGACAAGATCAAAGCTCACAAGAGACTGATAAATGAGGGCCTATAACAGTGTCTCGAGGTCCCAAATCATCCATCTGAGATATTCTAGAAGTCCCCAGGATCTAGTCCAGCTCAAACACCTGCATAAAACTGGCAAGCAGCCCTCATGCCAACTCCCAAAGCATCGAGGCTCCATGGACCAGCATATAGCAGTGGCAAGCAGCCCTCATGCCAACTCCCACAGCACCAAGGCTCCATGGACCAGCATATAGCAGTGGCACGCAGCCCTCATGCCAACTCCCAAAACATCGAGGCTCCATGGACCAGCATATAACAGAGGCAAGCAGCCCTCATGCCAACTCCCACAGCATCGAGGCTCCATGGACCAGCATATAGCAGTGGCACGCAGCCCTCATGCCAACTCCCAAAACATCGAGGCTCCATGGACCAGCATATAACAGAGGCAAGCAGCCCTCATGCCAACTCCCACAGCATCGAGGCTGCATGGACCAGCATATAGCAGTGGCAAGCAGCCCTCATGCCAACTCCCACAGCATCGAGGCTCCATGGACCAGCATATAGCAGTGGCACGCAGCCCTCATGCCAACTCCCAAAACATCAAGGCTCCATGGACCAGCAAATAACAGAGGCAAGCAGCCCTCATGCCAACTCCCACAGCATCGAGGCTTCATGGACCAGCATATAGCAGTGGCAAGCAGCCCTCATGCCAACTCCCACAGCATGGAGGGTCCATGGACCAGCATATAACAGTGGCAAGCAGCCCTCATGCCAACTCCCAAAGCATCGAGGCTCCATGGACCAGCATATAACAGAGGCAAGCAGCCCTCATGCCAACTCCCAAAACATTGAGGCTCCATGGACCAGCATATAACAGTGGCACGCAGCCCTCATGCCAACTCCCAAAGCATCGAGGCTTCATGGACCAGCATATAAAAGTAGCACGCAGCCCTCATGCCAACTCCCAAAGCATCGAGGCTCCATGGACCAGCACATAGCAGTGGCACGCAGCCCTCATGCCAACTCCCAAAGCATCGAGGCTCCATGGACCAGCATATAACAGAGGCAAGCAGCCCTCATGCCAACTCCCAAAACATCAAGGCTCCATGGACCAGAATATAACAGTGGCACGCAGCACTCATGCAAACTCTCAAAACATCAAGGCTCCATGGACCAGCATATAGCAGTGGCACGCAGCCCTCATGTCAACTCCCAAAACATCAAGGCTCCATGCACCAGCATATAGCAGTGGCACGCAGCCCTCATGCCAACTCCCAAAACATCAAGACTCCATGGACCAGCATATAACAGAGGCAAGCAGCCCTCATGCCAACTCCCAAAGCATCGAGGCTCCATGCACCACCATATAGCAGTGGCAAGTAGGCCTCATGCCAACTCCCAAAACTTCAAGGCTCCATGGACCAGCATATAGCAGTGGCAAGTAGGCCTCATGCCAACTCCCACAGCATGGAGGCTCCATGGACCAGCCGATGAGCGACCTGGCATCCGCCTCTTAATTCGCAAATCATGTACAAAGGAATTGAAATGTGTGTTCTTCTATTCTGTTGAGGTTCTCACCCAACTGGGTCAGTTTGTGTTGTTTTTCATTTGTAAGATATGAAAGGAAATGTATATATAATATTTATTTACATGCTGTCTATCAGTGAGCACAGGCGCTGGATCAGGTAGAATGGGGCAGGAAAACCACATTCTGGTTCCAGGTCTCCGCTTATTGTTTATGTTCTACTATGTCCCAAGGCACACTTCACAGCACAGGGATGCGGGTCTTCTTCTGGTGCGGCCGCTTACTCCCCCATACCACAATGACACCTCCCTCCATCTTCATATTTCTCTTCCCTATGGGGGAAGGGGCGTTCTGGAAGGCATGGCACTGTAGAATGGACTGCCCTTAATCCTGCCCAGTCTCCGGCGCCTCCTTAAGGTCCTGGCATGTTGGCATTAACACTAGTGACTCTAGACGAGCTTGCTAGGATTTCACTGTGGGGAGATTAAGCCATTTGCCAAGGACACCACAGTGCAGTCGTATGGGGGCAGCGGGAAAACGAGCCTAGCTCTTAGAAGAGACAGGTCGCAGACGTATCTGCTAGTTCTCTGAATCAGCTGCGCAGTCTTGATTTAGGGGAAATGCAGACTGGTTGGTCCTGGTACCCGTATCTGTGGAGCTATTTGTGTGCTAAATGGGTCTAATGTCCTTAAAGCCTGAGTGATTGGAATGCGGGATATGCCCAGGCTCCGGATCTTGGGGAGATGAGGAGGCTGGATGGGCCTGGCTCTGCATCTCAGGGAGATGAGCAGGCTGGATGGGCCTGGGCTCCGGATCTTAGGGAGGTGAGCAGACTGGATGGGCCTGTGCTTCTGATCTCGAGGACATGAGCAGGCTGGATGGGCCTGGGCTCTGGATCTCAGAGACATGAGCTTGCTGTTTGGCCTGGGCTCTGGATGTCAGGGAGACGAGCAGGCTGGATTGGCCGGGGCTCTGGATCTCAGGGACATGAGCTTGCTGTTTGGCCTGGGCTCCGGATGTCAGGGAAGTGAGCAGGCTGGGTGGGGCTGGGCTCTGGATCTCAGGGACATGAGCTTGCTGTTTGGCCTGGGCTCTGGATGTCAAAAAGACAAGCAGGCTGGATTGGCCTGGGCTCTGGATCTCGAGGAGATGAGCAGGCTGGATTGGCCTGGGCTCTGGATCTCGAGGAGATGAGCCGGCTGGATTGGCCTGGGCTCTGGATCTCGAGGAGATGAGCTTGCTGTTTGGCCTGGACTCTGGAGGTCAGGGAGACGAGCAGGCTGGATGGGCCTGGGCTCTGGATCTCAGGGACGTGAGTTTGCTGTTTGCCCTGGGCTCTGGATGTCAAAAAGATGAGGAGGCTGGATTGGCCTGGGCTCTGGATCTCGAGGAGATGAGCAGGCTGGATTGGCCTGGGCTCTGGATCTCGAGGGGATGAGCAGGCTGGATTGGCCTGGGCTCTGGATCTCGAGGGGATGAGCAGGCTGGATTGGCCTGGGCTCTGGATCTCGAGGAGATGAGCAGGCTGGATGGGCCTGTGCTTCTGATCTCGAGGAGATGAGCATCCTGGGAAGGCCTGGGATCCTGATCTTAGGATTGCAGATATGCTTGACAGGACTGGCTGTCCTTATGGCCCATGGAATTCAATTTATTTTTCTCAATACGTTTCTCGATTTCTTGTTATTGGGCGTGTAGGCAGTAGGGTCTTTCATGGAGGCGTAACCTGTTTCATTTGATACTGTTGTAAAATGCTTTCTTAAAAATGGAGCTTTTGTTTTCTACAAAACTGTCAAATATAAAAAAATGCCAGTGTCCTAAATGTGGCCTAATAAACTACACACCAGAATCTTGACACTTATTGTATCCCTGAAAAGGAGCACAGAACCGGGGTCCTAGAAGACATAAATGCTACATTATTGATGAGCGCCTTCTTCGGAGCAATGTCCAGTTCTGGCTTCATACACAAATCCACTTCTTATTGACAATCGCTCAAAACCCTTCTTTCATCTCAAACATGCACGCGGCAGGCACTGTGAAACCTGTTGTGATATTTAGCACACTGCCCCTTCTAGCATAACATTTCAGATGGAACATCACAAAATGGCATCCCACACTTCATAGGGGTCGACCAACTGATAAATGACCTTCTGACCTCACATTTCCCAGTGTTCTTTACACTCTCTTGGGAATTCCATAATTTAGGAAGTCTGGTTCTGCTGAAGTTTGGTTGTATTGTTTCTTATCGCTAGTGCCCCAGGACATTATTTGAGATAAGTGTTGTCGCAGTTACACATACGACATCAACTTTAATGAGTCGTGTCTACCATGTCACCCTCACGGTACGGAATTAGCCTGATCTCCAGTGGACGGCTTTGGCGTTCGCTGCATATTCATTCGAAACGGCCAACAGACCCCCTTGCCTTGTCTCGCTTTCCCATCTTCCTGTTTGAACAGATAAGGGTCTCTCTAAATTTACTTAACGGATATGCAGCACGTGCTCCCAAAAAAAAATCACTGTTTAATGCCAGTTATTCAGACAGAAAGTAACTGAAAAGCGAAAGCCGCTCTCGCTTAAGACTATTACAAATACCCTAACCTATGCAGCAGTATTTAAAAGTGAAACAAAAAAAACAATGTTTCACCATCATACTGTGTCTTTGTCAAGAAAAACAAAACAACAGCCTTATTTATCTAACCTGTTTGTCAGTGACTTTCCTAAAAAAGGGCTGTGAATTGTGGGAAGTGCTGTACAGCAATGGCGTCCACCTTTGACACCGCTTGTGTAAACCTGTGGAATCAGTTTTAGCCGTGGAGTAAACACCAGCCAGGTCTCCCAGACAAATGTCTAACAGTAAAAATAAAAACTCACCATCAAACAATACGAAACACTCCATCTACAGGAGGAGTGAGATATTTAAGGAAGTAAAGTCAAACTCTTTTATTGTGAATTAGAAAATCTATTACAATCCCTATACATGTTGAAAAAACCGCACATATGTGGGATTGTATACATACACAAAACACTGGATTTTTGTTGCATTGGTGGAAAGAAAGAATAAATACATTACATTATGTTATCTCACACTGCGTTGTGCTACTTTATGCCAAAATACTCTAGTTTAGAGCCTCAGAGCAATGCATTATGGGTATGCAGCCATTACATGGAAAGCTTGGCTTTTGGCTCCATTTGAGATCAGTGTCCTAGTTGAGCAGCTCTCAAGGATGCAACAACCACATACATGTTTCACCCTCATTGGAGATGGTCAGTGTGGCTTTATGATTAATGCTTTGGGCGAGTAAATAAAGGTGCCTTATTGCTGAGGCCTTGCTGAGGCCCTGCCTGAGCTCTAGTGTCCTTTAAGAATGGATAGGAACTCACTCAGAAAGAGTCTACTCTGTGAGATCAACGTGCAACGACCTGTCGAGGAGTCTACGGGGGTTCAGCCCCAAGTCATTCCTTGTACCTATTCCCATTGACCAACTCCCGCAGTTGCCCCGGTTTCATTCTAATCATCGGAAACACACATGGAAACCTAGTTGCAATTTCTCCGGGTGCTGCCTGCATGATTCATAAGGGGCCGAGTTGAGGGTTTAATGCCCTCCTGAGCCCTTCCCTGTATACCCCCGAAGCACCTTCCAATGTGGTTTCCTTAGGTTCAGAGGGGTCAGTGTTTCTTTCTGTGCCCTATAGCGCCAGCACCTGCCCCACCAGGGTGGTCAGGGAGCTTTCTGGGATGAATGTCTGGTTTACTCCTCTGGCGGATACACGTCTCATTCTGTTTGTAGGCTTTGCTTAGTGCATTATTTTGGGCCGTGGACTGTTGTCCTGCCGCTCACATTTGCAGCACCGGTTGGAAGCAATGTATTCATTTTTGCAAACACCCCTTCTTGACCTGGGCCTCAGGGTGAAACCATTAGGAATGCCTCAGAATAAGGAAGGCACGTGTCCAGCCTGAAGGGTGCATTGGATCTCTGTGTGGGATAAACCATCTGGACAGGACGGGGGAGTGGCTGCAAACGGCCTCTCCAGTGGATGGACAAGGCAAACTATAAAGCTGTGTACCATCAGAACTGGGGTGCAGTCTCAGCTCAATCCGGATCACTGTGGTGAACCCACTAAGGGCCGCTTAACTAACCCCCACCCCTACTTCTTTTATTTCTTCCACCTGCATCTTCTGCCTTTGCCCCCAGCCATGGTCTCTAAATGGGGACCTATCAGTCTACTGTCTATCATCCCTTCCTCTTTGATAGTTCTCTGTCCAGTCATTTGCCATCTGCCCTTTCTGGTTGCCACGACCCCCCAGAGGCTCATGTCACCCTTAGGACACTAAGTGAACCTCTCTCGAGGTGGGGGTTCCCCAGAACAGGCAAGTCTATGATCGCCAAAGTTCCTTAGGGAAAGCATAGAGTTGGTTCACCTCTATGCATAGCAGAGAGGGGGCTGAGGCTGCTCCCTAAGACAGAGACCCCTACTGTCAAAGGCTGTCCCTTCCCTGAACCGTAGGGACTTGGTTGATGTGTCACTGCCGGCTCACTCCCAGAACCATGGAGACGTGGTTGATGTGTCACTGCCCGCTCGCTCCCTGAACCATAGAGACTTGGTTGATGTGTCATTGCCTGCTCGCTCCCTGGACCATAGAGACTTGGTTGATGTGTCACTGCCCGCTCACTCCCTGGACCATAGAGACTTGGTTGAGGTGTCACTGCCCACTCACCCCCTAGACCATAGAGACTTGGTTGATGTGTCACTGCCCGCTCACTCCCTGGACCATGGAGACTTGGTTGATGTGCCACTGCCCGCTCGCTCCCTGGACCATAGAGACTTGGTTGATGTGTCACTGCCCGCTCGCTCCCTGGATCATAGGGACTTGGTTGATGTGTCATTGCCTGCTCGCTCCCTGGACCATAGAGACTTGGTTGATGTGTCATTGCCTGCTCACTCCCTGGACCATAGAGACTTGGTTGGTGTGTCACTGCCCGCTCGCTCCCTGAACCATAGGGACTTGGTTGATGTGTCACTGCCCGCTCGCTCCCTGGACCATAGAGACTTGGTTGATGTGTCATTGCCTGCTCGCTCCCTGGACCATAGAGACTTGGTTGATGTGTCATTGCCTGCTCACTCCCTGGACCATAGAGACTTGGTTGATGTGTCACTGCCCGCTCGCTCCCTGAACCAGAGACTTGGTTGATGTATCACTGCCCGCTCGCTCCCTGAACCATAGGGACTTGGTTGATGTGTCATTGCCTGCTCGCTCCCTGCACCATAGAGACTTGGTTGATGTGTCACTGCCCACTCGCTCCCTGGACCATAGAGACTTGGTTGATGTGTCATTGCCTGCTCGCTCCCTGCACCATAGAGACTTGGTTGATGTGTCACTGCCCGCTCGCTCCCTGGACCATGGGGACTTGGTTGATGTGTCACTGCCCGCTCGCTCCCTGAACCATGGGGACTTGGTTGATGTGTCAATGCCCGCTCGCTCCCTGGACCATAGAGACTTGGTTGATGTGTCATTGCCTGCTCGCTCCCTGGACCATAGAGACTTGGTTGATGTGTCACTGCCCGCTCGCTCCCTGGACCATGGGGACTTGGTTGATGTGTCACTGCCCGCTCGCTCCCTGAACCATGGGGACTTGGTTGATGTGTCAATGCCCGCTCGCTCCCTGGACCATAGAGAATTGGTTGATGTGTCATTGCCTGCTCGCTCCCTGCACCATAGAGACTTGGTTGATGTGTCACTGCCCGCTCGCTCCCAGAACCATAGGGACTTGGTTGATGTGTCATTGCCTGCTCACTCCCAGAACCATAGGGACTTGGTTGATGTGTCATTGCCCGCTCACTCCCTGGACCATAGAGACTTGGTTGATGTGTCACTGCCCGCTCGCTCCATGGACAATAGAGACTTGGTTGATGTGTCACTGCCCGCTCGTTCCCAGAACCATAGAGCCTTGGTTGATGTGTCATTGCCTGCTCGCTCCCTGGACCATAGAGACTTGGTTGATGTGTCACTGCCCGCACGCTCCCTGGACCATAGGGACTTGGTTGATGTGTCACTACCCACTCGCTCCCTGGACCATAGAGACTTGGTTGATGTGTCACTGTCTGCTCGCTCCCAGAACCATAGGGACTTGGTTGATGTGTCATTGCCCGTTCACTCCCTGGACCATAGAGACTTGGTTGATGTGTCATTGCCCGCTCGCTCCCTGGACCATAGAGACTTGGTTGATGTGTCACTGCCCGCTCGCTCCCTGGACCATAGAGACTTGGTTGATGTGTCATTGCCTGCTCACTCCCTGGACCATAGAGACTTGGTTGATGTGTCACTGCCCGCTCACTCCCTGGACCATAGAGACTTGGTTGATGTGTCACTGCCTGCTCGCTCCCTGAACCAGAGACTTGGTTGATGTGTCACTGCCTGCTCGCTCCCTGAACCATAGGGACTTGGTTGATGTGTCACTGCCTGCTCGCTCCCTGGACCATAGAGACTTGGTTGATGTGTCATTGCCCGCTCACTCCCTGGACCATAGAGACTTGGTTGATGTGTCATTGCCTGCTCGCTCCCTGGACCATAGAGACTTGGTTGATGTGTCATTGACTGCTCACTCCCTGGACCATAGGGACTTGGTTGATGTGTCACTGCCTGCTCGCTCCCTGAACCATGGGGACTTGGTTGATGTGTCAATGCCCGCTCGCTCCCTGGAACATAGAGACTTGGTTGATGTGTCATTGCCTGCTCGCTCCCTGCACCATAGAGACTTGGTTGATGTGTCACTGCCCGCTCGCTCCCAGAACAATAGGGACTTGGTTGATGTGTCATTGCCTGCTCACTCCCAGAACCATAGGGACTTGGTTGATGTGTCATTGCCTGCTCACTCCCTGGACCATAGAGACTTGGTTGATGTGTCACTGCCCGCTCGCTCCCTGGACAATAGAGACTTGGTTGATGTGTCACTGCCCGCTCGTTCCCAGAACCATAGAGCCTTGGTTGATGTGTCATTGCCTGCTCGCTCCCTGGACCATAGAGACTTGGTTGATGTGTCACTGCCCGCACGCTCCCTGGACCATAGGGACTTGGTTGATGTGTCACTACCCACTCGCTCCCTGGACCATAGAGACTTGGTTGATGTGTCACTGTCTGCTCGCTCCCAGAACCATAGGGACTTGGTTGATGTGTCATTGCCCATTCACTCCCTGGACCATAGAGACTTGGTTGATGTGTCATTGCCCGCTCGCTCCCTGGACCATAGAGACTTGGTTGATGTGTCACTGCCCGCGCGCTCCCTGGACCATAGAGACTTGGTTGATGTGTCATTGCCTGCTCGCTCCCTGGACCATAGAGACTTGGTTGATGTGTCACTGCCCGCTCACTCCCTGGACCATAGAGACTTGGTTGATGTGTCACTGCCTGCTCGCTCCCTGAACCAGAGACTTGGTTGATGTGTCACTGCCCGCTCGCTCCCTGAACCATAGGGACTTGATTGATGTGTCACTGCCTGCTCGCTCCCTGGACCATAGAGACTTGGTTGATGTGTCACTGCCCGCTCGCTCCCTGGACCATAGAGACTTGGTTGATGTGTCATTGCCTGCTCGCTCCATGGACCATAGAGACTTGGTTGATGTGTCATTGACTGCTCGCTCCCTGGACCATAGAGACTTGGTTGATGTGTCATTGCCTGCTCGCTCCATGGACCATAGAGACTTGGTTGATGTGTCATTGCCTGCTCGCTCCCTGGACCATAGGGACTTGGTTGATGTGTCACTGCCCGCTCGCTCCCTGAACCATGGGAACTTGGTTGATGTGTCATTGCCTGCTCGCTCCCTGTACCATAGAGACTTGGTTGATGTGTCATTGCCTGCTCACTCCCTGGACCATAGAGACTTGGTTGATGTGTCACTGCCCGCTCACTCCCTGGACCATAGGGACTTGGTTGATGTGTCACTGCCCGCTCGCTCCCTGAACCATGGGAACTTGGTTGATGTGTCATTGCCCGCTCGCTCCCTGGACCATAGAGACTTGGTTGATGTGTCATTGCCTGCTCGCTCCCTGGACCATAGAGACTTGGTTGATGTGTCATTGCCTGCTCGCTCCCTGGACCATAGAGACTTGGTTGATGTGTCATTGCCTGCTCGCTCCCTGGACCATAGAGACTTGGTTGATGTGTCACTGCCCGCTCGCTCCCTGGACCATAGGGACTTGGTTGATGTGTCATTGCCTGCTCGCTCCCTGGACCATAGAGACTTGGTTGATGTGTCATTGCCTGCTCGCTCCCTGGACCATAGAGACTTGGTTGATGTGTCACTGCCCGCTCGCTCCCTGGACCATGGGGACTTGGTTGATGTGTCACTGCCCGCTCGCTCCCTGAACCATGGGGACTTGGTTGATGTGTCACTGCCCGCTCGCTCCCTGGACCATAGAGACTTGGTTGATGTGTCATTGCCTGCTCGCTCCCTGCACCATAGAGACTTGGTTGATGTGTCACTGCCCGCTCGCTCCCAGAACCATAGGGACTTGGTTGATGTGTCATTGCCTGCTCACTCCCAGAACCATAGGGACTTGGTTGATGTGTCATTGCCCGCTCGCTCCCTGGACCATAGAGACTTGGTTGATGTGTCACTGCCCGCTCGCTCCCTGGACCATAGAGACTTGGTTGATGTGTCACTGCCCGCTCGTTCCCAGAACCATAGGGACTTGGTTGATGTGTCATTGCCTGCTCGCTCCCTGGACCATAGAGACTTGGTTGATGTGTCATTGACTGCTCTCTCCCTGGACCATAGAGACTTGGTTGATGTGTCACTGCCCGCTCGCTCCCTGAACCATAGAGACTTGGTTGATGTGCCATTGCCTGCTCGCTCCCTGCACCATAGAGACTTGGTTGATGTGTCACTGCCCGCTCGCTCCCAGAACCATAGGGACTTGGTTGATGTGTCATTGCCTGCTCACTCCCAGAACCATAGGGACTTGGTTGATGTGTCATTGCCCGCTCACTCCCTGGACCATAGAGACTTGGTTGATGTGTCACTGCCCGCTCGCTCCCTGGACCATAGAGACTTGGTTGATGTGTCACTGCCCGCTCGTTCCCAGAACCATAGGGACTTGGTTGATGTGTCATTGCCTGCTCGCTCCCTGGACCATAGAGACTTGGTTGATGTGTCATTGACTGCTCGCTCCCTGGACCATAGAGACTTGGTTGATGTGTCACTGCCCGCTCGTTCCCAGAACCATAGGGACTTGGTTGATGTGTCATTGCCTGCTCGCTCCCTGGACCATAGAGACTTGGTTGATGTGTCATTGACTGCTCGCTCCCTGGACCATAGAGACTTGGTTGATGTGTCACTGCCCGCTCGCTCCCTGGACCATAGAGACTTGGTTGATGTGTCACTGCCCGCTCGCTCCCAGAACCATAGGGACTTGGTTGATGTGTCATTGCCTGCTCACTCCCACAACCATAGGGACTTGGTTGATGTGTCATTGCCCGCTCACTCCCTGGACCATAGAGACTTGGTTGATGTGTCACTGCCCGCTCGCTCCCTGGACCATAGAGACTTGGTTGATGTGTCACTGTCCGCTCGTTCCCAGAACCATAGGGACTTGGTTGATGTGTCATTGCCTGCTCGCTCCCTGGACCATAGAGACTTGGTTGATGTGTCATTGACTGCTCGCTCCCTGGACCATAGAGACTTGGTTGATGTGTCACTGCCGGCTCGCTCCCTGGACCATAGAGACTTGGTTGATGTGTCACTGCCCGCTCGCTCCCTGGACCATAGAGACTTGGTTGATGTGTCACTGCCGGCTCGCTCCCTGGACCATAGAGACTTGGTTGATGTGCCACTGCCCGCTCACTCTGCCATACTTTGAATATTGCCTCTCATTGACTTGGGGCCCTCTGTACCTGGTTCACGACACACCTCTTCTGGAACTCTCCAGGCCAGGCACTTGAGTCCACCTGGCTGTTACTTGAGAAAATGAACCCACGTAGGGCCTACAAAACAGGAAACCTTGTGGGGCACAGGAAGTTGGCTTATCTTGGAGCACAGGAAGTTGTGCATCTTGCCTATTTAAAGTAACCCTCATTTCAGTCTAAATCCTGTGAAGCTCAAACAACATAATACCAAAATGAGTTGGCAAGAGCTCACACCACTTACTCATACCACCACAGACATCGTGCCACATGTGTGTAAAGTGATATGACGTGTATGCCAACACCATAGTCCAAGTTTTGACTCGCTAACAGCATGACCCTTCTTCAGAGAAGCATGATGTGGATGCAGAGGGTGAACGCAGGTTGAAAGTCTGCATGCCACAAGTGCATTGTGATTCCAGGGGCACGCGATGACATCACCACGTGCTGTCGCTGAGGCCTAGCAAGGAATGTTAAAAGCAGAATTACTCAAAAACAGAACCCTGGGCCAAAAATGTAATCTCAGAGCAGGTCCTCTCATGGAAACAAAAGAATATGAAAACGCAATTTATTTCAAGATGATCGTAGGTCTGTCAAAAACAAGGCCCTGTCGGGACTTTCTAGGCGGGTGGGTCCATAAAGTGAAGGAGGAAAGACACAAAATACACAGCAACAGAGGGACGATCATAAGTCCAGTCATTCCAGGGACCGAAAGAAGAGAGGGGAGGCACAGAGACAGCTGTCTGAGGAGCAGCATGGAAACAGAGGAAAGGCTGCCGGGCATCAGAAGGCTCCTTGGGGATTTAGGGGGCGGGGGGTGGTCAGAAGGGAAGTGGTGAATTCATTGTAAAGAGTCAAATGAGCTGCACGTGCGCCTGGCTGGTAGTGCAAGCAGCCTACAGTGCACCCGTAACCTTCATCAACTCATTCAAGCACGATGTCATGTCCTCGGCGTTGCCGCTTTTTTTCTGCAAACCAAGAGTGAGTTCGAATGTCCACTGGCGACGAGGCGCGCATGGTTTGAGGTGCCTGAGAGATCTAAAGTAGAAACGTGTTACTTATGCATAAACATAGGCTTCTGGGGAGCGTAACAGGCAGTGGGAGTGCACCCTGGGACCGCCTTGGAACTTTCTAGATGGGTAGACTGCGTTGACCATTGATGGGAAGGTGATGGATGGTGAATAGCTCAGCCCTTCCTCTTCTTCTGGGGAGGGTGTAGGCGTGGAGTAGCTTATCCTCCCTGCAACGAGTGCCCTCTGTCCTGCCCACCCATAGACACGAGTACCTCCCCACTGCCAGCGTCACTGCAGGCTGGTGCTACCCGTTGTGCAGCAGTCCAGTCTGATGCACACCTGCTGAGAGTCTACTGATTGTAAGAATGTAAACTATATTTATAAATACAGCAACTGTAAATAAAATGATTATTCTGTGACTCAATCGTTCCAAATCTGCTCTTTTTGCCAGTGTTCGACAATGAAGATTAGCAGCGATGGTTAATGTTCAGACATATTTCTGTAATGTTGATTTGTGTTGATTAAAGAAAAACCTCGGCAATGACAACGAGGCCTTCACATCACACTGAGTCTTCGGTCAATGCATCACAGGTGCTGTGGTGCCTCATCGCCCTGCAGGGGGCAGGGATAGCGCTGTTTCCTGTTGAGCTTGGAAAGGTAATTGCAGAACTCGGTGTCTCTCGGCCAACTCAGGGGCAGCCGCCACTATTTAAATATAGATTGTGAAAACGTGTTCTATGGCTTTATCTCGTCCTTTCCTTCTCCTTCTCTCTCCATTTCTTGATCCCTCGATCTGTATCCCTCTCTCTCCCACACCGAGAGTCTTTGTCCATCAATGAGTCCATGCATCCCCCTATCCGCCTATCCACCTGTTTCTACCTCTCTGTCTATCGACCTAGCTAGCCCCTTGTGTTTCTGCCTACCTATTTTACCATATCTCTTTTTACCTTACCGCTTGGTGGTAAACACTTACATTACACATTGAACTTTTGTGGTTCTAGGTGCAGCAGTCACTCTGCACCTGGATCCAGGTTTTCAGCAGTTTTCTAAAAGGAAGGCAACGAGAGGCTGATGAGGTGGTGGTTGTCCGTGAGTTATCACTCTTCCAGGGTTAGCACTGTTCTCGGGATAGGCTGTTCCAGGGTTAGCATAGTTCCTGAGTTAGGTGGTTCCACGGTTAGCACAGTTCTATGGTTAATACTGTTTCAGAGTTAGCCCTGATCCCCAGTTAGCAGGGTTCTAGAGATAGCACTGTTCCAACGTTAGCCCTAGTCTATGGCTAGCATGGTTCTAGCGTTGGCACTGCTCCCAGTTTAGCACTGCTCCAGGGTTAGACCTGTTTCAGGGTTAGCCCTGTTCCCTGGTTAGCACAGTTCTAGGGTTAATCCTGTCACCCACTTAGGGTGGTTCTAGGGTTAGTACTGCTTCCAGGTTAGACTGTTCCCTAGTTAGAACAGTTCTAGAATTAGCCCTAATCCCAGAGTTTCACGTTTGTAGAGTTAGCACTGTTCTCAGGTCTGCAATGTCCCAGGGTTAGTCCATTTACCCGGTTACCATGGTTCTAGGGTTAGCACTATTCCCACATTGGTACATTTCCAGGGTTAACAGTATTCCAGGGGTAGCCTGTTGCCTAATTAGAGGGTTCTAGGTTTAGCCCTGTTCTCCAGTTAGCATGGTTCTAGGGTTAAAACTGTTCCCAGGTTAGCACAGTTCCATGTGAAGTACTTTTCCCATGTTAGCCATATCCTAGTGTTATTACTGTTGCAGGGCTAACCCTATTTCCAAGTTATCACAGTTTTGGGGTTATCACTGTCCCTGTGGTCAGCACTGTTGCAGGGTTAGCACTGTTCTTAGATTACCACTGCTCCCCGGTTACCACTGGTCTCACATTAGCATGGTTCCAGGGTTAGCACTGTTCCCAGTTTAGCACTCTTACAGGGTAAGCACTGTTCCCAGCTTAGCACTGTTCCAGGGTTAGCACTGTTTTCCAGTTTAGCACTGTTCCAGGGTAAGCACTGTTACTGAAAACGCTCTCCAGGACCTGTTAGATCATTTGAATGCAGAAATGAAATCCTTTATCAGGGTCAACTTTATCCAGCCTACATTGTGCCAGTGTTTTAGGCATCACAAGTAACTCTGAACATGATTCTATTGAAAACCAATTATAATGTTTTATCAGTGTGTTATCATTTCTTCTCACTAAGCGACCACGTATGATTTAACACCGCAATTATACAATCCCACCCCGCAATTCTGGAACAAGAAACGGGCTTTATTAGGAATCAGTATTTCGTTTTATTAAAATGAAAGTTAATTCAAAGGTGGTTCCCAGACTTTATGCTGTGAAGTCTCCAGAGAATATTATGTGAACACAGGCAGCTGGTTATCATAAAGAAATGCTGGCATTCCTGTGAAGATCCCGCTAACCCTAGAGCGCACGCGCTCCTTCACCGTAACCCAATACACACATGTCTAAACATCTATTTCTAAATATCGCAGTGTACTCCAATCTTTGCGTTTCTGTTTGTTGGCAAGTGTGTTTAACACATAAGAAATCATTTCCTTTTAATGAATGAGCGATTCTTCAGAACGCTTTATTTTCTCCAATATTATTAATCAGAAGCCTTGGTATTAGAGAAAGGTTGCAGAGAAACTTGACATTAAAATGAATTTGGCTTGGAATTGAATTCCCCAAAGTGTATATGTAGTGCGGTTGGTTTCTAGCATGTGCCTGAGAATTGAGTACACACTGTGATGGGTTACATCACAATGCATCAGCTGGGTTTAGCAAAGCTCTGCTATCACTTTAAAATGCACAGAATGTTGATGTATCTACTGGGAGCAATCCGACCATCCACATGGTGGGCGTGGGCTCGCTTGGACTTTTTTGTTTCTTTAAGTAAATTAATGATGGTAGACCTGCCTCAGGAAACTGTGTGGGGCTAATCCACACACATTTTTCTATGATCACACTGCAACAAATGCATAGATCTATGTACTCCGGCATGGACACATCCTGCCATATGAGATCAGAGATCAGAGGAAAGCACCTCTGCACGTAAGAAAACATATCAAGCCGCACCTCACTGTTCACTCTCAAAAGTCTGAAAGAGGCCTCTTCCGACACAAGTCTATCATTATCTTTGATGATTTCCAGTTCTAAAAAGGATGTAGTCTTTTGGAGCATAGTGACATAATCGGTCACTAGAAAGATGAATGTGGAGTCCGGAAACATCTTTTCTTTGAGAAAGGTGGTTTCAGATGTATAGATTTCCGAGACAGGGTATCGGCCATAACATTGGCTTTTCCTGGAACAAAGGTAAAATTAATCCGGTAAGAGGAAAGGAAGTGAGCCCATCTAGCCTGTGTACTGTTTTGTGTCTCTCTGTGTTGAAGTGGGGCATCACAACTAAGGTTGTGATGGTCGGTCCAGACTTCAATCAGGGATTGGCTTTCAATCAGCAGGTGTCTCTATTCTTGGAAGGCTCTCGTTATGGCCAGTAAATCTTTTTCTAAGACAGTATAGTTCACCTCAGAACTGGTTAATGTTTTAGAAAGATATGCTATAGGGTATTCCGTCCCTTCTTTACCTGCTTGTTTGAGAACTGCTCCTAGAGCATTGCTTGAGGCATCTGATTCCACTATAAAAGGTTGGATTGGGCAATCCTAATGCTCTAGGAGACGTGAAAAATACCTCCTTTAATGAGGTAGATGCTCTTTTAGTGTCCTCGGTCTACAGATACTTTTGTCCTTTCTTGAGTCATTTGGTAATCGGAAGAAGGAAAAATGAGGTATAAATCTTCGGTAGAAGTTAGAAAACCCCAGGAATCTCTGGATTTGCTTGACTGAGTGGGGAATTGGCCAGTCCAGGACTGCTTTCACCTTGGTGGGATCCATTTGAGTACCTTGGGCAGATAGTATGTATCCTAAGTAGGGGATCTGTGTTTGGTGGAATACACATTTTTCCAGTTTCGCAATTTGTTGTTGGTTTAACCTACAAAGTGCTTCACGTACATGGAGGATGTGATCAGGGAGATTTTTTGAGAAAACCAAAAATATCATCAATGTACACTACTACTGAGTGTAGTAGGAGATCTGAAAACACATGATCCATACATCTCTGGAAGATTACGGGAGCGTTTGTGAGACCAAAGGGCATTACCCAATATTTTAAGTGTCTAAATGGGGTTCAAAAGGTGGTCTTCCATTCGTCTTCACAACAAATGCAGAATAAGATGGAAGGCTCCATTTAAGTCTAGTTTTGTGAAAACTGTGGCTCCTTTGATGGCCTCTAAGATGTCAGGAATTAGAGGCATTGGGTATTTGTCTGGTACCGATATGTTGTTTATTCCCCTGAAATTGATACATAGCCTTAATTCGGTGGTCTTTTTCTTGGGGATAAAAAGTAGGGAAGCACTGGCAGGGGAATGTGATTTGTTAAGAATCCATTGCGAAGGTTGCTGTCTAGATATTCTCGCAGAACTGTCTTTTAGGTCTCAGACAATTTATTCATCCGAGCAAATGGGATAGATCTGTCGGGTACATGGTCAATAGTACAATCATCTCACCTATGGGGAGGTGGTTCCTTGAATTCTAAATCAGAGAACACTTTGTGGTAGTCTTGGTACTCAGGAGGTAAATTGACCAGCATATCGACCGGTTTGGTATTCGAGTCGCTTGTTATAGTAGAGATCGGGATATGAAGATCAACCGATCCTTCAGAGAGACAACGGGCGATGCAATGTTGCGAACCTAAAAAAAAGAATGTGCAGTCCAATTAATGAGGGATTATGGAGTCTAGCCAGGGTAGTCCTAATATGATAGGATAGTGTGCTCCTTTAATGAGATCAAAGGTAATGTCTTCTTGATGGGTCATAATGACCATATGTATTGGCATGGTTTCCTCCTTGATTAACCCTGACGATAACAGAGTCCCATCTACTCCTTCCACAGGAACACATGTAGCGCGGTATCTAGGCGGGATATTGTATTTGTTAGCCCATTGGTCATCAAGAAAGTTACCAGTGGCCCCACAATCAATTAATGTTTTCAAGGATTTGATTGTGAAATTGTAAGAACATCCTGATTACTACCATTTGGGTAGCAGAAGAGGAACTCAAGATACCTTTCAGGACCATAGTTCCCTTTGTGACCGGGACATTGTGTTTCCCGAGCATCTGGGAGGGACGAAAGAACAATATTTCAGTTCATGTTCCTTTGATGCACAATACATACAAAGGCTAAGATTGCATCATCTTGTCCTTTCTTCAGGGGTTAAGGGTCCTTAGGTGGTCCCAATTTGCATGGGTTTGTCTTCCTTGTGGGCTTCAGGACTAAATCGGGTATTCTCTGGCATGCAAGGAACTTGTGTTCTTCTTTTCTCCGCATGACGTTCTTGTAAGCGATAATCAAGTTGTAGAACTGTCATAATCATTATTATCATATTTGCAGTGATTAAAGCATCGCCAGACCATGCGTTTTCATAAGCCATTTGTTTAAATTGGGTGATGAATGATAAGGTGTCCATGGACCATTGTCTAAAATGTAATATATGTTCTTGTGCAGAGATAACTAACTCTTGTCTTCCAAACGTTGCACAAATGCTATTGGTAAAGCCGAGATAGGTGTCCAAAATGGCGTTGTTGGTAGTTACTAACGGAGTGTCCTATGCAAGGGCAGCTCCCACAAGGTTAGAAATCATGTGTCCCCCTTTGGAATGGTCTGTATGAAAGTAGGCGGGCTTAAACGCAAACTGGACCACACATGAATCTAAATATTCTTGCAGTTTTTTGGGGTTGGCGTCAAATTGCCACCCAGCAATGCTCTTGGAGGAATGTCAAACTGTGGTGGGGGATGTGCTACTAATTGTCTTAGGACAGAGTTCTCGGCTTTGAGGTTTTGTACTTCCGTGGTGAGATTTTGCATGCAGCGTTCTCGGCTTTTGAGGTTTTGTACTTCCGTGGTGAGAGTTTGCATGCCTACCATTAATTGTTGTATATGTTGATCAATTATTTCTAGGCGTTAATTTCGGTTATGAACTTTGTGCAAATGGTTACATTTAGGTTGGTCACTGAACCATTACCTGATGGAATGTTGGTACAACAAGAAGTTCAAGGGGAGCCTTCCTAATTCTACCCCTGGCCTTGATAGATGGAGACAGAGGAAGGGGTAGAACCGGGGAAACCCTCCTGTGGAAGAAAACCAGTGGAAGAAGGGTAGAAAGATGATCGCGATGGAGTGCAGAAGAATGTTGCGAGACTTCAAGGATCTGCTTTGATGCTCGTCAGAGTGATATGGGAAGGAAAAAGTAGTCTGGGATAGTTCAATATCCAGATATGAAGGAAAGATAAGAAAGGGTGTACAGAGGAGCGTGGTTTCACTGACGGGCCCATAGATCAGTGTGCACGCTCTAGTACCTGTAAGACAAGATAGCTGCACCATGTGAGGACTGGAGGTGCAGGTTTCATTTACTCCAACACAACTCAATAATGTGGACTCAGTAAGTTGGCAAAGGGAAGTCCGGTTAATGACAAGTACATCAAACAGAGAAATAAATGGAAATCAGCAGCATTGCGATCACCTGTCTCACTCCAACTTCCTTGAACTTCAGTTGAACAACAATTCTTATAGGCAATATTTGTCATCATTGACGTCTAACTCTACAAAAACTCGACATGCAATATAATTGGTTAGGAAAGGTAACTGAAGTATAGGTGCTATATCTGTTTATCTGTATATGCTATTAGAGCATGTGGATTGGAGAATTCTTATCGGGTGGGAATTTACGCCCATCCCACTACATCACACGTGACTGACGTTACTACAAGTACGACGTCCTATTGGTTCTATTATCTATAGGACTCCAGATAACTCGGTCCATTGTGATTGGGTAGGTTACACCCCTAAACATAAATCCACATTTTAATTAGCGGCATGCAGCATGGACACCCATATGCCTGGTGTCCCAAGTTTCACCCTGCTTCCCTTCCATCAATCAGCATCTTAGGGCTGTGTGTCAATTAGTTGGCTGGGTATGGCCTCGGAAGTGTAGCCTCTTGTCAGGAAAAGTTATGGCATCCTCGGGTCCTGGATGACATCAGGCGGTGGTACCTCTTCACGCCTGACTGGTCACGTGTCTGTTCACCATGAATTTGCTTCAGTTTACAGCTTTTAGTGTATTTAATTCTGTTTATGCCTCGCCACCTGCATGGGCCCCCCTTATCTTGACCTTCATGGGGCAGGCTGGTATGCTCTGAAGTTGGAGTCTTGTTAGCTGACGCTCTCCTCCCTTTCTCTGGTTGACCTCGATTTCCTAGGCATGAGCCGCTCTTTGTTGAGTTTCGATTCAGCTCCTTCTCTTGCCTCTGGCTGGGTTCTGAAACTCGGCCTGTAAGGCCCCTGTCAACCAGGGTACATTTCTGCTTTTACAAAATGGAGTCGCACTTGTATAATGTGCCTTATTGAGGTAGATATATGGTTGGCGGTTGTCGCTCTAATCTTCTACTAAGCATTGCAAGCAGTACAGTACCGATATCTTTAGCTTCTTGCATTCCAAGCCTATTTACACACGTTTAACTGGTTGGTTGCTTCCATTTTGTCTCGTAGCAAAGTTGCCTCATGCTTTAACATCGTCTTTTTCCTGCGTTCATTACATATATTTTCCCAACTACTCGCACTAGCGTACTATCTTCGATAGCCATTTTTGTTCGTTCGTGAATCTGTTCAGGCTCTTATGTCATTTCCACTGGTCTTCCATTAAGGCTCTTTGGGTCTCTTCATGGACCGTCTGTAGGTACTCTTCATTTCGTCTCAGCGGCTGGAACGGCTGTCTGATAGGGTACCGTGCTGCCCAGGGTTGTCTGGTTATGGGCGCTTCAACGGGTATGGATCTTCTGATGTATACTGGGCAGAGTCCCAGTGCAGCTCTTTGTTGGTTCATTTGCTCCCATACATCACATACCTTGGTGAGTACGCTCCTGGTACCTCAAAATGAGAGGATGGGGTGCATGCCATGTCTGGGACCTCCTCTACACTCCCCCCTCTGGTATGTTCATCGACCACTTCTGCAACCTCTTTTGCATTTATTTCTTTTGATTCTTCGGTGTCATGTTCATCGTCTTCTGGGTTTGTACATGATGGTGTGACTGTGTGCATCTTTGGAGTCTTATTTTTATCACTCCTTTCAAACTCCCTGCTGTTTTCACATGTTCGTCTTTGTTCCATGACATTAGCTGGCATTGTCCATTTGGACTGCAGTAGATCCATTTTCCTTCATATCGTTTTCGTTTCTTAGGATATGTGAACTTCGTTCCTTCTGGCGCGAATTTGCTGGCTTTCACAAAGTCTCTTATTTCTTTGTCAGTCAGGTCTCTGGGCTTCCACCCTGGTTCGACATCAACCATTATTTTCATCCCTATGGCTTTCTTCGCAGTTTTCTGACACTGTGCAATGATTATCTTGATAACACAGGATCCTAGCAACACTATTGCTAGTAAGGCTCCCAGAAACTTGAATATATCTGCCATCCATTGTGGGACCCATGAGAATAGGTCTCCAAACTAGCTGTCATCATCCACTTCATCACTTTCATCTATCCTCTGGTTTTTCAAGTTTGTCAACATACTTATGGCTTCTGTTAAGGTTCCATTTTCTTAATAGTGTGATGGTACAAATGTGCAACATGATTCTCCAATTTTTGCACAAACACCCCCATCCATTGCTGTGATCATGTCAATCACATATCTGTTCTGGAGGATCATTAGTCTGATTGCTCTCAGCTCTTCTTTGATTGCATTAAATCCTTTTATAGTGGTATTGATGGTCAGGAATAACTCCCATCTGGTTATCTGCAACCATTTAGCATTCACTCCAATTTGGATGTGTGGTAATAGCATCGCCGTGAATACTGTTGAGGTGAGGCTGAACAGCCTATGTTTGTATGGGATT
Source organism: Ambystoma mexicanum (assembly GCF_040938575.1). NCBI lineage: Eukaryota > Metazoa > Chordata > Amphibia > Caudata > Ambystomatidae > Ambystoma > Ambystoma mexicanum. The sequence continues at coordinate 1,701,292,370 of NC_090932.1, read as the reverse complement.
GCATGGAATGCCTCTTCTGATTTGGTAGAAAAGTAATTTTCTCTCTTCATTCTGGATACCAATTCCACAGATCTCCTTTTTCTTAGATGAGCATCTTCTTTCGGGAAACTGTCCAAATTCAGGTCATTCTTAGGGATCACTAGTGCGGGAACGTGGATGTTCACTAGTGTGCATCTGCCTCCCCAGTTATTCAGCAGCCTTATGTATGCCTTGGATCCACACGCCCAGTAATGGTCCATAATAACTGCGGTTCCTTGTGTCATTCCTGGGGCTTCAAAGATCCATCCGCAGTTCACAATCCTTCCCATCTTCCTCGTGCCATTACTTCTGAAGCATAGTTTTGGGTTTTCAAGTTGTACTATCTGCAGGGGTCCTCCTCTGTCTTCGATCCATGTTTACAGCTTTACCAGTTTTGGCCATAGAGGTTTGCATAATTTCTGCGAATTCTCTATTGCTTCTCGGCAGGCTCCAAAGACCATCCAAGCTCGGCAGATTACTACTCCTTCTTCCCATCCATCTGGGGAAACCACTGTTCCCCAAATCTGCTTTTGACCTCTGTTCTTCCAGATTTGAGCTTCGCCTGCAGTTTTTCCTTGAACGTTCAGTCTTGGGTTTATTTCCCATCTTATCCCTGATCCTTTGACGCCAGGGTTCTCGTATCTGATCACGTGATTCCTTGTGTGAGCCTTGCATCTTGTTTTAGTGCCCTGGACGTAGCCGTCTTCATCCGGGTAGTTCTTTTCGTTGGCCCATATCAGCGAGGCGTCTCTTCCCATAAATTGTCCTCTGGTGTTGCACATTGCTACATGTGACATACGGTGCGCTGTCTGGACATCAATTTCTACAGCCACAAAGATCTTTGATTTTCCCATACTGTATGGTAGGAATGCACAGACGAAGCATTGTCCTTTTGATTTTCTTTGTCCTACTTCCTTTATGTGCTGGTACCATATGTTGTTTCCGAGATGGGGTGTGCTATCCAGGTAATCGTTGAGCTCATTGTCATCTTCGTACGGGCTGCGTTTTTCTATAGTTTGCTATGACCATATCTCTAAATGCATCTGTGCTGTTTTTCCACTCTGTGCATCTTGGTGGAGCAGGATCCTTTTGCTGCATGGCTGTGGTAGGAAAAGGTTTTTCTTTTCTCTTCCTCTCCTCTTGTAGTTTTTTATCGACGTTCTCTGGCCGCCCTTGGCCCACCATTTCCTCAACGTGTGGCTGAGTCGTAGATCTGGTGTTTGTTAGCAGTGTTTGAGTTGACGTGGTTGTCGTAATAGTCTCTGCAGTTCTATGGTTCAGTGCCTCGTGCAGTTTCTTAGCTCTGAATATGAATGGGAACAAGTAATCTATCAGTGTTTGTGTTTTCTCTGTGAGTTCCTTTGTGGCTACTTCTGTTCTTTCGAGGGATTTTGCTATGCCCCCTCTCTTGGGTTTTTCACTTGGCTTCTCTTGGTCACTTCCACTATTTTCTGGAACTGATTGTTCGGCAGGCTGTCTCCCCTTCTCTGCAGCCTTCGTTGGAGGCCCTGTAGCCATTGACATTTGCCCTTGTCTGTGTGCATCCTGTGTGTGGGTGCGTGCAGTAGTCAGTGCTGCATTTTCATTCATTCCGTGCTGACCCTGTCTCCAGCTTTTCTCTTCATTCTTTACCTCAGATTTGTCTAGATCACTGCTAATTATTTTTAATTTTAGTTCTTTAATTTTACCATCAGGTTTCCTTGGGACTGGAATGACTATATAGGGTCTGGGTGCTTTCGTAGGCCCCAGACGTTCATCATCTGGTTGGTGCACTGAGATTGGGGCACTTCGTGCACCAATAAAAAAAGCAGTTCTTATTGTTAATGACTGAAAAACAATAATAATAACTATGCATATACACATAATCGTTCAGAACGATAATTTGCAACATTTTCTTCCAGGGAAGTGGGGGTGCCCTTCTGTTGGGGGTAAAACCAAGTTACTGTTCTGGGCCCCCATTTCGAATGAGTTCATAGTCAGTTATTTATTCCTTCTCTTGCTCCGGTCTCGTAGTTTGAGAGTTCATTACTATTAAAGTGATGAGTGCTTTCCAACTGTCCCCCCCATGTGAGTGATGACGGTAGTCTCTGGGTATTCAGTACAGTTCCTGTGCTAGATTATGGAAAAGGGTTAGGCTAGCAACTTTGGTACATCACATTCATTATGCATATCTATAAAAGGTAAGGTCCCTGTGTACTCCTCGAATTTGCTTTGGTCCTGGGGACATGCTGGAACTTGCTCAATGCAAAGGAATGAGAAGATGGAGCTGCTAAAAATCACAAAAAAATAAAATGTTGTGAAAATGAAAACAAAAACAAAAACAAAAGCGAACATGAAAAAACAAAAATAAAAATAAAGCAAAAATAAAAATAAGAATACGGAAAAGTAGAGGATTAGTACAAAAATAGGACGATGTAGTTCTTGTCTTTGCTCTCCTTGATCTGTTCTGCGGCTGAAAATTGAAGAACTGTGTCTCTGTCTTTGGTTTGTTCCATGGCGGAAGGTCTTACTGGAATCTCCTAAGGTATTCTCGCTGGAAATTGGATAGTTCCAGCTGGAGCATTATGCCGTGGAGGAGTGTGCCCATGTGTGGGGTGTTGGCCGGATCTCTAAGAAAGGAGACAAGGTCAACATCTGCAGGCCTTCCCACCATTTCTGGATAGACCGTGACTAGTCTAAGCAGGACATTTTGAGCCAGCCGGGTGTCCTCGGGAGATAGGGATATTTGTCCTGTTTGGCTGGGTCCTGGTCATTAGCTTTTCTTTTGATTGGCACAGTCTCTGCACCTTCCTGTTGCATGGACTACCACAAGGTGATTTAGTTTAGTCCACAGCTGATTCAGCTTAGCTAGATTTCTTGGGTCTCTGCGTGTGTCAGCTGTTCTCCCGATAAGTCCTGGGCCTTTCTCGATTACTTGAAAGAACAAATTAAATGTGAGTTCATCAATGTCTACTGGCGGTGGAAGCATTTGTGTCCTCCTCGCTGTGCTCAGATAGCTCGGCGAAGGCTTCCGTGATGACAGTCAGCAGTCGTCTGATTACTTTTCTGTTAGCTGGATCTTGAATAAAGTCTGTGACACTGGATTCTCTCCCTATGAGTAACAGATAAGATAATACCACGAGTTGAAAATAGGTGAGTACATCCCACTGGAGGCTTCTGCTGTAATGTACCATAAATTCTGTGAACAAAGTCTTGATATTGGTTGCTTCAATATACTGTGTTACACTCTCAGAGAATATTTTGTTTACAGTCTATCAGAGTCTTGATTCTTTGTACTACTTGGGCATGATGTGCTTTCAAAAGTTTGTTTTATCAATGTTGTTGTGGCTTTGGATGCGCTTCTCTTTACCCTGCAATTGGGATGCATAGAGTGTTCGTTTTATGACCTTTATTATCTTTCACTGGTTTGAGAAATGTCTTGTTTATAAGCCACCATTTAAATGAGTGTTCCTTTTGCCTTTATTTTGCTGTTCATGCATCCTTCTTCCTCGCCATGGATCTTGTCTGCAAGTGCTGAGATTCTTCCCCGTTGTCTGTGGTTTCTTTGCAGTTGGATGCAGCAGGAGAGCTCTCCCTTATATAACGTTTAATGTCATTTATGAAGATTCATGCCCTTCTGCCCTGGAGCTTGACGGCGGAAGGGGTGCAGTCCTCTACGATGAAAGGGCCATTGAATCGTGGCTCATCCCGCCTCTTCCTGGGAAAGTTCTTCACAAGCACGTTGTCACCAGGGAAGACGAGGGGCGCATGTAGACCTTGTGCGGGGCCAACTTCAGCACTTCCTGATGTGTTTTGTACTGCACTGTCCCCTTTTCGCCGTTGCTGCAGCTGGCCTGAAACGACAGAGGCGCTGGATGTCATACAGTTAAGGTACTCCTGCATCTCTGTTCCCAGAACCTCTCTAGTTGGCTGGGCATCACATCTTGCTCTATCTCCGGGGGTAAGAGGGGTCCTCATCCTTCTGCCTGTAACTATCTCGTGCAGCGTAAAATGATGGTCGGAGTGGGGTGGTTCCGAAGTGCATACAATGCCAGTGGTAGACAGTGCAGCCATCCCTTTCTTAATGTGAGCTTCAACTTGGCTATCCTCTCCTTTAACAGGCCGTTGAGCGGCTCACATACCCCATTTCCCTCCGGGTGATACGCCGACGAGAACTTGTGCTTTATACCAAGTAATAAGCTGATCTGTTCGAAAACTGCGTTAACAAAGTGAGCCCTGTTGTCTGATCTCATTACCTCGCACACCCCCCATCTAGGGAACACTTCCCTCACTAGAAATTAGGCAGCACAGGTAGCGTCTGGGTGTGTACAGGGACCTGATGACACACCACCATAATTAAATACCTGTACCCGTTGCATACTTGAATCATGTCGACATAGTCGATATGCAAGTGTTGGAATGGGCCATTTGGCCGGGGGATAACTCCTCTCATTACTTTTAATGTGTGCCCAGCGGTGAATTGCTGGCAGATTATGCAGTTCATCATGAAGAACGCAACATGCTCTGCTAAATTCAGTGTAAACCAGTCTTCTGCGAGCGTTGCAGCGATATTTTCCTTAGTCATGTGTATAGGGTAGTGTAGTTGTTCTAATGCTACTTTTAGCAGGGAGAAAGGCATTACTTGTTTACCAGTGCTGTCTTGCCTTCTCAACCCGTCAGAGGGGTTTAAGGAACACAGTCGACACTTCCACAAATTTTTCTCCTCCTAAGGTGCCACCCCTTGGAGTTCCATTATCTGAGTCTGCCCAATGTTACTATAGGCTTCAGGTGTGGCTTGTGCTACCATCATCCTCTCATGGGTACGTGCCACCTCCACGTCTATGATTGTTTCATTTTTTGACGCCCTGCGCTTGGCTTCCGTGTCTGCTTCATGGTTTCCACGTGACACGAAATCTGTCCCCTTGGTGTGGGCGGCGCATTTCACGACCGCTATGCCCACTGGGAGCTGTAGTGCTTTTATCAACCTGTTCAATAAGGCTGCGTGTTGCACTGGCGTTCCGTCCGCTCAGAGGTAGCCCCTCCTTTTCCAGCTAAGCCTGCGTGCATGGTAGATGTCACATAGGCAGAGTCACTGTACACCGTTACTTCCTGGTCTGCATGATTCTCAATGGCGAGTATCAGTGCCACTGGTTCTGCAGCTTGAGCTGAATAGTGAGACGGTATTTGCGCACTGACGAGTACCTGAAACTCCCCATTCACCAGGTGTTTCACTACGGCCACGCCCGTGTACCTTTGTCCCTCTTCCTGGTCGATTCTTGATGAACCATCAATGAACACGATTTCACCACCCGCCAGGACATTTTCCTTTACCCTGGGGATTTCATCATAGAATTCTTCATAATTCGCACAGTCGTGTATAGGTTCTTCTTCTGCGACTGGCTCAGCTATGAATGTAGCAGGGTTCACAGTTTTACATCAAACTATTTTGATCGATGGGTTGGTGATAATCACCTCATAGGCAGATGCTCTTTGTGATGTCAGTGTGCCCTTTGGCTTCTCTAGAATGGCGAATAATGAGTGCTCGACGTACAATGTCATAGAGCACCCCATCACAATAGATGACAGCTTTTCAATGGCGAACACGGCAGCATCTAGATTTTGTTTGCATGGAAAGTGGCCCTTCATGACTGGGTCCAGACTCCCACTGTAGTATGCTAGGGGCTTGTAAGGTTCGCTGCACAAGCACTGCTGTCATAAAATTGCCATCAGAGTGTGCGAACAGGTAGAATTCCTCTGCATAATTAGTAATCCCGAGAACTGGGGCCTTACAAATTGCCCCCTTAAGTTCTGCAAACCCTTTTTCCATTGCCTCAGTGCATTCGATTTTGTTCCCTTGTCGCCTGGGCCTTTCTTAGGGCCTGAAGCAAGGGCTTGGTATATGAGCTGTAGTTGAAGACCCATGCTCTGACATAGTCGCACAGGCCTAAGAAGCTTTGCATTTGTTTTATCGCTTTGTGAGCGATTATCTGGCCTATGTATAGCACCTCTCGCTGACAGTATTGTAACTTTTCCTTATTAACTTTATATCCTTTCTCAGCCAGAATTGTCAGTAGCTGGAAAGAGTTGCACCTGCATTGTTCCTCAGTGATGCTGCAGATCAGAATGTCATCCACATACTGTAAAACAATACTGTCTACTGCAATATTGTTTAGGTCCATCTGCAGGACTCTGTTGAAAATGGATGAAGACTCACAGTACACCTGTGGCAACCTTGTGCTTTTCAGGCGCATTTGTCTGAAAGTAAATGATGTCAGATCTTGAGAGTCATGGTGCAACAGGATTGAGAAAAATGCATTTTTCAAGTCAATCACTGTGAAATATTTTGCCTCATTTGGTATGTTGCACATAATTGTGGATGGATTAGGGACTAGAGGGAATTCAGCTTCAACTATATCGTTTAATTCTCGTAAATCTTGGATTAAATGCCAAGACCCTACCTTTGATTTCTTGGCAGGGTAAATCACTGTGTTGCAAGGTGATTCTAACGTCACTAGAATGTCCTGCTCCATCATGGCAGAAATTGTCTTCGCGATTCCTTCATCTGCCTCCCTGGACATAGGATATTGTCGTGCTCTTGGTAAAATTGCTCCTGGTTTCAGTTTAATTTTCATTTCACCTGCCCCCTTCAGAAGGCCTACGTCATAGGGCCCTGTAGTCCATACCACGGCAGGCACTTGGGCCATGTCGTCATCAAAGTATTCTGGACGTATCAACGTCAACATCATTCTCTGTGGCACCTCCCGTTTAATCATTTTGACCCAAAATGTGAGACTTACTTCCACCCTCGTCTCTTCCAGGTCAGGGTGTTCTTCGAACAGATCGTCATCGGTGACGTCAGTCACTCGATACCCTTCTTCGATGGCGATAATCGCACACCATTGTGTGCCTTCGTCATCATATCCTTCGACCAATACCACTTTCCCTTGCACTGCGGCAGATTGTATCATTAAGGGAAATGCTTGTCCCTCCTCTTCGTGCATAGGTATTCTGGGTCTGAATAGAAACTCATCAGGTGACTTCATAGTTCTATCTGCGAGACCTGGCAATCCTGCCATGAGCACCCGCACCCCATATGCGAAGACTTCTGGCTCTACCGGTATAGCTCTCATGGCTATGTGCCCTGAGTATGCTCTGATCATTTCGCACACGTTTGAATAATGCATTCCTGGAGTGGAGCACACTATACCGTTCTCGGTAAAGGAGATTATCATATTCAACGTAGTCATTAAGTCCCGACCCAGGATGTTTACTGGGGTCTGACGTGAGTATACTAAGGGTACATTCATTTTGCGCTCTCCCACAGAGACTAGGAGTGCGCCTGTAAAGGGAATTCTACTGTGAGCTCCCGTGAAACTCTGAGTATCTATGGCCTCGCCGGACAAGGAAAACCTGCCTTCTCGTATGCATGAGCGCATCGCACCCATGTCAACTAAGAAGAAATATTCCTTACCCTCAATGACGACATTCACCCTAGGTTCCCTGTTAGGGTCTGGTGTCACTGATAGGATAGAGCACGTCAGAGTCCCCAGTGAGCTGTCCTATTTTATATATAACTTCAGCCCACTGTATATTTGTTGATTTCCCCCAGCCCCAGGGTTGACTCCCCCTTCGGTGCTAGTGCCCTGTGACATTTCCGCTGGTGTCTGCTGGGATTGTCCCTGCGGTACGTTCCCCATGTGCGGGGGTTGAACCACTTGCTGTGCACCTTGCGGCAAGCCTGACGCCTGCTGCTGCACTGTGTGATTTTGTGCACTGCCCTGCTGCGGGACGGCAGGCTGATTCACTATGCCTGCACCCATCCCCTGGCTATTTTGCCACATGCCTTGTCTTCTGCACACGCGCCACATGTCCTGTCATTCCACACAGCCAACACACTGGCGGTCGTCGGCCATCTGTCCATCTGGCATAGCTGGACTGGCCATCTGCGCGTTCTGAAAGCCACTTTGATTATTCTGAAAGCCTCCCTGGTTACCTCGAAACCCACCCTGATTACTCTGCCATCCTCTTCCTCCAATACCCCTTCCCCTCGGGTAAAATTCCGCGCTACCTTGGTTATTCTGCTCCTGGTTAGTCATCTGCTGTGCGTGTGGTTCATCTGGGCTTGTCAGCATGGCTCCCTCGAGAGCATACTTTGAGAGTTTCTTTTGTACCAGCTTTGCCTCCTCCCCCTTACGGGTTGCTTCTTTTTTCCGATTCTTTTCTTGCAGCCATCTACAGTAATGTGCAATTGTCAACTGTATTTCAGCTCATGGTTTAGCCTCTATTCCTACTAATTTCTTGAGCTGTTTTTGCACTGGCTCAGGCAACCCTTGGCATAATATATGGTAGAATACAGGGATAGATTTTGTTTCGAGCACCCACGCGTCTTGAAAGTTCAGTATATATATCAACGGATCCTCTGACTCTTTCATTTTCCGCGTCAATATAGCCCCCATATCAGATGTGTCTGGGTATAGCATTTGCAGCGCTTTCCATACTGCTGCTCTACAGTTATTAAATGGCGATCCGACATGGGAGGTGTTGGTCAGGGTTACCCTGGGGTAGCCTGCCTGTTTCCATAGATCATCTGCTCTCTTGCCAAGTATGGCAATTAGGAGACCCTTAATGTCCCCTAAAGCTAGGGTGACACCCCCCTGTCATTTTCTCTAATTCATGTATCCACTTTCCGGCTCCCGATGTCAGCATTGGAAGCTTATTTTTTAAGTTCTCTCGGTCCATGTGTGGCCATGGAATATATTGTGGTCTTGCTCCCCCTTTTTCTAGTAGCGGGAATTGAAATACGCAGTCTTCCTTTTCTTTCCCCATGGCTCTCTGGTCTATTGGGGCGGCATTTCTGCCTTGCCGTCTCCCTGGCAATGCCCTTAATCTATCTGCATAGGCAGGTGCTGACGCCCCCCTCTGACCGTGTGTGTTCCTTTATGTCAGCCGGACTGCACGGCAGACTTTGGTGCCCTACTTGTGGACCCACTAGGTTCTGACCATCGTACCCCTCAGTCCCCTGGGGACCATTTTTCACACCGTCTCCCTTCCTCTTATGCCATATCCTCCATTTCCCCACCGGAGTCAGACTCTGAATACTCCCAGTTTACACAACTCCTTACATCTTCTTCATTCTGCCCTATCTCCAGCCTGTCTAGGGACAGTCCCCTGTTCCCACTACTTCGAGTGACATCCTCATATAGCTGAGTGCTCTCCAAGCGCTCATCTTCCCTTCCCCCATCGGATGTCTGCTCTAGCCCCATCTCATCGTATATTTTATCAATCGTTTCCCCGATGCTTCTGGTGTTGAAGTCAACTCCAATATTTGTCCCACTTACACCTTATACCGAGTCGCTCGCAGGAAAGAATTCTTCTACGTCTTCCCATTCTACAACAGGATTGGGTTTTTTAACTTCCCGCTCCGGATATTCAAGATCCCGTGCCCTCTGTCTGCGCTTTCGTTCTGTATCCTCGTCTATTTCCTTGCGCTTCCTCGCTTATTCTCTAGCTTTGTCTACTTCCCTCATTCTTTCGTTTCTACATTCTTTTGCCCTTCTAATTTCCTCCTCTTCTCGTCTCTTCGCTCTCTTCTAACGTACCCTTTGCTCTTCTTCCATCCTTTGCTTAGTCTGTATGTACCGGTCGTAGGCTACCTCTTGTCTGCAATCAAGCTGTTTCTCTTGCTCTTCGCGATATAGTTGTTCTCGCCTTAGCCTATCTTTCTTTCTTGTCCTTTCATCCCTTACTTCCATCTCTTTCTCTCTCTCTCTCTCTCCTTTGCGTCTCATCAGACCTCTCCCTTGGCCTCATATCATCACTTCCTTTTCCATCCAACTCCAGTAATATCTGACCTCCCATCCATTCGTCTTTCGCGAATGCTATCCCATCAACTCTACCTTCATTTCCTTTACGTTTATTTCCCTCTTTCTCCTTATCTGGAGGTGCACAACTCCGTGCCCAATCTTTTCCTTCATCTTGTCAACTCTCTTTGTCCCTTGAGACCACGGAGGCGATATTGTTTTCCTGTTCCCTTCCCTTATTATCGTCACTACTGTACGTAGGCGACTCATATGCGGGGTTGCTATACCCTGTGGCTGCATTAAGTTCTCTTTGTGGGTAAAGCCCCTCTGTTTTACTCCCTTCAATGACTGGCTTAGGCGGGGCTGGGGGCACGGTAGGCATCTCACCCCCCTCCGTACATACATTTAGTATCCAGTCTGTGGGTGGTTCTTCCACCTTCGTTTCTTCAAACTCTTCCACAATTCTAGAACAGCAAGACGTTTCTCTAGCTTCTTGCCTGTATATGTGGCGTATAGGAAGGTCATCAAATGCTGTAAAACAGCCTTAGAAAGGGACCCATTCTGTGGTCAAGGCTTGAACATTTTGTGGGCGGTACCCTTAACCCACTCTGTGCTATACTTCTTGAGTTTTGGTGCATGCTTGGGTAGCTGCTTGCACAAACGTGCAAGTGGAGTAACTTCCTCCATTTTGATTTCGTCACCAACAATGTTTATACAGTATTTTATCCTTCCTATAGTATGAGCAAGCACCAAATACGCAAGCTCCGATCCAATCTTTTCCTGCCAAAATTTTATAATATCAATTTGCTCAGAAAACTATCAATTAGTGGGTGATTCCTTCTTAGTTACAGAATCTCGTAAAGCCAAATTACATTTCACACAATCAATAATACAATTATTTTAAATTCGACGTACACCAAAACACATATGACAGACACTTGACAGACTAGACGGACACCAGCTGGTCATACATATACCTGCCTTCTAATCAATAACCCGTCATGGAGTTTAAACAAACTCCTTTGATGCGTCTTTAAATGTCACAATAGTCTATTTGTCACTTATTATATGCGCTGTGAGTTCACGTCTCTTCTGACCGCCGTATTAAAACACAGGAACAAGGCAAACCCTTACGTTTTTATCTCAGGTGCCCCCCCCAGTAATCCTTCGTTTTTATCTCAGGTGTCCCCCTGGTAATCCTTCGTTTTTATCTCAGGTGTCCCCCTGGCACCCCCCGTTTTTCTCTCAGGTGACCCCCCGGTACCACTTGTTTTTCTCTCGGGTGTCCCCCCCGGTATCCACTCGTTATCTCTTATGCTCGAGTCATTACCCCCTATATATATACTGTCTTCTCTACCTCTAACTATTTGAATTTTTTCTACGCCAGCCACCGTTACCTTTCCCTTACTTGCTCTAATGCCTACAAGACATTTGCCAAAGTAGCGAGTTTGTTGTTTCACTCACCGATCACATCTTTTCCTCTCTGGAGCTTTGGGATCACCGCCCCTTACTCTTACAGCCTTTTAAGGGTTTTTGTCCGATTGGCTGCCCATGGGAATGAGAAGGGTTATGCTTGGAAGGCAGGTTCCTTCAGACCCACTGCAGTTTTTGAAGTTTTACTCTATCATTGTCCACGGGAAGCTTCTCAGTCTACTCAGCCGGAATGGCGAAAGGTCTCGTGATATTGCCGAAGGCTCGGAGTTACTTCGTGCTGTCGGTCTAAGGTGTCTTAGTATTATATAATCAATAATTAATGGCCGAAACCATCCTCACGCTACCAAGTGTACAGAGGAGCGTGGTTTCACTGACGGGCCCATAGATCAGTGCGCACCCCCTAGTCAGACCCTCCAGCTTATTGCGATTTTGCGATCCCGCAAAATGCCGCGAAAACGGCCGTTTTGCGCAAAATGCCGCAAAAATGGCCGTTTTGTGCAAAAACAGCATCTTTTTAAAAAAAAATTTTTTTTTTTTTTTTTTTTTTTTTTTAAGTAATCTGCAAAAATTACTGTTTTGAAAAAAAGAATCCTCAGGGTGCCAGGTGCTCAACTTTTTTTTTTTGTTTTTATTTACACAAGAAATGAAATCACTTGCGCCCCAAAAATTGCAGCCCAATCCACAAGGGACACATGAATGGGCACATTTTATATGCGCGCCCATTCAGATGGCCTTTTTCACCTCCTTGATCAAATAAAGTGGCGTTTCTGTCAATTTAAAAGCACATCCCTCATTTCCAAGCAAGATGCACTTTTAAATGTGCAGAAATTGTAGGCAACCCTACGCGCACGGGATGTGGGGCTGCCACTGCATGACAGGGTCTTTCCTGACCCTGTCATGCATTTCTTTTAAGGTATGAACCGCTGCTGAGTCGCTTGCATTTCTGTTCCTCAAACAGGATAAAAATGCATTTTTTGGGTCACATTTTACAGCGGCAGGCACCTAGAGTGCCTGTCCCTGTGAAAGGCGCTGGGAGCTTGCAGAACACTGTCGGGAGAGCGATTCTATTCAAAGTACTCCCCATTTTGATGACAAAAATCTATCGAATGTTACAATTTGACCAATTACGTGCAGTACTATTTGATCGATTTTTATAAATACTGAACATGTGTTGCGGGGGTGTCACCCGCTCCCCTTGTTTAGTATTTTTGGTCTAGGGTGGTTGCAGAAGTGTTTTCCCCTTTTTCCTCAAAATTGGAGGCGGGGACAGAAAAAAAAGGAAAATAACGAAAAAAGGACCCTGCAGAGTCGGATCCGACCCGCGTTAGAGGGACGGATCCGACCCGCGTTAGAGGGACGGATCTGGCACCGCAGGGTTGCAGGGGAAGCTGCAGCGACCAAGCGGTTAAGTAGGGGAGGGGGTCGGGTGGTGGTGAAAGGTACATTTTGGGTTGTTTGGCTGAAGTGCAAATCAATTTGCAGCAAAATTGACTACGGTCAATTCCGCCGCAAATAATTACACTTCGGTCAAACAACCCAGAACACCATTCAAGGCAGCTGCCAGCGCACAATTTGCGCTACAGCTCAAGCCTGTGGAAATGCGCCGGTCACCTTTGAGAATAAGGTGACCTGCTCATTTCCAAAAATGGGTTGTCTAAAAATAGCATATCCTCCGTTCTTTTTTTAAATGCCCCCTCATTTGAGGAACTGGGACAAAATCTACATTTAAAAAAAAATAATAAAAATGGTTACACTATGAGAGAGAGGGAGAGTGATGGGTGAGATGTGAAGTGATGGGCAAGAAAGCAGAGGAAGAGCAGTGGGTCAGAGGAGGAAGTGCTGCACAAGAGAGCAGAGGAAGCAGTGATGCGGTGGGCCAGAAATCTGAGAGCGAGCAGAGGTACAGAAAGTAGAGGAAGCGGTTGGCCAGAAAGAGGCAGTGAGCTGCAGATTGGGAAAAAGGATGAGGGAAGAATGTGATAGAATGGGAGAAAAGATGCAAGATGCAGAAGCAGCACAAAAGAATGAAGGACTGTATATTGAGGGAGGAATTATAGAGTGTAAGGTGTGAGTTGGGAGCATGATTTGGAGTGTGGCAGGGGCTGGGCAGTGCAGATTGTGACTTGACAGTGTGACATAGCACGTGAGTATTTGTATGACAGAGTGAGAGGTTAAGGAATGTAAGTTATGATGGAGAGTTGGTGAGATGTTTGTGGGTGTTTGGGGGATTGGAGAACATAGAAGGGGAATATTTTCAGCATTACAATTGATAATGATCAATTTAGTTAATACTATTAAATAGGCATGAACATTAAACCAGAAATGTACAAACACTGTTCTGCCAAGCCAGAGACATCTGGGACTCTTCCTATTAAATTAATACAAAAGACACATAATAATGATACCCTGGCTCTCTTCTAGCCTTGCACTCTACCTATTTCCTGCAATGTGGCAATCTTACACCCTCCAGTTAATACAAAATGTCCCGCAAAAATGCCGCAATAAATAAAGGTTTGTGCCGCAAAATTTGCCATTTCATGCCGCAAAATTTGCCATTTCATGCCGCAAAATCCTGGAAGGTCTGCCTAGTACTTGTAAAACAAGATAGCTGCACCATGTGAGGACTGGGGGTGCAGGATTCCCTTACTTGTGTATAGGCACGTTACAAATGCCATATCATATCATATCATACTCCAACACGACTCAATAATGAGGACTCAGTAGGTTAGCAAAGGGAAGTCCGTTTAATGACAAGTACATCAAACAGAGAAATAAATGGAAATCAGCAGCATTGCGATCACCTGTCTCGTTCCGACTTCCTCGAACTTCAGTTGAACAACAATTCTTATAGGCAATATTCGTCATCATTGACGTCTAACTCTACAAAAACTCGACATGCAATATAATTGGTTAGGAAAGGTAACTTAAGTATAGGTGCTATATCTGTATATGCTATTAGAGCATGTGGATTGGATAATTCTTATCGGGTGGGCGTTTACGCCCGTCCCACTACATCACACGTGATTGACATCACTACAAGTACGACATCCTTTTGGTTCTATTATCTATAGGACTCCAGATAACTCGGTCCATTGTGATTGGGTAGGTTACACCCCTAAACATAAATCCACATTTTAATTAGCAGCATGCAGCATGGACACCCATGTGCCTGGTGTCCCAAGTTTCACCCTGCTTCCCTTCCATCAATCAGCATTTTAGGGCTGTGTGTCAATTAGTTGGCTGGGTATGGCCTCGAAACTGTAGCCTCTTATCAGGAAAAGTTATGGCATCCTCAGGTCCTGGATGACATCAGGCGGTGGTACCTCTTCGCGCCTGACTGGTCACGTGTCTGCTCACCATGAATCTGCTTAAGTTTCCAGCTTTTAGTGTATTTAATTCTGTTTCGGCCTCGCCACTTGCATGGGCCCCCCTTATCTTGACCTTCATGGGGCTGGCTGGTATGCTCTGAAGTTGGGGTCTTGCTAGCTGACGCTCTCCTCCCTTTCTCTGGTTGACCTCGATTTCCTAGGCATGAGCCGCTCTTTGTTGAGTTTCGATTCTGCTCCTTCTCTTGCCTCTGGCTGGGTTTTGAAACTCGGCCTGTCAGGCCCCTGGCAACCTGGGTATATTTCTGCTTTTACAAAATGGAGTCACACTTGTATAATGTGCCTTATTGAGGTAGATATATGGTTGGCGCTTGCCGCTCTAATCTTCTACTAAGCATTGCAAGCAGTATCGATATCTTTAGCTTCTTGCGTTCCAAGCCTATTTACACACGTTTAACTGGTTGGTTGCTCCCATTTTGTCTCGTAGCAACATTTCCTCACGCTTTAACATCGTCTCTTTCCTGCGTCCATTACATATATTTTCCTAACTGCTCGCACTGGTGTACTATCTTCGATAGCCATTTGTGTTGGTTCGCGAGTCTGTTCAGGCTCTTTCCACTGTTCTTCCATTAAGGCTCTTTGGGTCTCTTCATGGACCGTCTGTAGGTACTCTTCATTTTGTCTCAGCAGCTGGTACACCTGTCTGATAGGGTACCGTGCTGCCCAGGGTTGTCTGGTTATGAGCGCTTCAACAGGTATGGATCTTCTGATGTATACTGGGCAGAGTCCCAGTACAGCTCTTTGTTGGTTCATTTGCTCCTCATATGTCACATACCTTGGCGAGTACGCTCCTGGTACCTCGAAATGAGGGGATGGGGTGCAGGCCATGTCTGGGACCTCCTCTACAAGGGGGTTTTAGAAGAAGAAATACTTAAAGAGGACAACAGAGTCTTAGAACAACCAAGCAGATGAGTGAAACCTTAGAAGCCGAGCCTTACCATGGTACTTTACTTCTACTCACAAGTTGCGTAATTGTAGAAAGGCAGAATGATGCACGTGTGGTGTGGTCACTGAGCTGCCTGTGAAATGCACTTATCGAGAGGTGTTACATTACAAAGGCCTTGCCGGTATTTTGTATGTTGATACTTCTCTATATATAGACCGTGGTAGGATTGTATTCCCCAACAGGTCTGAGTCGCTAAATTGAGATCTCATCTCTGATTGGAGTCAGCGATTCTTTATATTGAGATTAGGAAGGTTGCAGCACATAATGGACTATCGCGGGCGGCGAGAGTCTAAAGGTAATGCTGCCTGCAAATGCATGCGGAATGCCGTGTGTATGAAAATGAAACAGCGTTTGTCAAGGGAAAGTCATGTGTGTGCAAAAACAACACAATGGGCCTCCTTACGAGTTTGGCGGCAGCCATGGAGCTATTAGCTCCATGGCTGCCGCCAAACCGGGCTCCTTTACCGGGTTCCCAGAATGGGGAATTACCGGGTCATTCCGAGTTCGGAGGGCCCAGTAATTCCTCTCTCTGTGAACCCGGGCCCGGACCTTCCCCATTCCCATCTGAGCCCCCATAGGGCTCAATGGGAATGGGAGCGGGAGCTAACAACGGGCTGATTACGACCGGCCGTTTGTTAGCTCCCTCTTCCCCTCGCAGGACCCGGTAATGACACCTGGTTTTATGTAATGAGGTGGAATGGTGTTAACGGGCCTGCCCCCATTAGCGGAGCCCGTTAACCCATTCTGCCTCACTTGTAATGAGGCCCAGTGAATGCTTATGGCTGAAATAACAGTACGGCGGGAGCCGTGTATACCAATTCTGGACTATAGAGCAGGGAGAATACAGCCACAAGGGAGGTAGGAAGGGAGAAACTTTAGAAGAAAGAAAGAAGGATGGAGCACTTACTAAGGCACAGCTTCAAGCAGTTCAAACAACACTTCCTGACCGTTGTGGATTTGAAGTAATGTGGCAAACATTGGGCCTGGAGTGCCTTTGAAGGAGGAAACCCTGGTGGCCATTTTGGAGACAACTAGTCGGGGGGAGTAGAAAGATGATAATAGGCTTGTGAGGTTCTCATGTTGGAAAGGGAAAGAAGAAGTATGCATGCAAATTATATGCAAAGTTTCCACTTTTTCCATAGGGAATATCAAGGCATGACAGAGATATTGAAATGTTGTGAAAGCATTTATTAAAAACTAAATGCAACAACGGAAAAAAAGAAATTGTGATTCTATCCCCTTGGTCCTTTCCAGAGGCCCCTAGAGACATTTTAAGAACAATTTCTCCCTTTTTGCTGAAGCCAAGAAGCCTTTTAAAAAACAATGGTGGTTATTAACCATACCAACTGCACCCCTGACAGTATCCATAATACATCCATTTCCCTCCTTAGAAACTGTCTGTTCTCTGCATTCCATTACAGGGTGTGATGTATTTAGTTGTGTGATTAGATTGTCTGTTGTTATAATAATAAAGCAGATATTTGTATACAATCTTGACTGGATACTCCTTTTATCATTGGGTAATAATTGTATTTTCACTATGTTGCAAATAACCAACGGTCCATGACCTTGCAGAGATAAGCCTGCCGTTCCATCCACGTTACCAAAAAAAGGAGATTATAATGTAGGCTTGTTTAATCCAATCTTTTCAGATTCCTTTTGGTGTATTTTGGGTGTGGAGCTGATTGATAGTTTAGAAACTGATATTCACCCCTAGACCAATGGTACCGCAGAATTTGATACATCTACATAACCTAGGGACATGGGTTTGTGATTGTCACAAACTATGCTTAGTACCCCTCCCACTCTACGTCACAGAATATCTAGCACAGGGTCCTCCTCTTTCAGTGATATGTTATAAGCGAAATTTGAATGTTCATTTAAAGAGGCATCATTTTCTACAGAACAAAAGTGGCCTAGCTAAGTTCCCTTTCATCCCAATATATCTTTTTAAAGCTCCATGGCTTTGAGTGGTCACAATGTATCAATCTGTTCTGGAACGGTGGCGCTGTTGTACACCAGTCCACAAATCCAGTGTCAGTCTACACCTAAGAAAATACACACAATTTAAGTTATATATCTATGGTCTACAAAATGATGTGCTCTCTGTGCAGGAAAATTGTTATCTGTTCTGCACTTCACCCAAAGCACAAACATGCAATTCTTTTTGTGATTTAAGTGACATCTCACATGGCTTTGTGTACAGTGGGCGGGCAAGATGCATTTCCCACTAAAATACTAAAGCATTCTATTTGAAATCACCCCCGTAGCCTATTGCATCCCCTCCTAGGTTTTCCCACTCCAGGGGCTTAGCCGGTAAATGATTCTAGGTGAATTCACACCTCTCTGCAGGTCCCGCCTTGTTTTGATATCAGAGGCAAGGAATCTTGGCCAATATGGATGTTTTGTCAAGTTACACACATGATTTCTATAGTGTGAACCTACCTCGGAAGCAGCAGAGTGCTGTGTAGTAAGTAAGGGTAGAGAGATTTATCAGAATAGGCTTGTCTGGGGGCATAATGGGCATTGCAATAGTCAGTGATGTGCCAGGTGGACCTTGTAGTGCAGGGTTCTCACCTATTAAGTGTGTTAGCAAGGACATGTACATCCACTCGTCTGAAACAATCTTCCAGTAGCCAATGAGGTCTATGGTCTCAGAGTTTTAATGGACTCCGCTATATCCCTGATGCGCCCTGAGGGGGTGGCTTCACAAACTGTACTTTGGAATTCACCTAGGTGGTACTTACATAAAAATGATATCTTGTAGAAAACAGGGGTGATCATGACCTAACCAGTCTCTAGGGTCAAAGCAGACCATGCAGGCAGTT
Organism: Ambystoma mexicanum; assembly: GCF_040938575.1. Classification (NCBI taxonomy): domain Eukaryota; kingdom Metazoa; phylum Chordata; class Amphibia; order Caudata; family Ambystomatidae; genus Ambystoma; species Ambystoma mexicanum. The sequence continues at coordinate 1,701,273,979 of NC_090932.1, read as the reverse complement.
CCTGGTCAATAGGACCTGGATTCAGCTCTTGGCAGGTTGACGCATAATCCCCGGTATGAACGATGATTTAAGCAGATTAGGCTCAGCTCAGGCACATAGGAACATGGAGGCCCCGCCAGCAAGCAGGCATCAAGTAGGGGTGAATGCGGGTGCTCTGTGCGGTAGAACAGAGGTTCTTCAAAGATACAGGTTGGGGTGGTCCTAGGAACGCTTCACAGTTGGCCAGGCTGAGTTGACCGACTTACTCTCCAGCAGTTTGAATCGGTGTGCAATGGTCATCAAAGTGCTCATCTAGGGTGTGATGATGTGTGATCAATGAGGCAGCAGTTGAAAGGCTAGCTGGGCCGAGCCATGGTTGTAATCCCCGGTTAAAGTCAGTGAGTGACTCTCCAGTGATTCGGTTCATGTTCCTGCACTGAGCAGCCACTTCAGGCCTAGCAAGCAGCGTGCTTTACTAGGACACTGTGCCGTGTCGAGCTGGAATAGATGCATGCAATAGTTCGGCTGTTTGGAAGAATGCAGACAGCAGTGTCAGTGCCTTCCATATTGTTCAAGATGCGCAGAATATGGAGCGACTGGTTCCTGCAGTAGAACAGGTAGCTTTGGGTGGTCTTGCCCTTTGGTTGCTGTGAGGCCTTCACAAAGGACTTAAGGACAGGATGCTTCCATTCATGGTCTGCTCTTCTAGCTTAGAAGATCTGTTGCAGACTAACTGGTCCTGGTCCACAGCACTGGTCACTCCTGATGTGCCCTGGGAGTGGTGAGGAGACAGATCTTCCTTCTGTCTTGGATGGCTCCTTCTTCACCACAGGCTGAGGTCTTCGGAGAGTACATGCTGGAGAGATGAGAGACCCTTTCTTTTAAAAGCAGAAGTCTTCAGGTGCCTAGTCTAAAGCTAACCTACTTTAGTGGACCAATCCCTGCTCTTGGCCAGAGTGGACTTTGAACTGTTGATGTAACTGTGATGCTGGAAATGCATCAGAGGGACAGGGCCTCTGTATCCTTGTCCTCTACTGCTTTTTATCGTGTGTTCTGTCATGTTTTCCGCACAGGAGTTCATGTGGGACTCCTGGCTCTCTCTTTTTTAGTTTGGTGAACGGACCTGTGGGATACCCTTATGGCACCCATGAGTGGGGGTACAACCCTGTGCCCCTAGTGTATGTTATTGGGCACCTGTGGGTGGCCCGCAGAGCAGGGTAGGGGCTGGTGGCAGCTCCATGCTGAAATTGACAGGTGCGCGGAGTATCCTCCATTTTGGGATACCCCGGCCCTGCCATTGGGATCAGTTGATTCCTGATGGAAAACAAGATGGCCCCGGTGGCCTCTTGCTTTCTATTACCCATTACATTGTTTTCCCAAAGTCCTGGGAAGCCCTGACTCTGTCCCTTCCCCCTGACTGGCTGTTGGGTGGAAATGCCATATGGTGTTGTTGTGAAGGCCCGGCCAGACTAGCTGGAGCCTTCCCGGTGATGTATGTTGTGGGTACCTCCTGTGGGTGGGACCTGGGTGAATAGAGTGTGTGACGAATATGCATTCTGTGTTGTGGGTGTTTAGTATCTGGTGGTTGACACAATGACTGAGACAACCCTGCCCGAAACCGGCATGAATGCAGCTTGGAGTGTTGAATGGCTCGGTACTTGTCCCAATACACATAACTTGTTGTGAGTGTCTGGAGAGAAGTAAATGGCCTGAATACCTTGTGTGCCTGATTGGCTGCCTGCCTGCATGAATGCCCTTAGTAGTGATTGGATGCTTGAGTGTGACCCAGCGGAATGAATGGGAGATCAACAGCATATCTGGGGACATCTCACTGCTAGGAATTGTGTTCAGAAGCTGAAGTCCACTACGACGAGTAACTGGAGTAACTGACGCTTGACCTTGAAACCCCCGCTGGACGAGAAGGAGTGCTGTGGCTCTCCCTCGCAATCTGAAGGCTGCTGTGTTTCCAAGGACTGACCCAGAGAGGACCTGGTAAGGCGCCCTCTTCCCGAGCTACCAGGGACCATCGTGCACAGCTAATCTTTGCCAACGCTCCCTGGTAGACAGACCTTCGACAGGCTGCCGACATGATACGGGGACTGCTGCGGAACTCCAAGGAGCAGCACTCGGACTTTTGTCCGCCACTGTCGACGACCGTCGTCGCCGACCGGAGCCGCCGTGCTCCCGTTTGCCTAAGAACTTCCATTGATCATCGGACGCTCTCGCCTGCATCGTCATCTGCTTGTCTCCCGCTGGAGAAGGCCCGACCGTCGATGCGCCGAGGAGTATCCACCGGTGGGTTTCCCGCCACCTAAAGACCCCAGAGACGCCGACGACTTGACGCACTTGCTGGGCCACAGTTCTTCATCATCTCTTTGTGGTCCAGAACTATCGTCACCGAGGTGCCCCGCAGGCCTCTTCCTTGCAGGACGCCAACGCTCTGTCATCGACGAGCACTGCTAGGAACGAAGCTGCCACTTACCTGCCGTAGTTCACCGTGTTCACCGTCGGACGTTCGATGACCCGTGACTCCTGCCTTAAAGGGAGGGCACTCAAGAAGGGCCGTCGATTCCCCGACACCGAACGCCAAGTTCCCCAACACCTGTCGACGATCTGTGGCTCCCGCCTGAAAGGGAGGCACTCAAGAAGGATCGGTTGACACATCGTCGGAGAACTCTACTCCACCAGGTACATTGGGGGGGGGTAAAACCTTAATAGGAAGAAGTGAGACTATTGAACATATGGACTGGGCTTGTGCAATATATCTTTATTTACAGGTTGCCCAGGTGGGGGGATCTCCACACAGAACTGTGCCTAGCGGTAGGGTTCAGCATTCTGCCTATTGTTTTAACCATCTTACGTTCCTGCCTATCTCTATTGCTGGTTTCCTCGTTATTGATCTGTGTGACATTTTAACCGTACAGTTGATGCACTTTAATGAGATTTGATAACATTGGTGGTACCACTTTAGAATTGTATATATTTATCATTATTGACTTCCGAGTACAAAGTGCATTATTGTGATCGTGTACATACCTTTTGAATATTAATTATATAAAGACTGTGTTTTCAGAACTACAGTGTGTGGACATTCCTTTGTGGGGGTTCAGGGACTACACTGTACTTAAGAACCAGCCCGCATCACTCCTGAGAAGCTAGGCCTTGATTGCTCGTCCATTGCTACCTTATAGAGAATCTTGGCTGGGGTCCGCTGTGCCTCTCCTCTACCATATAGAGAGCGGAAGTACAGACTCCCCCTACCAGTCTTTACAGTAACTCCCAAAGTGCTTTTCTCCACAGGATGTGGAGGGGACAGGTGTTAGGGAGAATTCTCAAAATGTGCTAATTTCCCTTACATTATGAGACCCCTAGCAACTTTGCTAGACTTATAGGATTTGATTTTCTGCCTGGGAAGAGTGTGAGCCTTTTTTCCCACTCTTCCATGTATTTTGTGTGTGTTTTACTTTTGTGTTCTTTGTGGATGGAGTTTTAAAACAACTCCATAGGCATCATCTTTTTCTGTGTGTCACACAGCACCCTCAGTTTAGTGGAACAGGGGTGTCTTTCAGACTTCCCAAGGTTTAAATACCTTCTCTGGGACTGACTACCTTCTCCTAGACCATGTAAAGTTAAATTGACTTTACTAGTTTCTTTAAATTGACAGACCCAGCACACACTATCTTCCTGTAGAGTGCTGGAGGAGTTGCCGAGCTTCCCCTGAGTCAAAACACTCATGTAAAAGTTAAATGTTACCCTTTCCTACTTTAAATGGCTGGTGGCAGTGGTTTAGATCAAACTACCATGATTTTTCCTGACCGCTAACAACGGTAGCTAAAAATTGGGTCAGCCATGTTTTCCAATATGGCGCCCAAGACCTATCTGTGAAAACAGACTCTGGTCAACTTTCTTCACCATTTCTTTTAGGAAAGGTCCTTCTTGTGTTTGTCTCTGTGCCCCAAACCAGGTTTGGGCCCTTTGTTTATTGGCCTTTGGCAGGCTTCAGTGCTGAAGCCCTCCTCTGACGCCTGAGTGTCTGGGGTGGACAGGATGTGAGGAAGGTGCCCGAAACTCCCTGTGCTTAGTCTCCTGGGAGACCTGAATGCACTCTGGTGTGATTGGCAGGCTGGCTGTCCAGCAAGGAAAGCCTCCCTGCTGTGTGAGTGACAGCCAGGCTGGAATGAATGGGGGGAAAACTGTTTAAAAGCAGGTCTCTGGGACTTGGAAAGCAGAGTCGACCACTGGAACGAAAGAACAGAAGACTAGCTGAAGGAAGAGGACTGCTGCAACTCCTGGACGACCGGTGAAGCCCTGCTGCAGGTCCAAATTGCCTGAAACTCCATCGACAGAGAAGCCCTTCAAGATTAACTTCCCTTGAGTTTGGTGGGAACAACCAACTCGCATGCCACCTGGACACTGTCCCCATCCTGGTTGAATTTTCCTCAGAGTGCTGTTGAAAACCGGATAGCCAGGGGGAAGGAAACCAGCTCTTGGACTTTAAGGCACTCACACCTTAAACCAACATTTTGCCAAGCTTGTCGCCTAATACCTGGGCAGTGCAGGAACCTCCTGACGTCCTTCTTCTTGTCCCCAGGACTGAAGCTCAGGATCAGCGAGACCTGCAGAAACTGCCAAAACAACTGTCTCAGCTACAGCTCTTCTTCACTTACAAGGCACTGTGCAAATGCGGTCAGGAAATCTTTTCGGCCACGGCGAAAGTTTGTGAAACTTTCCCGACTTCGAAGGCTTGTCCTTCCCTAAACATTCGTCTTTTAGTCTGACCAAATTCTTCTAAGATCCGTGGCAAAGACTTATCTGTTTACTACCAGAACTGTGCTACCCTATACAAAGGCCCTGAACCATTGACTTTGGCCCAGGCCTATGAACTGAATTGCTGGTTGTAGTTAACTGAAACTCTTTCCCTGCTTAGGCAAGTATTTGTGCTGGTAATTCGTATAACCTTGTCTTTTTACCCCTTTTAAAAGTATCTGAAGTGCCATTTTGCTTCCTGTTCAGGGGAGTTGAACTTGTTCAGTAACTTATTGGTTGTGTATTTGTGATTTATTAGTATATGATATGGAGCTGCTCTTGCTAGTGTAATGTTTTCAAACTGACTGTGTAAATAAATGTATATTCCTTTACCAAGAAACCTTGAGAAAGTGTTTGTTTGAATCACTGAATTTGTTGTTCCTATGTGTAACTTGTTCTACTGCTCACTCAACTCTTGAGATAAGTCTGGCTGCTCAGCCACTGCTACCACATTACTGTGTAGTACAGGTTTGTACCAAAGGTGAAATTGTACTGACACGTGTAGTCTTAATTGCATGTAGTGTTCCCCAAGGGTACTGCATCTGATTCTGCCTAACAACAGGAAAGGGAAAGAGAGGCAGATAGAACAAAAAGGTGGAAGGCTTCTTTCAGAGCCCTCCTGCCTATCCTACTCCCACCCCTTCCCTCCTCACTAACAACAAAGACCTTTGGACAAGCAGCACCCTGGTGTGAGGCTACTCCTTCTGAATGGGGGTGCTCCTTTGATGCCTGGGACCAGGGCAGCTGCCTGGGTTGTAGCTGTCTCTGGGACAAAGGAGATCAAACAGAGGCTGGGTCATCAGAGTGTTTGTCCTGCTGTTTGGCAGTATCGCCCGTCTGACCCGAATACGCATTCCCTTGCACAGCAGAGCCAACTGACAGGAGCTGACACATGGGCAATATCAATGTGGATGTGGTGACCATGACCACAAGTAGTGTCATGCACCATGCCTAAACTCAGGCATAGCTTATTCTCAGAGGTGACCCTGCCACCCGCATGGGGTACTCATGATCATCGCAGTTTGAGTATAGGGGGCATATCTTAAATGCTTCCCGTGTGCTGCAGTGGTCGAGTGGGCATCCTGTGACCTTTGAACCTGCTCTGCGTATGAGGCTACTGCTGCGACAGGGCAGAAGTACACTATGGTTGGCATGGAGTTGTGACAAAAAGGGAGCTGGTTGGCAGATTACCCTTAGAGGAAGAAACTACCTGCATTATTTTCTGTGTTAATAAAAAGGAAAAAAAAGCCAGGGCATTGCCCGCATGCCACATGGCAATTCCTCACAAACGCCATGTGTGCATGTTCGTCAGCACGCCCTCCTATTCACTCTGCCTGACCTCCAAGCCGTGCTTCAGCGTGATGGCCCCAGCTCTCCAGATGTAAAAGTGTGCTTGTGGGGGTTTGTAGCATTGGTATCTCTGGGCTTTAGTATCTCTCTATTAATCAAGAATGAGTTGTGCATGTCAACCACATCCTAAGACGTATACTGCACGTCCTGCAATTCACAGAAGATGCACTTTTTTCATTTGTGTTCATTTTGTGTTCATTTTCGAAATGCACAAAATCACCTTATCCGCCTATTTCGAGGCAGTTCGACTGCAGCGCAAATGATGCACGGGTCGGACCCCTTGCATGCATTAGTGCCCCCTTATATGCATTAGTGCCCCGTTGCATGCATTAGTGCCCCCTTGTATGCATCAGTGCCCCCTTGCATGCATTAGTGCCCCCTTGCATGCATTAGTGCCCCCTTGTATGCATTAGTGCCCCCTTGCATGCATTAGTGCCCCCTTGCATGCATTAGTGCCCCCTTGCATGCATTAGTGCCCCCTTGCATGCATTACCGCCAGAATGTATGACTGGCTGGGAGCGCATTTCGTAGTGACGGGCACTTAAGCAGCCCGTCATTCTGAAATAATAAGAACAGGGCTTTCATGCTCCTGTTTGAGGGACAGCAATAAATCGGGGCTTCTTATAAAACATCAAATAAATAAAATAAATCTGCTGGTAAAGAGCTGCAGTAAAGGAGCCGAAACAGGCGAGTAATGCCAGCAGTGAAGCACACAGACGGGTGAAGTGAAGAACCAGCATGGCTGCAGACGTGCACGCACAAGCACACACATGGGCGAAGTGAAGAACCAGCATGGCTGCAGACGTGCACGCACAAGCACACACATGGGCGAAGTGAAGAACCAGCATGGCTGCAGACGTGCACGCACAAGCACACACATGGGCGAAGTGAAGAACCAGCCTGGCTGCAGACGTGCACACACAAGCACACACATGGGCGAAGTGAAGAACCAGCCTGGCTGCAGACGTGCACACACAAGCACACACATGGGCGAAGTGAAGAACCAGCCTGGCTGCAGACGTGCACACACAAGCACACACATGGGCGAAGTGAAGAACCAGCCTGGCTGCAGACGTGCACACACAAGCACACACATGGGCGAAGTGAAGAACCAGCATGGCTGCAGACGTGCACACACAAGCACACACATGGGCGAAGTGAAGAACCAGCCTGGCTGCAGACGTGCACACACAAGCACACACATGGGCGAAGTGAAGAACCAGCCTGGCTGCAGACGTGCACACACAAGCACACAGACGGGCGAAGTGAAGAACCAGCCTGGCTGCAGACGTGCACACACAAGCACACACATGGGCGAAGTGAAGAACCAGCCTGGCTGCAGACGTGCACACACAAGCACACACATGGGCGAAGTGAAGAACCAGCCTGGCTGCAGACGTGCACACACAAGCACACACATGGGCGAAGTGAAGAACCAGCATGGCTGCAGACGTGCACACACAAGCACACACATGGGCGAAGTGAAGAACCAGCATGGCTGCAGACGTGCACGCACAAGCACACACATGGGCGAAGTGAAGAACCAGCCTGGCTGCAGACGTGCACGCACAAGCACACACATGGGCGAAGTGAAGAACCAGCATGGCTGCAGACGTGCACGCACAAGCACACACATGGGCGAAGTGAAGAACCAGCATGGCTGCAGACGTGCACGCACAAGCACACACATGTGCGAAGTGAAGAACCAGCATGGCTGCAGACGTGCACGCACAAGCACACATATGGGCGAAGTGAAGAACCAGCATGGCTGCAGACGTGCACACCCAAGCACACACATGGGCGAAGTGAAGAACCAGCATGGCTGCAGACATGCACACACATGGGCGAAGTGAAGAACCAGCATGGATGCAGACATGCACGCACAAGCACACACATGGGCGAAGTGAAGAACCAGCACGGCTGCAGACGTGCTCACACTAGCACACACATGGGCGAAGTGAAGAACCAGCACGGCTGCAGACGTGCACACACAAGCACACACATGGGCGAAGTGAAGAACCAGCCTGGCTGCAGACGTGCACACACAAGCACACACATGGGCGAAGTGAAGAACCAGCATGGCTGCAGACGTGCACACACAAGCACACACATGGGCGAAGTGAAGAACCAGCATGGCTGCAGACGTGCACACACAAGCACACACATGGGCGAAGTGAAGAACCAGCCTGGCTGCAGACGTGCACACACAAGCACACACATGGGCGAAGTGAAGAACCAGCATGGCTGCAGACGTGCACACACAAGCACACACATGGGCGAAGTGAAGAACCAGCCTGGCTGCAGACGTGCACACACAAGCACACACATGGGCGAAGTGAAGAACCAGCCTGGCTGCAGACGTGCACACACAAGCACACAGACGGGTGAAGTGAAGAACCAGCCTGGCTGCAGACGTGCACACACAAGCACACACATGGGCGAAGTGAAGAACCAGCCTGGCTGCAGACGTGCACACACAAGCACACACATGGGCGAAGTGAAGAACCAGCCTGGCTGCAGACGTGCACACACAAGCACACACATGGGCGAAGTGAAGAACCAGCCTGGCTGCAGACGTGCACACACAAGCACACACATGGGCGAAGTGAAGAACCAGCCTGGCTGCAGACGTGCACACACAAGCACACACATGGGCGAAGTGAAGAACCAGCCTGGCTGCAGACGTGCACACACAAGCACACACATGGGCGAAGCTGGCTGCAGACGTGCACACACAAGCACACACATGGGCGAAGTGAAGAACCAGCCTGGCTGCAGACGTGCACACACAAGCACACACATGGGCGAAGTGAAGAACCAGCCTGGCTGCAGACGTGCACACACAAGCACACAGACGGGCGAAGTGAAGAACCAGCCTGGCTGCAGACGTGCACACACAAGCACACACATGGGCGAAGTGAAGAACCAGCATGGCTGCAGACGTGCACACACAAGCACACACATGGGCGAAGTGAAGAACCAGCATGGCTGCAGACGTGCACACACAAGCACACACATGGGCGAAGTGAAGAACCAGCATGGCTGCAGACGTGCACACACAAGCACACACATGGGCGAAGTGAAGAACCAGCCTGGCTGCAGACATGCACACACAAGCACACACATGGGCGAAGTGAAGAACCAGCCTGGCTGCAGACGTGCACACACAAGCACACACATGGGCGAAGTGAAGAACCAGCCTGGCTGCAGACGTGCACACACAAGCACACACATGGGCGAAGTGAAGAACCAGCATGGCTGCAGACGTGCACACACAAGCACACACATGGGCGAAGTGAAGAACCAGCCTGGCTGCAGACGTGCACACACAAGCACACACATGGGCGAAGTGAAGAACCAGCCTGGCTGCAGACGTGCACACACAAGCACACCGACGGGCGAAGTGAAGAACCAGCCTGGCTGCAGACGTGCACACACAAGCACACACATGGGCGAAGTGAAGAACCAGCCTGGCTGCAGACGTGCACACACAAGCACACACATGGGCGAAGTGAAGAACCAGCCTGGCTGCAGACGCGCACACACAAGCACACACATGGGCGAAGTGAAGAACCAGCATGGCTGCAGACGTGCACACACAAGCACACACATGGGCGAAGTGAAGAACCAGCATGGCTGCAGACGTGCACGCACAAGCACACACATGGGCGAAGTGAAGAACCAGCCTGGCTGCAGACGTGCACGCACAAGCACACACATGGGCGAAGTGAAGAACCAGCATGGCTGCAGACGTGCACGCACAAGCACACACATGGGCGAAGTGAAGAACCAGCATGGCTGCAGACGTGCACGCACAAGCACACACATGGGCGAAGTGAAGAACCAGCATGGCTGCAGACGTGCACGCACAAGCACACATATGGGCGAAGTGAAGAACCAGCATGGCTGCAGACGTGCACACCCAAGCACACACATGGGCGAAGTGAAGAACCAGCATGGCTGCAGACATGCACACACATGGGCGAAGTGAAGAACCAGCATGGATGCAGACATGCACGCACAAGCACACACATGGGCGAAGTGAAGAACCAGCACGGCTGCAGACGTGCTCACACTAGCACACACATGGGCGAAGTGAAGAACCAGCACGGCTGCAGACGTGCACACACAAGCACACACATGGGCGAAGTGAAGAACCAGCCTGGCTGCAGACGTGCACACACAAGCACACACATGGGCGAAGTGAAGAACCAGCATGGCTGCAGACGTGCACACACAAGCACACACATGGGCGAAGTGAAGAACCAGCATGGCTGCAGACGTGCACACACAAGCACACACATGGGCGAAGTGAAGAACCAGCCTGGCTGCAGACGTGCACACACAAGCACACACATGGGCGAAGTGAAGAACCAGCATGGCTGCAGACGTGCACACACAAGCACACACATGGGCGAAGTGAAGAACCAGCCTGGCTGCAGACGTGCACACAATAGCACACACATGGGCGAAGTGAAGAACCAGCCTGGCTGCAGACGTGCACACACAAGCACACAGACGGGTGAAGTGAAGAACCAGCCTGGCTGCAGACGTGCACACACAAGCACACACATGGGCGAAGTGAAGAACCAGCCTGGCTGCAGACGTGCACACACAAGCACACACATGGGCGAAGTGAAGAACCAGCCTGGCTGCAGACGTGCACACACAAGCACACACATGGGCGAAGTGAAGAACCAGCATGGCTGCAGACGTGCACACACAAGCACACACATGGGCGAAGTGAAGAACCAGCATGGCTGCAGACGTGCACACACAAGCACACACATGGGCGAAGTGAAGAACCATCCTGGCTGCAGACGTGCACACACAAGCACACACATGGGCGAAGTGAAGAACCAGCATGGCTGCAGACGTGCACACACAAGCACACACATGGGCGAAGTGAAGAACCAGCATGGCTGCAGACGTGCACACACAAGCACACACATGGGCGAAGTGAAGAACCAGCATGGCTGCAGACGTGCACGCACAAGCACACATATGGGCGAAGTGAAGAACCAGCATGGCTGCAGACGTGCACACCCAAGCACACACATGGGCGAAGTGAAGAACCAGCATGGCTGCAGACATGCACACACATGGGCGAAGTGAAGAACCAGCATGGATGCAGACATGCACGCACAAGCACACACATGGGCGAAGTGAAGAACCAGCACGGCTGCAGACGTGCACACACAAGCACACACATGGGCGAAGTGAAGAACCAGCATGGCTGCAGACATGCACACACAAGCACACACATGGGCGAAGTGAAGAACCAGCATGGCTGCAGACATGCACACACATGCACACTCAAGCACACACATGGGCGAAGTGAAGAACCAGGATGGCTGCAGACATGCACACACATGGGCGAAGTGAAGAACCAGCATGTCTGGAGACATGCACACACAAGCACACGCATGGGCGGAGTGAAGAACCAGCATGGCTGCAGACATGCACACTCAAGCACACACATGGGCGAAGTGAAGAACCAGCATGGCTGCAGACGTGCACACACAAGCACACACATGGGCGAAGTGAAGAACCAGCATGGCTGCAGACATGCACACACATGCACACTCAAGCACACACATGGGCGAAGTGAAGAACCAGGATGGCTGCAGACGTGCACACACAAGCACACACATGGGCGAAGTGAAGAACCAGCATGGCTGCAGACATGCACACACATGCACACTCAAGCACACACATGGGCGAAGTGAAGAACCAGGATGGCTGCAGACATGCACACACATGGGCGAAGTGAAGAACCAGCATGTCTGGAGACATGCACACACAAGCACACGCATGGGCGGAGTGAAGAACCAGCATGGCTGCAGACATGCACACTCAAGCACACACATGGGCGAAGTGAAGAACCAGCATGGCTGCAGACGTGCACACACAAGCACACACATGGGCGAAGTGAAGAACCAGCATGGCTGCAGACATGCACACACAAGCACACCCATGGGCGAAGTGAAGAACCAGCACGGCTGCAGACATGCACACACAAGCACACACATGGGCGAAGTGAAGAACCAGCATGGCTGCAGACATGCACACACAAGCACACACATGGGCGAAGTGAAGAACCAGCATGGCTGCAGACGTGCACACACAAGCACAAACATGGGCGAAGTGAAGAACCAGCATGACTGCAGACGTGCACACTCAAGCACACACATGGGCGAAGTGAAGAAAAAGCATGGCTGCAGACATGCACACACAAGTACACACATGGGCGAAGTGAAGAACCAGCATGGCTGCAGACATGCACACACAAGTACACACATGGGCGAAGTGAAGAACCAGCATGGCTGCAGACATGCACACACAAGCACACACATGGGCCAAGTGAAGAACCAGCACGACTGCAGACATGCACACACAAGCACACACATGGGCGAAGTGAAGAACCAGCACGGCTGCAGACATGCACACACAAGCACACACATGGGCGAAGTGAAGAACCAGCACGGCTGCAGACATGCACACCCAAGCACACACATGGGCCAAGTGAAGAACCAGCACGGCTGCAGACATGCACACACAAGCACACACATGGGCGAAGTGAAGAACCAGCACGGCTGCAGACATGCACACACAAGCACACACATGGGCCAAGTGAAGAACCAGCACGGCTGCAGACATTCACACACAAGCACACACATGGGCCAAGTGAAGAACCAGCACGACTGCAGACATGCACACACAAGCACACACATGGGCGAAGTGAAGAACCAGCACGGCTGCAGACATGCACACACATGCACACACAAGCACACACATGGGCGAAGTGAAGAACCAGCACGGCTGCAGACATGCACACCCAAGCACAAACATGGGCGAAGTGAAGAACCAGCACGGCTGCAGACATGCACACACAAGCACACACATGGGCGAAGTGAAGAACCAGCAAGGCTGCAGACATGCACACACAAGCACACACATGGGCGAAGTGAAGAACCAGCATGGCTGCAGACATGCACACACATGCACACTCAAGCACACACATGGGCGAAGTGAAGAACCAGGATGGCTGCAGACATGCACACACATGGGCGAAGTGAAGAACCAGCATGGCTGCAGACATGCACACACAAGCACACGCATGGGCGGAGTGAAGAACCAGCATGGCTGCAGACATGCACACTCAAGCACACGCATGGGCGGAGTGAAGAACCAGCATGGCTGCAGTTATGCACACTCAAGCACACGCATGGGCGGAGTGAAGAACCAGCATGGCTGCAGACATGCACACACAAGCACACGCATGGGCGAAGTGAAGAACCGGCATGGCTGCAGACATGCACACTCAAGCACACACATGGGCGAAATGAAGAACCGGCATGGCTGCAGACATGCACACTCAAGCACACACATGGGCGAAGTGAAGAACCGGCATGGCTGCAGACATGCACACTCAAGCACACACATGGGCGAAGTGAAGAACCAGCATGGCTGCAGACATGCACACTCAAGTGAAGAACCAGCATGGCTGCAGACATGCACACACAAGCACACCCATGGGCGAAGTGAAGAAACAGCATGGCTGCAGACAGGCACACACAAGCACACACATGGGCGAAGTGAAGAACCAGCATGGCTGCAGACATGCACACACAAGCACACCCATGGGCGAAGTGAAGAACCAGCATGGCTGCAGACATGCACACTCAAGCACACACATGGGCGAAGTGAAGAACCAGGATGGCTGCAGACATGCACACACATGGGCGAAGTGAAGAACCAGAATGGCTGCAGACATGCACACACAAGCACACCCATGGGCGAAGTGAAGAACCAGCATGGCTGCAGACATGCACACACAAGCACACCCATGGGCGAAGTGAAGAACCAGCATGGCTGCAGACATGCACACACAAGCACACCCATGGGCGCAGTGAAGAAACAGCATGGCTGCAGACATGCACACACAAGCACACACATGGGCGAAGTGAAGAACCAGCATGGCTGCAGACATGCACACACAAGCACACCCATGGGCGAAGTGAAGAACCAGCATGGCTGCAGACATGCACACTCAAGCACACCCATGGGCGAAGTGAAGAACCAGCATGGCTGCAGACATGCACACTCAAGCACACCCATGGGCGTAGTGAAGAACCAGCATGGCTGCAGACATGCACACACAAGCACACACATGGGAGAAGTGAAGAACCAGCATGGCTGCAGACATGCACACACAAGCACACCCATTGGCGAAGTGAAGAACATTCATGGCTGCAGACATGCACACACAAGCACACCCATGGGCGAAGTGAAGAACCAGCATGGCTGCAGACATGCACACACAAGCACACACAAGGGCGAAGTGAAGACCCAGCATGGCTGCAGACATGCACACTCAAGCACACACATGGGCGAAGTGACACGCAAACAGATCTCTCGAGAACAAAAAATGCACACCTTGGATGATTCATAAAGCAGCCTGCACAGGTGGGCTCATTGCAGGAAAGGCATGCCAGCAAACATGCTCACACATGCAGGTCTCCCCTAAACTAGCACGGCACATCATGGGATATTCCTGAAGCAGCCTACACAGGTGGATGCTGTGAAGTACTATCACACCTTCAAACATGCACACACACAAGTACTGGACACCACAGACAATTCCTGAAAGACACAGGCGGGTGCAGTAAATTACCGGCATGCCTGTTGAACATGCACACATGCAAGCCGGTCACATCAAAACAAGCACTGCATACTATAGGCTATTCCTAAAGCACCCTCCATAGGTGGGTACAGCGAATTACAGGATGCCAGCCAAAATGCAAAAACATCTAGGCTCTCCCAGGCACACACTGCACATCATGGACTATTCCTGAAGCAGCCTGCACAGGTAGTGTAGTACTACCATGCCAGCAACCATGCTCACACACAAGCATTGCACACCACAGTCCTTTCCTGAAGCAGCCTACATTTGTGGATGCAAAGAAGTACCAGCATGTGCAAAGCATGCACACACAAGAACGTCTTTCGCAAACCAACACTGCACACAATGGACTATTCCTCAAGAAGCTTACACAAGCGGGTGCAGTGAAGCAATAGCACGGGTGTGTGTGTGTGTGTGTGTGCGTGCGTGCGTGCGTGCGTGCGTGCGTGCGTGTGTGCATGTGTGTGTGGTTAAGAGTGATAGGTTCATGTACTTGGCAATGGGTGTTCCATCTCAAAACATGTTTTTTCTAAAGGCAATGCTCAATTGCTGGCTTATTTTGTTTCTACAATGTCAAAGAGCTGCTACAATGGGAATTCTGGCATAGATTGTGGCCGCAGTTCCATGACCTTGACTTACAGTGACTATATTGGCATATATTATGGATGCACCTTCATGAACATGGTTTACTGTGGTAGTGCTGGCATATGTGGATGCAGATTCATGAACATGGTTTACTGTGGTAGTGCTGGCATATGTGGATGCAGCTTCATGAACATGCTTTACTGTGGTAGTGCTGGCATATGTGGATGCACCTTCATGAACATGGTTTACTGTAGTAGTGCTGGCATATGTGGATGCACCTTCATGAACATGGTTTACTGTGGTAGTGCTGGCATATGTGGATGCACCTTCATGAACATGGTTTACTGTGGTAGTGCTGGCATATATTATGGATGCACCTTCATGAACATGGTTTACTGTGGTAGTGCTGGCATATGTGGATGCAGCTTCATGAACATGATTTACTGTGGTAGTGCTGGCATATGTGGATGCACCTTCATGAACATACTGTGGTAGTGCTGGCATATGTGGATGTACCTTCATGAACATGGTTTACTGTGGTAGTGCTGGCATATGTGGATGCAACTTCATGAACATGGTTTACTGTGGTAGTGCTGGCATATGTGGATGCACCT
Source organism: Ambystoma mexicanum (assembly GCF_040938575.1). Lineage (NCBI taxonomy): Eukaryota > Metazoa > Chordata > Amphibia > Caudata > Ambystomatidae > Ambystoma > Ambystoma mexicanum. The sequence continues at coordinate 1,701,257,959 of NC_090932.1, read as the reverse complement.
TCATGAACATGGTTTACTGTGGTAGTGCTGGCATATGTGGATGCAGCTTCATGAAAGTGCTTTACAAATTGCATAAATCAGCCATCTGTGAGGCAAATAAAATGTTCTATGAGAAAAGGATTAAAGACGCCTCCTCCAACGCTAGGGAGCTGTTCAGAATCTTTAATGAACTAAAAAAACCTTGCCCCCTTTCTAACATCCGTAACAAAGATACACAATGGTGTCTTGACATACAACACTATATGCAAAATAAAGTGAAAAAATTCAATCTGCCATTGCCACTAACTTAATTACTTATCAAATACCAGTCCAGAGAGAAGTAAAGAGAATTCCATCGTCTCTACGCCGTGTTTTGATTTTTCAGAAGTAACAGAGGCAGTGGTCTTAGACACTCTGGAAAAACTGAAGCCATCTAACTGCAAGGGTGAAATTGTTTGTGCATTTTTTATAGCGCTACGAACCCTGCTTATTATTACTCACGGTGTATACAGATGCTGGATATATGTCCAGCATCCGGTCTTCTGGCTGCCATGATCACCAAATTCAATAACTTCACATTCAAAGAATGCCATGTCCCAAAAGTCATTAAACAGTCGTTGTTTGCACCCCTATCAACAAAAACTCTTTGGACCCTTCACTGGTGGGTAACTACTGGCCAATAACTAATACACCTTTCCTGCTACAGAATTATTGCCCACCAACAAATACAGGCTTTTCTGAATAGCAGGAACATCTCAGGCCCAACACAGTCCGTGTTTAGAAGTCACCACAGCACGGAATCTACATTGCTAGATCTGAAAACCAACATCCTTAAACATCTGGATAAGGGTCAGATTGCCCTTTCGATGCTTGTGGACCTGACTGCGGCTTTGATCTAGTTGATCACACCACATTAGTTACCAGACTGCATGTCATTCGACGCGGACCATACAGCTAGGGTGCTTAGCAAAGAGCCAGTGGCGGAAGGCTTCATACTGACCAGCGGTGTTCCACAGGGATCCTGTAAGCCACCTACACTTTTTAATGTCTTCACCTTGTTCCTATTTAAAATGCTGGACACAAGGGGAGTGATATTTGCCAACTACACTGATAACTCCCAGTGCCTGATTCCTCTTACAGGGGACTATGCAAAAGACACTGAGTCAATCAATACCACCCCTGTTCCTCCAAATCCATCAAGGACCACATCAACTCCCTGGCTCCTGCACTGGCCGACCTCTGCAACCACTCCTTCACCATAGGAGTCTTCCCTTCCCCCCTGAAGCACTCCCTTGTGCCCCCTCTTCTTAAACCCTCCGCCGACCCATCCTGCCCGGCTAACTATCGCCCAAGCTCCAACACTCTTTTCCTGGGCAAACTCTTGGAAAAGCTGGCCATTTCCAGCTCATTCTTCACACTGAATCTGTTGGTTGTCTCCATGATCATCAGTCTGGTTTCAGAGCTGCCAGAAGCACGGAAACTGCTCTCCTGAACATCCGTGAAGACATGCTCTCCACCTTGATTCCAACACCCCCTGTGTCTTCATCTTACTTGATCTCTTATCTGCCTTTGACATGGTCAACCATGCCATCCTGCTCAACCGTCTCCGTGATCACCGGTCAGGCCCTGGCGTGGCTGACTTCTTTCCTTTCTGACCGACCCTCCCAGGTTCAACTTGGGTCCTTCCTCTCCTCTATCTCTATCTGTACCTGTGGTGTTCCCCAGGGGTCTAACCCTTCTCCCTGGCTGTTCAACCAATACCTGGCACTTCTTGCCCACTGTATTGCCATGCTCTGCTCCAACTTCCAGTGCTATGCGGATGACACGCAGCTCATTTTTAGGATTCCCTCAGCCACCTCTTCTCCCTCTCTCATCTCTGACTGTCTGTCTGCTATCCAGGAGTGGTGTGCCACCAATGATCTCTACCTTAATGACAGTAAGACTGAGATTCTCCTCATCGGCACACCCGCTCCCTCCTTTCCGGTCACTCTCTGGCAGGCCTCTTTTGGCCATCTTCCTGCTCCCACCTGTGAGGCTAAAATCCTTGGAATCATCTTCAACGCCACACTCTCCTTCTCTCCTCACATCTCTGACGTCTCTAAGAAGTCACACTACCAGCTGCACCTCCTCAGAGGTATTCGTCCTTTCCTCTCCTTCCCCAGAAGCTCACTGTCTCCAGAGCTCTGGTTCTCTCTCGGTTGGACTATTGCAACAGCCTCTTTCTAACTCTGCCTGCTTCCAATCTCCGCCCTCTGCAACTCATCCAGAACAGGACTGCGAGAATTGTCCTTGGCCTCAAGCCCAGGGATCGTATCTCTCCAGGATTCAAATCTCTGCACTGGCTCCCAGTGGCTGCAAGGATTAAGTTCAAAACCCTCTGCATTGTCCACAAAGCCGCCTGGGGCCTGGGGCCACAATACCTCCAACTCTTTGTTACTAAATATCTTCCTTCTCGAGCTCTTCGCTCATCTGCTTCCAACTCCCTCAGGGTCAGTCGCTTCTCCAAGCAACCAACAGCTTTCATGCCTCCCTGAAACTTGAAGAGAATCATCTCCGGTTCCGGACGCACCTCAAAACCTTTCTCTTTGCTTCTGCTTTTTCTCCTCCTCTCCTCTGCTGACCTCCTGGCTGAAACCGAAACTGCACTGGTTACATGGCCACCCTCTGATCTTGGGCCCAGGTCCCTCCCCCGCCAGTTGCACACCTGCACTGCCTTCCTGGCAACCCCCACACTTCGGGACTGTTTCGCTATCTGTACAGTCCCCCTACCAGCACTTGACACCTGATGTCTGCACTTACCCTTGCACTTGCTACCTGCTGGCTGCAGTTTTTATTTATTGTTATTCATTCTAGTATCCCATGTACTGCACTGTTCTCCCTTACCCCCGCACTTTCCCACTTCCCTCTTCCCATGCACGTGCGCGATCTGAATGAAACCTGGCCTAGTAGGATAGTTGTCTGTCTTCCCTCTGTTCCCCTCTCTTGCCTCGTCGCGCCTTCTTACACTTGTGTATAGTCACCTTATAAATGCCATATCATATCATATCACCTACAACTATATATACAGCTGGATGCTGTTGAACGGTCTCACCGTAAATAATGCAAAAACGGAACGAATGATTGTGGGCACTTCTCATAGGCTTCGCAAACTTGACAACTTGTATTACTGCTTTAAAGTGGGTGACTGTTCGCTATTAATCTCACATCTAAATTAAAAACTCTAGGTGCTGTACTAGATCAAGAGCTAAACATAAAAGCCATGTAAGTCACCTGGTCTCCTGCTCATTTTACCATTTAAAGTTTCTAGCTCTCATTTGTCTATTCTTCCACGGCCAACAGCTGTGCCACGGTAGCCCGGGCTATTATCCGGTCACGCCTGGACTATTGTGTAAGTCTCCTGCAGGGTCTAGGACAAGGAGAACTTTACTGTCTCTAGGTGGTTCTCAATAACGCAGCCCATGTGGTATGCGGGCTGCAGAGACATGAACATGAATCTTCAGCCAGGAAATCCTTACACTGGATCCCAATCAGGAAGGGAGTTGTGTTTCTCACACTTTGCATTCTCCATAACTGTCTTTTTGGCAAATGTCTGGCGTATCTATCACCCTTGCTTGAATGGCTTCCAGTCAGGCGCACACTAAGATCCAACAACGCTGCCCTGCTGGTGACCCCCAAAGCCATACATTTGCTTGTTTTGGAAGGCTGCTTTCCCATGGCAGCTCCCCGCCTCTGGAACGTCTTGCCACCTGACCGTATGTTCTGCCCTTCACTGGCATCCTTTAAACATAGGCTTCAGACCCTCCTATTAGAATAAATCATGAATCTGCTCTTTATGACATCTATGTCCTGATGATACGTGTGTATGTTTCTGTTGTGTGTCTTACCTGCGCTTCTATGCTCACGGGCCTTGTTCGAGTGCTTTACAAATGAATAAAATAAACAGTGACCATACTGGCATAGATTGTGGCTGAAGCTTCATAAAGGTGATTTACAGTAATCTTACTGGCATAGATTGTGGCTGAAGCTTCATAAAGGTGATTTACAATAACCTTACTGGAATAGATTGTGGCTGAAGCTTCATAAAGGTGATTTACAGTAGCCTTACTGGCTCAGATTGTGGCTGAAGCTTTATAAAGGTGATTTACAGTAACCTTATTGGCCTAGCATGTGGCTGAAGCTTTATAAAGGTGATTTACAGTAACCTTACTGGCATAGATTGTGGCTGAAGCTTCATGAAGGCGATTTACAGTAACCTTACTGGCACAGATGGTGGCTGAAGCTTCATAAAGGTGATTTACCTTAACCGTACTGGCATAGATTGTGGCTGAAGCTTCATAAAGGTGATTTACCATAACCTTACTGGCATAGATTGTGGCTGCGTCTTCATGTAAATGATTTTCCGTGATTTACATTGGGAAAACAGGCACACAGTATGTGTAGAGCTTCATCAAGTTATTTACAGTGGCAACGCTGGTAGATTTTGTGGGTGCCACTGCATGAAAGTGAATTAAACTGGCAATGCTGGCATATGTTATGGGCTCAGATATCATAGAAATATAAATGGCTCGTATGTGCTGTTGGTGACGTAGAATCTACTGGATTTTATCATGGGTTACCCTAGGGACCTTTAAGTTGCATAGCGTTATAGCCCATTGTTCTCAAAAATCACAATGTAAAATGTGACATTTCAAATCATTATTTTAAAAATGTTCCTGGAGGAGAAAGCCCGGACCACCCTACATTTCTCAGGGCTCCCTCATTGATGCTTACTTGACACCACTCACCTTGAATCATATGTAATCCTGGACCCCCCCAGGAGCCGCACACAGCACCAAAAGCTGCACCTGCCACTGGCAGCCGCATGCTACTGTTACTGGCCATGCACAGGAGTAGCTGGTATGCTTCAGCCACAGGGGCCAGGGGCCACAGACCCTTGTCTCTAAGCCAGGGTAAAGATGAAAACATATATGGTTCATGTAGTGTGGCAGGCCCCACCTGTGGCACGTTTGTGATGTACATTGTGCATCAGTGGTTGCCCACACTGGCCTGCGAATCTGTGGTGTATCCTGCTCTTCATCAGGGAGCTTTGTGGAGTTGCCATCAGTGGGCTTCCAGAGAGGCCCCCATTTTCTGTTATGTCTCTGGTGTATGGTATTTGGGCTCTAGAGACTTCTGGGACCCTATACTCTGGAGGAGCAAGGGCTGCTTGGAAACCTGCTTGCAGGAATAACTCTGGCAAAGTCTTTAGGTCCGTCACCAGACACTTGGCCGTTTGTCGTAAGAGCCTGAGGAACTACCCCAAGTAGGAGGGGGCCATCATACGAGCAGCGTCCTTCGGACCAGTCTAAGGGGCAGCTCTGCTTGGTAATTACTGTCATGTGCACATCACCAAGTCCAGTTGCCTGATGACTAAGAGGGATGACTGTCCAGGGAACACACCCCTCATGCCTGGAAGGGAGCTATGCTTCCCACTGCTCCCAGGTCCCCCTCCCTTCTAGGCACACTAAGTAAGAAAGCTGGATGTCTTTCCTCTGTGTTAACAGAAACAGAAGGCTGCCATATGTTATCTGTGTGCTGGAGAAATACATGAGTAAGACGATGGACAGGTGAGTGTTTGTAATATGATTGCACTGTCATAAGTAGGCTTTGTCCCTCGTAATCCAGGCAGGACTTACTTTAGGTCTGGCATGAAACACCTTAAGAATGATTTAAGACTTGCAAAGCTGATGGGCAGAAGGAGCGCTGCGATGACTCCTAAAAAATATATATACCTAAAACAGGTAAATGTACCACTCCATCGATTGACTGCTACTTATGATCAACCTATCTCCACGGTCTGGGGTAGACCTCAATCTACATATAAGAAAAGAGATAGATACTCTAAACTCCAAACACAACTCTCTCATAGAAGGTGATGTGCCTCAGTCTCTCTCAATACCAATAGTTCTGAAAAAATGGCCATAGTACTCATAGTACTCCTAAAAATATACATTTCCAAATTGATTCAATGTTCATATATCATTGAAAAAATATTTTTTTAAACCACACATGGAATCACAAAGCGGATGATGACTCAATACAATTTAACATCAACAAGATCAAAAATAACAACATATAACAATACACGAGACACAATTGACAAACATGTAAATATTACCCAAACCACAAAGTGTTGAAGAAATATAAATCTAATGAATTTCCCCTGATGATTGTTCAGCCAGCGTGGTGCTAGGAACAGAAACATGGTGGGAGTCTAGTGTAGAGACTTTATGAGTGCCAAAATTAATATTTATGTCAATTGTGTCTGGTGTATTGTTGTATGTTGTTATTTTCTATCTTGGTATTGTTAAATTGTATTGAGTCATCATCCATTTTGTGATTCTATGGGTGTTGTTTTATAAAAAAAATCAATGATATATGAACTAATAATTTGAATCAATGTGGAAATGTGTAGGTTTTAGGAGTACTATGAATACTATTTTTCAGGACTATTTGTAGTGAGAGAGACTGAGGCACATCACCTTGTATGAGAGAGTTGTGTTTGGAGTTTAGAGTATCTATCTCTTTACCTACACATGTGTGCCATATTTCCAGAAACCAAAATGAGATAGAAATGTCTCACGCCAGCCGCCCGGAACTTCTGTGAATGTCAATTGCTAGAATGGTCTGGAAGACCATTCCATGGGTTATTCCACAGAGTGCTTGGTTTTACTACTTTCATCCTCCTTGGCAAACAACAGGTGAACCATGGTGGGAGCCTTCAGCCTTTGCCCGGGTGCCACCCCCGCTGCCCACTTGTGCAGGCTTGTTCTGATTACTTACTGGTAATCCTGTTACCATGACTCCTTTCTCTTCTTCATCCCAGTCCTTGCAATGTGAGGCCTTGCCTCCTGAGACAAGAATCCCCAGCAGAAACCTCCTCTGATCTGCCCCATGAATGGGGGATCCTGGCCCCTCCCTTAATGCGGGGAGGGATGAAAGGCCCCCCACACCAACCCACCATATCATAAGGAAGAGGCCGAGGAAGAGGGAAGAGGGAAGGGGAGATAATGCAGCATATGGGTTTGTGGAATCAGAAAATACAATATCAAGGCTTTTACACCATGCAAAGAGAAATACACCAACACGGGCTTGTAAAGATTCCCAGAATCTTTATTGCAATATTGAACAGTTTTACAAAACAAAGTACACAAATAGCTATTTGGCCGTCAGTACATCACAGAGACCACCAGCAGGTTCAATGTGAGCAGTGAACAGGAATTGCTAGCTGGACATCAGCATATTTATACAGTTTCTTCGTAACGATGTCCAGCCTCCTACAAGTTAATCATGTACTGGGCTAGGGTTCGCGCCAGGTTTATTCCTAATTTACATATCTCGTGCATGCGGTTTACTTCTTAATACATTTACTAACAGGCACTATTATTCTCTGGGTTTAACTTTATACTCTTTACATATTTGCTTTAATGCAGGTCAAACAGATGTTTCGCATGTCATGTTTAAATAGCATTATTGTTCTTGTATACTTGTAGGTTAACATCGCCGATTCAAGTAATCCCCTGATCCCGAGGTCAACAAAGGACAAGGTCTACATGACCCTAACATGTAGCCTGCAGGCAGGTTGGACATTAACTCGCCTACAGAGGTTGAAGAGGTTAAAGTAAGAACAAGAGAACACAGGTCGGCCATTTTAGGCCACAGGGTGACTTTGCACGATAAGCCAAAATGGCGGCTTTAACCTAAAATGGAGGCTTGATTAACTTAAGGTCACAACCTTGCGATGCGGATTTCCTCGCAAAGCGACTGGGCATAGGCCAACATTTATAATGGAGATAAAACAATATTATATCAGTTTCGACAAACCCTCCTTTTGGCCTATGCCAAGCAGTAAAATACCGTCAATTGCTTTGCGAATAACTCCACATTTCAACGTCTATACAACCCGAATCATTATCAGACATATCTATTGCCATTAGATCAGACACTAGAGTTTCTTTCAACACGTACTCCTTGGAAACCTTATCTGGGGCGTATATTTTATGCCCTAATACACTTGTTGCTTGCGTGCAACACCCCCCCTAATACCGAACATATACCAGGGAGACACTGTATACAACAACAAAGGAACAGAAAACTACCCAAGATAATCAGCAGGGCCGAAACTAACTTCCATCCCCACGACCGTAGGAGGTCCCAAAACCATGCACTAAGTTCCCAGTTTCCCTCAGGAACATGTACTTCCGAACTAAGAACAAGTAGATTTTGGATCGCCCTAAAGATCGTTGGAGAGGAGTCTGGTACGTAAACGCAGCAAGCGGACCCCACTAATTTACATACTCCTCCACGCTCAGCCAGAATGACATCTAATGCCATCCGGTTCTGAAGAGCCACTAATCTTATCACTTTCTGTTCTAACGTCATATTATAGAGTATGTCAGTGGTCCGGTTGATGGTTCTCTCCAGTACTCTCGCTAGTCCCCTGATATCTTCTGAATTCATAATTTGCCCAAAAAATGGCACAAAGGATTTCATGATGTCTCCTAGAGTTTGCGCTGGAGTATCCCCCTTCACATCTCGTCGTGGACGAGTCTTCGAAATTTCTGCAGTACTGGCAATAAATACCCCAGGTAATAGAATCCCTAAATAGCAAGTTCCTTGCCAATACCTGGGCAACCATGGAAATGCCACATTACCGCAAACGAAATAGACAGGTTCACCTACATACAGAGGTCTGTTCTCACTAGTCAAATTCGCAACGTTGGCGCATCTTCCAAAATCACCCATTGACCGTGTTCCATTCCTCAGTATGCAGAAGGAAACTGAATCGGGGCTATGGTTAACAGAATAAGATGGAGACGTGGCATCCTTATTGCCTATAGAAGCCATTTTGAAAGAGATCAAAGACTGAAAAGGACGAGACAATCTATCAGAGGATCTAACAGAAGCAACGTTAGGCTTACTCCTATTTGCAAACAGTGAGCATCCCAGGGGCATCAACACACGTTTTTCAAAACTATTCAAATTTGTACCATCAAAGTTCCCTGAGATGCTGTCATTCCATCAGCCAAAGAATAGTGCTCTAAGAGAAGCATAACAAGCAGTTGTCAAAGGTAAAGGATGAATGTACCAACCTAGCTTCTTATCTCCATGTTGCGGTAAATGCGAGCAGATCCAGCAGTTGGTCCTATTAAAAATTGCATGAGTGGCATTCATTATTAACAAAAGAGTATTATTCTGATAGGTCAGTCTATGCGAAGAATCTCTAGGCGACAAGGTATGCAATTGCACGGAAGGAGTAGGTATAACAGATACATTTTCAACAGGTAAAAAGTCCTCTAGCGGATATGCTTCCTCCAGGTACCATAACCCAAAACCAATAGTTACTAAAAACCCAGTATTATTACAAAAAGGCAACAATACATTTTCGGGGTCCCCTTACAGGCTTGATCATTGTCTCTGCTAGTCACATATTTATCTAAAAGTTCGGTACGAGCGGTAGTGGGTGCAGGCATCGTAGTCTTCAATCGAAAAAACACCAATTGTTCATTTGCTGGCGACTCCAGTCGCACGTCTTCTTAATGTCTTTAGCCAACAGAATCCTTTCGTACAGTCGGGCCAAAAGGCAAGCCCTCAAATGATTTCCTCAATCGCACAGTCAGACCGTGCCGTACGTCTATCTTCTAGGGCGTAAATTATATTTCACAATTCCCGGTGCTGAAGGATCAGAAAACAGTATGTCGTCACTTCCCACTGGAGGTGGCGAGTGAACGGAAATGGGATCAGAAAATGAATGATCCGGAAGTACCACTGTTGGAGAGTGCGGAGACGAGATGGCCGTTTTGTCTGGCCTTACGAATTCTGGAACGGTCTCCGATACTCTCTTGTCGGTTGTTGCTGTTTCGGGCACGTTGGTTACAGCATTGGAAAGGGATTCTGTGTCTTCTGCATCGTATGGCACGGGCTGCGGGATCCGTTTGGTGTGTGTTGCGTGTATCCAGTTCTTCCGCCCTGCTATCCGCACCGCAGTCTGGGTGACTAGCAGGACCTGGTAGGGACCCCTGCACCGAGGTGCAAGGCAAGACGACCTTTCAAAAACTTACGTGAGGATCCAGTCCCCCGGTCATAGACTGTGACCGGGACCCTCGTACCGTACAGGTAATGCCTCTCGCACCTGGTGATAAATTGAAAATAGATTTTTAATCAACTGGTTACAGTAATCTGAAAGAAGCACATTCTCTATATCCCGCAATGAGCGTCTCTTTGGCATACCCCAAATATTAGCAGGCCTCCTCATTACCACCTCAAAGGGAGAGAGCCCAGTCTTAGTTTGAGGGGTTGTTCTCATCAACAGCAACACGATCGGTAAGGCGTCCGGCCATTTTAACTTGGTGCCAGCACACATCTTAGCGAGCTTGTTCTTTATAATGACGGTATGCCTTTCCACTAATCCGGCACTTTGGGCATGTCTGGCCGAATGGAACCGTTTATCAATCTGTAATCCTTCACATATTTGTAGGATTACAGCAGCGATAAAGTGTGGCCCATTATCCGACCAGATGACTCTCGGCAGCCCGAACCTAGGAAAGAACTCTTTCAACAGAGTTTTTGCCGTGGTTATGGCCGTTGCATCTCTAACAGGGAAGGCCTCAACCCACTTGCTAAATCCACAAATGACAACCAACACGTATTTAAGATTGTTACAACGTTCCATCTCAATAAAATCAAAGTGGATGACCTCAAATGGAACAGAAGGTGGAGCAAAACTTTCTCTAGGAGTCGAGGTACCTTTTCCTACATTGTGCTGCAAGCAGACCATGCACCCTTGGGCAAAGCACTCCGCAATTTTGAAAATGTTATCATTGGCCCATACACTGTGTAACATTTTAGTCAATTTACGCGCACATACATGGGTCAGACCATGAGCCATAATGACCATCATTGTAATATAGGCGTCAGGGAGTAACCATTTTCCTTCAACATTGTCCACCCAACACCCATCACATCCAATCTCCCTGCACCCTCGACCCATTTCTTGGTCTCCTCTACAGTAGCATCTGCTTGAATGTCTTTTACAGAATCGATACTTTCACCAAAAGTGCAAACATTCACAGTTTCCCTTACAGCATACATTTCTGAACTAAAATCAGTGGCAGTTTGTTTAGCTATCTGATCAGCGAAAGCATTCCCTTTTCCTATATCATCTGTAACCTTTTGATGTGCTGTACATTTTACGATGGCTAACTGAACAGGGAGGGCGAGCGCTGAAAGTAATCGCACTATTAAAGTGCCGTGCTGTATCTTTGCGCCAAGTGAGGTCAAGAAACCTTCCAAAGTCTACCGAAGTTGTGTACTACCCCAAAGGCATACTGTCGGTATATATATTTACTGTAAGCCCTTCAAAAAGTTCACAAGCTCGAGTTAATGCTATAATTTCTGCGGCCTGCAGGAATTATGCATAATTCTTTTTGTTTTCACAATCGTGCTTAAGGTAGTGACGGTATAAGCAGCCGTGGATGTACCATTCGGAAGTTTGAAACAGGAGCCATCACAAAATAGCTCTCCTTGTGGGCTATTCAAAGGCGTGTCTTTCAAAATGATTCTACCTTTAATCTCTTGTTCTGTAGTGTAAAGGCAATCGTGTGACGTTTCGTCACCATAAACACTATCTTGCGGGATAGGTAAAAGTTCAGCCGGATTTAATACACAACACCTCTGAATTTGAATGTGGAGAGCAAACAAGATCAATTCGTATCTTGTCAATCGTGCGGAAGTAAGGTGTTGCATTTGAGTTCTATTTTATAAAATATCTACAGAGTGAGGTACCAAAGCCGGTCAAGTGGCACAGCGAGTAGAGCGCTCGCTTTGACACCCGTGCAGAGCCTGCTAACGCAAAACTCAGCCTTTCATCCTTCCGAGGTCGATAAATGAGCACCACACACCGTGGGTAATAATAAGCAGCGCTCAGATACCCGAGGGTTTGTAGCACTATATAAATGCCAAATTATTATTTTTAGGGTTAACGCATGACCCAGAACCATTCCCTCGCTCTGTTTACAGACACAGCAGCAGCAGCGACAACTCTCAAACATCTCGGCAAAGCGCATGCAACAGGATCAAGGACTGATGAGAAATAGCCGCACGGCCTATTCTTCCCTCCATGTTCCTGCGTTAACACAGCCAAAGCACATCCATCACGTTCATGCACATACAACACAAAGGCCTTTTCATAATTTGGAGTTCCTAAAACCGGTGCTGCACACAGAGCGGTTTTGAGCAAATCAAATGCTGCCTGGTGTTCCAAAGTCCATGGCAATGGCAAAGAAATGCCCTTTTTTGTCAAAGCCAGCATTGGTTTAATCGTTAACGAAAAGTTAGGGATCCACAATCTACAGTAAGAAGCCATACCTATCAAGGCTCTAACTTCCTTGTGCGTATTTGGGACAGACATGCCAGAAATAGTTTTTATTCTTCTTCCCTCCTTTGACAGGAGATAGCCTAAATAGGCGACCTCCTGACAACAAATTGGAATTTTTTGAGTGAAGCTTTGTGTCCATGTTTTGCTAGATGACAAAGCAACAACATGGTGCCTTCTTTACAGGCACTCTCAGAATCAGCAGCCAAGAGGAGATCATCTACATACTGTAGTAACGTGCAAGAGGTAGGCAACTCAAGAGTATCGAGTTGCTCTTTTAATGCTCTACTATAAATACTTGGACTCTCAGTGTACCCTTGTGGTGCACGAGTGAATGTGAACCAGCGTCCACCTAGGGTAAACGCGAACAAATACCTACTATCCTTGTGTATAGGAATACTGAAAGGTCAATAACGCTAAAGTGAATGGCAGAAGCCGGAATCATAGTTAGTATCGTTGTAACATCAGGTACAAAGGGAAATTGAAGAGCCACAATTTTGTTAATAGCACGCAAATCAATTATAAACCGAAAATGAATCGCATTATCACCTTTTTTGTATACTGGCAAAATCGGGCTGTTACACAAACTACCTGTAATTTCCTCAATTACTCCACAATGTACAAAATCAGAAACTATACATTTCAAGGCCTGTTCGCCTTCAACTGAGATCTTATATTGTGGAATGCGAGGCAATTTTACTCCATGTTTCAGAATAATTTTATCAGGTTCAATTTGAAGAATGCCCACATCATTATCATCAAATGCCCATAAGCATTCCGGAATGTTACTGAATTCTGGCGGTAAAGGTCGAGTCAAGAACTGAGAGGCGAGTGATTGCTGAGGTGAAATTGTTAACCGCACTCCGTCTGGGGAGCAATGTATTACTGCATTCAATTCCTTCAACAAATTTAACCCCAGCAAATTCTCCCCACAGTTTGTAGTAAGTAGAAATGGACACTGCTCCGTGAAGGGACCCAGTGTTATCGGTACCGGCAAAGAGACTGGACAAACTACAGGTGTGCCTGAAAACCCTAAGGAAACGTTGGACAGCCCTGAGAGGGGAATGTTTGGAACCCGTGAATGGTCAATGGAACACGTTTGTGCTCCCGTATCTACTAAAATAGATGCTTCCTATTTCCCACCGCCATCTCAACGTAGGGACCTTTCTGATGAACGGGAATAGGCATTGGTTCCAAATCCTGCTTTGGGCGATACTAACGAAACAGAATGTCATCAAAAGGAAGCTCTTCAAAGAGGCACGTGACCTTCCTGTCGACAATATGCACACTGGTTAATGGTTACTGGAGCCAGGGGCGTACTTCCCTGTGGAACGTATTGACCTCTAAATTGATTACCCCCTCTAGAGTTTCTAATGGTCTGTTGTAATAGTACTTTTGTTTTCAGGTCACCCTTTCTTTTCTCAAGTTTTTCCTTTTCATTATTCACACGATTTTCATAGTACTGACCCATGTGCAGTACTTCTGATTGAGACTTCACCTGCCAAGCGCTTTCGGAAGACATAATCTGTAACTGGATGTCAGGCAGCAATCCATGTACAAATTTGTTGACAAACAGCCTTTTCCCTGACTCTGTGCCTAAGTCTTGTCCACTGAAATCTGAAAATACCTGTTCGAACCGATTGAAGAACTCGGTAGCACCCTCAGACTTTCCTTGGACACAGGCCATAAGCTTGTCCCAAATGATTCTTTTTTCTGGAACTATAGTTTTTAATTTTACAATAATCCTATCAGGCAAAGTTAATATCACTTGAGGCGGTCTCTCGCCAGCTGGTCTTTCTCTGTCGAGCCTAACCATGTTATCCCATGTATCTCCTAACCCAGGTACATCATCTACAGTCCTAATCTGTTTCGACAAATCAATTGGCAGGAGTACGGGAAATAATAAATCAATATCACTTAAGGTGAATACCGATGATTGTAACGTTGGATTCTTTCTTATATCAGGAATAGATTGCTTTATGGTGTTCACTTCCTGTCTCGAGAACGGGACGTGAACAAACTGCGATACGTAATGTGCAGGCATGTCCACATCGACTATACCTCGTGCAGCATCGGCCGCAATATCAACTTTTGGGACAAATGTCGGAGGGACCTCTCTCATAGGCAACTGAGAAGTAGGTAGCTCCGAACGCTTACTAAGCAACAGAGCCAAATCAAGCGCTAAGGCAGTCGGAGAAGTATCAATCGAAAAGGCTCTTTTATAAACACTCAACAATTCTGCGGGACAAATCTTTCTTTTTACACACTCATTCTGCAGGTATTCTACCATAACCTGTATCACGTTCTTTTGCATTTCTAACATATACTGACCATACGTGTCATATACTTCATCTGGAGTTATCGACATATCCGAAATCCATCTTATCGCATCCTTTCTACAAATTCGCGCTTCCTCACCTATCAATTCACGGCGAGGAGAAAACCGTTTCTGTAAGTACATAATACCTAAACTACCACCATCTGCTTCCTCTTTCTGTAACTCTTCCAACTCCTTCCTATACACAAAAATCTTCTCGACATGCTCATATACTTTCTCCGCAGTATCTCTAGACAACGCTAAGGTGTTCAAATCCCGTGACCCTTGTGGGAGATCTACATCGTTTAATCTATTCCACATTATACTCAAATGAATCCCTAACCCTTCAATAAAAACATTTTTCTCATGAATACCTTTTAAATTTTCGAGTGTGGAAAAAACATCAGCTTGTTCACCCTTCTCCATACAATGTTTAGCCCAAGAAAACAATTCATTCTTTTTATCTGGGGACACAGTATTACGAGTCACAACCCTTGATCCCGCTCCCTGGTCTACTACAAGCGATACGGAATCACTTGGAAGAGGAAGAGTAGGCACATTCTGAATGCCAATAGGTTGAGGTAAGGGGGCAGGCAAAGGATCGACGACTGGAGGAACAACAGGAGGAACAATAGGAATTACCGGGGGAACTATAGGAGGAGGAATAACGACAGGAAGGGCAAAGCACCAGGAGGAGGGACGTACGGGGGTGGCGCAGAGGCATCAGGCCTTCGTTCATGCAAAAGTTTGTTAATCAATTCATCGGACGTATGAAAATCTTTTGAAGGGTACCTTTTCTGAATGCCTTATTGAAACGCTCTGCCCGTGTTCCTAACTGATTCCAACTGTTTATTTTGATCATATAACAGTGCCTTTTCGGCATTCGTCATATGTCGACACATATGTTTCTCTCTACTCTTTTGTTGCTGCAAAGCTTCTGTTTTCCAACTGTGCAATCCGTCAAATGCTGCAGGTCTAGCTTTTTTCTTTACCAATACAGAATCTAGGTATTCTATATGAGGGATTTCAAAGCTACCATTGGTTGGCCACCGAAGATTAGAGTTATGTCTGCTCTCTCTGTGCCAAATATTATTAAATGCTATACTACCAAACCCTTTCTCACAGGACGGCTATCTTCCAAAGATTGTCTGTCACTGCGGAATAATGCCCTGAAGCAGGCAGACAATTTCCCAGGCATATCAGAATTCTGGTGTTACCTGGTCAAATAATTGTGCTCGCGAGTACAATGCGCCAAATTCAAATTGTCAGGGTTAAATTAAGAATCGGGTCAGGATTCACCTGACCAAAGGACTGGTAGGCCCGATCGGGTTACTAAGAACAATTCTAAGGACCCACGTGTCCGGTGATTTCGGCAAATTTACCCACCTCGATATATGGACCCTCGTCAAGATGTCGTCTCGGGCTACAGCTCACCGTTCAGGGATCGGATCGTGCTGTTCTGTCGAGGAATTCACTTCTCATCCAGAGGGGCCGTTTTGTTGGCACCGTCCGATCCCGGTCCAATAGCCGAGCCAACCTTCAACGAGACAAAGTCAATCTTGAGGGTCCCTATTCGGGCGCCATCTGTGGAATCAGAAAATACAATATTAATGCTTTTACACCATGCAAAGAGAAATACACCAACACGGGCTTGTAAAGATTCCCAGAATCTTTATTGCAATACTGAACAGTTTTACAAAACAAAGTACACAAATAGCTATTTGGCCGTCAGTACATCACAGAGACCACCAGCAGGTTCAATGTGAGCAGTGAACAGGAATTGCTAGCTGGACATCAGCATATTTATACAGTTTCTTCGTAACGATGTCCAGCCTCCTACAAGTTAATCATGTACTAGGCTAGGGTTCGCGCCAGGTTACTTCCTAATTTACATATCTTGTGCACGCGGTTTACTTCTTAATACATTTACTAACAAGCACTATTATTCTCTGGGTTTAACTTTACACTCTTTACACATTTGCCTTAATGCAGGTCAAACAGATGTTTCGCATGTCATGTTTAAATAGCGTTATTGTTCTTGTATACTTGTAGGTTAACATCGCCGATTCAAGTAATCCCCTGATCCCGAGGTCACCAAAGGACAAGGTCTACATGACCCTAACATGTAGCCTGCAGGCAGGTTTGACATTAACTCGCCTAAAGAGGTTGAAGAGGTTAAAGTAAGAACAAGAGAACACAGGTCGGCCATTTTAGGCCACATGGTGACTCTGCACGATAAGCCAAAATGGCGGCTTTAACCTAAAATGGAGGCTTGATTAACTTAAGGTCACAACCTTGCAATGCGGATTTCCTCGCAAAGCGACTGGGCATAGGCCAACATTTATAATGGAGATAAAACAATATTATATCAGTTTCGACAGGTTGAGTGTGAGCACTGCCTCAGTAGTATCTCCCGTTAACACGCCCTTCAAACGGGCCACCCACCTCTGCCAGGTGTGCATCCGTGTGTGTGTGCATACGTGTGTGTGTGTGTCGGCATCAGTGCGGTACCGCAGTGTTGTTGTGCTGGAGTATATTCTCAGGTGCACTCTGGTACTACACATGTGGCCAGAAACCAGAGTTGCAGGGCAGGATTCTGTTGATGGTGTGCGTGATGTTGGAAGGAATGCAGGCCCTTGTTTTGATATCATATCATATGATAAGCCATTTATAACGTGCCTGTACATAGGTGTGTCTTGGGATGTCTACAGATTGATGAAGCTCTCAGCAACTGTTACTGGGGCAGCCACCTGTAGGGTCTACGGAGCATCCCGTGGACCTCCCTGTCCATCCCTATGTCTGTGTGATCCCCACTTGTATGCCCCTAAGTACCCTTGGCATAGGAGCATGACAGATATGTACATTGAACCCCCAGAACCGAACCCCTAAAGGTCTGAAGGAACTTCAGTGGTGTGGCCTGGGTCCTAAAAACAATGTTGACCTACCTGGGTAGAACAGGGTCATAACCAGGAGTCCCCTATAATGTACTGTGTCCTAAAAAGACAGAGGAACACAGGCTTGCATCACCCAGTGGGCCCTGGCCCATGCACACACCTCCAGCAGGTGGTGCCGGAGAGCACTCATAATCAGGAAATCCTACATTATAATATGCGGGATACCCCAGACCATATCAGCCATCCTGCTGAATAACCGGAAGAAGTCCCTTGAGCACCCAAGGGGAAATTATGCAGGGACTCCAGTTGGCCAGGGATCCTCAACCACAGCTGTCCGCATTACATAGGTGTTGGGAGCTCTCGCAGCGCCTCAAGGCTCCACCTAATTACTTTCCCAAGCTCCCGCACAACTCATGGTAGAAAAAGGGAGGGGGAGGAGGAGTGGGCTTAAGAGTAGAGGAGAAGAAAAGAAGAAAGACTATCAAGGAGTAGGAGAGAAGAGACATAAAGAGCATGAATGAAAGAAGAAGGGAGGCACATGAAGGAGGAGCAGAGAAGCAATATTTATTTATTTATTCTTTGGTCATTTGTAATGCGCCCATACACAAGTGTTTTGAGGTGCAGCAAGACAGTAGGGGGGAGTGGGTTAGGAGAAAGTAGCAATCCTAATTGGCCTTGCAACATTCACATTGTGCAAGTGCGGTCACGAGAAGTGCAAAGGTCAGGGGAGATGGGGAAGTGCAGGACTGGGTGAAGGACCCATGAGAAAGAGAGTGCCAGGGTCGGCCAGGTGCACAGGGCCAGGGGGAAGCAGCAAGTGAAGGGGAGTCCACAACTAAGTGCAATTGAAGTTGCTGGAATGGCTCCAAGGGGTGAAAGCCAGCCTGCATATTGTAGCCGGGGGGGGGGGGGGGGCCCGTGAGAGCAAGTGCATTATAAGGGTTGGACAGGGAGGGGTCACGGGGGTACAAGTGAAGAGGTAGACTGGGGGGGGGACCTGGTGCCCTGTATGACTCATAAAGAACCAGGCCACCAGTCTGAGGCAGAGCGGACATTAGCAGGGAAGGAGGAGAGGGAAGAAAAAGAGAAAAGGAGGGTCTTGAGGAGCTTCCGGTACTTAAGGCGATCTGGCTCACGTCTGAGAGGTGCAGGGAGGCCATTCCACAGGGAGGCACCTGCAGAAGAGAGAGATCTACCCCACTTTCTGCTTGGAAAAACGTCTGATTTGCAGAAAGTCAGAGCTAGATGAGTGAAAGACTCTAGTGGGTAGGTATTTAGGGAGAGAGAGTTGGATGTAGCAGGGTCCCAGAAGCCTTGTGGGTGATGCAGAGGGTCTTGAATTTAATCTTCGCAGCAACCGAGAGCCATTGGAGAGATTTAATGGTTGGTGAGATGCGGTTCCTGGGCTTGAGGCCAAGGAGAAGTCTTGCAGTCCTAGTGTAGATTACTTGAAGGGAAGAATTAGGCAGATTTAAGAAGAGGCTGCTGCAGTAGTCCAGCCTGGAGTGAACCAGAGCTCTAGAGACAATACTTTTCTGGGGAAGGTGAGGAAGGCGAGAAGGAGAGAGAGGAGTCAAAGATGACGCCAATGTTTTTTGCTTCACACGAGGGTGAGGGTAGGAGGCCCAAGGAGGGTGGCCAGAGTGTGGGAGGGAAAGAGGAAGCAGAGGTCCCAATGAGAAGGATCTCTGTCTTGCTGGCATTAAGGCAGAGATCGTTAGTAGTGCGCCATGCCTGAATAGCAGACAGCCAGTCAGGAATGAGAGAGGAAGAAGAGGAGGTAGAGGACGGTAGCTTGAAAGAGAGATGTGTGTCATCAGCATAACACTGAAAATTAGGAGAGAAGGTGGAGATCAGGTGGGCTAGAGGGACCAGGTAAATATTGAAGAGCCAGGGCGAGAGGATAGAGCACAGAGGGACCCCACAGGTGGAGAGTGAGATGGTGGAAAGGAAAGGGCCCAATTGAACCTGGGAAGGTCGGCCAGAGAGGAAGGAGGTCAACCAGTTCAGAGCCAGGTCCATGATGCCAAGGGTGTTATGAAGCCATCAGGGTGGTATAATAGACCGTTTCAAAGGCAGAGGAAAGGTCAAGGAGAAGGAGAACAGAAAGGGAGCTGCAATAGAGATTAGCAAACAAGTCTACACAGGTTTAAGGGACTTGACCATTTTTGCCCATCAAACAGAATAAAGGATATAGAGTATAGGCCCAATATTTGGGATATAATCTAAGTAGCGCATTGCAGGTACCATCTGGGCCTGCTGCTCGTGATGTAGGAAGTGCTTTGATCATTAATATAAGATCCTCAACCGTATGTTGTCCTATCCATTGAGCCTCATTATTAACCTCAGGCTCATCTGTCCAGCGCCCCCAGGGTCTTATTCACATGGGTTATCCAATCCTGTGCTGATAGGCTATTAATAGGTAACACTTTTTGTTTGGTGCCATTAACAACAGCCCAGATTCCTACATTATTATTGGTTTTGGCAAAGAGCTAAGGATCGCCAAACTTCATTAGCCACATTTACTCTATGTTGACGTCACTAATTCAATTTTCAAGGCAGCAGCATTCTGGTCGTAGATTTTTATCAAGTTAATTGTGCATCTCAGTTCTTTTTTCGCTTCATGGATTATTCTGTAAAACTGTAACCCATGATGGTGACTAGCGTTCCATCTTTCACTCGTACTCACGTATGTTCGGTTTTTGAAACAATACTGATTTGACGGCTACTAGAGCATGTTCAAAAGCTTGTAGAGCATCAGGCTCTGCTTTATCTTGGAATTCCCACATGTTACTTGTGAACTTTGGGAGTTCTTGTTCCGCAATCGCTCTACCTTTTTCTAATCTGCTCGGGTTCCATTGAATCCTGTTCTTCCCATTGTTACCATTTAACTGATGGTTACTTATATCTTTTTCCTTAGCGAGCAACAGATATAGCGGGAAGTGATCACTTTCTTCTCGTATCCCTAGCGACATGTCTAGCACAAGATCACCAGCTTTTTTATTTGTAATGATATAATCAATGGTGGACATATTCTTACTGCTTATTCGAGTAGGACTTTTATTAGTGTCACCCTAACAATTGCCATTAAGCACTTTCAAGTAATCTGTGTGAAACAATTTGGTCCATATTTTACCTTGCCTGTTAGTGAGTTTAACGTTGATAGGTCCCGATTCGAGGTTAACGTCTTGACCTATGTTATCACCGTCCAGTAATGCGTTAAAGTCTCCAAGCAATATGATCGGGATTTCAAAGTCACATTCAGTAAGAATACGAGACACTGTTTCAATATTTATTTTATTGTGTACGCCATTGGGATTGTATATGTTCACCACTAATAATGCAAGGGTCTTAACCTTACTACAGTGAATTAGCACTGCTAACACCATCTCAGTAGACCATACGGTATCATAGACCACCCATGGATGTCTAACTGAGACCAGACGTCCACCCTTGGGTTGGCCCAGAGGACCCTTAGAGGGTAGACTGTGAACAGTACTACGACCATCAATGTCCCATGGTTCGAACAGCCAGATCTCTTGTAGCGCCACCACAGCCACAATTTGCTTAAAGGGCATCTTTGGCTGTGTAATGAGTGTTACCCCTAGCATTCCATGATATAATAATGTCACTGTCAACGATGTTTCTTGCCAAACTGGTATTTAAATGGGTTCTGCGTGTTAATATCCCTGCAAAAATATCGCCATACAAAAATATTGCCATATTTCTGGGGTGATATTAAGGCCTGGAACCTGCGGGGGACACCCGCAACCCCCATATTATTTTAAAGGGAGAGGGGGACACCACCGCAACCCCCACTCCCAAAAACCCCAAATATTATCCACACAAAAAATATTGCCTATGGCTGTTCCTGACTACCATGTATATGGCGATATTTTTGGTGGGGATAATATTACCTGATACCTTTAAATGCTACTGGCCATTGGCAGTAGCCCTCCAGTGATTCTTCATATCTGCCACACATGTATCTCCACCAGAATCTTTAAATTCCTCTGGCCTCTCTTTGGCTGTGTACCTATCTCTTGCTTTTTTAGCAGAAACATTTGAAGTGGTCAGCATTGTCGCATGGGTGTGCAAATAATTTCTACTTTGGTGATATTTAACAGTTTTCATTCATATTTCCTCACAGGAATATCCCAGGTTCCTGAATTCTCTCTGATATTGTGTTATATATTCTAACTTAGACAATCTTGAACACCAAACATTGGATGTGACCACATTCGTATCAACCAACTGATCTACAATTCTGATATCCTCAGAGGTGCTGATAGATTTTGGATGAACCATCAATGAAAACCACTGCCCCTCTCCCTAGAGCATGCTCTCTAACATGGGGAATATCATTATAATATTCAGTGTAAGTAACATGTGTGAGGGGGCTGTGACAAAGGATAATGTATCCACCTGCTCTTCTACAGTATTCAGCATGTTATTAAAACACAATAAAAAAAATATTATAATTATGCAGGGTTGACAACATCATTATTGCTTTTGTCTCAAAGTTCCATTGTCTTAATCATGGGCAGGTGTAAATGTACAGCAAGAAGGCCTGATCTTGGTGCACATGCCCCCTTCCATCGCTGTAATTAAGACCAGGACAGACCTGTTCTGGAGGATCATATGCCTGATCCCCCTCAACTCTTCTTTGATTGCATTAAATACTTTTATTGTCATATTGATAATTTGCAGCAGTGCCCATCTGGTGATTTGTAGCCACAACTAATGCTCATCTGGAATGTCATAATAGGATTCTATTGATTTTGCTGAGAAGTAATTGCTTCTCCTCTGTCTGCTTCGATAAAATAATCTTTTCTTCCTCTGGTTTGTGTCCATCTTTGGGAAGTCTGTAATCCGAAGGTGACTTTGTGGTACTACTAAGGCTGGTATGGTTATCAGCAGCAATGAACAAACTCCTCCTCATTTTGGTGGCAACGTTATATATGCTCTTGATCCACAGGCCCAATAATGGTCCATCGGGACTGCTGTTACTTCCTTCATGCCTAGTGCATCGAAAACTCTGCCACATTTGCGGTCTGTCCAACTTTCACCGTACCATTATTTCTGAAGCATAAAGACGCATTCTTCAGAGGAAGTATCTAGAATGGTCCTCCCTCATCGTCAACCCATGTCAACAATCTTGCAATCTTAGGACATTGGTTTTTGCATTCCTTTTCTGCATTTGCCACAACTACTTCCCATTGTCTGGTTAATGGCGTTGCTTTGCACACAATCAATCCTTCAGCCCATTCTTCAGTATTAAGCACTGTTCCTTTAATTTGTAGTTTACCTCTTTCCCAGCATTCTTTTATCTACTTCCCTCTCTTATCCTTACATTGCAGCATCTTGTTTTCTTCCATCTTGATTCCTGCTTCATTTATTCCAGGCCATTTGTATGTTATTATTTGATGCACTGTTTCTGGCTTCTCTCTTGACTTTATGTCTTGTACAGAGTTGTCTTTTCTTTGAGGTGTCGCGTTATTCACCCAGACTATGGATGCTGTTCTGCCATGGACGGTCCTGTGGCTAGGCTAAGTAGAAGTTGTGTCAGACAATGTGCCTTCCTCACTAATACTTCTGTTCTATGAACATTTTATAGGTTCCCAAAGAGTAAGTTATAAGGGAATCCACACAGCAGCTTTCCTCTGACGTACTCCTTCCCACCTTTTTCATGTGCTGATACCATAGGTTATTCTTTAAATTAGCCGAATTATCAAGATATGTATTTATACCTTCATAATTTTACCCAACATCACTTTTAAATCGAAATTAATGTCCAGTAAGATTGTAAAAGATGCTGTTCGTGATTTCATCAGAGGCAACAGTAAATATGTCACGGGGCCTCATTATAAGTTTGCCGGTCTGGAAACAACGATACCGGTAAGCTTGCCAATACCGTTGTTTCCAGACCGGCAAACTACGATTTCTGCAAGCGGTGCCTTTCAGCCCGCCAGGTCTGACTTGATGGGAGGAACGGTACTGGCACGCAGACCTCGACGGATGCACCGGCACCCTTCATGAATGGTGCCGGTGCATCCAGCCTCCCCATTCCCATTGAGTCCAATGGGACTCAAATGGGAATGGGGAGTAATATTTTCCGGCACCTGGAAATAGGGAATTACCGGGACCGTCAGGGCTGTAATGCCCCAGTAAGTCCACATTGCCGGGTGTCACAAAATTCATGACTCCGACGGCACCGCCAGGGTCATAATGACCCCCGTTGTCATTCACCATCTCTATGTCGTTTCTTATAACTTGTCTAAATGTCATAATAGTCAAGAGGAAAACACACATCATAATACAGAATGACACCACAATTATAATTCCATGGAAACAGTTCGAGGGCAATGAGCATCTTATATCCTTAAACCTCCTCATTTCTGCTCAGAATTTTGATATCTTACTCTGTAGGTCTTTTTGAATCACACCTTTATATCAAGGAGGAGGAGAGAAGAGAGTTAAAAGCAAGAAGATTGCAACAATTATCCTAAAAATCATGTAATTGTTCTTAGGATTTCCAAAAAACATTATGACATTAAAGCATCTTCTTATTAGAGCTAGATAAGACTACAATGGCCTTTATAAAGGGTGCTGCTTTGTTCTTCACTTTCCTGATTTTTACTCTTGGTTATAGAACGAGTCTGCATACGTGGAACTTCTTCTCTTGCTTCACTGTGTGTTGTTGCAGGAGCAGTTTAGGGTTCTCCTTTATATGGCTTGATGTTGTGCAAATGAAGCCAGGCTAGGTGTCATTCAGATCGCGCAAGTGCATGGGATAGGGGAAGGGACAGTGTAGTACATGGGAATAGAATAATAACAATAAGGTAAGTAATGGCCATCAGGTGGCAAGTGTAATGATGAGGGCAGACATCAGGTGTGAAGTGCTGGTAGTGTGACAGAGGGGATACAGAAACAGTCCCCCTGGAATTCCCAACACAGGGGCTGTAGTGATTGCATTTTTTAATTCTTCAAATCCTTCAGTCATTTCATCTGTTCATGTAATTCTGCTCTTGCCCACCTGTGCTTCTTTAAGCCCTTTTAAAAGTGGTTGAATTTAAGTATTGTAATCGAAAGCCCAGGGCCTGAAATAGTTACATAGGCCTAAAAATTGTTGAATTTCCCTCACTGTTTTAGGTTCTGAGGTCTTCATACTTTCTTCTGCTCTTTCAGGCATCACTTTCCTCCCTACATGAGAAATCAACTGTCCTATATACAAGACCTCTTCCTGGACAAAGAGAAGTTATAATACTGTTAGGAAGAGGTCTTGTATATAGGACAGTATTTCTATATCCTCTACTTTTATCCAATAAGTGAGACTTATGAAAAATATGAATTCATCATCTGAGTACTCATCGAAGAAAAAACTCCTTGTCTGTCAAATCTGTCAGCCTGTATCCTTCACTGAGAGCTATCACTGTTCTCCATCCTCTTCCCTCACCATCTGTCCCATGAAGAACCACCCTTTTCTCTCTGACCACTGCTGCTTCTAACTCCAAGGGGATAATCTGCCCTTCTTCATCATTGTAAGGAACACAGGGTGGCAACAGTAAAGAAAGACACAAGTGATCACAGTTCAAGGGTGTTTACAAAACTGTATGCATGGGTGAGGAAAACGCCTAATCTAAACCTAAATCTAAGATGGAAGCATGTGTCCACCATCAAAATGAAAATGAGGCAGTCCTAGTGGGATTGTGTCAAATAAAAAAAGCCTATACTAAGAAACCTATTTCCAATCCTTACAACTAATACAAAAAGGGTGTGGGATAGTTTTCAAGAAAAGAAAGAAGTGTTCACAAATAATATGTCAAGATGCAGTAGCTTGGGTCTCTCTTCCCCATGTTTTGAGCACGGG
This sequence comes from Ambystoma mexicanum, assembly GCF_040938575.1. Classification (NCBI taxonomy): domain Eukaryota; kingdom Metazoa; phylum Chordata; class Amphibia; order Caudata; family Ambystomatidae; genus Ambystoma; species Ambystoma mexicanum. The sequence goes on along the minus strand of NC_090932.1, from coordinate 1,701,232,487 downwards.
GTAAGGTGGGATCTTGGAGCACAGTACACTCTCGAGCTTCCGCAGCACGAGATGACAGTTCTGCTTGCAGCTATCAGGGCCGTCGATGGCCAAGTCTTGTTTGAGGATTCTTCACCCCTGGGTCCCCCTCTTCCGGGCACTCACCCTTGTTCCTCGTGGTGTTGGATGATTGTTTTACACCCCCTGGATCTCCCTCTTCCGGGCTTGGATCCTAAAACAGTTCCTATCAATATCAAGGCCTTCGGTGGTGGCTCCTGGTTCTGAGGGCCTGATAGGTTTACAAAACAACTAACAAACACAAAGTTCTGTTATACATATTTTTGGGTAATGGTTTCACACCTGGGTCCTCCTCTTCTGGGCGCTGGCCCCTCTTTGCCCTCAGCCTCCCTCCACCGGGTTCAATATGTCTTTTCCAGTGCACACCAATCTTTCTCGGGTGATGGCTTCGCCCCGGGGTCTCATATTTTGGTCACAGACCCTTCTTAATTTTAAAGCTCCCTCCACCAGGTTCACTATGGATTTTCTCATCACGAATCTTAATGTCTTTGTTAACAGTTCTAGTGGACATCCCTTGGCCGGGTTCACCTTTGTCAACACTCTGTGGGCCTCATTACGACCCAGGCGGTAAGTTACCGCCTGGGTCGTACCTTTATCGCCATGGCGTAAACTCAGTTTACGCCATGGTGGTTGGCGGATTTACCGCCCCATTCCAAGGTGAGTGGGGCGGTAAATCCCCATTTCCCGTTTTACCCTTCCCCATTCCCATTTTTGCCCCATAGGGCATAATGGGAGTGGGGAAGGCGCTAATTACGGCACCGTAAATTACGGTGGCGTAATTAGCACCATGGTCCCTTAGCGCCATGGATTTTAACGCCTGCAAAAAGCAGGCGTTAAACTCACCATGGCGCTAAGGAACCTCGGAATCAGGCGTTAAGGGTCGGCGCCGTTTACGGCGCCGTTAACCCCTTAACGCCTGACTCGTAATGAGGCCCTGTTTCTTGGGACTTTAGACTTTAATCCCCTCTTCGTCAGCATCCCTCTTCCAGGTTCACGCTTGCCAACTGCACATTCATATTTGTCTCATAGTTCTTAGGTCAAATGCTTTTGACTGTACGAGGATTTTGCTTGACCTCCTGTATGACCACTATGACCTACTTTGGCGACTCTCCTATGGCCTTCTGGTATCTGTAGTTTCACTCAGATGGAGATCGACCAGAGTTTCTCAGAGCAGCCCCCACGTAGTGCCAGTCCACTTGTGTAGCTGGCCTGCCCTTTACAATTTTACAGTTCTTTGAACTTCTTTGTGACTTTCATTCATCACAGACCGGTCCTTATCAGTTCCCCCATCGATTCACCGGCTGTGATGAACCGCTTGGCTCTCCTCTTAACTGGAGTCAAGGCCGGTTCCACGGAAGCAGGAGTCTCCCTCGCTCCGGCTTATTAGCGTCAATACGCTGCATTTACCGTTGACATCTGCTGCAACACACTTGGGCTATTGTCCTTGGTCTTACGTTTCCTTCTGTGGAGGTTTCATGGGTCGGCGTCGAAAAAGGCAAGGTTGCGTCTCTCCTTGTTAGCCACTTGATATTCACCGCCTTTCTCCACATCTTCAACTGCCGGGTCTGGATAGCTGTATCGTTGTGTGGTCTGCCTTGCTCATCCTATTGTAGAGGAGGTCCCAGACATGGCCTGCACCCCTTCCCCTCATTTCGAGGTATCAGGAGTGCTCTCGCCAAGGTATGTGACGTATGAAGAGCAAATGAACCTACAAAGAGCTGCACTAGGAGTCTGCCCAGTATACATCAGAAGATCCATACCTGTTGAAGCACCCATAACCAGACAACCCTGGGCAGCACGGTATCCTATCAGACAGCCACGAAGAGACCCCAAAAGCCTTAACGGTAGGCCAGTGGAAATGGCGCAAGGGCCTGAACAGACTCGTGAATGAACAAAAGCAGCTATCGAAGACAAGCACACCAGTGCGAGTAAATATGACAATAAATGTAATGGACACAGAGAAGAGACAATGTTAAAACGTAAGGAAACGGTGCTACGAGACAAAATGGAAGCAACCGACCTGTTAAACGTGTGTAAATAGGCTTGAAATGCAAGATGCTAAGAAATCGATACTGCTTGCAATGCTTAGTAGAAGATAGAGCAGCAAGCGCCAACCATATATCTACCTCAATAAGGCACATTATACAAGTGCGACTCCATTTTGTAAAATCAGAAATGTACCCAGGCGGCCAGAGGCCTGAGAGGCCAAGTTTCGTAACCCAGCCAAAGGCAAGAGAAGGAGCGGAATCGAAACTCAACAAAGAGCGGCTCATGTCTTAGGAAATCAAGGTCAACCAGAGAAAGGGAGGACAGCGTCAGCTAACAAGACTCAAACTTTAGAGCATACCAGCCTGCCTCATGAAGGTCAAGATAAGGGGGGCCAAAGCAGGTGGCGAGGCTGAAACAGAATTAAATGCACTCAAAGACTGGAAACTGAAGCAGATGCATGGTGAACTAACATGTGACCAGCCAGGCGCGAAGAAGTACAACCGCCTGATGTCATCCAGGACCTGAGGATGCCATAACTTTTCCCGATAAGAGACTACAGTTTCGAGGCCATCCTTAGCCAACTAATTGACACATCGCCCTAAAACACTGATTGATGGAAGGGAGGCAGGGTGAAACTTGGGACACCAGGCACATGGGTGTCCATTCTGCATGCTGCTAATTAAAAGTGGGGATTTATGTCCAGGGGTGTAACCTGCCCAATCGCAATGGACCAAGTTATCTGGAGTCTTATAGATAGTAGAACCAATAAGACGTCGTAGTTGTAGTGATGTCTATCACGCGTGATGTAGAGGGATGGGCGTAGATGCCCACCCAATTACAGTTATCCAATCCGCATGCCCTGTTATCATATACAGATATAACAACTATACTTAAGTTACCTTTCCTAACCAATTATATTGCATGATGATTTTTTATAGAATTAGACGTCAGTGATGACGAGTTTTGCCTATAACAATGACTGTTCGACTGAAGTTCGAGGAAGTCGAAGCGAGACAGGTGATCGCAAAGCTGCTGATTTCCATTTGTTTCTCTGTTTGATGTACTTGTCATTAAATGGACTTCCCTTTGCCAACTTACTGAGTCCTCGTTATTGAGTCGTGTTGGAGTAAGTGAATCCTGCACCCCCTGTCCTCACATGGTGCAGCTATCTTGTCTTACAAGTTCTATAGGGTGAGCGCTGACCTATGGGCCCGTCAGTGAATTCCTCTCCTCCTGAACACTATGCTCTCTTGCTCCACCTTTTTTGCCTGTGGGGAAAGTAAAGGGCTGTCAGGTGTGTTTGATTCTGGTATCTTGCCTGACTCTTCCTGACCCTTATGTCGGGTCATGTCATGTCAGGTAACCAGCTCTATGGGGCTATTGTCTTTCGTGGGGCAAAAAGGTGTTTGGGTCAGAAATGGGGGGTTAGAGTGTCAGATTGTTCTACGGGGTAGTATGGGGAAACAGTGCTATATGGAATTCCAACCCTCATATTAGAGAGGTTTCTGGTGCACTCAGAAGGGTGGGTGATGGAGGGGTTTTGAAATAAGTAGGAGGGTTTGTGAGTCAAATGGGAATAGCTAGGATTGAGAAATGAAGAGAGGGGTTTGTGGGAACCGTAGTGTTTTATTTGAGCAGGTTGGGAGTGCGGATACTAATGATCAGAGGGATTGGAAGAAGAATGGTTGGGAGTATTCGGGTAGAAAGCAGGAAAGCAGGGTTTCTCAGAAGTTTGGTTTTTGAGTTTAATGGGGATGGGGTCCTTGGGTATTTACCAGATATGGAGGGGATGTCAGGTTGGGACAGGAAAGGTCTAATGGGAGGAAGGGAGGCAGATGTAATACAGACTATGAAGGTTTCAGGGATCTAGCCCTCCTCTCATTCTCCAGTACAATGCAGCGTCTCCCTTGGGTTATTCTGCCGAGTACAACCCCGGGCTCCCCCATCCCGGTGAACCTTTCTCGCTCTTTCACCCCTAGAGTTGGGATCTGAGTAGATCAGCCCTTCGGTGGCAACCTGCACGTGACTGAGAACATCTGTTGTTCACAATTGTGCTTGGAACCATTATTCTCCTATCACAGTTCTACTGCCACTTCCTTAGTGTTCCCCTTTACTGTATTACGCTCTTGGTAATCATTCCTATTGTATATACTGCTCAGTTTAGGCCTGCATATTATATTGTATACTATCTGATTATTATGCGTGCACAGATTTAAGTATATAGTGCGAACTGCGTCGGCACCACCGGCCGTATAGCCTTTCTTCCATCTGCTTGTTGATTGACTGAATTTTGCCCCTTTGCCCTTTCGCCAAATATAACTGCGTTTCTGGTCCTCTATACTTGCTTGCATCAACCGCAATTTTAGCTGCTATGACCGGTTTGTGTCAATTTCTCTAGCTGCATACTAGCAATCTTAGCTGCCTTTATCTGACTATGCTTAACTGTCTTTAGGTACCTCATTGAACCAATAGCAATATTAATTGTTATCATCTGCGCCCAATTGTTTTGGTCATCTGTATGCGTTTGTACCATCAGTAATCATAATTACTTTGTTCTGAATGTGCCTAATTTGCCTAGCTGCTTCCTCAACTACACCATCTACCAGCCTAGCTGCCTCCTTATAAAGTGCCTATATATGACTATACCGCAGCGATCCTAGACGCCTCTTCTCTTGAATGGGCATAACTACCTCTCAGTCAATTATACTGTCAACTATACTGCCAACTAATCGACTGTTCTAATAGCGTGTTAGTTACTCCCACATAATTGTACACATCTATTGTTTATCATGCTTTTATGCAACTTAGTGCATTCCTCCCAAATGTTATTCCTATTCCTAACTATCACAGTCTGGGTACTTATCTATACAGCCCAACTACAATTCGCTAATTCATTTTCATCTATCACCCCTTTTGTCATGATGACAAATCCTATCTATAGTGCTTTCGCAAATCAACCATCTCAACAGATATTGCAACTGCATAGTCACACTACGGGACAGCCGTGGTTATATGATAACCTGACTAATGACATCAGCGTACCTACTAACCCGTACTTTAAAGACCATGCCTTATGATTGGAAAACTTTGCAAAGAAACCCACACCCAACCAACCTTGTGCATTACAACTTAGAAATTAGAGATTAGGATCTAGATTCTCTCGTACTAGTGTTCATATTGTGAATCATCGCACCACGTCCAAACCTCCTTCGCCTAGCCTTAGCCACCAGCTGCCCTCTGCATCAACTCCTAAGACTAATCTTAACATCTCAGCAGCACCATGTAAAGATACACTGATCAAGGGCGCCCTAGTTAACACCAGATCCCTTTCACCTCACGCACTTGACATTGCTGACCTTATCAAGACTCAAGAGCTTGACTTTATTGCGATATCAGAGACGTGGCTACATGCAGTCTCTGGACCCTTACTTTCCCTGGCTATACCCACAGACTATTCCATTACCAGATGCGACTGCAACACTGCACAATCTAGAGGGGGCAGAGTTGCCTTCATTCATAAAAACTCTCTTTGTCTGAGAGCTATACCTAATGTAAACATTGACACTGCTGAGCTACTCTCGGTTAAGCTACCATTATCTCCTAACCAAACGGCCACCTTACACCTTATTTACAGACGACCTGGCCCTGCCACATCCTTTGTGGATGAGATTACATCCTTACTACTAGACAAATCTAAATCTAATTTGCAAACCATCCTCCTAGGGGACCTCAATTTGGCCCACCAAGATCCCAATGACCCCACTGCAATAGACCTCGCTAGTACCGTAACTGATTTAGGATTCACCCATCACATCCAAGATCCCACCCATATCAAAGAGAGGACACTTGATTGGCTAGCTGATGCTAACTGCAATATTAGTCTACAATCTAACTCACCTTGGCATGTTTGGATCACCATATTATTACTTTGAACATAGAAGCTGTCCACCAACCCCCACCAACAATTACGCCTGCCCTCCCCACCAGAAATAAAAGGGACATAACAAGAGACAAATTATTCCCTCTTATCCTTCCTACCCTTAATAAAGTTACAGATTCTTGCTCTGATCCATCTATCTTAGCGGATACCTATAATCATGCTATGCCCACAGCTTTAAATTCAATCGCCCCTATTAAACTTAGGAAACCAAACCACCCGCGCATCTCAACTTGTGGTTCATACCACAGCTAAGAATGCTCCGTAAACCAAAACACAGTGCTGAAACACGGTGGAAAAGCCTTCCTTCGGATGCCCACAAGGATGGTCTCATCGTAGCCTCCCTCAACTACAAAGAAGCTATCTTCCAGGCTAAGAAAGAGATCTACAATAATCGCATTACGCAAGCAGACTCAAACACTAAAGAATTATTCAAGATCCTTAAAGAAATTAAATCACCTGCTATGCCTACTGATACCTGCATCAAAGATAGCAACTGGTGTTCAAACATACAGACAGCACAACTGGCCAAAATTGAGTCCCTCCAATCAAAAATCAAAGACAAACAAAAGGTTCTACAGTCAGATAAGCGTTGGACCATTCCCTCGAGTGCCTTCCCCTTGAGCCACCACTAACATCAAACCTTTTACCTTCTCTCCACTCACTATTGCTGAAGTGGAAGGTATCATCACCAAAATTAAACCATCCAACTGTCAAGGTGATTCATGCCCCGCTCATATCATCAAGGAAGCCTCTCGTGATCTAGCCCCTTTTATTACGGCCTTCATAAATTCATCCTTCAAAACAGGTATTGTCCGAGACAATCTAAAGGACATCCCTTTGCTCAGAAAACCATCCTTAGAGCCTAGTATACAAACTAACTACAGACCTCTTACCACTGTCCCATTCATGCTCAAAATATTAGACAGCGCAGCTTACCTTCAGATACAAGACTACCTAGAAGTCAACAATCTCCTTGGTCTGCGACAATCTGGCTTCCACCCCAGGCACAGGACTGAAACAGCTTTGATTGATCTTAAAACACAAATCGAGGTCCTGAAAGACAATGGGAAATTAGCTTTGCTATTACTACTAGATCTTTCGGCTGCTTTGGACTTGGTCAATCACCAAATCTTGTGCCAGCACCTCATATCTGCCACCACATTTCCGACTCTGCCACTTCTTGGATCCGTTCCTTTTTAAGCATTAGATCCATGCGGGTTTTTTCCCCTTCAGCTTCCGCGGACCCTGCTCCTATCCACGGTGTCATCCCTCAAGGCTCTTGTGTGTCTCCTACACTTTATAATGTGTTTACTAAACCACTCTTTGATGTTCTTGACTATCTGGGTGTCTCATAAACTAATTATGCTGATGACACCCAGATACTCATCCCCATCACGGGTGACTATACAGTGGACACCAAATCCTTGAACGACGTCTATTTGGTCATTCAGGCCTGGATGGCCCAACATGAACTTTGCCTCAATGATAACAAGACGGAACTCCTCATTCTTGGTTCCACTCAACGCCTCAATAAATTAGACAATTCCTTCAAGTCTTTCATCATTGACTGCAACGTCATCAAGGTATCCAAGGATACAAAAACACTAGGTATCTATCTCGACTCCACTCTATCTCTGACCAGACAAACCAATGCAGTTAGGTCAGCCTCGGCCTACACTTGCAAACTTATTACGGCCTGCAGACCATTTCTGGCCACCCCAATTGTATCACACTGGGGAGAACTCTCATCATGTCCAAGATAGATTATTGTAGTGCCCTCTATCTTGGGACCAGCCTGTCCAGCCTTAATAAACTACAAGTTACCCAGGACAATGCCATTAGAGCGGCATTAAATATTCCTAGAAACCAACATATCTCCGACCACAGAACCAATCTACACTGGATTACTGTCAAGCACAGAATCTCTCTGAAAACTCTTGCACTGACACACAAGTGCCAGGCTAACAAGGCCCCCTCCTACCTATCCAACCGCCTCACCCGCCACACCTCTACCCGTCCCTTGAGAGCTGCCCAAACTCACAGCCTAGCCCTCTCCAGATTCAAATTACAAAAAGCAGGGGGTGTGAGCTTCCCTGTCCTGGCCACCAAGCTTTGGAACTCTCTCCCTCCCTAACGTCATCACAACTGAGCCTTCTTTCCAATGTTTCAAGAACAGAACCAAATCATGGCTCTTCACACAACATTTGATATACCGGCTGTGCTATCTCCGATACGACCTGCTGTCCCTAGCTCTGAGTCATAGATCATATTGCATCATTGTCTCTTTGTATATATTGCCCTGTATTTAACTTATGCTGTCATACTGTTAACAAGCTCATACCTGTATGTTTATGTAAACAGGTTGAGCCAAGCTCCTTCGTCATTGTATGTAACTGTAACTGTGCTCTACAAGATTATGTGCCCTGATGCCTGTGGGCCGGCGCGCTATATAAATAAATAAAATACAAATAAATTACAAATACCTAAATAAGGGTTTCTCGAGGTTCTCTAGGTGAGATACCATCAGGTATCTCACATCATCCACAGGGATTTCTCATCTAAAAAAAAACTCATCAGGTATTCTTAGTAGCTTACCCATCAATCTGGTCAACCATGATAGTAAAACAGTCACTCCATAAAAACATACTTCTGGGTCCAAAGGGACCCCTCGTAATGCTTTCTGGCCTGTAAAAGCTGACTTAAACCCTCTCACATTCATATAATGCATCCCTGGAGTGGAACACACTATTCCTTCATCAGTAATAGATATTGTCATGTTAAATTTCGCCATTGAATCACTCCCTAATATGTTAACTGGCGTTTACCTCGAATATAATAATGGCACAGACATGCTGTGTTCTCCTATAGAGATTGTTACGCTCACCTGGTTCCCACAGGGGTGTTGATCGAACCCGGACAGCAGCTGCCTCCACCAACGTGAAGCATAGGGCAAAGATAGCTGTCTGGACGGACCCGCCTAGTCTCGTGTGCTTGACTCGTAGGAATATTCTCCTGTAGATGGAGAAAGGGATTTAGTCCCGTGGATTTGAGTGCAGACCCCTCCCCACTGCTCCCGCTCTCCCCGCTGGCCACCTCCGATATTCCCACTTAGTGTCCTCACCTTATGTTTTTAATGGATGAGCTCTCCATCCTGCGTGGCTTGCAGGGGCGCGTAGATACCAGTTACTTCACTGGTTTGGGGTATTGGAGTTCTGGAAGATTATTGACTCCGGAGTTTACCAAGTTTAAAGAGTTCAATATGTCCAATGCTCACTCTTGCACCCCTTGGTGATTTTGCAGCAACAAATACTGTCTGGAGGTTGCTGGTGGCATTCAGGTAAGAGTCTGTATTACCCAACACTATCCGGTAAAGTTGCGGGAGTTTAACTTGTTGTTTTTTCCTCCCTTCATAGATGCGGCGTAAGAAGATGCAGCATATTGAAGGATAATGCCTCCGGTGGTAAATCAGGTAAGCCTTGTGGTAAAATGATTGTCTTTGTAGTCTCTCTAGGCTCACCTCGCTATTCCTTTGTCTTTTTTCCCCAGGTGTTGAAGATCGCCGAAGAAAATGATGGAGGCAGCGCTGAGTCGAAGATGCTGTGGACAGGGTGAGAATGGAGCGGCGCTGCTGCTGCGAAGCGACGCGTGCCGAAGTAATGTCCCTTCAGGCTCGGAATGGTGCAAGATCCTGAATCAGGTAAGGAATTAGATTAATGTCCGTAACCTAACCTCTTCTCCTATTTTCCCCTTTCTTCTAGTCCTTGCAGAAAAATAGTCCCTTCCAGGTCTCACGTTGGCCTGGATGCATGTGCAGCATGGTCTGCCTGAGGTAAGTGATGACTATGAGCCTGGCACCTTAGGCGCCAGGACTGATTCCTACTATGAGCCTGGCACCTAAGGCACCAGGACTGAACCCAGATAGCCCCTAGCTGGGGCTTCTGAGGTTTTACTAAATGTCTGGATGCCTGTTTCCGGGGCGGATGTGCTTGGTCCAGATGCCCGGGGGTAGGCATCATCACAGCACTCCCCCCCAAGGCCCCTCCTAAGGTCGTTCTTCCTATGGGCCCTGGTTTGTCTGCGAAGTTCCGATGGAATTTCTTCACTAACCGGGGTGCATGGACGTGGTCACTGGGTTCCCATGACCTTTCCTGCGGTCCGTAACCTTTCCAATCAATTAAATAAAAAAGTTTAGATTTAACCATCTTAGAGTCTAGGATATTTTTTACCTCGAATTCAGGTTCTCCATCTATTAGGATGGGGTCAGGTGGTTTGGTTAATCTTGTTCCGGGTTGAACTGGTTTTAGAAGTGAAACATGGAAGACGGGATGGAACTGCATATTAGAGGGTAATTCTAATTTAACTGCTACCGGGTTGATAATGTTTTTAATGGTATAAGGTCCCAAATATCTAGGATTAAAAGTTCGAAGTCCCTTTTAGAGGTATGTGTCTGGTAGCCAGCCATACTTGATCTCCAATCTGGTATTGGGGAGTGTCACTCCTCTGCTGATCTGCATTCTTCTTGTATTTCTCTTTTGCTTGTTTCAAAGCAGTTGCTTCCTTAAAGGCTTGAGTAATAGTAGAGTGCAGATGGGTCACCGCCGGCATTTCCAAGTGCTGAGGTGAATCAAGTTCTGAGGTTCGAGGATGATGTCCATATATGGTATAAAAGGGGCTTTGTCCAGTTCCTGAATGTACTGAGTTATTGTATGCGTATTCAGCAATCCATAATATATCCTTCCAATTGCCTTCGGTCTGGTGTAACATGCAACGTAGGTATTGTTCAAGAGTCTGGTTGGTCCTCTCGTCTGACCATCGGTCTGGGGATGGTGACTAGTAGATAACCTCACGTCGATTTGCGCTAGTTGACAACATTTCTTCCAGAATTGCGAAATGAATTGACTACCTAGATCAGAGACCAATACAGAAGGAAATCCATGTATTCGAACAATGTTTTCGAGAAATTCCTTGTCCAAAATTGAAGCAGAAGGTAATCCCTTTAAAGGAATGAAGTGAGACATCTTGGAAAAAAGGTCAACAACAACTAGAATGGTGTTAAACCCATTACATGGAGGTAGATTGGTAATAAAGTCTAGGGACAAAGTGTGCCATGGTGCAGGTGGAACATCCAAAGGTTGTAAAAGGCCAGCTGGATTTTTCTTCTGACTTTTGTTTTGGGCGCAAATACCACAAGACAGCACAAATGACTTTACATCTTTTCGCCAGGTGGGCCACCAGAATTGTCTTTTAATTTTAGCTTCAGTCTTGGCAATACCTGGGTGTCCTTCCATCAGAGCATCATGGTAATTGGAGATTACTAGTTCTTGTGTTCTTTGTGTGGGAGAAATAGACGCCCTTGATAGTAGGGTAACTTATTGATGACTGAATAATCTGGGCCCTTTTTCACTCAGTCCTGCAGGGCTGCTGGATTGAAATGTTGTTGGATCCTTAAATGAATATCTTGCAAAGTCTGTAGAGTAGTTATGCCAAGGATTCTTTGTCCTGGAATTATAGGCACTGTTCTGGGTTCGAAAAGGCTTCTCCCATCCCTATTTGGGATAAGGCATCTGCCTTACCATTCTTGCAACCTGGTCGATAAGTAATCAAGAAGTTGACGGGATGATTGGGCCTTGGCTGTTTTTAAATACTGCAGGTTCCTGTGATCGGTGATTACAGTAATGGTGTGCCTAGCACCGAGAAGATAATATCGCCAAGCCTTGAAGGCGGATTTGATGGCTAACAACTCTTTATCGGTAACCGCATAATTTAACTCGGGGGCTGAACATTTTCTGGACCAAAAGGCTACAGGATGAAGTTGACCGATTTCGGGATCCTTCTGGGACAGGACAGCCCCCATGGCTAAACTGGATGCATCGGTTTCAACTATGTATGGGAGCTCGGGCGTGGATGCTTCAAGACAGGTGCCGACGTGAATTTCAACTTCAGCTCTTGGAAGGCCTTTTCGGCTTCTTCAGTCCACAAGAAGCGTTTGTTTTTTCACAAAAGTGCGGTGATGGGGTGTACGACCTGTGAGAAGTCTGGAATAAATCTACGGTAGAAATCAGCAAATCCGAGCATGCTTTGTACTCCTTTAACTGAATTGGGTGATGGCCATTTGAGAATTGCATCCACTTTTTGAGAGTGCATTCGGACACCTTTCGGAGTCAGGATAAATCCCAGGAATTCAACTTCAGTAGTATGAAAAACGCATTTTTCCAATTTCGCATATAACTTGTGCTGACATAGTTTCTGAAGGACTGCACGAACGTGCTTAACATGATCTGATTCTGAGGAAGAGTACACTAGAATATTGTCGATGTATACAACGACACAGACGTCGATGAGTTCACGAAGGACATTGTTCATAAAATACTGGAAGGCTGCTGGCGCATTGCACAACCCGAAGGGCATCACATGATATTCGAACAATCCGTATTTGGTACGAAAGGCATTCTTCCATTCATTGCCTTTCTTTACACGTACCAAATGATACGCCCCTCTGAGATCTAATTTAGTGTAGATGCAAGCATCCTTTACTTGGTCTAGTAACTTGGGGATCAAAGGCAATGGGTATCGGTTCTTCACAGTAATCTGATTTAATGCGCGGTAGTCTATACATGTTCTAAGGTCACCTTCCTTTTTTGGTACGAAGAACAAAGCTGAGGAAACAGGGGACTTGGATGGACGAATGAAGCCATTAGCAAGGTATTGGTCTAAGTATTGTCGTAGGTGCAGGTTTTCGGGTTCCGTGAGGGCATAGATCCTGCTGCATGGAGGTTGTGCACCGGGTATGAGGACGATTTGACAATCGTATGATCTGTGTGGCGGTAAGGTGTTTGCCTGTTCTTTTTGGAAAACGTCCTGGAATTCTTGTTATTCCTGAGGTAACTGCACAACGGGATTAGTGACTATGGCCAGGCCTTTGTTCAAGGTCTTTTCCGGGTAACAGGTGTGTGCACACTCCGGGAAGGTTATTCTCTTCTCTCGCCAATCAATACAAGGATTATGTGTTTCTAACCAAGGTATCCCCAGTATTATTTGGAACTGCGGGGCTTTGATTAAATCAAACACAATAGTCTCTCGATGCCCATCCTGACCCAGCAGTGTCATCTCTGTTGTGGAATGAGTTACAGGCCCAGAGGCAATTTCAGTTCCGTCGACAGTGGTGAAGACATCCGAAGTGGTCTTTTTGCAGAGAGGTAGATTCATCCTAGAAGCCAATTTATGGTCCATATAGTTTCCTACGGCCCCGCTATCGATGTATGCCCTTGCTGCGTGCATACGTAATGGGAGCCTTGGGTCAATAAGGACCATTGGTATGATTAAATGCGAGGTCTGAGTGTCCTTCTTCAAGCTCGGCAAGCAGACCTCTACGCTTGTCGGGCGTGGTCATTTCCCGATTCAGGCTCTGTTTGATTTTTAACAGCTACTCCAGCCACTTTCTTGGATGGTTTTATAGGACAATCCCGTAGAAAATGTCCTGAAGCCCAACAGTAAAGACACAATTACATCTGTCGTCTTCTTTCTCTTTCCTTTTGCGTTAAGGGTCCCTTTACCCCCCGATCTGCACAGGTTCAGATGCATCTGTTCCTTTGGAGGTAACATTTGGTTTAACCAATACTCGATTCTCGAATTTAGCTCGATCAGCCTTTCTATTCTGAAGTCGGTGGTCTAACTGGACTACTAAGTCTATATATTCTGCGCAATCCTGGGGTGGGTTCACAACCTGGGCCAAAACATCTTTGAGCTCACCCCGCAGCCCACGATGAAATAATGTAATTCGTTTTTCCTCTGGCTAGCCGGTTTCCACCCCTAACCTATTGAAGGTTGCGATATAGGTCAGCAGATCCTGAGTGCCTTGTCACAGGGATAAAAGTTCGTTATCCAGGGTCTGACCCTGTGAATGTCTGGCAAATAGTTTTTCCATGCTCAGTTGAAAACCTTGAAAATCCCGAAGAAGAGGGTCATCCTGGTTGACCAGCGGGATGGACCAATCTGCTGCGCTGCCACTAAGGTATGATAGTACAAAGGCTACTTTGGCTTGGTCGTTTGGGAAAGCCCCAGGTCTGCATAGAAAGTGCAAGCAGCACTGGTTCATGAACACTGCAAAGCTTTTCGGGTCCCCAGCAAAACGATTGGGTGGAGCTAAAGGAATGCTCCCTGGTAGCACCACTTGCACAGGATTGCTCGATGAGACAGGAGTTGGATTCCCCCTGAGTCCAGGTAGTGGTGTTTGGCCAGCTTGGCTTTGCAGCAGTTTTCTAGCAAGATCATCAGTGCGGTCCTTTGACATAATCAGTTCTCTCCTGAGGGCATTAGTTTCTTGGCGTGCGGAGTGCACCTCTGCCCGAAGTTCCCCTAACAATTGGGCTAGTTGGTTGGTTTCAGAGGTTTCCATTACACCCGGGTGGGGATTTGTAGGTAGGCTTTGCGTTCTGTTACGCTCACCTGGTTCCCACAGGGGCGTCGATCGAACCCAGACAACAGCTGCCTCCACCAACGTGAAGCGTAGGGCAAAGATGGCTGTCTGGACGGACCCGCCTAGTCTCGTGTGCTTGACTCGTAGGAATATTCTCCTGTAGATGGAGAAAGGGATTTAGTCCCATGGATTTGAGTGCAGACCCCTCCCCACTGCTCCCGCTCTCCCCGCTGGCCACCTCCGATATTCCCACTTAGTGTCCTCACCTTATGTTTTTAATGGATGAGCTCTCCATCCTGCATGGCTTGCAGAGGCGCGTAGATACCAGTTACTTCACTGGTTTGGGGTATTGGAGTTCTGGAAGATTATTGACTCCGGAGTTTACCAAGTTTAAAGAGTTCAATATGTCCAATGCTCACTCTTGCACCCCTTGGTGATTTTGCGGCAACAAAAACTGTCTGAAGATTGCTGGTGGCGTTCAGGTAAGAGTCTGTATTACCCAACACTATCCGGTAAAGTTGCGTGAGTTTAACTTGTTGTTTTTTCCTCCCTTCATAGATGCGGCGTAAGAAGATGCAGCGTATTGAAGGATAATGCCTCCGGTGGTAAATCAGGTAAGCCTTGTGGTAAAATGATTGTCTTTGTAGTCTCTCTAGGCTCACCTCGCTATTCCATTCTCTTTTTTCCCCAGGTGTTGAAGATCGCCAAAGAAAATGATGGAGGCAGCGCTGAGTCGAAGATGCTGTGGACGGATCAAAATGGAGCGGCGCTGCAGCTGCGAAGCGACGCGTGTCTAAGTAATGTCCCTTCAGGCTCAGAATGATGCAAGATCCTGAATCAGGTAAGGAATTAGATTGATGTCCGTAACCTAACCTCTTCTCCTATTTTCCCCTTTCTTCTAGGCGCTCCGGATGCGAGGCGGGCGTGGCAGAAGACTGGATGCAGGTTCGCAGGCACGGTGAGCGTTACGCTGCAGAATGCAGAATAACGCGAAGCGTGTGTTATAGATCGGGCGTGGTTTAAATAGCCTCAAAAGTAGTCCCAAGTAAGAAGTCCCTAGAACCACAGCCGAGTAAAAAAATAGTCCTTGAAGAAAAATAGTCCCTTCCAGGTCTCACGTTGGCCTGGATGCATGTGCAGCATGGTCTGCCTGAGGTAAGTGATGACTATGAGCCTGGCACCTTAGGCGCCAGGACTGATTCCTACTAAGAGCCTGGCGCCTAAGGTGCCAGGACTGAACCCAGATAGCCCTTAGCCAGGGCTTCTGAGGTTTTACTAAATGTCTGGATATCTGCTTCCGGGGCGGATGGGCTTGGTCCAGATGCCCGGGGGTAGGCATCATGACAAGATTGGTAAATTTGTTTGTAAAAGGAACTAAATTCATCGCCCCAGAGAATCCCTGTAAATTCCTTGCAATACCTGACATTGGGTATTTTCCCCCACGAACACCTGAATGAGTTGCTCCAGTGTCCACACGAAATAAAAATACCTTGCGTCCTAATGTCACCTTGACCATTGGTTCCTCCTGGGCGTCTGGTGTCACTGATAGTACTGAACACATCAGGTCACTCTGTGGGATGTCCTATTGTGGATATAAATGAATACATGTACCTGTGAAACGATTTCCTCCTACCACAGTCACAATCCCAAATGTGGGTGCATGTGCTTGCTGGGTTCCTTTAGTCACATTCCGTTATGGTACCACGGCCTGTTGTGCCTGTGCTTGCTGTGTTTGTACCTCTTGTGCTTGCATAGGTACTTGCGGTAAATGCCCTTGTGGAGATTGCATTTTTAATGGTGCTTGCTGCATTTGCTGTGGTTCCGGTGCATACGTCTGAACCTGTATGTGATCTTGTGTAAAATAGTCCTGCGGTTCTGTATTACATTGTGCAGCATAGCCCATCCCCCCTGTTGGATGGGCTATGCTGTTGTTTTGCTGCATGCTTCCTCTGCTTCTACATGCTCTAGCTATGTGTTCTTCTCTTCCTTAATTCCAGCACTGTTGTGGTTCTCCGCCATTAAATCCTCCTCTTCCCTGAGGGGTTTAAAATCCCCCTTGTCCTCTGCTAGGCCCCTTTCCTCTTCCTCTTGGCCAAACACTGTACCCACTCTGATCTGTGGGATGTGCTACATTGTTTTGCTGCACTGATTGCATCTCCTGTGTCACGCCTCCTTCATTGCTCATCAACACTGCTCCCTCCATGGCTATTTTTGACAACTTCTTCTGAACTAACTTAACTTCATCCGCTTTCTATTGTCAGCTTTATTCGTATTCTTAGCCTGCATTTTTCGGCAGTGATACACGAATGACAATTGTATTTCTGGCCATGGCTCTGCTTCCATTGCCATGTGAGGAATTGACTGGATTCATAAGTCCACTATTTCTCACGTGACCATTAAACGTAGCGATGGTTCCCGCATTCCAGCGCAGCCTGTTTCCTTGCAAATTCACCACAGGGTTACAGACCAGTCTGGCTCCAGGGCTCGATTGTTTCATTTGACAGTTCTTTATGAGCATAGGATGACCACTTACCCCAGATGATTTTAATTTCAGCAGGGGATTGTACTCTGCCAAGCAATTATTCGTACAAATGAAATTAATTCGGCTCCTAAATGTGCCATTAGACCAAGTCACTTCATCCATAGCTCCTTGCACGCTAAGCAAAGCCAGGTCAAACTCAGACAATGCTGCCAGCCGCTCCCCTGCCCTTAGACCAGACCTCTTTCATTCGACCTCCTGTCATATCCTCTATCTCTGTCTGTCTATCTTGCGTATCCTTCCTCTCATCACGATGTTTACTTTCATTGTGTGTCAATATATATTTACGTTCTCTTCTTCTCCTCTCTTCTGCATTGCCCTATTGTCCCCACTGTTATAAGTGGAGGGCTTGTATGTCGGATTAAGGTACCTCGTCGCTGCTTTCAATTCCTTGACATTATAAAATCCCTTCTGCTCTGTATCTACGTTCTTGTTTTCAGGAGGGGAAAGAGAAGCTGAAGGTGTTACATCCTCCCCTTTATGCTGATTAAGCATCAACTCCTTCCCCGCTGAATCTTCTTTCTCACTCTGGTACATCTTCCATAGCTCTAAAACAGGCAACCTTTTGTGTAACTTCTTTCCCTTATATGTAGAATACAAATACGTTGTGATATGCCGCAATACTGTTTTTGACAACAAACCCTCCTGAAGCCACGGCATGAGTGTCTTATTGGTCGTGCCTCAGACCCATTACGAATGCTATTTCCTTATCTTAACTGTGTATCTTGACAATGTCCTGCATAAGTGCAAAAGAGGAGTTTCCCTCATGGTGACAAGTTGATTTTGACTGTCTATACTTACCCGATATTTTATTCCTCTCTTTATATTAATAAATATACCACACTGATCAATTTGGGCAGGCACCATCAATTGCTGCTTGATTATCTGAAAATCAAAATATTGTATCTGCTTTTAAAACTCTACACAATGTTCTTTTTGTTACTTCGCACACACTGCTCAGCGGTTCTGAAGCACTGGTCGAGGCGTCTTCGACAGCTTTAGCGACTGCGGCGTAACAATAGTCAGCGGTGCAGTCAGTTGCAGCTCGAGGCGCTTGACTGGCTTGAAAATGTCCTTTAAGGCTGATGTTGGTAGATGATTGTTGATGCCCTTCTCCTAGCTATTTCACTGGGCTTGAGTCATCCTTTAAGGTGAATGGCCCAAAGCTGAGGAGTATGTTGTAGGCAGCTGCCTTGTCCTTGGTTTATGGTTCAGAGACTTTCTGGCACTTCCCACCTGGGAAGCTTGCTGCAAGCCTAGCAGGACATGCTGAGTGCTGCCTGGGTACCGGTTCTGGAGCTGCTAGAGGGTCCTCTGGATTCGGTATCTCCCTCTGTTCCCTGGGAGGTGTTTAAGGGAGGGATCTTGCTGCCCTCTTGGAGGTCCTGGCCTTCCTTCACTGGCAGAAGATGTCAGGCAGACTGTACCTTCAGCCAGGATCCAATGATGAGTTCCTCTTGCTACTCCTTGCAAAGTCTTCAGGTGATCTCCCAAAATGGGGGCTCAGCCCTCTTTTAAAATCAAATGGGCCACAGTGATTGGTGTGGGCTAAGCCTACCTTAATTAACCAATCCTATATCCCCAGCAACAATCGCCTGTGTGTGTGAGGTCATAACCAGAGTGCTTTGCAACAGAAAAGGTAAAGGAGTAAAAACATGTAATACTAAGTCCCACGCATCTTCCTGTCTGTTGTGGATCAAAGGGTCTCTCTGGTTAATGGAGCTCTCTGCGGTTCCTGTTTAAAGCGGCATGTCTCTCTTGAAGCTGCAGCGAGATCAGACCTTCGGGTTCTGTCAAACCACATACTCAGACCTTCTGAATGGGATATCCCTGCGGGGATGACTACTGTAAACACGCAGTCCCAGACATGACATTTCCCTGTCAGTCGATACTGAGGGTGGGAGCTGGCATCAGGTTGACACAGCTGCATATAAAAGGTTGTTGTGGGTTCCTGTCTCCTTTGTTAGCCTCTGCAGCCAGGCCACGGTCCTAGGTCAAAAGACCTTTTACTTTTTTCCAAAAGGAAAAAAGACCAATTAAGAAAGACCACTCCGTGACTGCACGGGGCGGCCTCTCTAAATCTGACTGTCTAGCCCTGCTGCACACGAGTGCGCGCAGAGGCTGACAGGCATGTGTCACCCAGCGGACTCGACATGGGAGTGACAGGTAAGGCTGTAAATGTATGTCTGTGTGGGGAGAATGCGCGTTGGGATGTGAGAAGGGGGTGGGGGTAGGGAGGGGTTGGGGAAAAAAACGATTAACGAGAGAATGAGTGAGAGAGGGAAGGGATGGTTAAGGAGGGGGGTTTAATGTAATACTGCATTTTAAAGCCTGTACAAAAACGGCCAAACAAAATCGGTCTTTTTTGTGTTTTGGCTTTAAAATGCTGGATTATGACAAAGAACCCCATGCCCCCATGTGCGCCTGTTTGAATTACCCTGATTAGTATGCAAAATGCTGCCTCTAGTTACAGGGCTCAATAAAAGGGCAGGGCGGATCCATAGAGCTTTTGTTAGTTAGGCTGTCCAACGCAGGGGGAAGGTTTGGCCCTCCCCCTTCTGGAGATGCTAAATGCACTACATTACAGCGAGTGCAGCAGACTTTTTGCCTCCGATCAGTGGCTACATTCCTGTTGCTACACTGTGGTTTAACTTATGTGATATGAGCCATGCTTTCAGCAGTGGGTACATGTGGGAGATCAGAGTTGCTTCTGGTGGTGCTGGAAGCCTCTGGTCTGCAGGGCAGGTTTGCTGAGTGAGGACCCTTTACCATAGAAACGTCTGGTGCATTCAAAGGTTTGGAGATAGGAGTATAGATCATTGGAGGCACGCTGGCCCTGCAAGCACCCTGTAGGTCGGTGGAGCATGACCCTGGGTAGCGGGCAGGCGCATTGTCTGGCGGAGTTAGATATGGCAAGATAGGGCGGGGTGGGGGAGAAATGGAGTTGCTTTGGGGTAGGAATATCTAACACGCAGGTGAGGCGAACAGATTTTGCAGACACTTTTTTCCTATTGGAAGTGATGGTCAGCACGTTATTCACAGAGGTCACGCTAGATGACAGCTCTTTGGGTTCTATTACCAAGGGTCTTGCCACTCTCTAGTCCGGTAGTGACCACCTTGAAGCTGTGGCGAGACCAGACTTTACGGCTCCATCAACCCACATACTCCTATCTTCTAAATGGAGTCTCACTGCGGGGTTGATTACTGTAAACACGCAGTCCCAGATATTACATTTTCCTGTCAATTGATACTTAGGGTGGGGCTGGCATCAGCTTGACACAATTGCATATGAAAGGTTGTTGGGGTTTCCTCACTCCTGTGCTAGCCTTTGCAGCCTGTTCGAATTACTCTGTGATTAGTATGTGAATTGCTGCCACCAGCTACAGGGCTCAACAAAAGGACAGTGCGGATCCATGGAGCCTTTGTTAGTTAATTAGGCTGACCACAGCAAGGGGACAGTTTGCCCCCCCCCCTTATGGAGATGCATTTTGTACCCCTTCTGTTGATCCCAACTAAATATGACAGGGAACACTGCACTGAGGGCTGTGTCCACCCAGAGTACACAAGTCTATGTTTATGTTGTACGGTGAGCATAGGAAAATGTGTGTAGATTAGCCTCACACATGTTCCGGAGGTTGATCTATCATCATTCAAGTATATTTGAAATTTCAAAAAAGGCCAGGCAAGCGCACACCCACCTTGCAGATGGTTGAATTCCTCACACCAAGCCAAAATAATAGACAATTACCTCTGCAGCAGGTGCATTAACCTTAATAGCTATCGCGCCGCGATTGGCACCTGGGAAATGTAGGTGTGTTACAGAACACTACAAGAGATGCATACACTGGGTGAGCCGAACTTCCCAACAGACTGGGCCTCAGCCAGTTCTGCATGGGTTTGGCAGTGAAAGTCTTGCTGACATGTGGAAGGACTTCAGGAGACTTAGAAACCGGCCGAAGCCTGGGTCTGGGGTACAGCTGGTCACTTGCCAGGCACGTGAAAGGCAGAGGCCATGCCAGAAGAATGCCATGGCCAGCTGTCTCCCACAGCAATGACGTGTCTCAGATTGCTCCCGACTGTCTACCACACAGAGTACTACTTCCGTTACATGTGTGTACTGTGAGAATACAAGTACTGCATCTCCATTTGAAAGTGTAGGTACTGTCCCACTAAAAGTGCATGTCAGTGCTACTGCGGGAAGGGTAAAGCACCAGCCCTGGACTGCGCTGCTAGCGATGAGTACAGCAGCCAGTACTCCCAGACCAACATGGTACCACAGCCTTGCTGAGAAATGAGGAGCAGTCTGCCATCAAACACAGAGCATCCCAGGTGCCCCTCTGAAAAGACTAACAAGCACCGCCAACAACTTTAAGATGTACAGTAAAACAATACTAAACAAATAAATAAATAAATAAGGCGGACTCGCCTTTCCTCTTCCCTTAATAACCCCACCTGCAGAACTCGCTCATCAGGTAGCGGGCATGAATGGAACCCTCCAGCTGTTTCGCAGTCATGCTCAGGGGCGAGTTACACACAAGCATGCGTTCATCGCAAAAGGAAGGGCACTCACAAGACAGAGGGGCGGGCCGCGGCCTGCAAACACTATGCCCCGCGTTCACGCCTCCGTATTCCAACACCTCGCCTTCCCATGTAAAATAACCTCCATTTAAAAAAAAAAAAAACACTTTTACGCCCTGTATAGACACATTCAACGCCAAATGCTTTTCACAAATAACAAAAGCCATACAGAACAGCTCGCCGAGAAAGGTTCTCTTAAAACACTCACCCACAACCTCAAGGCACGTATTGTGCAGCCTCCGAAACTTCCAGAAAGCGCGCTGTGAATTGCACAGAAAAATGCGCTGCAAAACGGAGTGCCTTTAAAGCATTTTAGAAAAGCGGCTCCCGGCCCCTGCTGCGGCCTCCTTCACAATAAGAGACGCGCTGCACGCCCAGCTGTGCAAGAAGGCACGTTCCCAGAGAGCTCCACAGTGGGCAAGGTCTGCGCTGGGAACGCCGAGAACCAGAGATTACCTGGAAAATCAGGGACCCTGAACCAGGGGCACCACCCAGACACCCCAAATAACCAGAAGCCGAAGAGCGGCTTCAGGAATCCAAGCTTTGCCTGCATTTTTAATCCAGTGATAGATATTGAAGGCTCTGTCTGGAGCTCCTGTAATCCAAGCTGTATGTCCTTATGTCCCTGCAGAAGGTATTGGGGTGTCGATGCACCCCAAAGACCCCTACTTGCAGCATCAAGACCAGTACCGGCGGGGGCCGGGGCACATCCAAAGCTCCGAGGACCTTCTGAGATATGCCAAAGGCTGGCACAGGTGTGGGAACAACTGTAAGAAGCCCAGACACCCCTCGAGGAGAGCACCACATGCAGAACTCAGAATCCTGGCTGTGAGACAGCAGAAGCATCCAACCAACCCATGATAGAAGTGCAAGAGGCACCCCAGTACCACTGCTTTTCATTGGATATAATATGGCATTTATAACGCGCCTATACACACGTGTTTCAAGGCACAACGAGGCAAGAAAGGGGAACAGAGGGAAGACAGACAACGATCTTACTAGGCCACGTGACACTGAGATTGCGCAAGGGGGGAGGGAAAAGTGCCAGGAGAGGGGGAGGAGGAGCAAGTGCAAGACATAGGATCACAAAATCGGAAAACAAGAAGTGAGGCCAGCAGGTGGCAGTGCAGGGGTAAGTGCAGACATCAAGTGTTAGACAAGTGCAGGTAGGGCTCCAGGCCACAAGTCGGAGCCACTGAGAGGTAACGGAAGGACTGATGGACCATCTGGAATTTATACTTTTTGATTTCTTTAAAGCCCCCTTCCTTCACTTTCAAAGTGCACCCCAAACCTTGGGCCCCTTTGTCTTGTGAAATAACGCTACTTCAACCCCGTTTTCGAAGTTTGGTTGCCTGTTGCTCATGATCCTGGCAGCCTGCATTGTGTGTCTCTACCGGTGCAGGTGGGTGGGTGGGTCCCAGCTCTGCAGGTCAGACAGGTTATGACCTTGATATTTGAAAGAATGTACTTGACTCAAGTTCTGGCCTTCCAGCCGCTTTCTGCCAACACCCACCTGGCAGCAAAGGCGTATACAGGATTGCAAAGCAACTGGGGCGCTGCTGAGTGGTAATTTGCCGACTTTGGGTGGGCCTTGCCCGCTGAGGCCCTAGCCTAGCCGCAGCATTGTTGATGGTGGTCAGACTACCATCCAGTCACAGCAGAATATGTGTACCATCGCCAGCATACCCCTACAAGCATGTGCCAGGATGGACAGCTGTGCAAGTCTAGTTGCTATGGCAAAGGTGCTGAGATTCTGCAAGATGGTGGACATGAGGTAAAAGGATGGTGCATTCTTGCCAGCTGCCGATGGAAACTAGGGTCCTTTGAACATGGGTGATGTAGAGCAGCTTCCAAAAGAAAGCCCCTCTTTAGGACCAGTGCTGCACCACTCCACTGTTGGGAGACCACAGTTGTATCAGTGGATATCGTCCCTTGGGTAGAATAACTTGTTTATCTGGTCTTGGTCTTCTCTTTCCAGATGAGCCGTCCATTGCTCTCGAGTTGAAGTCGAGCTATATAAAACACAAATACAAAATACAAATACAAAACACAAATACAAAACACAAGTACAAAACACAAAATACAAAACACAAGTACAAAACATAAATACAAAAAACAAATACAAAACACAAACACAAAATACAAATACAAAACACAAGTACAAAACACAAACACAAAACACAAACACAAATACAAAACACAAATACAAAACAAATAAAAAATACAAATACAAAACACAAATACAAAACACTAATACAAAAAACATACAAAACACAAATACAAAACATAAGTACAAAACACAAATACAAAACACAAATACAAAACACAAGCACAAAACACAAATGAAAAACAGAAATACAAAACACAAATACAAAATACAAATACAAAACACAAGTACAAAACACAAACACAAAACACAAACACAAATACAAAACACAAATACAAAACAAATAAAAAATACAAATACAAAACACAAATACAAAACACTAATACAAAAAACATACAAAACACAAATACAAAACATAAGTACAAAACACAAATACAAAACACAAATACAAAACACAAGCACAAAACACAAATGAAAAACACAAATACAAAACACAAATACAAAATACAATTACAAAACACAAGTACAAAACACAAACACAAAACACAAATACAAAACATAAGTACAAAACACAAATGAAAAACAGAAATACAAAACACAAATACAAAATACAATTACAAAACACAAATACAAAACACAAATACAAAACACAAATACAAAACAAAATCCAAGCTGGCTAACATGAAATGCATTAATCCCCTCCCACATCCCCAAAATTAAATGTCATTGAAAAATGTTAATCACCAAAATTGTCAAAATCTGAAAACACACCGACAATATGAAGAACGCCATCAATCACCCCAAAACCTTCTTGCGGCACACCAAAGCAGAACTCCTTTAAAAATCTCCCCAACTCAGACCTTTCCAACATGACACCACCCCTCAAGGCCAATGAATGCCATGAGGATGTCATCTCATTTGCCATAATCAAATCTTTCTGGGCCAGTTCTCAACCCCTTCTCACCATAGAGTCAAGATCGTCCTCGCCCAAACCATCTTCCCAGAAGCACTTAATATTTCCTTGGCAGTTCCTCCCCTTATGATACAAATTCCCCTAGCCCCACATGACCTGGCCAACAACCAACCCAGCACTAACCCATGCTTTATAGGGATGTAAATCAAGAAAAAGGTGTTTGCCACCATTTAGGACAAGATCACCAATGACCTTCTCACCCACCAACTACCAATACAGGACTGAATGTCCAGCACCTACCAGAAGCTCCAACCAACCATAACAGAATACAACCTCCTCGACAAAGATAAAAACGTGCAGTGTTCCAGTAATGTCTCTCACAGATGCAGACAGGAGGCATCTCCCAATAACTCTTCCCTCACCCCAAGTCACTTGACTTTGTCATCAATAGTGGCCTATCCATCACAGTCAGTGTAAAGACTGGAGGGGGTATCTGTACTTCTGTAAACAGAATTCCCAGCCAAGGTTCTCTATATTGTAGAATGGACAAGCAACCAAAGCTTAAGCACTCAGAAGGAGATGTGGGCTGTTTCTTAAGTACAATGAATCCCCAGGCCGCCACAAAGGAATGCCCACACACTATGCTAAGTGATAACACAGCTTCTTTATATACAATAAGGTTGCTACCAAAATATATACATATAAATAACAAAACGTTGTGCTTTGGCAATACTATTCAAAGAATGGCTAATAAATACACTCTATGTGGTACCACGCCATAATTAAATTCAGTAGTGAATGCACCAACTGCAGACAGTTTTAAATAGGCATGTGAATTCTTAAATGAGGTGCAAAAGCATAGAATAGGGAAGAAAGGCAGGTTAGTTATGAACAGTGGCAGAATGCTTTCTTTAGACTAGATACACAATTCTGTTCGAGGATCCCCCACCTGGGCAACCTGTAATGGAAAAAGGTAGGGAGTAACTTATCTTGTCTTTTACAGCCATGTCCAAAAATGTTCACTAACCCTCTGTTTTCTTCTTAAAGGTTCTTCCACCCCAAAGTACCTGAGAGGCCACAGGAGAACAGGAGCCAAGACGAATATGGGACCACTTGTGAAAAGCAAGTGCCAAGCACCATCCAAGCTCCAACCACTCCTTTAGTAGTACCACAGTACACTCCCAGTAGTAGTAACAGGTATGTTCACGCCAAAATATGTGACGTATGGAGAAAAGATAAACCACCAGAGATCCGCAGCGGGCTCTGCCCAGTGCCTATCAGAGTAACTGCACCTATTGAAGTACCGATCCCTAACAAAACCTGGACAGTAAGGGACCTATTGAGAAAACCATATCTACAGGCAAGACAAAATGACGTTTGTCAGAATGTAATACCCGAAGAAGCCAGGAAGATACTAAGGGAAGACGAATGGTGACGTCATAAGAAATCGGACTGACGCACATATAGAGGATATAATGACCTAAGAATACTGACAAAGAGACGAAATACCATGAATAAGTTACATCTTGAGCCTAAGATGAAGATATCGATGTCAAGATGCAGAAACCTATGCCATATGCACGATGAAGATGTTAAGTTAGTTTAAAGGTTTACAGATGCAGGAAACCGCAAGAAACAAATAAATCGTGAAAATTGCTTATGCTTAGTAGTAAAATAGATTGCAGCAGGCGCCAACTATACATATATGTACTTCAAAAACACTTTATAGATGAGTGAAAATCCACTACGCACATGAGCAGAATTGAACAAAGGTTACTAAAGGTCTCAAGAGGAGACTGTAGCAGCAAACAAATTGAGAATTAAGACAGAGAGAAACCCAGCTGAAGGTAACCATGCCAAGAAGCCAAGGTCATATCGGGTTGGAAAAGGCCAACAGTGGATACAATTAAAGAGAAAATAACAGAGTATCCTGTTCAGAAAGGTCAAGATAAGCCTGAGTGAAAAAGACTGAATGCTTTGGCAAATAGTTGCATTCTTAAAAACAAGTAAAGGGAAGGTAACGGAGGGAGGTGGGACAAAAAGAAACATCAGAGTAAGAGTATAATGTATATATAAGGGGAAAATATTGACTCGAGGGTGGCCGAGCAATATAGAGAGATACCAGGAGTGTCCAAGATAAGAGTATACGCCCAAGTTCCTAGGTTTTAAAGAGCGCTAGAAGAAGCCTTCATTTAAGGTCCTGAATTGATAGGATGACGTAGATGACCAGATCGATTAAATACGATCTGAAAGAAATGGGCTTGAATTCCATGTCGGAATACAAATTAAGGGCAGGATGCATCTGAGGAAGCAGATGGCATGACATTTGTGTGGCTGGCTGAAGTCTGTCTGTTTTATGTGTTTTGGTAGATCTATGGCGTCATAAGGTGAAAATAGCATGAAAATTGCACGATTCTAATGAGAAGATGTTGGATGGCATGGATTGATGGTTGAAGTTAACAAAAATAAAAGTGAAATTATTGTTGAAAAAACGGGATTGGAGCTTGCGACGATTGGTGCTCCCTCATATTGTTGATCTTGTTTGTGAAATGTAAAGCATAACAAAGTGTTATATAAGGAGAGGATAAACAGGTTACGCATGGAAGACGTTACCCCATTGATACACATGTGCAAACAGCTGCCAAAGCATGCACCCAAGCTTAAAAAGTACAGTGCAGAATAGGTTAAAGGGACCACAAACAAAATGTTTATGCCATGGCCACAAGGTGGATTGCTTTCTAAAACGGTCCTGCAACACATGACAACATATTTGCATGCCACGTATACTGGAAAAAAGTTAGGCAAATGCCTAGCTAGTTTAGAACTTTGAAAAATGTACCAAGAGGAAAAGGAGGAGGAGCCACCATTAGATTGGATACTGAATATATGTACAGAAGGGGGTAAAGAGCCTTTTACGCCACCCGCCCCATCTGAAACCAAAAGCAAAACTAGTAATGACAAAGGATTATACCCGTTGAGTGAACTTAAAGCAGCAGCGGGATACAGTAATCTGTCATACGAGTCGCCTACGCAAAGTAGTGATGAAAGCCCAGAGAAGGACAGAGAAAGGGATATTACCTCCAAAGTCCCAAAGGACAAGGAGGGACGCAAAAAAGAAAAAGGAGAACAAGCACAAGCAAGTACATCTCTAGATACGGGAAGAGAGGGAAAGAGATGGAAAGGAGATGAGGATAGGACTCATGAGAGGGCATTTGCATAGAACGAATGGATGGGAGGTCAGATTTTATTGAAACTTGATGGTAAAGGCATTGAGGATATGAGACAAAGGGGAGAACAAGATGAATTAGAAACAGAAGAGAAGGAAAAGGGGAAACGATTAAGAGATGAAGGGGCTAAGAAAAAAGATAAGCCGAAACAAGAGCAGTTATATCGAGATGAGCAGGTCAGAAAATAGGAAAAGGCAGAAGAACAAAGAAAACACAATCAAAAGCAGAGAACAGCTGATGATCAGGATAGAATAGAGCAAAGGAGAATAGAAGAAGAACAAAAGATACAGGAGAAGAGAATAAAAAGACGAAGAGATGAGGAAATGCGAAGAGCAAATGAACAAAGAAATGCGAGAAAGCAAGTAGAAGATAGCGTCAGAGACGAACCGCGGAAGACTAGAGGGTTTGATGATGACATAGAATGCAAGCGAAGACAAAGAGCATGGGATCTCGAGTATCTGGAAAGAGAGGTTAAAAAAACAGATGCAGTGGTAGACTGGGAAGATATAGAGAATTCTTTCCTGAGTACGATTCAGTACCAGGCACGTCTAGGGCAAATATAGAAGATGACTTCGACACCAGTAGCATCAGAGAGATGATTGATAGAATATATGACTAGATGGGGCTAGAAAAGGTACCCCAAAGGGAAGGAGAGGATGAACGTCTTGAGAGCACCCAGCTGTACAATACTGAGGACGCCTCCCAAAGTCGCAGAAATAGAGAGCTGTCATTAGATAGGCTGACTCTAAATAGAAATAAGGAGGATGAGAGAAGTTGCACGAGTTGGGAACAGACAATATTGGACGCAGAAAGAGAAGAATGTGAAGAAAGAGAAGACGCGAAAGACGCTTCTCTAGGGGAAAGGGAATAAGATGGTCGGATTCTAGTGGGTCTGCACCTAAGGCATCGGAGTTAGCCATATAATCAGATCGGCATGAAGGAGTATCATACGGTCAGAGGGGGGTGTCTCAACCACCATATGTGAGCGGATTACGGACATTGCCAGGTAGACGGCGATGTGGGAATATTACCCCTGCGGTAGACAGAAAAATGATGAGATAGGAACATGTGTCCCAGTTCCCTTTACTAGAAAAAGGAGGAACAAGGCCACAATATATACCTTGGCCACACATGGATAGAGAAAATCTGAAAAAAAAGCTCCCAATGTTGACATCGGGAGCCGGAAAATGGATACATGAATTAGAAAAAAATGACAGGAGGAAACACGTTAGCTATAGGGGATATTAAGGGTCTTTTAATCACCATATTCGGTGATAGAGCTGACGATGTGTGGACACGTGCAGGTTACCCTGGGGTGAGCACAGTTAATACTGCGCATGATGGAGCACTGTTTAACAATTGCAGAACCACAGTCTGGAAAGCACTTCGAGTGCTATACCCAGACACTTCTGATATGGGAGCTTTAATGACATGCAAGATGAAGGAGTCAGATGATCCGTTGCTTTACATTCAGAATTTCCAAGACGCCTGGATGCTGAAAACTCGTGAATCTTGGGGAAAATCTATACCTGTGTTTTACCATATATTATGTCAAGGGCTGCCAGAACAGCTACAGAAGCAGCTCAGAAATTGGTAGGGATTGAGGCTAAGACATGGTCTGAAATACAGTTGACCATCGCGCACTACTGCAGATTGCTGCAAGAGAAGAATCGCAAAAAGGATGCTGCAAGAAAAGGTGAAGAGGCTAAATTAGTGCAGAAAAAATTATCAAAGTATGCCATTGAGGGGGCAATGATAACTAATACAGATGGATCAAACATGTAGCAGGTCAATAGCCAAAGACAGTTTGATCAAAGCAATAGTGGGTTGTACCCAAGAGGAAGAGGCTTTCGAGGAAGAGGATGGCAGAGTAATCATGGAGGTTTTCAAAATAATCAAGGAGATTTCCAAAATATGCAAGGTGGTAACTAGGATATGCAAAATGGGCAAATAATCAGACCACCGCCAACATGTTGGACGTGTTAAATGACAGAGCATCTGGCACGCATGTGCAGAAGTCAAGGAATGGTGCAAAATGACCAATTCACAAGAGGAGTGATGGTGAATCCATCTGTGTTCTCGCAGCAGGATGGAAATGGAGTTGCGCAGAATCACACAGTGTAGCAGCAAGCGCCAAGAGTGCAGTAAAGCTTGCCGCAGCAGAATGTGACAAATTTTCCACAGGGACAGTCTTAACAGTCCCCAATGTAACTGTCACAAACAACAGGTACAGGATAGGCACTGAATTCTGGAATAAGAGATGCCTATGTATTATACCCATTGAAGCATTTCACAGTGATTGACTTGAAAAATGCATTTGACTCAATCCCATTGCACAAAGATTCACAAGATTTGACATTGTTTACGTTCAGACAAGTTTGTCTGAAAAGCACAAGGCTGCCTCAAGGTTATTGTGAGTCTCCTTCGATTTTCAACAGGGTCCTGCAGATGGACTTAAGCAATATTGCATTAGACAGTATTGTCTTGCTATACGTGGATGACATTCTAATTTGCAGCACAACAGAGGAAAAGTGCAGACACGATTCTATTCAGCTATTAACTATACTGGCTGAGAAAGGATATAAAGTTGACAAAGAGAAGTTACAGTATTGCCAACAAGAAGTGTTGTACATAGGCCAGTTGATCTTGTATGAGGGGAAAAAGGTTACCCCTGAAATAGCTGCAGCCATTTGAAAAACAGCCAAGCCACACACGATAAAACAAATACAGAGTTTTCAAGGATTATGTAATTATGTCAGGGCATGGGTTTTTGACCACAGCTCTTATACCAGGCCCTTGTTACAAGCTTTAAAGAAAGCACAAGCAACGAAAGAAAGAATTGTGTGGGCCGAGACCATGGAAGAAGGGTTTGGTGAACTAAAAAAGGCCATTTTCACGTCACCAGTCTTAGAGATCCCCAATTATGCAGAGGAATTTTATCTTTTTTCACACACAAATGGCAGTGTTATGACAGCAGTACTCACACAGAAAACCATGTTGGGGTACAAGCCCCTTGCATATTACAGTGGGAATTTAAACCCAGTAATAAGGGGCACTTCCTTTCAAACAAAGTTTGGATGCCGCAGCGTTCGCCATAGAGAAGGCTACAACCATTGTGATGGGATGCCCAATGACGGTATTCATCGAGCACACATTATTTGCCATTTTAGAGAAACCAAAAGACACATTGACATCTCAGAGAGCTTCTACTTATGAAGTGGTCATATCAAATCCAACAATTAAAATAGTTTGATGCAAAATAGGGAACTCAGTTGTTTATAGCAGTCACTGAAGGACAAACTTAATTGCGCAAACTATGAAGAATTTTATGATGAGATTCCCAGAGTAAAAGAAAATGCATTGACTAAAGGAGAAATCGTCTTCGTTGATGGTTCTTCGAGGATCGATCAAAATGAGGGACAGAGATATACAGGTGCCGCTGTGATGAAACACATGGAAAATGGGGAATGTTGAGTACTCATTAGTTCACAATTACCCTCACATTATTTAGCACAAGATGCAGAATTATTGGCATTGATACTCGCGCTCGAGAATCGCGCAGACCAGGAAGTGATGGTGTACAGTGACTCCGCCAATGTGATTTCGACAGTACGCGCAGGCCTAGCACGCTGTAAAAGGAGGGGCTACCTCCGAGCGGATGGCATGCCAGGGCAACACGCAACGTTATTGGACAGGCTCATTAAGGCACGACAATTCCCAGTGGGGATAGCGGTTGTGAAATGCCCCGCCCACACGAAAGGGGCAGATTTTATCTCACGAGGAAATCAAGCAGCAGACACTGAAGCCAAGGGTGTGGCAACTAAAGACGAAACAATCATGAGTGTGGAAATAGTTGATGTGCATAAGAGAATGATTGTTGCACGAAGTGAGCCGTAAGGCGATAGCAATATGGCAAAACTTCAGTTAATACAGCTTCAAGGAGAAGCACCACAGGAAGAGAAGAACCTATGGAAGCAACAAGGGTGTTCTTTAAACCCCTCCGAAAGCTTGTGGCGACAAGACAGCACTGGTAAACTGGTGATGGCTATAGCCTTATTGCAAATAGCACTGGAACAGTTACACTATCCAGCGCACATGACAAAGGAGAATCTAGCAGCAACAATTGCTGAAGGCTGGTTTATACCGAACTTAGCGGAACACGTTGCATTTTTTATGGTAAACTGTATAGTCTGTCAGCAGTTCACGGCTGGGCATACACTATGTGTGATTAGGGGAGTTATCCCAAGGCCTAATGGGCCTTTTCAGCACTTGCATATCGATTATGTCAATATGATTCAAGTATGTAACGGGTAGAGGTATCTAATTGTGGTGTGTCCATTCTCCAGATGGATAGAAGCAGGTCCATGTACACACCCAGAGTCTACCTGTGTGGCCAAGTTCCTGGTGAGGGAGGTGTTTCACATATGGGGAGTGTGTGAAGTGATGAGGTCAGACAATGGTCCTCATTTTTTTAATGCAGTATTTAAACAGATTAGCTTGTTGCTTGTTATAAAGCACAAGTTTTCTTTGGTGTATCATCTTCAAGGGAATGGGATATGCGAGAAGCTCAATGGCTTGTTAAAGGAAAGGATAGCCAAGTTGAAGCTTACTCTGAATAAGGGATGGCTGCACTGTCTTCCACTGGCACTGTATGCACTCAGAAACCAGCCTGGTTCTGACCATCATCTCACGCTGCACCAAATCATGATGGGCAGAAGAATGCGCACACCATTGACACCTCAAAAGAGAGGTAGATGTGATGCTCAGCCAACAGAAGTGTTAGGATTGGAAATGCAAAACTACTTGAATTGCATGATATCTTGTCTTACTGTAATTTCAGGACAGCTGCAGCAACGACAAGAAGGGTGTAGGGCAGTATAGAACACAGAAGGAGATGCTGCAACAGACCAAGTTCCAGAATTACGTGTTCCTCCAATATTCCGTGTGGACACGGTCCTGGTGAGAAATCACACGAGAAAAAAGTGGGATGAGCCAAGCTTCAATGGCACCTTTAGAGTGGAGGATGTCACACCCTCTGCAGTCAAGCCACAGGGAAGAAGAGCTTGGGTCTTCTTGGGCAACATCAATCCATATATCGGAGAAGACC
Source organism: Ambystoma mexicanum (assembly GCF_040938575.1). Taxonomy (NCBI): domain Eukaryota; kingdom Metazoa; phylum Chordata; class Amphibia; order Caudata; family Ambystomatidae; genus Ambystoma; species Ambystoma mexicanum. The sequence goes on along the minus strand of NC_090932.1, from coordinate 1,701,199,614 downwards.
CTCTGCCTGCACCCTACCGGGAAGAGACTACAGACAACGGGGAAGAACCACAGCATGTGCAGACAAGATCCATGACGAGAAAAAAGGACTCATGACCAGCCAAGCAAAGGCAAAGAATATTTGTGTAAAGTTATGGCTTAGTTCTGGACACTTCCTTTGAGCAAAATAAGGGAAGAAGGACATAAAAACATGGACACCCTGTGCATCCGAGTTGCAGGGTGAAGAAGAAGAATTGCACGTATAAGCCACAAAATATCTTGTTGACTTTGAAGTTTGGACTGAGGCACACTGAAGCCATGATAAGAAAAGATATGCCACATTTTTATCAAGGATACATAAATTGGAAGAGAATAAAGTATCCTGACTCTTTCGACACAGAATCCCTATTTGGACTTAGGTATGGTGTCACGCAATAGTGACCACACCAAAGACATTGTGATCTATTTCGAGATAGTATTGAGGTCATACCTGTCATTGGTGGGAAGGCTCACAAACATAACAAGTTTCTTCAAGATCCTGAAAACGAAAAGACAATAAGGAGGCTGCTCACAGTGATTGCAGAGCAGTTTCTTTTGTTCCTGGAGTACAGCGAGGACAAGACAAATGTCCCTGTCAAAAGAGAATAGCAGACTAGCCAGTAATGTATTTTTTCCCTTAATTGAAGACTTTCCAGAACTTGTGGGGAGACATGCCAATGTTGCCATCCCCACTTTCATCAGAGACCCAGCGAACACTACACATCTGAGTATGCTCCTGCATGCAATCGTGATGCAGGTCAAACTTTTTAGTCAGCATCAGAATCACAGGAGAAGAGTGTAAGCTTTCCTTCGAGGGTCAGATTGTGAAGGTGTTGCCAAGGACTTCACTTTTGTTTATGCTGACAAGGAACCAACATGTCGTCTGGAGCGAAACAGACTAGAGGCATAGACTGGGAATTGGTTAACATGGAACATGCACATTAGGATTTGCTGAATTTATTGCCTCACTTGGAACTTTCGTTTATAGAAAAAGAACTGTTTCCAGGGACAGGAGACAGTCTATTATTCGGACAATCAGTCCAGCATTTGTGACCTGCAAGCAAAGCAGGAGAATCCAGATAAAGTGGCAATGTTTAGCATGTATTAAAGAATTCATTTTGCTTCTTTAGATGATCGAGATGGGAAATCAGAACAGCAACGTGGTGCTCCCTCATGAGGAGAGACAGTAATATTGGCCAAGGAACAAATGCTGTAAATTAACCTACAAATGTATTATTTACACATGCATAGTATTCATTATCATACTACTGTCATTGACGATTAGAACTTCATTTTTCATTGGGGCACAAAGCGTTCAGGTTCCCGTACACCCACCTAATGATGTACGCATGAAACCTAAAAAGGTACCCAGACCTTACATAGTAATTCCAGTTTCTAGAAAGAATGATAGAGTGACTGAACTTGAGATGGATGTGATAAACATTGACACACACGTGACACTTATGGTAACAAATGAATTGAAACGCCAGAGACAGGGTTGGTAGAGTAAACCCGAGAAGGGATTGATGAGAGGTACACATACACAAATAATGAGTACATACACGCCTGGTCTAGTGTCTATGCCTGCAGAACCACATTCCAGAAAATGGGGAGAGTTTGGACAGAGCTCAAAAAGAAGCTTTTTACCTAAGGATGTTATAAAACAAACGGAAAAGGAACTGTTAAGGAAACAAAAGACTCTAGAGAATTAACGAACAGAGACAGCACCAACAAGCACACCTGATCCAGTGATGAAAGGGTCAAGCTCAATTCCTGCAATACAATCACGTGCAGAGATAATGGCAGAATCAATATGGACGTTCATAAACAGAGCCAAAAAGAGACAGGAAGACAAGGAAAGACTTACCAGACTTGCTCCTACTGAAATGATACATGCGGACACGCCCAAATCATTGATGGAGATACCTCAGAAACCTCCAGCAAGAAGAAGCTATACGGATGTGTTCAATGATGTGGTTTTAGCAAACTAAAGAAAGACTCTATGAATTAAAAGAAGCACACAAGAAGACAATAACAAATTGAATGTGGACAGCACAACACACTTGGGAAACAACATATGATACCAACATATGAAGGAAGTTGGAAGACGAACTTCAGAGGAAGAATGCTTTGTTTGTGCACTCCTTCCCCACAGCATTTGGAAGTCAAATATCTTTGTAGCTGTTGAAATAGATGTGCATATAGCACACTGCCTATCACACATAGCAATGTGTACGGCCAAAGGGAAGTGATGCTTCACTCAAATGGGCAACTGAAGCAACTGACCCAGATCATTATGTGCAAGACAGAAAGACGAGACATAATGGCAAAACAAAGACTATCGTGATCAGATATGAGAAGTCTGGAGTTAAAGGAGCAGAGAGCAGAAGAGAAACCAACAAAAAGCTGAACGTCAAAGGGAAATCTGCAGAAGAAGCTTGAAGTTCGGAGGACAGAGGTCAAATGCAACTTTGGGGAACAGTGCTTTCTCCAGAAGGATGGGAGAAAGGAGTAGTCATCTGCAGAGCATGGGTGATCATTGGATACTAAAAGGAAACAATTGAAAATGCACAGATGATATGCAAACCATTATGGCCAAGACTTGCAAGACTTCTAATATGGGTCAAAGATAGAGGAGGACCCCTACAGAGAGTGCCATTGGAGAATTCCAAACTGTGCTTCAGAAATAATGGTACAAGAAAAATGGGAGAAAATCAGAACTGTGGACAAATCTTCGATGCTACAGGAATGGTACATGGTACTGCAGTCATCATGGATCACTATTGGGTGTGTGGATCCAAACCATATATCAGATTGCCGAAGAATTGGGGAGGTATATGTACATTGGTGAATGTCCATGTTCCAGCGTTGGTGTTTCCAAAAAGTGATCTGAATATTGACAGTTTCACGAAAGAAGATGCTCACCTAAGAAAGAAGAGATCTATGGAGCTTATGCAGAGAACGAAGAAGGAAAATTATTTCTCTGCAAAATACATTGAAGCTTTCGGCGCTATCCCATATGAACATAGACTGTTCAGTTAGACTTCTTCAGTATTTACCTTGATCTTGATGCCAGGTTGGAGCAAATACTAAATGGTTGCAGATAACCAGATGGGAGTTATAGCAAACCATCAACATGACAATAAAAGGATTCAATGCAATCAAGGATGAGCTAAGAGCCATTCGACAAATGACTCTCCAGAACAGATATGTCCTAGACATGATCATAGCGATGGATGGAGGTGTTTGAGCACAAATCAGAGAATCATGTTGCACATGTATGCCGTTACACGATGACGACAATGGAAGCTTAACAGAAGCCATAGGTATGCTGACAAAACTACAGAATCAGATGATAGATGAAGCTGACGAAGTCGACGATGCCAGTTGGTTTGGATAACTGTTTTCATGGGTTCCTCAATGGATGGCAGATGCATTCAAGTTCCTAGGGGCCCTGTTGGTGATGATATTGCTTGGATTCTGCGTTATCAAGCTAATAATCTCTCAGAGACAGAAAACGGCAAAAAAGGCCATAGGGATGAAAATCATGATTGATGTTGAGTCAGGATGGAAGCCTAAGGACCTGACTGACGACGAAATAAGAGACTTTGTGAAGTCCAGCATTTATGCACCAGAAGGAACAAAGTTCCGGTATGCGAAGAAACATAGAAAATATGTAGGAAAGTGGATCTATTGCAATCCAAGTGGAGAATGTCAACTAATGACATGGAATAAAGATGAGCACGTAAGAACAGCAGGATGTTTGAAGGGTCTTATAAAGATATGGACCCCAAAGGAACATTTCTGCAGACCTAGATGTCTAGATCCAGAGGATGAAATAAAAATGAATGCAAAGAAAGTAGTGAGGGTGGTCGATGAATCGCCCAGAGGGGGAGTGAAAAGGAAGTTCCAAGAACCATCCACACTCCAGCCACTCCCTTAGTAGTACCAGGTACATTCAAGCCAAAATATCTGACGTATGGAGAACAGATAAACCAGCAGAGACTTATCTTGTATTTTACTGCCTTCCAAAAATGTTCAATAACCCTCTGTTTTCTTCTTAAAGGTTCTTCCACCCCAAAGTACCTGAGAGGCCACAGGGGAACAGGAGCCAAGATGAATCTGGGACCCCTTGTGAAGAGGAAGTGCCAAGCACCATCCACACTCCAGCCACTCCCTTAGTAGTGCCAGGTATGTTCACGCCAAAATATGTGACGTATGGAGAACATATAAATCAGCAGAGATCTGCAGCGGGCTCTGCCCAGTGTCTATCAGAGTAACAGCACCTATTGAAGTACCGACCCCTAACAAAACCTGGACAGTTAGGTACCCATTGAGAAAACCATATCTACAGGTGAGACAAAATGACGTTTGTCAGAATGTAATACCCGAAGAAGCCAAGAAAATACTAAGGGAAGACGAATGGTGACATCATAAGAAATCGGACTGACGCACATATAAAAGATATAGTGACCTAAGAATACTGACAAAGAGACAAAATTCTATGGATAAGTGACATCTCGAGCCTAAAATGAAGATATTGATGTTAAGATGCAAAAACGTATGCCATATGCACGATAAAGATATTAAGTTAGTTTAAACGTGTACAGATGCAGGAAACCGCAAGAAGCAAAGAAATCGTGAAGCTTGCTTATGCTTAGTAGTAAAAGAGATTGCAGCAGGCGCCAACTATACATATATATACCTCAAAAAGCACTTTATAGATGAGTGAAAATCCACTACGCACATGAGCAGAATTGAACAAAGGTTACTAAAGGTCTCAAGAGTAGAGTATTGCAGCAAACAAATTGAGAATTAAGACAGAGAGAAACCCAGCTGAAGGTAACGATGCCAAGAAGCCAAGGTCGTATCGGGCTGGAAAAGGCCAACAGTGGATACAATTAAAGAGAAAAAGAACAGAGTATCCTGTTCAGAAAGGTCAAGATACGCCACAGATGGTCAAAGACTGGCAGAATTAAATCAAATACATGAAAATGCATGATGAAGAGGCCGATTTCACGGTGTGCAAATCACGTGACACGGCAGGCAGGAAGGGATGAGACTTTCACACCTGCCACATGGATCCCTGCATTACCCATACTCCTTAGCTTTCTCAGACCAAGAAGCAGACTTGAGGCCAGACTACAAAGAAGTAATTGACACATGAACACTGAGTTGATGAATGATTGTAACATAATTGGAGGGAGGCTGGGGGTGCAGACAAACTCCCTGCAACTGGCTGGTCTTTCTGCACGCTGCTAGACGTGAGTGGAAAAATATGAGTGGGGTTGATGCCAACCCAATCATAGTGGACTGTGTAATCTAGGGTCCTATAGTGAGTAGAACCAATGAGACTTAGAACTTTTAGTGTATTTGTATTTTATTTATTTATATAGCACACAAGGCCCAAGGGCATCCGGGCGCATCACTTAGGTTACAAGCATAATACATAGCAATGTAAGGAGAGCAGTACAGTAAACAATAGGACATTTTTAAGATTATATACAAATTAAAAATTCAAAATACAACTACTTACATATTTACACCAGAGTTATGGCATGGGGAAGAATGGGTGATCAGAACCAGGGCAAGTCTTGGGCGTTTATAGTGACGTTTATAGTGGCCATTTTGAAGGAAGGGCTTAGTTTCCCCACCTGACATTGATTATCCAATCCCCTCTCCCCGTTACCACATACAGTTATAGTAACTATGTTAAAGTTACCTTCCTCTAACCAATCACGTTGCATGTTAGGTTTTTAAGATTGCGTGTCAGTGATGATGAGTTTTTGATATAAATACTGTGTTTTTTCAGAAATTAAGTGGGGTTTAAGGGGGAAGGAAGATCGAGCTGTTGCTGATGTTCATTGAACTCCCCATTTTTTGTACTTGTCATTAAATGGACTCCCTTTACCAAACTATTGATTTTTCATAGTTATTCTGTGCAAGCGTATGAATCTGCATCCCCATCTACCTCGAGGTGCTGCTACTCATCCTAAAGGGCTGTTTGGAGTCCCCCAGTCTTATGGGCCGTCTGGGGTCCATCCAGTTCACCTGGATAACTCCTGAGGCTAGAAGATGCTCTTCCTCATCACAATAACTTTGGTGCCTTGGCAAGCGAATTGGCAGTGTTTCTCGATTTCACTCAACGCTTCCCTTTGAGGATGGACCCGCCTTGCAACAAGGAGCCACTGGGATGCTGAGTCCAAGAAGAAAAATTGAACCAAATTCTTTCTGAAGTGCAGCAGTTTGGCTCTTCACGGTGCTCTGCTATGGTCGATGATTTCCCCCTTCCTAACTAAAAGCTTTTTCGTACCCACCTTAAACCCAATAGTTTAATGTACTCATTTACTTCCTAAACTAGGTTCAGAATCAAAAACACCCCAAATACCAATAGCCTGTATTGGCCATGCCTTTGCACAAGTTGGCAAATATATCAAACTAAGAGACATTGGTGCAGTTAAAGCAAAGTCATTGATTGTCTCCTGTCAGACCTCAGTAACAGAGTGGACAGCAGTTTCTCTCACACCATTGTCTGGATTCAAGGAACAAAAAGGTAAATGGGGGACGAACAGGATAACAAATGGATTACTCAAAACATGGCCCAGGTAGAAAATGGACAGTCAAGCAATCTGGAGACCATAGAGTAAGAGATGGCCTGTTAGTTTTCAAAAGAACATGTTATATAAATCAACAAGCATTCTAGAAAGTCCCCCAATTAGACGTTGGGTGTAAACATAAACAAAGGACTGGCCTATTCAGGTAATAAATCAGTCTAGCATGAAAGAGTGTTTGGCAATGTTATTTGGCAGATCAATACTTGGTCTCATTCCAGCCCATTTTCTGATTATTTTGGGTTTTTGCTTCGTTGGAGTCCTGGTGGATTTCTTTGCCTCCAACCCTCATTTTGGATCAGAGCTTTGACTTGCTCGATCTCTTGCTCCTCTTGACTCCCCCGCTCTTTTCTGTGTGTCCTCCTCTCAGCCTCCCTGCTCATACTCTTCCTTCCTGGTTATTTTCACTTCATCTTAACAGCTTTCACACTGTCATAACGCCAGGCCTGGCAGCAACCGTGATGATCTCCAGCTGGCGGGGAAAACAAGGGGCAGGTAGGTCTTGAGGGGCACCGCGGCCAATCACTCTTTAATGGGTAAGTCGTATGTGACGAGCCCTCTCCTGACCTTTCCTTCTTTTTGACTCTCCTAGACTGTAGAGCATATAGGTGTAGCACTCACCCCTGAGCTGAAGGGTTTAGTAGGAAGGAAGGGGCTGTCTTCCAAGTTTGCCTGAATCACTCTCAAGTCATGGCACCATTGCCTCATGATAAGGACTCAAGAAAGTGCTTTTTGGGTAGGCAGCAGCCTTCATGGTGACAGGGAGTTGCCTATAGATGTACTTGGCCACGCTGAACCGCCCACTGCTCCTTGTGGCCTGGGGAACCCACCAATGGCAGGTGGCAGGGCAGGAGCTGAAGGACAGTTCTGCAATAAAGGTATTGTCAATCTCCCATTTTCACAACGTCATAGTCCGTTTTTAGTTGTTTTGATTCACCGCCTCATTGGAATAAATGATGCTGCGGGGGAGCTTTCTGAATTTGTGTAAAGATACACCACTTTGGGTTGCTTTTTCATTCTTGGAATGCCTTTATGAAATATGTACTTTGTTCTTAGTGAGGAGTGGGATTTCCGAATGCCACGGATGCTACGTGGGACTGTACGGTACATTTCTGACATTGTACTGAGATGGCCACAAGAGGGCCTCATTACGACCCAGGCGGTAAGTTACCGCCTGGGCCGTGACTTTACCACCATGGCGTAAACTATGTTTACGCCATGGTGGTTGGCGGACTTACCGCCCCATTCCGACCTTGGCGGGGCGGTAAGTCCCCAATCCCCATTTACCCTTCCCCATTCCCATTTTTGCCCCATAGGGCATAATGGGAGTGGGGAAGGCGTTAATTACGCCACCGTAAATTACGGTGGCGTAATTAACTCCATGGTCCCTTAGCGCCATGGATTTTAACACCTGCTAAAAGCAGGTGTAAAATCCGCCATGGCGCTAAGGGACCTCGTACTCAGGCGGTAAGGGTCGGCGCTGTTTACGCTGCCGTAAACCCCTTACCGCCTGGGTCGTAATGAGGCCCACAGTCTCATTTTGAAGACTGTGGAAAAGAGCACAAATGGTTACAAATTCCTAGAGACATGCTAACACATATTCCTTCCAATTTGCCCCACATTTCGCTGGTTGCCCCTCACAGTGCCGGTCGCGGAGCAGGAAATACCAATGAACATTGCATCATGGGAAACCAACAGCATCTCACACCAACATCCAATATTTATGTGGGTGGAGGTTAGAGGTGGATGCTTGCCTGATGTTTGCAAAATAAAAAAGCTGCATCCATAGGAATACAGTGTAATAATGGCCATCATATTCATTCATGGTGGCGCCATTACTGCTCATTTATCAGCCATGGTGGTAAAGGGCAGAGAAGTCCAGAAATTATCCAGATTCGTGTACCATTTTCCTGCCCACCCACAATATGGCCAAAAGCAAGCAGTGTGGATGAGAGATGCAATCTCGGTCACCACAGTATTTCGATCCACTGGATTTGGAGTCTCAACTAAAATGAACCTATTAACTATATGAAATTGTGGATTAAAAATGCTATGCCTAAAAACATCTTCTACACTTGAATGAAGTGTCATGTGGGTAAATAGTAAAGCCATGACTATAACAGGCCTGGAGAAGTGGCAAACATAGTCTTTTATATAATAGTTAATACATAACGGCAAGCTTTCATCAGGTTTCAGCACAAATACAATAGGGGAAGCCCAATCTCTGAATGACTTCACTGTGAACCCCTTCTACTCGTTGGGCCTCATTATAAGTTTGTCGGTCCGGGAACTACGGTATGATATGATATGATATGATATGGCATTTATAACGCGCCTATACACAAGTGTTTCAAGGCGTGACGGGGGAAGGGGGGGGAACAGAGGGAGGACAAACAACAATCCTACTAGGACAGGTGTCAATCAGATCGCACAAGTGCATGGAAGCAGGAAGGTGCAGGGGGGAAATGGGAGGGGAACAGTGCAGTACATGGGATAAGCAAATAAATAACAGTATTTAAGGTGAGGCCAGCCGGTGGCAAGTGCAAGGGTAATTTCAGGCATCTGGTATCAAGGGCTGGTAGAGGGACTGTAGGGATACAGAAAAATATTTTACAAAATTTAAAAAGAAAAAGAAAAGAAAACAGTACCCAAGTGCGGTGTTTGCCAGGACGGCAGTGCAGGTGTGTGACTGGGGGGAGGTGAGGTGGGTCAGAGATAAGAGGGTGGCAAGGTAACCAGTACAGTTTCATCCATGAGGTCAGCAGGGGAGAGGAGGAGAAAAAGCAAAAGCAAAGAGAAAGGTTTTGAGGTGTTTCCAGAACCGGAGATGGTTCTCCTCAAGTTTCAGGGAGGCAGGGAGGTTGTTCCAGCGGGAGGCCCCAGCTGAGGAAAGAGATCTACCATCAACTGACGCTGAGGGAGTAGGAGGCGGATGAGCGAAGGGATCGAGAAGGAAGATATTTAGGAAGAGAGAGTTGAAGGTGTTGAGGCTCCAGGTCGCAGAAGGCCTTGTGGACAATGCAGAGGGTTTTGAACGTAATCCTCGCAGCCACTGGGAGCCAGTGCAGTGATTTCAGTCCTGGAGTGATACGATCCATGGGCTTGAGGCCAAGCACAAGTCTCGCAGTCCTATTCTGGATGAGTTGCAGAGGGCGGAGAGTAGAGGCAGGCAGATTTAGAAAGAGGCTGTTGCAGTAGTCCAGCCTAGAGAAAACAAAAGCTCTGGAGACAGTGAGCTTCTGGGGGAAGGATAGGAAAGGGAGAATACCTCTGAGGGGGTGCAGCTGGTAGTGTGACTTATTAGAAAGTGTGGAGTCGAAGATGACCCTGAGGTTCTTAGCCTCGCAGGTGGGAGCAGGAAGATGGCCGAGAGAGGCTGGCCAGAGAGAGACAGGAAAGGAGGGAGTGGGTGTGCCGATGAGGAGAATCTCGGTCTCACTGGGGTTAAGGCCGAGGTCATTGGCGGCACACCGCTCCTGGATTCCAGACAGACAGTCAGTGATGAGAAATGGGGAGGAGTTGGCAGAGGGTAGCTTGAAAATGAGTTGAGTGTCATCCGCATAACACTGAAAGTTGGGGCATAGAGCAGCGATGCAGTGGGTGAGAATTGCCAGGTATTGTTTGAACAGCCAGGGAGAGATGTTAGACCCCTGGGGGACACCACAGGTAGAGAAAAAGATAGCATAGAGGAAGGATCCAACTTGGACCTGGGAGGGTCGGAGAGAGGAAAGAAGTCAGCCAAGCCAGGGCCTGACCGGTGATACCCAGGTTATCACAGAGACGTTTGAGCAGGATGGCATGGTTGAATGTGTCAAAGGCGGAAGAGAGATCAAGTAAGATGAGGACACAGGGGGTGTTAGAATGAAGGTTGGAGAGCAGGTCTTCACGGATGTCCAGGAGAGCAGTTTCCGTGCTTCTGGCAGCTCTGAAGCCAGACTGATGGTCATGTAGGCACCCAACAGATTTAGTGTGGAGATTGAGCTGGGAGATGGCCAGCATTTCAAGGAGTTTGCCCAGGAAAGGAGTGATGGAGATTGGGCGATAGTTAGCCGGGCAGAAGGGGTCGGCAGAGGGTTTCTTAAGAAGAGGGTGCACAAGAGAGTGCTTCAGGGGGGATGGGAAGACTCCAGTGACGAAGGAGTGGTTGCAGAAGTTAGCCAGGGCAGGAGCCAGGGAGTCGATGTGGTCCTTAATGGTTTTGGAGGAACAGGGGTGAACTTGTTTGGATGAGACTTTCATAGATTGGACTTGTCTAGAGACGTTGTCTGCTGAGAACAGGGGAAAGACAGAGAAGGAGGGAAGAGAGGTGGCCAAAGAAGGGCCAGAGAAAGAGCAGGGAGTAGAGGGAGGGAGGGGAGAGGAGGAGAGTGAGGACAGGATATCCTTTAGAGATGAAGTGAGAAGCCAGTGCCTGATGGAGATTGGGCGATAGTTAGCCGGGCAGGAGGGGTCGTACTTACCGGACAGGCAAACTTCAAGTTCTGTGGGCGGGCTTAAATTGGAATGGCAGGCATTGTTTTCCGCAGCCCAGGTATGGGTGATTACCGGGTCCGGCAAAGCTGTAATGACCCAGTAATTGTCCATTCCTGGGCGCCAGAAAAAAAATTATTCTGGCGGCAAATGTGCCTGTGTTATAGGCACGGCTACTGCCAGGGTCATAATGACCGCTATTGTTTAATTACTGCCTGCCTGAATTTTATGAGAAGTTTTGAAAGTGTGGCTGGAAAGTGGGATGTCTTTTCCCCAGTCTCGTTCTTGGTTAGTGGTGTCATTTTTATTGTTCTTTCCTCTCCTGTCAGGCCTTTGGTCAATGTATGTGGTATAGAAGAAGAAGAAGAAGAAGAAGAAGAAGAAGAAGAAGAAGAAGAAGAAGAAGAAGAAGAAGAAGAAGAAGAAGAAGAAGAAGAAGAAGGAGAAGGAGGAGGAGGAGGAGGAGGAGGAGGAGGAGGAGGAGGAGGAGGAGGAGGAGGAGAAGAAGAAGAAGAAGAAGAAGAAGAAGAAGAAGAAGAAGAAGAAGAAGAAGAAGAAGAAGGAGGAGGAGGAGGAGGAGGAGGAGAAGAAGAAGAAGGAGGAGGACGAGGAGGAGGAGGAGGAGGAGGAGGAGAAGAAGAAGAAGAAGAAGAAGAAGAAGAAGAAGAAGAAGAAGAAGGAGAAGAAGAAGAAGAAGAAGGAGGAGAAGAAGAAGAAGAAGAAGAAGAAGTAGAAGAAGAAGGAGAAGAAGAAGAAGAAGAAGAAGAAGAAGAAGAAGACGAAGAAGGAGAAGAAGAAGAAGAAGAAGAGGAAGAAGGAGAAGAAGAAGAAGAAGAAGGAGAAGAAGAAGAAGAAGAAGAAGAAGAAGAAGAAGGAGAAGAAGAAGAAGAAGAAGAAGAAGAAGAAGGAGGAGGAGAAGAAGAAGAAGAAGAAGAAGAATGTGGTAGACATTCATCTGATTGGCGTATCTGATACTGTAAGTTACTGTTGTATTGGGTGGTATATCGGGACCATGCCATTTAGCAAGCCAGTTGTGTTCATGGTTGGGCATCAGGAACACTACTTTTGCTCTGTCGGGGATTGTGATCAGCCGGAATTTCAGATTATTTTGGAACTTCTCCAGGTGTTCACTCACGGTGTGTCTGGCGACTCCCATATGCCCCTTCGTAGTCTGTTCAAATTCTGCAAAATTGCTACCTGAGTTCTGCTGGTCTTCCTGGACTTCTCAGATCGTATCAGTAACTCTCCTTAGTTTCTCCCATGGAAGAGCTGAGGCAGAGAGAACACTGTAGGGGCTTGAGTGGTCTTTCTGATGGCTAACAATACCCAGGGAACTTTCAGATTCCCAACGACGTGTATCTTTACGCATTCATTTACTCAATAGATGTTTAGAGTTTTATTGAAACTTTCAACAAGGCTGTTGTTCTGGGGATGGAATATGTTCTCAGTATTTTCATCCCAAATAGATCATCAATTTCACTAATTAACTAGGACCTGAGAGGAGTATCTTGATTCATCAATATTTCTTGTGGAAATCCCTATAAAGGGAAAGCACAGGATTAGGATGTGAAAGATGTTCTGGGGGGTGTTGACCCCCAGTGGCAAATCTTCTGGATATCACGTGGCCTAATCTGACATCATTTGGATTGATCTGAATCCACTTTTTGAGGGTTTGAAAGCTCTGATGATGTATAATCTTACCCCCTGCGTGTAGAGGATGTCAGGGTCACAGGTGCTGCCACCCACTGTGTGGCGCTAGGCCTGGAAGAATACACAGACCACTGCACCTCTCTGCAGGTCTAAAGCATAGGACTGTCACAAGTATTGTCTGCCTCATAGCCCTCTCCCGTTAAATGCTCTTTCCACGTCCCATGTTAGACAGTCACAGCCCTAGTGGCCTTACCATACATGCTCTCCCCGGGTAGCAGCTGAGAGAAGGAACGTTATTAGACAGTCTTGGCATGAGGAGCATTACACTGTTGCATGGCATCGTCCGGAGACAGAATGCACACGCGAAGTCTGCTTGGTAGCATCCTGAAGACACGCAGGAATATCTAAATGCTGAGCAAGTATGAAATCAGCTTGGAGTGAGGGACAGAGCTCCTGCCAGGCAGGACCCAGAGCAGAGAGTCTCTACCGTGGTTTGCTCCCAGGGGGAGACGAGCACGGGAGGAGTCGCAGGAGTCCCCTGGGCGGTGTTGCGAGGAAGAGGGCAGGAACCAAAGAGTAGACCTCTGACACATGCCTCAGGCATCATGGTGCCGAACGGGAGGCAGGGCTAGTGCAGGCGCCAGCTCAATCCGCATGCAGAGGGTGGTAATGCAGGAACAAAGTGCGTGGATGACTCCCAGGCCAGAGAGTGCAGGTCTCCACTGAGGAAAGGGGCAGGCGCTTCAAACCCAGTACAACAGAGGGGATCAACGAAGGAGGCCTGGCAGACACATCATTAGGGCTGAGGGGGACAATCAGGGGAGGGGCCCAAGAGTCACCAATCAGAAGAGAGGGGGCACTAACAGGCTGTGCATTGTTTTCCCTGTATACTAGGAGGAGGGAGAAGGCAATGAAGACTCATACTGGTGTACCTGGGTGTACTGACAAGGGAGATCCCAGTGAAGGAACAGGCGTGCCTGAAGTCACTCTTCTGGAGAGGAAAACACTGTGAGGGAGGCTGAAACACCAGGCAGTGTTTCCCGAGGAAGAAAAGGAAAGATAGCCTGCAAATTAACCCCGAAAAGGCATAGAAAAAGCATAGGGTGCTGAATGATGATAGCTGTATTGTGAAGAAAACAACAAAGAAGCCCTTAAAAAATAACGTGGCTATAGTCGGGATTATTCCCAGCTCACAAGTAGTGTCAGAAGTGGGATAAGAAAACACCATGGAAGCACTCCTAAGAGCACTGACAGAGGGACAGTAACATTTACAAACAGTGGTCCAGGTACAAAGTCAGCAAGCCCAGGCACACTGCCAAGCATTGCACCAATCACTGCAGATGCAGAAGGCCCAGATGGCGGATGCTACCACCCATCCACGGTGTAACATATCAACTTCCGGGGACCAGTGGTCCAGGGAGGGATGAATATCAGTTTCTAAATCATCAATCAGCCCCACACCTCTAATACACCAGAAGGGCTCCAAACAGATTGGAATAACAAGCAAATTATAAACCTACTTGTGCAATTTTGGTAACATGGACGGATTGGTAGGCTTATCTCTGCAAGGTCGTGGATCGTTGCTTATTTGCAACACAGTGAAAGTACAATTATTACCCGATGATAAAAGGGTCTTTCCAGTGAATCTTGCATGAAAAATATCTACTTTATTTATATCACAACAGACAGTCAACCAACACTACAAAGTACAACCCACCCAGTAAATGAATGCAGAGGACAGAAAGATTCACAGAAGGAAATGAGATGCACTCTGGATACTGACAGGAGGGAGGTTGGTATGGTTAATAATCAGAACAGTTTAGGGTTACTTGGCTTCAGCACAAAGGGAGCAATGGTTCTTAGAATGTCTCTAGGGGCCTTCTGAAAAGGACCAGGAGGTCTGAAGCACAATGTAACCTGTTCTGTAGGTGTTCTTGGTACTTGAGAGCATCAATTCCACTTCACGGTGCTTCAGAAGCTAGATAAACGCCCACAGGCTGGCCTGCACAGAGGCTCAGGGTCAGGAATCGCTGTCTCAGTGCTGATTGGCAATTCTGAAGCACTGGTCAAGACGTCTCGTATGTCTTTAAGCGACAGCGGTTTGACAACAGTCACCATTGCCGGTTGCAGATCGAGAAACTCGACTGGATCGAGAATGTCGTTTAAGGCAGACGTCAATAGATGCTTGTCAAGGCACTTCTCTTAGCTTCTTTAACGGGCTTGTGTCATCATTTAGGGTGGACGGCCCAAAGCTGAGGAGTGTGTTGCAGGCAGCTGCCTTGTCCTTGGTTGTAGGTTCAAAGACCTTCTGGTAATTCCTATCCAGGAAGCTTGCTGCAGAGCCTAGCTGCCTGGGTACCGGTTGTGGAGCGGCTGGAGTGTCCTGGAGTTCTGTATCTTCCTCTGTTCCCTGGGAGATGTTTAGGGGATGGATCTTGCTTCCTTCTTTTGATATCCTGGAATTCGTTCACTGGCGGAAGATGTAAGTCAAACTGTATCTTCAGCAATGGTCCATGGATGAGCTCTTATTGCTGCTTCTTCAGAAGATCTGCCTGAAAACAGGCTCCAGCACTCTTTTAAAACCAAGTGGGCCACCGTGATTGATGAAGGCTAAGGCTAATGTAATGAATCAATCTTGAGGTCCTTACCAACAAACTCCTGTATGCGTGAATTCATACCCAGAGTGCTTTGCAACAGGAAAGGTAAAGGGTTTAAAACCAGAATAAGGTGTGCCCCAGAACTAAAATGGTGGAAACCTTCCCTCAACAGAAAGCTCTGGCCACACTCCCTTGTGACACTAACTCCCACTGAGCTTCCTGTCTGTTTTGTTCAGAGTCTCTATGGTTAACCGTTCTCTCTATGTTGTCCCAGTTAATGCAGCAGTTCTCCCTTGAAGCTGTGGTGAAACCAGACTCTCTGGTCCTGCAAACCACATTCTCATACCTTATGAATGGAGTCGCCCTAGAGGGGTGGCTTACTGTAAATGCCAGTCGCAGACCTGACAGCTGACTGTCATTTATACTGAGGGCGGGGGCTGGCTTCAGGTTGACACTGTTACATAGGCAAGGTTGTTGGGTTTCTATTCTTCTTTGTTAACCTCTGCAGCCAGGCCCAATGTGGGTATGTTTGAAGTACTCTCTGGTATGTTATCACTGCCACCAGCTGCAGGGCCTAACAAAAGAGCAGGGAGGATCCATGGACCTTTGTTAGTTATTCAGGCTGGCCATGTGTAGAGGAGGTCCCAGATATGGCCTGCACTCCAGCCACCCATTTTGAAATACCAGGAACATGCTCGCCGAGATATGTGACGTATGAGGAGCAAATAAATCAACAGAGAGCCACAATGGGGGTCTGCCCAGTGCCCATCAGAAGAGAAATACCTGTTGAAGTGCCAATAACCAGACAACCATGGGCAGCACGGTACCCATTGAGACAACAGTACCAACAGCTCACACGACATGAAGGCTACTTTCAGACAGTCCCAGAAGAGACCCAAAGGGCCTTAATCGAAGGCGAATGGTGACATCACGAGGGCCCGGGCAGACGTACAGACGAACAAACAACAACCAACAGATAACACACTAAAACGAAACACCATGAATAAAGACATCACAGACATAGAAGTTAAGACAATGTCAAAATAGAAAGAAACGCAACCATAAAGCAGGATGTAAATATGCAACCAGCTAACGCCTGTACATAGGCTTGTAACGCAAGAAGCTAAGAAAACAGTAAGGCTTACTATGCTTAGTAGAAGAATAGAGTGGCAAGCACCAACTATATACATATATATATATCTACCTCAATGAAGCACATAATATAAGTACAGTCCACTTTACATGAAAGCAGAATGAAGCCCAGGGTGGTAGGGGCCAAACAGGCCAGGATTCATATACCAGCACAAAGCCAGATGAAAGAGCGAAATCGAAACTTAGCAAGAAGTAGCTCATGGCTTGGAATTCGAGGTCAACCCAAGGAAGGGAGGAGAGCGGCAACTCCGAAGAATCGAAACTTAAGAGCATAGCAGTCTGCCTGTGAAGGTCGAGATAAGGAGACCCAGGCAGGTGTCGAGGCCAAAGAGAAAATGAAATACGCAAATAGATGGAAAATGAAGCAGCTTCACGGTGTACTGACACATGACCAGCCAAGCGCAGAGGTACCAACGTCTGATGTCACCCAAAACCAGAGGGTGCCATAACTTTTCCTGATAAAAAGCTACAGTTTCGAGGCCATCCTCAGCCAACTAATTGACCCATAGCCCTAAAGTACTGATTGATGGAAGGGAGGCAGGGTGAATCTTGGGCCATGCCGCATCTGAGTAACCATTCTGCAAACTGCTAATTAAAGTGAAGATTTATACCTAGGGGTGTAACCGACCCAATCACAATGGACCAAGTAATCTAGGGTTCTATAGCTAGTAGAACCAATGAGACGTCGTACTTGTAGTGACGTCTAGCACAAGTGAGGTAGAGGGAGGGGCGGAGATGCACATCCAATAAGAGTTATACAATCCTCACACTCTGTTACTATATACAGTTATAGTACCTATACTTAAGTTACCTTTTCCAACCAATAGACTTGCATGACAAACCTTCGAGTGTTACACGTCAATGATGACGAATATTGCCTATAAAATTGCTGTTTGAATGAAGATTGTGGAAGTTGAAGCGAGACGGGCAATCGCATCACTGATGATTTCCTAATGTTTCCCTGTTTTTTGTACTTGTTATTAAACAGACTTCCCTTTGCCAAACCATTGAGTTGTCCTTATTGATAGGTGTTGGAGTAAGAGAATCCTGCACCCCATCCTCCTCAAGGTGCAGCTATCTCGTCTTAAAGTACTTGAGGATGAGCTCTGATCCCATGGGCCCGTCAGAGGTTGCTCCGCCCCCTTGTACCCTTGGTATCAAAGGATGGTTGTGACCATCGATTATTGATTAATGATTATTGATTAAAATAAGACACCTTTTGACCGTCGACAAAAGTAACTCTAGGTCTTCGGCAATATCACGAGTCCTTCGCCATTTGGCCAAGTAGACTGTGAAGCTTCCCGTGGACAATGATAGTTAAATCTATCTAAAATCTGCAGTGGGTCTGAAGGTACCGTTTTATAAAGAGAAAACCTTCCATTCCTATGGGCATTGGAACAGACGAAAGACTAAAGAAGACAGTAACGGAGGCGGTGATACCGAGGATCCAGAGAGGAACCATGTGAGCGGTAAGTGAAACTAAAAAGTAAATGCTTTGGCAAATGTCATAGGCATTAGAACAAGTAAGGGAAAAGGTAACGGATGGAGGTGGAATAAACTAAATAGTCAGAAGTAGAGAAGACTGTATATATATATAAGGGGATAATGACTCGAGATTAATTGAGATAGTAAAGAATACCAGGGTGGACACCTGAGATAGTAAAGAATACCGGGGTAGACACCCGAGAAGTGAGAGGATTCCAGGGCGGACACCTGAGGAGAGAGAGGATTCCCCTTTTCCTGCGCTTTAATATAGCGGTCAGAAGAAACGTGAACTCAGAGCCCACATAATAGGGGACGACTAGGCTACGATCAGGTTTATGGACGTCGTAAAAGGAGTTAGTTTAAACTCCATATCAGGGCA
This sequence comes from Ambystoma mexicanum, assembly GCF_040938575.1. Classification (NCBI taxonomy): domain Eukaryota; kingdom Metazoa; phylum Chordata; class Amphibia; order Caudata; family Ambystomatidae; genus Ambystoma; species Ambystoma mexicanum. The sequence continues at coordinate 1,701,181,253 of NC_090932.1, read as the reverse complement.
TTAATTACAAGGCAGAGATATTTGTGTCCAGCTGGTGTCTGTCTAGTCCGTCAAATGTCTGTTGTAATTATTCTGTTGTATGTCACATGTAAGAAATGTTGTCTTGTATTGGTTAAAATCAAACAGGGTTTTTACGCAATTCTATAGTTGAGAGGGAATCGCACATGGATGGATGTTCTTGAGTAAATTGGTGATAAAAAGTTTTGGCGGGAAAACATTGGATTGGAGCTTGCGGTGTTTGGTGCTTGCTCATATTACTGACAGTATTAAAATTGCATGGAAGCATTGAAAAGTGGTGTCTAAGAGGAAAGTAGAACAGATTTAAGCATGGAAGTAATTACACCATTAGCACACTTATGTAAGCAACTGCCGAAACATGCACCCATGTTTAAGAAATATAGCACAGAGTGGGTTAAGGGCACCGCCCACAAGATGTTTATGCCGTGGCCACAAAATGGGTCTTTATCTAAAGCTGTCTTACAACACATGACGACTTACTTGCTGCTACATATACAGGGAAAAAAACTAGAGAAACACCTTGCTGTTCTAGAACTTTGGAAAATGTTCGAACAGGCGAAGGAGGAAGAGCCACCTGCAGACTGGATATTAAACATATGCACAGAGGGGAGTGAGGCGCCTACCGCGCCACCTGCCCAGCCTGAAACAGAAACCAAGGGAAGTAAGCCTGAGTGACTCTACTCATTAAGGGAGCTTAAAGCAGCCACAGGGTATAGCAACCCCGCATACGAGTCACTTACTTACAGTAGTGACGAAAACCGAGGGAAGGATCAGGACCAGATTCTTACCTCCGCAGTCCCGAGGGACAAGGAGAGACGCGATGATGAGAGGAAGGATCAGGCACAGATTAGTGCATCTCTCGATAAGGAGAGAGAGGGAAAGACATAGAAAGAAGGTGAAAGCAGAACTGATGAGTTAGCATTCGCAAAAGACGAATGGATCGGAGGACAGATATTGTTGAAACTCGATGGAAAAGGAAGTGATGATGTGAGACCTATAGAGAGTTTAGATGAGGCGCAGAGAAAGGAGAAAGACAAGGAGTCAAGGGATGAGAGGATAAGACGGAAAGCTAGACTTAGGCGTGAACAGCTAAATTGCGAAGAGCAAGAGAAACAGCTCAATTGCAAACAGAGAGCAGTCTATGCCTTGGACAGACAGAAACAGCAACGTTTAGCAGAAGACCAAAGAGTATGTGACAAGATAAGGCGACAAAGGGATGAGGAAGTTTGAAGGGAAAATTAACGTAGAAATTGTAAAGGAGGTCCCAGACACGACCTGCACCCCTGCCTCTCATTCCAAACTGCCACGAGGGTGCACACCAAGGTTTGGGATGTATGAAGAGCAAATGAACCAATAGAGAGCTGCACTGGGACTCTGCCCAGTGTATATTAGACGATCCACACCTGTTGAAGCCCCATAACCAGACAACCCATGGGCAGCACAGTACCCTATCAGACAGCCATACCAACCAATGACACGAAATGAGGAATACCTACACACGATCCACGAAGAGACCCCAAAAGCCATAATGGAAGGCCATTGGAAATGACAAGGGCCTGAATAGACGTGGAGGAGCAAAAGAAGCTATTAAAGACAAACACGCCATTGCAAGTAGCTACGAAAATAATTGTAATGGACACAGAAAAGAGACAATGTTAAAACGTAAGAAAAATGGTGCTACGAGACAAGATGGAAGCAACCGCCATGAGTTAACGTGTGTAAATAGGCTTGAAACGCAAGACACTAAGAAATCAATACTGTTTGCAATGCTTAGTGGAAGCGGCAAGCGCCAACCACATATTTACCTCAACAAAGCACATTGTACAAGTGCGACTCCATTTTGTAAAAGCAGAAATGTACCCAGGCGGCCAGAGGCCTGAAGGACCAAGTTTCAAAAACCCAGCTAAAGGCAGGAGAGGGAGCGGAATCGAAACTCTGCAAAAGCGGCTCAGGCTTAGGAAATCGAGATCAACCAGATAAGGGGAGGAGAACATAAGCTCACAGGACTCCAACTTCAGAGCATACCAGCTTACACATGCAAGGCCAAGACAAAAGAGGCCCCAGGCAGGTGGCTGAGCCGAAGCAGAATTACATACAATAAAAGTTAGAAACGGAAGCATATTCACGGTGAACAGACACGTGACCAACCAGGCATGAAGAGGTACCACCGCCTGATGTCATCCAGAACCCAGGATGTCATAACTTTTCCCGATAAGAGACTACAGCTCCGAGGCCAAACTCACCCAACTAATTGACACATAGCCCTAAGATACTGATTGATGAGAGAAAGGAAGGGTGAAACTTGGTACACATAGTCCTTGGGTGTCCATTCTGCATGCTGCTAATTAAAATGGGGATTTATGTCTAGGGGTGTAACCTGCCCAATCAAGATGGACCATGTAATCTAGGATCCTATAGACACTATAACCAATGAGACGTCGTACTCATAGTAATGTCGATCACGTGTGTTGTAGAGGGATGGGCGTAGACACCCACCCGAGAAGAGTTATCCAATGCGCATACCCTACTATCATATGCAGATATAGCACCTATACATAAGTTACATTTCCTGACCAATTATGTTGCACAATGATTTTTATAGAAAGTAGACGTCAATGATGACAAGAATCAGCTATAAAAGTTACTGTCTGAATGAAGAACTTGGAAGTCGGAACGAGACCGGTGATCGCACTACAGTTGATTCCCATTTGTTTCCCTGTTTGATGTATGCATCATTAAACAGACTTCCCTTTGCCAAACTACTGAGTCCTCGTCATTGAGTTGTGTTGGAGTAAGTGAATCCTGCACCCCCTGTCCTCAAATGGTGCAGCTATCTTGTTTTACAAGTCCTTGAGGGTGAGTGCTGACCAATGGGCCCGTCAGCAATTTCCTCTCCTCGAGAACAAAACAAAAGGAGAAGAGAAGAAGATAAGGTCAGAGAAGAGGCGAGGAAGCGCAAAGAATGTGGTGATGTCATAGAATGTAAGCGTAGACAGAGGGCACGCGATCTCGAATATCTGGAGAGGGAAGTTAAAAACCCCAATCCTGTTGTAGAATGGGAAGACAATGAAGAATTCTTCCCTGCGTATGACTCAGTACCAGGTACGACCGGGGCAAATATTGAAGATGACTGCAACACCAGAAGCATCGGGAAAACGATCGATAAATGATGAAATGGGGTTAGAACAAATATCCCAAGGGGAAAGGGAAGACAAGCGCCTGGAGTGCACTCAGCTGTATGACACTGAGGATATCACCCAAAGTAGTGGGAGCAAGAGACTGTCCCTGGACAGACTAGAAATCAGTAAAAATGATGATGACACAAGGAGTTGCGTGAATTGGGATCAATCAACGTCCGACTCCGGAGAGGAAATGGAGCGCGAGACAAATGAAGAAGGGAGACGGCGTGAAAAGTGGCTACCAAGGGACAAGGGGGTACGATGGTCGGTTGCTAGTGAGTCCCCACCAAGGACATCAGAGTCTGCCACACAGTCGGACTGGCATGACGGAACAGCCCATGGTCAGAGGGGGGTGTCAGCACCTGCCTATGTAGACGGGTTGAGGACATTGCCAGGCAGACGGCCATGCAGGAATATTACCCCAGCGATAGACAGAAGAGCTATGGGGAAAGAGAAAGAAGGCTTGGCATTCCAATTTCCGCTGCTAGAAAAGGGGGGAGCAAGACTGCAATATATTCCATGGCCACACATGGATCGCGAAAACCTGAAAAATAAGCTTCCAATGCTGACATCGGGAGCCGGGAAGTGGATACACGAATTAGAAAAAATGACAGGGAGTGTCACGCTCGCAATAGGGGACATTAAAGGTCTCCTGATCACCATACTTGGTGAGAGAGCAGATGATGTGTGGACGCGGACAGGGTGCCCTGGGGTTACCATAATTAACACTGCTCACGACGGAGCACCATTTAATAATTGCAGAGCAGCAGTATGGAAAGCATTACAAGTGCTGTACCCAGAGATTTCCGATATGGGAGCTATAATGACTCGCAAAATGAAGGAGTCAGAAGAGCCATTAATTTATATCCAGAATTTCCAAGATGCATGGGTGCTCGAAACGCATGAATCTTGGACGAAATCTATACTGGTGTTTTACCACATATTGTGCCAAGGGTTGCCAGAACCAGTGCAGAAACAGCTCAAGAAATTGGTAGGGGTTGAGGCTAAACCTTGGGCTGAAATACAGTTAACTATCGCACTTTACTGTAGATTGTAGCAAGAAAAGAATCGGAAAAAGGAGGCAACACGAAAGGGTGAGGAAGCAAAGCTGGTGCAAAAGAAATTGTCAAAGTATGCTCTCATAGGAGCCATGCTAACTAGCTCAGCTGAACAGAGCTCACAACAGTTGGCTAACCCACAGCAGAACAACCAGAGTAACGTAGGACTGTACCCGAGGGAAAGGGGATTTAGAGGAAGAGGACGGCAAAGTAATCAAGGAGGTTTCCAGAGTAATCAAGGAGGTTTTCAAATCGTGCAAATGGGCAACCCAGACATGTCAAACAGACAAATAATCCGACCACTGCCAGTATGTTGGCTGTGTGGAATGACGGGGAATTTGGCGCGCACGTGCAGAAGTCAAGAAGTGTGGCAGAATAGCCAAGGAATGGGAGCAGGCACGGCAAATCCACCTGCGATCTCACAACAGGGCAATGCACAAATCCACACAGTGCAGCAGCAAGCACCAGGCGTTCAGCAGGGTGCGCAACAAGTGGTTCAAACCCCGAGCATGGGGAATTTGCCTCAAGGGCAATTTCAACAGGCACCATTGCAATCGTCTCGGGGCACAAACTCCGGAAGGGGAGGCAGCCCAGGGAGTGGAGGGAATCCGCAAGTGTACAATGGACCAAACTTATATATGAACTAGGACAGCTCACTGGGAACCCTGATGTGCTCTTTCCTATCAGTGACTCCAGACCCTAATAGGGAACCTAGGGTGAATGTAGTCATAGGGGGTAAAGAATATTCCTTCTTAGTTGACACGGGTGCAACACGCTTGTGTATGCGTGAAGGCAAGTTTTCCTTGTCCGGCGAGGCCATAGATATTCAGAGCTTTACAGGAGCTCACAGTCGAGTTCCCTTTACAGACGCACTGCCCGTCTCCGTAGGAGAGTGCGAGATGAATGTACCTTTATCATATTCACGTCAGACCCGGTAAACATTTTTAGTCGAGACTTAATGACAAAGTTGAACATGACGATCTCGTTCACAGAGGAGGGCATAATATGCTCTACTCCAGAAATGCATTATTCAAACGTGTGCAAAATGATCAGGGCACACTCAGGGCATATAGCCATGAGAGCTATACCGCTAGAGCCAAAATTTTTCACATATGGCATGCGGGTGCTCATGGCAGGATTGCCTAGCCTTCCAGATAGGACCATGAGAACCCCCGCTGAATTTTTATTCAGACTAAGAATACCGATGCATGAAGAGGGAACAAGTATTTCCCTTGATGATACATACCGCACATGTGCGAGGGAAAATAGCATTGGTTGAAGGCTGCGATGATGAAGGCAGACAATGGTGTGCAATTATCGCCATTGAAGAAGGGTGTCGAGTGACTGACGTCACCAATGACGATCTATTTGAAGAACAACCAGATTTAGAAGAGACCAGAGTGGAAGTGAGTCTCATATTGTGGGTAAAAATTGATCAAAAGAGAAGTGCCTCAGAGAATGATGTTGGCACTGATATGTCCGGAATACTTTGATGACGACATGGCCCTGGTGCCTGTCTCCGTATGGACTACAGGACCATATGACCTAGGCCTCCTGAAGGGAGTGGGGGAAGTGAAAATTAAACTGAAACCAGGAGCAATTTTACTGAGAGCGCGACAGTATCCCATGTCCAGAGAAGCAGAGGAGGGGATCGCGAAGACAATTTCCGCCATGATGGACCAGGGCATCTTGGTGACGTCAGAGTCACCATGTAATACGGTGATTTATCCTGTCAAGAAATCAAAGGGAGGGTCTTGGCGTTTAATTCAAGATGTAAGAGCATTAAACGATATTGTTGAGGTCGAGTTCCCTCTAGTCCCTAATCCATCTACAATCCTATGTAATACACCCACCGAGGCAAAATAGTTTACCGTGATTGACTTGAAAAATGCCTTTATCTCAATCCCGTTGCAACGTGACTCTCAAGATCTGACGTCATTCACTTTCAGACAAATGCGTCTGAAAAGCACAAGGTTGCCACAGGGGTACTGTGAGTCCCCGTCCATTTTCAATAGAGGCCTACAGATGGACCTAAGCAACATTGCATTAGAAAGTGTCGTCTTGCAATATGTGGACAACATCCTGATCTGCAGCTCCACGGAAGAACAATGCAGACACGATTCTATTTGGCTATTGACTTAGGTTATAAGGTTGACAAGGAAAAGTTGCAGTATTGTAAACAAGAGGTGCTATACATAGGCCAGTTGATCTCACATGAAGGCAAGAAGGTGACCCCAGAAAGTGCTGAAGCCATATTGAACATGGCTAAGCCACACATGATAAAGGCAGTGATTTCTAGACATATGTAACTATGTTAGAGCATGGGTCTTCAATTACAGCTCATACACCAGGCCTTTGCTCAGGCTCTAAAGAAAGCCCAAGTGAAAAAGGAAAAAATTGAATGGTCTGAGGCAATGGAAAAAGGGTTTGCTGAACTCAAGAGAGCGATTTGTACAGCTCCAGTTCTCGGAATTCCTTATTATGCAGAGGAATTCTACCTGTTTTCGCACACAGATGGTAACGTTATGCCGGCAGTGCTCGCTCAAAAATCTTCATTGGTATACAAGCTCCTGGCATACTACAGTGGGATCCCACGCGAACAAAGTTTAGCTGGCACAGCATTCACCATAGAAAAGGCAACCACTATTGTCATGTGATGTTCCATGACATTATACGTCGAACATTCACTGTTCGCTATTTTAGAGAAACCTAAAGGCACGTTGACATCTCAGAGAACCTCTGCATATGAAGTGATCGTATCTAATCCATCGATCAAAATAGTTCAATGTAAAACAGTGAACACAGCTACATTCATAGCAGAGCCAGTCACTGAAGGAGAGCCGATGCATGACTGTGCAAACTATGAAGAAATCTATGAGGAAAATGCCCTGGCGGGAGGAGAGATCGTTTTCATTGATGGCTCTTCGATAATCGACCAAGAAGACGGACAAAGATATACAGGTGTTGCTGTTATAAAACACATAGCAAACAGAGAATTCCAAGTGCTCGTCAGTGCACGAATACCATCGCATTATTCAGCACAGGCGGCAGAATTATTGATACTCACCGTTGAGAATCGTGCAGACCAGGAAGTTACAGTGTACAGTGACTCTGCGTATGTGATGTCCACAGTGCACGCAGGACTAGCGCACTGGAAAAGAACGGGCTACCTCTGAGTGGATGGCAGACCAGAGCAACATGCAGCCTTATTGGACAGGCTGATCAAGGCACTACAGCTCCCAGTGGGAATAGCAGTCGTGAAATGCGCCGCCCACACCAAAGGGACAGATTTCGTGTCACGCGGAAACCATGCAGCAGACACGGAAGCCAAGCGTATGGCATCCGAAAGTAAGACGTTCATGGAAGTGGAAGTGACATGTACCCATGAGAGAATGATGGTGGCACGAACCACACCCGAAGCCTATAGTAATATGGGGCAGACACAACTAATGGAGCTTCAAGGGGAGGCACCGCAGGACGAAAAGAACCTGTGGAAATGTCAAGGGTGTTCCTTAAAGCCCTCTGATGGATTGTGGTGGCAAGACAGCACTGGTAAACCAGTAATGCCTGTAGCCCTACCAAAAATAGCATTGGAACAATTGCATTACCCCATACATATGTCAAAGGAAAATTTAGCAGAAACGCTCACAGACGACTGGTTTATACCGAATTTAGCAGAGCATGTTGCATTCTTTTTGGTGAACTGCATAATCTGCCAGCAATTCACCGCTGGGCACACATTAAAAGTAGTGAGAGGAGTCATCCCCTGGCCAATTGGGCCTTTTCAGCACTTAGATATCGACTACGTCGACATGATTCAAGTGTGTAACGGGTACAGGTACTTAATTGTAGTGGTGTGTCCATTCTCTAGGTGGATAGAAGCACGTCCATGTACACACCCAAACTCTACCTGTGCAGCCAAATTTCTGGTGAGGGAAGTGTTCCCTAGATGAGGGGGGGGGGTGAGGTGATGAGATCAGACAATGGGGGTCATTTTGTAAATGCAGTTTTTGAACCGATCAGATTGTTGTTTGGTATAAAGCACAAGTTCTCATCGGCGTATCATCCGGAAGGCAATGGTATCTGTGAGAGGCTCAACGGCTTGTTAAAATAAAGGATAGCCAAGTTGAAGCTTACTTTAAAGAGGTGATGGTTGCACTGCCTTCCACTGGCATTGTATGCTCTTCGGAACCAACCAGGCTCCGACCATCATCTTACACTGCACGATTTAGTCACAGGAAGGAGAATTAATACTCCCCTAACCCCCCAAGACAGAGCTATATGTGATGCCCAGCCAACCCGAGAGGTCCTGACATCCGAATTACAAGAATATCTGAACTGCATGACATCCAGTCTTACTATAATATCAGACGAAATGCAGCGACGATGAAAAGGGTGCAGCGCAGCACAAAACACAGCAGGGGACACTGAAACAGTTCAAGGTCTACGTGTTCCACTCATCGTTCCTGGAGATGTGGTGGTAGTAAAAAACCACACGAGGAAGAGGTGGAACGAGCCAAGATTCATTGGCCCTTTCATCATAGAGGACTGCACTCCTTCAGCTGTAAAACTGCAATGCAGGAGAGCATGGATTTTTCTCAATGACATTAAGCCCTATATCGGAGAAAGTCCTCTAGCTGCACCCCACTGTGAAGAAACTACAGACAACGGGGAAGAACCTCAGCATGTGCAGACGAGATCCATGTCGAGGAAGAAGGACGCATGAGCAGCAAAGCCAAGACAAAGACCTCTTGAGCAAATTGTGGCTTAAATTGGACATTTCCTCTAAGCAAAAAAGGGTGATAAGGACATAAAACTGACACTCTGTACATCCTAGTTGCAGGGTGAAGAAGAAACTTTGCATTTAAGCCAAAACACGTTTTGTTGACACAAACTTGTGAATTAACCCACACTCAAGCATTGTTGAGAAACAAGACTCTAACAGACATTCATCAAGGACTTTTACCTTAAGAGCTAAACACAGTATCCTGAATCATCAAATATCAAGACTTTGTTGTGCAGCACTTATGGTGTCCCCCAGCAGAAATATCACAAGGGATGTGCTAACCTACTTTCAGTTAGTATTGGTATCCTATCCATCACTTGTAGGGAGGATTACCAGTATCACAGACTTTATCCAGGATCCTGAAAACAAGAAGATAAGAAGATAATGTGGCAACTACTTACCGTCATTGCGGAAGCCTTCATTGAAGTACCTGAATAGCAGTGATAAGGACACAAATGCTTCCACCAAAGGAGATAGTAGATGAACTCACCAATACGCTTTTCTTTCGTATCATAGAGGAGTCCCCAGCAATCGTTGGGAGAACCACTGACACTCTTACTTTTATCAGAGATCCAGCAAACACTGAACTCTTGAGTCAGCTGTGGACCAACTTAAGTTATCTAGTCGCAATCCACACGTCAGGAAAGTGCAAGCATTGTTCACGTCAAGGCAAGAGCCTATAATCCTGAACCCAGCGAGGCAGGACAAATGTCCCTGTCACCTGAGGACAGCCGACTGGCTCACAACGTCCTTTTCCACCTAGTAACTGACTTTCCGGAAATGGTGGGGAGACCGGTTGAAGTTGATGTCCTCACCTTCATCAGAGATCCAGCTAACGTCGCACAGATGGGAACGCTCCTCCACGGCATCATGCTTCAAGTGGAGCTGTCCAACTTTCAGAGAGATTACATGAGGAGATTCCAGTGAAACCTTCTGCCGAGGGATAGATCGAGGAAGCCAAGGCAAGCACTTCATCTTTCCGCCGAGGGACAGATCAAGGGAGCAGAGACAAGAACTTCACCTTTATTTGTTTTGATTGACATTTTCCCATTTCTTCACATTGAACAGTGTCCAGCATGTCCTCAGGACTGAAGCAGATTCGGGGGGGTGGACTGGGAACTCCCCTACATTTAATATACACAGTAAAAGTGACTTAGCAAAGTGTTAGTCTAATCTATTTTTCCATAGTCTAGCAAGGATACTGCATCCTGTATCAAGAGACAATTGTCACCCGCAAGAGGGGGGACACTTGTGAAGCACCAGGCACTTTATGATACAAACTGTTTGAGAACAAGTGAATTGGGGGAAATGAATAAACATTGACATTTTGTTATGAGCGGGATGGGGGCCCAGAATGGGAACCTGGTCCTCCCTCGCTTCTTCCGGAAGGAAATGCTGCCGCCTCACGTACCGTACAATCAGGTATCTATGCATTGTGTTTATCATTATTTTGCTGTCATTAACGATCAGAGCTGCATTTTTTCTTGGTCCACGAAGCGTTCCAATTTCAGTGCACCCACCTGATGATGTACTCACAAGTCCCACAAAAGCACACAGACCCTATACAGTTATTCCAGTCATGAGAAAATCTGATGCTAAAGTAAATCAACTGAAAATGAATGTAAATAACAATGACACATACACATTTGAGGTAATGAAGAAGAGAAGAGCTGGAGACAGGGTCAGCACGGAATGAATAAAAACTTAGCACTGACAACTACACGCACCCACACACTGAATGCACACGAACCAGGGCATGTGTCAATGGCCACAGGACCTCAAGCGAAGGCAATCGAGAGCATGAGACTGCCTACCAAACAATTAGCCCCAGAAAATAATGAGAGAAACCAAGAAGAATCAAGAGAAAAGACAACAAAAGAAGACTTAACACAAGCCTTTAAAAAGAGAGAATGGCTGTAGGAGAATTCACTGCAAAGACACAAATGTTAATAGATCATGTATTCCCATTTATAGCTAGAGCGAAGAAACGGCATGAGGAACTGAAAAATAAAACCGCAGAGACTGTACTGACAATCACACAAGGAACAAGTACCAGGCCCACAATGCAGCCATACACTGGGCCGGTGACAGGCTGGTGGCTAACAAAGGCACTTATAGAGGGCAGGAAAAGAATGCAAGAAGAGAAGGAGAGAATTGCAAAACCTCTGCCTACCACATCGATTCAGATAAAGAAACCTGCTTCATCGACCAGAATGCCCGAGAGTCCCCAAGCAAGGAAAAGCCACACAGACGCGTTTAGAGATGTAGTTATAGTGAATTACAGGAAGACACTAAGGATCAAGAGGAGCCTGCATGAAGATTACAGTGAACTGAACGACTAGCTGGACAGCACAGCACATCTAGGAAACAACATTTGGTACCAGCACATGAAAGAAGTTGGAAGAAGCAAATCAGAAAGAGAATGCTTCGTTTGTGCACTCCTACCGTACAGCATGGGGAAATCCAAGATCTTCGTGGCTGTAGAAATTGATGTCCCAACAGCACACTGTCTTTCACATGTAGCAATGTGCAACAACAGAGGACAGTTCATGGGAAGGGATGCCTCATTGATATGGGCAACCGAGACAAATTACCCCGATGAAGGCGACTATATACAGGACATTAAGACGAGAAACAGAGCCGATTGCAAGGAATCATGTGATCAGGTACGAAAAGCCTGGAGTTAAAGGAACAACAATCAGATGGGAAGTGAACACAAAACTGAATGTCCTAGGAAAAACTCAAGAAGAGGCAAAAAATTGGAAGAACAGAGGCCAACAGCAGATTTGGGGAACAGTGCTTTCACCAAACGGATGGGAAGAAGGAGTGTTGATCTGCTTAGCATGGATGGTCTTTGGAGCCTATAAGGAAGCAATAGAGAACTCACAGAGGTTGTGAAACCTTTATGGCCGAAACTCATAAGATTACTGACATGGGTTGAAGACAGAGGAGGACCCCTGCAGATAGTGCCACTGGAAAGCCCAAAATTGTGCTTCAGGAACAATGGCGCGAGGAAGATGGGAGAGAATCAGAACTGTGGACACATTTTTGAGGCTCCAGGAATGACTCACGGAACCGCAGTAATTATGGATCATTACTGGGCGCGTGGATCCAAGGCATAGATAAGACTACCGAAAAACTGGGGAGGCATATGCACAATAGTGAACGTCCACGTTCCTGCACTAGTGATCCCGAAAAGTGATCTGAATATTGACAATTTCCCAAAAGCAGATGCTCACCTGAGGAAAAGGAGATCTGTGGAGCTGGTATCCCGAAAGAAAACAGAAAATTACTTTTCTGCCAAATCAGAAGAAGCATTCCATGCAATCCTATATGATGACAGGCTCTTCAGCCTCACCTCATTTGTGTTCACAACGATCATCATGCCAAGATTCCAGGTTGGAGCAAATACTAAGTGGTTGCAAATCACCAGATGGGAATTACTGCAAACCATCAACTCGACAATAAAAGGATTCAATGCAATCAAGGAAGAGTTAAGAGCAATCCGACTGATCATTCTGCAGAACAGATATTTGCTTGACATGATCACAGCGATGGATGGAGGAGTTTGTGCAAAAATCGGAGAATCATGTTGCACATTTATACCCTCTCATGACGAAGAAAATGGAACATTTACAGAAGCCATAGAGATGCTAACATAGCTACAGAAGCAGATGATCGATGAAACTGACGAAGTTGATGGTCTCACAATGGATGGCAGACATATTCAAGTTCCTGGGAGCCCTGCTACTGATGATACTATTAGGATTCTGTGTTATCAAGATAATTATCTTGCAATGCCAGAAAACTGCAAAGAAAGGCATTGGGATGAAGATCATGATCGATGTCAAACCAGGTTGAAAGGCCACAGACCTGGCTGATGAAGAAATAAGAAACTTGGTGATGGCCAGCGAATTTCGCCAGAAGGAACAAAATTTGTGTATCTCAGGAAACAAAGAAAGTACAAAGGAAAATGGATTTATTGTAGCCTAAATGGACAATGCCAGCTAATGACCTGTAACAACAATGAACATGTAAAAACAGCAGGAAGGTTGAAAGGAGTGATAACAATTTGGACTCCAAAGAGACATTCCTTTGCACCATCATGTGCAAATCCAGAAGATGAAGAAGAAATGAATACAGAAGAACAAAGTAAAGTGAATACAAAGGAGGAAGCAGAAGTGGTTGATGAACCAACCAGAGGGGGGAGTGTAGAGGAGGTCCCAGATTTGCCCTGCACTCCAGCCACCCATTTTGAAATGCCAGGAACATACTTGCCGAGATATGTGACATATGAGGAGCAAATAAATTAACAGAGAGCCACACTGGGGCTCTTCACATTGCCCATCATAAGAGAAATACCTGTTGAAGTGCCAATAACCAGACAACCATGGGCAGCATGGTATCCATTGAGACAACCGTACCAACAGCTGACACGACATGAAGACTACTTTCAGACAGTCCCAGAAGAGATCCAAAGGGCCTTAATCGAAGGCGAATGGTGACGTCAAGAAGGCCCGGGCAGACGTACAGATGAACAAACAACAACCAAAAGATAACACACTAAGACGAAACACCATGAATAAAGACATCACAGACATAGAAGTTAAGACGATGTCAAAATAGAAAGAAATGCAACCATAAAGCAGGATGTAAATATGCAACCAGCTAACACCTGTACATAGGCTTGTAACGCAAGAAGCTAAGAAAACAGTATGGCTTGCTATGCTTAGTAGAAGAATAGAGCGGCAAGCGTCAACTATATATATATATATCTACCTCAATGAAGCACATTGTATAAGTGCAGTCTACTTTACATGAAAGCAGAATTAAGCCCAGGATGGTAGGGGCAAACAGGCCAGGATTCATATACCAGCACAAAGCCAGACGAAAGAGCGGAATCGAAACTTAGCAAGAAGTAGCTCATGCCTAGGAATCGAGGTCAACCCAAGGAAGGGAGTAGAGCGGCAGCTCAGAAGAATCGAAACTTAAGAGCATAGCAGTCTGCCGTGAAGGTCAAGATAAGGAGGCCCAGGCAGGTGGCAAGGCCGAAGAGAAAATCAAATACGCAAATAGATAGAAAATGAACCAGCTTCACGGTGTACTGACACGTGAGGTACCAACGTCTGATGTCACCCAAAACCAGAGGATGCCATAACTTGTCCTGATAAGAAGATACAGTTTCGAGGCCATCCTCAGCCAACTAATTGACACATAGCCCTAAAGTACTGATTGATGGAAGGGAGGCAAGGTGAATCTTGTGCCATGCCACATCTGGGTAACCATTCTGCAAGCTGCTAATTAAAGTGGAGATTTATGCCTAGGGGTGTAACTGACCCAATCACAATGGACCAAGTAATCTAGGGTCCTATAGTTAGTAGAACCAATGAGACGTCGTACTTGTAGTGACGTCTAGCATGAGTGATGTAGAGGGAGGGGAGTAGATGCCCACCTGATAAGAGTTATCCAATCCTCACACTCTGCTACCATATACAGTTATAGTACCTATACTTAAGTTACCTTTTCCAACCAATAAACTTGCATGACAAACTTTCGAGTGTTACACGTCAATGATGATGAATATTGCCTATGAAAATTGCTGTTTGAATGAAGATTGTGGAAGTTGAAGCGAGACAGGCGATCGCATCACTGATGATTTCCTAATGTTTCCCTGTTTTTTGTACTTGTCATTAAACGGACTTCCCTTTGCCAAACCATTGAGTTGTCCTTATTGATTGGTGTTGGAGTAAGATAACCCTGCACCCCATCCTCCTCAAGGTGCAGCTATCTCGTCTTAAAGTACTTGGGGGTGAGCTCTGATCCCATGGGCCCGTCAGAGGTCGCTCCGCCCTCTTGTACACATGTATGGGGAATGTTTGTTCCTCCCCCTTCAGCAGATGACATATTGCACTCCTGGCTGTCACATTCCAACTAAATGACAGGGCAGTCTGTGCCTGTAGGTTTTGTCCAACCAGAGTACACGGGTCTATGCGTTTGTTGTGGTATGAGCATAGGGGGATGGAAACCAAACCCGCCAATGAGCAAAGGAAAAGAACTGGAGCCAGCTCAGACAAGGTAGATGAAGTCGGCACATCTACACCAAAACCAGTGGGTTTGGGTCCCGACAGCTACAGTGTTTTGAATGTGGGACCTGGGTCACATTGCACGGTTGTGCCCCCAAAAACAACCTATGCTGATCAGTGCGTACAAGATAGTCAGAGACAAATGTATCTGGAGCATCAAGACACACGATATCCATACCTCTGTGAAGCAGATCCAAACATAAGAAAGACAAGGGCCATGAATGACTCAGGAAGTGCACATCTAGTCGGATCCCTCACTGGGAGAGAATCACAGATAAGAGTGTGGTATATACAAGAGGAAGTAAAAACCATACTCCAAACCGTGCACATGCAACCAATGGGGGAAGAATTGAAAATACCTGTCGCTGTGTTTACCACCTTTCCTGAACCAGTAGTGGTAGGATCTGACGGCCTAGGTCCACAGAAATACCCAAATAAACGGAACAAGAGTGGTGTAAACAAGCACTGTTTTATTAGGCCAAGGTCTACGGGAGTTCCCGAGAACAAAAACCGAGTAGAAAAGAGAAAGAAGGGAGAAAGCAAAGGTGCAACAGTGGAATGATGCTCCCTGCTGCCGTAGACTGGGGAATAGACCCCGAAGGAGATAGCTTTCGGAGGGCCCGAGAGTTGGACCCTACCCTTAAAAATGCTAGAGGAAAGGCAGATGGAGGAGAGGAGGGGCAGGGTAGGGACCTTGGTCTCAGAGGGAGAACGGCCTATATTATTGGATGCTCAACGAGAAAGACGATGAGTCCTGCCAACACCTACTTGTCCTGAATAAATTCAGATGAAGGCGTTTGGGAAGCTGCACACAGCCAAATAGGAGAGGGGCATCCATCAAGGAACAGAAAAAACTATTTTTAAAATCATCCAAAGGTTCTTCTGGCCCAGTATACATGGAGAAGTAGCCCGATATTGTCGGCAGTGCTCAGGGTTTCAATTTAAGAACAGATCTAGTGTGCCACGTGCTCCGTTACAAACCATGCACCTAGTAAAATAACCATTCCAGAGAAAGGGCATGGACATAGTGGAAGCTTTGGAGCTAGCCAGAAGGGATACAAATATATGTAAGTAGTGGTGGATTGCGCTACCCAAAGTGTTTCCATTATGAAGAATCTCCTCCCAGAATGTATGTGATGGGCTCATCCCTTTCATAGGGCGTGTCGGTATACCGACCGAAATCCTGACAGACGAAGGGACCAATTTTACTTCCACTGTGATGAAGTAGGTTTGTCCTTCACATCAGAGATTTGAAGACTGCAGTAAACCATCCAAAAACCGACGGACTAATGGAGAGACATAACCAGACCATTAAACAAATGCTCAGGAAGTGAATAGGTCCAGCGGACTGGAACTGGGATCGCATTTTACCCCTGATTTTAATGACTCTACAGAACATCCCATAGTCGCCCACCGGATACACCCTGTTTGAGTTACTGTTTGGAAGGAATCCAAGAACCCTTCTGGATGTACTCAAAGAAGAGTGGGAACACCAACCAGCCGGTGAGATCATGATGACCCAATATGCTCAAGAACAGTCACAGCACATGGAGAAGTTACAAGAGATATGATAGGATATGATATGATATGATAAGATATGCATTTGCAACGCACCTGTACACAAGTGTTTCTAAGCGCGACAAGACAAGGTAGAGAGACATAGGTAGGACATGACAGTGATCTTACTAGGCCTTGAGTCATTCAGATCGTGCAAGTGCAGAGAGGAGAAGAGAAGTGCCAGGGGGAGTGGGAAGGGATGTGCGGTCAGGGCAGCAGGTGCTCTAAGTGCAGCCAGGGGAGCCAGCTATGGGAAGTTCAAAAGAGGGAGGGGCGGTCTGTAGGGTTGCAGATACAGCCCCTAAGTGCGCAGAGGCCCAGAGGCAGTGCAGGTACATGTAGGAAGCCTGGTGCCCGTAGAGTTCAGAGGGTAGCCAGGTGACCAGCTAGCGTGGCAGACAGGTGGTCAGCAAGGGATAGCAAGAGAGAATGCTGAAGCAAAAGGCAAGGTCTTGAGTTGCTTCCAGAACCTGAGGTGGTCCTGCTTGATTTTGAGAGGGGCAGGGAGGCCATTCCAGAGTGAGGCCCTTGCAGAGGAGCGGGATCTACCTCCAACTCTCTGCCTGGAGAAGTGTCTGACCATCAGAAAGTTAGAGGTAGCTGAGCGAATTGCTCGAGAAGGAAGATGTTTAGGAAGAGAGAGTTTGATGTAATGCAGGCCCCACCCCAGACAGCCTTATAGACAATGCAGAGGTTCTTGAACTTCATCCTTGCAGCCACCGGGAGCCAGTGGAAAGATTTCAGGGCTGGGGGGATACAATCCCTGGGCTAGAGCCAAGTCTCACAGTCCTGTTATGGATTAGTTGCAGAGGGCAGAGAGTCGAGGAAGGCAGGTTGATATAGAGGCTGTTGCAGTAGCCAAGACTAGAGAGAACCAGAGCTCTGGAGATGTTGAGCTTCTGGGAGAAAGTGAGAAAAGTAAGAATGCCTCTGAGGGGGTGCAGCTGATACGGGACTTCTTCGAGAGGTCCATGATGTGAGGGGAGAAGGAGAGAGTGGAGTCGAAGATGACACCAAGGTTTATTTTCCTCACAGAAAGGCTCAGGCACAGCACCCAAGGAGGTGGGCCAGAGTGAAAGAGGGAAAGCGGAAGCAGGTGTCCCACTGAGGCAGATCTCTGTCTTGCTGGCATTGAGAGAGAGATTATTGCAGGTGCACCATTCCTGAATCACGGATAGACAGTCTGGAATGAGCGAGAGAGGAGAAGAAGAAGAGGGGAGCCCGAAAGAGAGCTGAGTATCATCCGCATAACACTGAAAGTTAGAGGAGAAGGTGGAGATGAGGTGGGCTAAATAGGCCATGCAAAGGTTGATAGTCCATATGAACCTTCAAAAGGCTCAAAGAGTCCAAAAAACATGGGAACATGCCTGAGAACCTTCCAGACAGGGTATAAAGTCATAATATTGTTGCCCACCCCAGAGAATAAACTATTGGCAACCTGCAGAGGCCCATACACCATAGACAAGACCATAGGACTAGATACTTACTGGGTACAATAAGAAGACAGAAATAATCCTATGCAGACATACTATGTGGATGTACTCAAGCAATGGCACGCCCAAGAAATATCACTGCTGGTGGAAATGCACCATGAAAACACCAAAGTAGGTGTGGAAAGCATAAACCTAAATCCGCAATTGGAATACAAGAAAAGGAAACAATTGTGCCAGTTACTTCAACGATATCAGAACACATTGTCAACCCTACTTTTGAAAACATATGAGGTTATGCCCATCATAATAACCATACCAGGGCAAGTAGCCTAACCACGGCCATACAGAATACCAGAGGCATAGAAAGCAGCAGTAAATCAGGAAATGCAAAGTATGTTTGAAATGGGAATCATAGAATCCTCAAATAGCATGTGTTGCTCCCCAACAGTGCCTGTCCCAAAACCAGACAGGAGTCTCAGGTTTTGCATGGACTTCAGATGGTTGAGCAGGATCTTGACGTTTGACGCTTATCCCATGCCATGCATAGAGGATCTGTTGGAAAGACTGCGGGGGACCAAGTACATTACTACCATTGATCTTACAAATGGATACTGGCAGATGCCACTAAAGGAAGGTGATAAGGAAAAGACGGCCTTCACCACCCCCAGTGGTCTATACCAGTTCATGGTCTTGCCTTTCGGGTTTCATGGGGCCCCTGCAACTTTCCAGAGACTCAACTTCCTGGCTGGAAGACATCATTGTGTACCGCCAGGTTGGGGGAGTCATCTCTACCATGTGGGAAAGGTTCAAAGAAGACGACCATTGGAGCCTCCCATACCAAATACCTGGACTACTATGTAGGGAATGGAGTACTGCAGCCTAAGAAAGATAAGAACAAAGCCCTTTGTTGGATACCTTTCCCTTCCTCTCCCAAAGAGGTATGTGCTTTTATGGGGTTCATAGGGTACTACAGAAGATTTGTACCAACGTTTGCCACACTGGCCATGGACTGACGGACTTACTGAAATAAACGAGACCAGATGACAACCCAGGGGCCAGAACAAAAGTGATAAGTGCCTACAAATCTCTTAAAATACCCCTGGACTACAATGCTGTCCTGCACTGCCTGGACTTTGCAGATCCCTTCTTTCTGCACATGGCCACATCGGGTACAGGCTTGGCAACTGTTCTGTTTAAGGGAAACAGAGAGGAAGAACAGCTGATGATATGTATGTATATACTCTTGACCCACAAAATCCACTATGCCATGTTTGAGAAGGAGTACCTTGCAATGAAATGGGCCATCGAATCACTACGATATTACCTGTTGGGATGGACCTTCATGCTGGTGACTGACCATTCTCCTCTGCTTTGGCTTTCCAGGCACAAGAACACCAACCCCCGGGTCCTGCGATGGTTACTTTCTTAACAGCCCTTTTTGTTCATGACCACTCAGTTACCTGGGAGGCAGTGGTGCAGGATGATATTTTGTCTCATTCTTTCTCCCAGCCGGCCTTCAGGGCTTGAGGGAGGGATGTGTGGCCACTTACCTGACTCACATGGGGCGATGGACGGAGCAGCGGCAGAATGACAGGGGGCTAACGCCGGCTTCCGATGGGGTATGTGGCCACGGAGGATGGCTCCCATCAAGGATGACCCAGACCAGATAGCCTGCACCATGCTTGGTGAGACAGGGCCGGGAGGAGCTGCAGGAGTGTCCCAGGAGATGCCGCAGGCAGTAGGACAGTACCCAAAGAGTACTCATGCATCATGGTCCCGAACGGTAGGCATGGGGCTGATGCAGGCGCCAGTTCAATCCGCATGCCGCGAGGGGTGATGCGGGAACAAAACACATGGAGGAACTGCAGACCCAAGCACACGGGTCTCCTTGGAGAAAAGGGTGAGGGGCTTCAGACCCAATACAACAGAGAGGACCAAGAAAGGAAACCCATGAGGGTCTGTATGCGGTCATTGGAATGTATGTTGGAACTCTAACGCAGATCCAAAGGAATCCCACTTCTAACATCATTTGTGACAGACATGAGGTAAATGCATTATGAAGTGAGCTAATAAGGTAGGAAAGAGAACATTGTTTAATTAGTAGCAAGGCTTGTTAGGGTTAACTTCTACGGTTCATTCTAGGATTCAAGACTCTGCATCAGAGGAGCCAGTATTTTGATTAGTGTTGGTTGTTTCAGTTCTTTTGGTCCCATGTACTGAACCAGTATATTGGGCTCCTCCCCCGAACTCAACCTAGGACCAATCCAAGCGAATCAAAGTGCCTTGAAAATGACCCCTGAGGGTCAAAACACGCGTCAGTATACAAATAAATACACTTGTTACACTGCTAAAAAAACAAGTTTCCGACTCATCAATAGAGAGAATGTCCTCTCATCTATTTTTTAGTACCTAGCGCAACTGTGAAGGGTCTCCGACTCTACTTCTGTTTTCCCAGTCACTGACCTAAGAGACACCAGCACATGCAGCAGGGTCTGCTCAAGAATACCAATCAGGCAGATTAGTTCCTCATTGCCAGTCCCCCCAACTCGTACTCGCAACTCCACTAGCTGGCGCATCCAGCACATGCAGCAGGGTCCGCTCAAGAATACCAATCAGGCAGATAAGTTCCTCATTGCCAGTCCCCCCAACTCGTACTCGCAACTCCACTAGCTGGCGCATCCAGCACATGCAGCAGGGTCCGCTCAAGAATACCAATCAGGCAGATTAGTTCCTCATTGCCAGTCCTCCCAACTCGTACTCGCAACTCCACTAGCTGGCGCATCTAGCACATGCAGCAGGGTCCGCTCAAGAATACCAATCAGGCAGATAAGTTCCTCATTGCCAGTCCCACCAACTCGTACTCGCAACTCCACTAGCTGGCGCATCCAGCACATGCAGCAGGGTCCGCTCAAGAATACCAATCAGGCAGATAAGTTCCTCATTGCCAGTCCCCCCAACTCGTACTCGCAACTCCACTAGCTGGCGCATCCAGCACATGCAGCAGGGTCCGCTCAAGAATACCAATCAGGCAGATTAGTTCCTCATTGCCAGTCCTCCCAACTCGTACTCGCAACTCCACTAGCTGGCGCATCCAGCACATGCAGCAGGGTCCGCTCAAGAATACCAATCAGGCAGATTAGTTCCTCATTGCCAGTCCTCCCAACTCGTACTCGCAACTCCACTAGCTGGCGCATCCAGCACATGCAGCAGGGTCCGCTCAAGAATACCAATCAGGCAGATTAGTTCCTCATTGCCAGTCCTCCCAACTCGTACTCGCAACTCCACTAGCTGGCGCATCCAGCACATGCAGCAGGGTCCGCTCAAGAATACCAATCAGGCAGATTAGTTCCTCATTGCCAGTCCTCCCAACACATACTCGCACCTCCACTAGTTGGCGCATCTTTGCAAGTGGCCGCAGTTCCACGGGCTGAATCACATGACTGCCACCATGGCTAACTGACTGCAGAGAGCAGCTTTCCTAACTCTTTGAGATGTGAGATTCACGCCATGCACCAACTGAGCATAATAGAATCTAGCCTTGCTCTGCTAAGTAGACATATCATATGTGCTCACTGGGCATAGGGGGGGATGTGATAAGGCTATGCTTACTGTGAATGATCAATGTGGTACTCTTGTACTAACTGGCCATACTAGTAACTGGCCTTAATGTTCTAATTGAGCATAATGGAAACTTGCACTGATGTCCTAACTGTCCTTAATGGGCTCTGGTACTGCTATGCTAACTGGGCATAATGGAACATAGGATTGCTCTGCTTACGGTTCTTATTCTTTACAATTATGTGGATAACTGGGAATAATTTATTTATTTATTTATTTGGATTTATAAAGCCCCCAAGCGGCTCGGAGGCATCGTGGTGCTGTTACAGAATGTTCACTTAGCAGGTTTTAGGGCAAACAATTAGAAAGCAATAGTACAAAACACAGAGAACACAGAACATTGTTAAAGGGTGTTCCGAGGTTACAGAGGAACAGAGTTTGAGACAATATGTTCGGCGTTCTAGTTGAAAACTTCAGTCTTTAGCATTTTTCTGAACACTGTGAGAGATTCTACATTTCCTAAGCTGCACGGGAGGGTGTTCCAGGCTTTTGGGGCTAGAACTTCGAAGCTAGTGCCGCCAGCTTTGGCTCTGTTAAAAGTTGGGACTGAGAGTAGGTGAGAGTATTGGTCTCGTTTTGGTCTGTGGGCTGGAGCCTGGTGTATTCTTTCTGCTAGGTAGGATGGGGCAGTCTGAGATTGGCACCTGTGAATGATCGTGAGGGCCTTGAATGTTATACGATCTTTGATGGGGAGCCAGTGGGCATCTTTCCTCGCCTGGGAGATGTGATCTCTCTTTGGGATACTGAGGGCAGCTCTGAGGGCGTTGTTTTACACAATTTGAAGTCTGTTGATGTTATTTGCGCAAGTGCCTAGAAGTAGAATGTTGCAATAGTCTAGCTTTGCACCAATGGTGGCTCTGGCAATGTTGAGGCAGTTATTTGGGGTTAGGTGGGGTTTCACTGCATTTATGATTTTAGTAGTGAGTGCAGCCGATGATGAGATGGCGCTGACTTGCCTTTTCATTGAAAGGGTGGAGTCCAAGTAAACTCCTAGTGTTTCCACTGCAGCAGATGCTGGAGTCCAAGTAAACTCCTAGGCCCTCATTACAAGTTATGCCGGTAGCCATGCCGCAATTTGCGGCATGGCTGCCGGCAAAACCGCATCCGTGTCTGTGTCCGTGTCCTCGGAATGAGGACTTACCGGACCATTCCGAGTTCGGATGGCCCGGTAATTCCTCACTCGAGGACACGGACACGGTTCATCCCCATTCCCATTTCAGCCCCCATAGGGCTGAATGGGAATGGGAGAGGGAGTAAACAACGGGCCATTACGAGATGGCCTGTTGTTTGCTCCCTCTTCCCCTCGCGGGACCCGGTATGCACGCCTGGTTTTTCCAGGCGTGCTTAACGTGTCCCGGGAGGGGACCTCGTAATGTGGCGGAACGGGTTGAACGGCGCCGCAGCCTTTTACGGCGCCGTTTAACCCGTTCCGCCAGGGTCGTAATGAGGCCCCTAGTGTTTTCACTGCAGCAGATGCTGTGATAACAGTGTTCTCAATACTGAAGGGGCTGTATTTACTATCTAGTTTTTTTACGGACTCTTTGGGGCCTACCAGTAGGATTTCTGTTTTTTCCCCGTTTAGACATAGGCCATTGGCTGCCATCCAGGCCTGTATGCGAGCATATGTCATCTGGAGGGTTTTTAGGTCTTGTTTACAGTCACCTGTTATGGGGAGTAGGATTTTTTTATCGTCGGCATAGTTGGTAAAGGCTATGCCGAGTTCCTCAAGGTCGCCAAAGAGGGGAAGAGTTAATAGATTGTAAAGGGTGGGGGATGTGCAGGATCCTTGAGGGACTCCACACCCAATGGGGGATGGAGAGGCTGAGGCCTGGTCAGAGAAGCCTCTCATAGTTCGGCCTTCCCAGAAGAGGTGATCCATGCTGTGGCTTCTTTGGAGAAGTGAGCAGTGACAATGAGGTGCACAGGATCTTGTGGTCAACCAAGTCGAAGGTCACCGAGAGATCTAGAAGTAGGAGGAGTGCAGTGCCTTTGTCCATGGCTTCTAGTAGTTGATTGTTAAGGTCGAGTAGGGCTGATTCCGTGCCGTGACGAGGGCGGATGCCAGACTGTCTTTTACCAAGGATGTTGTGTGTTTCCAGATAGGACTGAATCTGTAGATATGCAGCCTTGTCCAGGATTTTCAGCAGGAATGGCACAGTGGTAATTGGACAGTAGTTTTTAGGGGAGTCAGGGTCAAGAGTGTTTTTTTAGAAGTGGCGGAACCCAGGATTGGTCTGCTTACAGTTCATATTGTAGAGGCGCAGCTTTAATGCCTCTGCGGGAAGTCCCGCCTCCATTCTGCCTGCATGGTGGAAAACTGAAATTGTGACATGCGCAAGGCCAGTAATGGTGCCTGTATCATGAAGAGCCTTTGAGACAAGGTATTCATTGAGAAGATCCTATATGATGTATCCTCGAAGAGATGATGGTCTCCTGAGAGGGAACCCTGAGGAAGTGTGAAGATATGAAAAGAAGAGGTTGGCAACGTCACATGACCTGAGCTTGATGGACTGAGAAGGATGGCTGAAGAAGAAAATGTATAGACTTTATAGAATCTGATGACGAAGTAAAGAATCGAATAAACTTTCATGTGCAAAATGAAAATTGCACGTGTGAAGAATCATTGCAGAAAATGCAAGCCGTTTTATAACTGTACAGATGCTGTAACGCAAGTAGACGAAGTAATCATAAGGCTGGCTATACATAGTGAATAGACTGCAGGCGGTGCCATCAATATATATATATATATATATATATATATGTATATATATATATATGTATTTATAATTCTGGACTTTCGAGGTCACAATTCTAGTAAGCTTGACTACATGAAGAAAGAAGGCTTGATAGTTGTACATGTGTGTCGCAGGAAATAAGCTAGAATTCGAAGCAAGACCAAAAGGCTAACTGGCTTGATGTCAAAGGCGAGAAGCAGCCAAGAATTGGTTATCAGTCCTTGAAGAACAGTAAACATGAGAAACCGAGGTATCCCTGGTTAAGTTGCAAAGAAGGAATACCATGAGTGCCAAGTTTCTTCATTTAGGGCAAATAAATGCTATAATATGAGTCGACTCAGGGTCTCCAGTCACGTGAGCTGAGGAGGAAAATAGACGGAGAGCATGGTGCACCAGACTGAAGATTTTCATACCCCTTTATATTCCCAGAAGCAAAAAGCAATTGCAAGGCCAAGTTCAAAGACAATCTAAATGGCAGGCGGCATGAGGGATGAGAGATGATGGGCTAATTGGGTGGGAAGGTACGGTCAAGTCCACCCACCAGCACTTGGGGTACCAGTTTACGTGCTGCTAGAGAATCTAATGATCCAGAAGGGTACAAGTGTGTCAACCAATTCTAGAAGGCCGTATAATGAAGGGCCTTATAGTTTGAGAGTCAATGATATTTCATGTATCTTATAACTGTTGAA
Source organism: Ambystoma mexicanum (assembly GCF_040938575.1). NCBI lineage: Eukaryota > Metazoa > Chordata > Amphibia > Caudata > Ambystomatidae > Ambystoma > Ambystoma mexicanum. Next base: position 1,701,156,097 of record NC_090932.1, on the reverse strand, counting down.
GATGACTTGCACTAAAGGAGAGCATAAGAGTTCCACCTGACTGCAGAGATCCAATCACAATCCAATCCCTTATAGATAGTCAGGCCGATTCATGGAATAATTAGCGCGGCGCAAGTGGGCAAAAACGTGCGAATCGCAGTGGAATAGCGAAAATCGCAGTGCAAGTGCGAAAATCTCACGAAAAGCAGCGCACGTCGATTCATGGAAGGCCGTGCGCGAGAAAACCAGCGGATGTGCGAAAAAAAAGTGCGCGGCGCACGTTGGCGCACAGGCCATCTAACAGGGTGCGCCAGGTCACAGCGAAAATCGCACAGGCCACAGCGAAATTCGCACATAGCGCGGCGCACGCCACAAAAGTAGGCGGAACACGGGCGTAACACTCGGAATGGGGAACAACTTGCCAAAACGTGGGCGTCACGGGGGAAGTACAGGGCACAAGTGCGTGGAACACCCACACGCTCGCCTACAACACGTATTCATGGAATAGAATAGGGCAAAAAAGCGCACGCTCAAACCAGCGCACAGGCACAAACACGACCGCCACAAGAAAGCAGGCGGTAGCGTCTCTGCGGCTGTAAGAAATGTGCGCCAAAAGGTGCGCCAACAAATAGCACCTATATACTGCCATGATGAATGTCCCATACTGTGGCCCTCCAGGAAAAATGACGTGCAAAGGGGTACCCACAAACACGGACACCCGCTGACAAAAAATACGTGTGCATGTATACCGGGGTGCGTGGGAAGTCTCACACGCGATTTGCAGGGTACGTGCATCACAGGGGTTCGCGTGAAGTAATTCACGCGATCGGGCCTGGGGGAGCGTGCTACGTGTATTTCAGGGGTTCGCGTGAAGTTTCTCACGTGATCGGGCCTGGGGGAGCGTGCTACGTGTATTTCAGGGGTTCGCGTGAAGTTTCACACGCGATCGGGCCTGGGGGAGCGGGCTACGTGTATTACAGGGGTTCGCGTGAAGTTCCTCACGCGATCGGGCCTGGGGGAGCGTGCTACGTGTATTTCAGGGGTTCGCGTGAAGTTTCACACGCGATCGGGCCTGGGGGAGCGGGCTACGTGTATTACAGGGGTTCGCGTGAAGTTCCTCACGCGATCGGGCCTGGGGGAGCGGGCTACGTGTATTACAGGGGTGCGCGGGAAGTTCCACACGCGAATAGCCTGGGCGCGTGTATTTGAGGGGTGCGCGGGAAGTTCCACACGCGAATAGCCTGGGCGCGTGTATTTGAGGGGTGCGCGGGAAGTTCCACACGCGAATAGCCTGGGCGCGTGTATTTCAGGGGTGCGCGGGAAGTTTTACACGCGAATAGCCTGGGCGCGTGTATTTCAGGGGTGCGCGGGAAGTTTTACACGCGATTTCTGCACGGTACGTGTATTTCAGGGGTGCCGGGGAGTCCCACATGTGATTTGACAGTGCGGGGCCTCCCAGGTGTACCCTGTACACCCTCCACGGCCCCTGCAGGCAGCCCACACCACAGGGGACTACCCTGCATCCCTGGTCATGTCCCGCAGGCAGCCCACCCAACATGGGCATGCCCCCCAGCAAAGGCACATGTCTCCTTGAACTAATGAACACCAACTCATGTCCCCTTGCACCCCCACCCCCTAGCACTGTGGGGCACCTGCCAGCAGGCCCCCACCCATGTCCAACTCATGTCCCCCACCACCCTCACCCCCCAGCACTGTGGGGCACCTGCCAGCAGGCCCCCACCCATGTCCAACTCATGTCTCCCACCACCCCCACCCCCCAGCCACCAGGGTCACCCTCCACCAGGCCCCCACTCATGTCTCCCATCACCCCCACACCCCAGCAGTGCAGGGGCACCCTCCACCAGGCCCCCACTCATGTCTCCCACCACCCCCACACCCCAGCAGTGCAGGGGCAGCCTCCACCAGGCCCCCACTCATGTCACCCACCACCCCCACCCCCCAGCCACCAGGGGCACCCTCCACCAGGCCCCCACTCATGTCTCCCACCACCCCCACACCCCAGCAGTGCAGGGGCACCCTCCACCAGGCCCCCACTCATGTCTCCCACCACCCCCACACCCCAGCAGTGCAGGGGCACCCTCCACCAGGCCCCCACTCATGTCTCCCACCACCCCCACACCCCAGCAGTGCAGGGGCACCCTCCACCAGGCCCCCACTCATGTCTCCCACCACCCCCACACCCCAGCAGTGCAGGGGCACCCTCCACCAGGCCCCCACTCATGTCTCCCACCACCCCCACACCCCAGCAGTGCAGGGGCACCCTCCACCAGGCCCCACTCATGTCTACCACCACCCCCACACCCCCAGCCACCAGGGGCACCCTTCACCAGGCACCCACTCATGTCTCCCACCACCCCCACACCCCAGCAGTGCAGGGGCAGCCTCCACCAGGCCCCCACTCATGTCACCCACCACCCCCACCCCCCAGCCACCAGGGGCACCCTCCACCAGGCCCCCACTCATGTCTACCACCACCCCCACACCCCAGCAGTGCAGGGGCACCCTCCACCAGGCCCCCACCCATGTCTCCCACCACCCCCACACCCCAGCAGTGCAGGGGCAGCCTCCACCAGGCCCCCACTCATGTCACCCACCACCCCCACACCCCAGCCACCAGGGGCACCCTCCACCAGGCCCCCACTCATGTCTCCCACCACCCCCACACCCCAGCCACCAGGGGCACCCTCCACCAGGCCCCCACTCATGTCTCCCACCACCCCCACACCCCAGCAGTGCAGGGGCACCCTCCACCAGGCACCCACACATGTCCCCCTGCCCCCAGGTCCTGACGATACTCAATCATGGCAGTAATGGGCAGCATACCCAGCACAAACACCCAGGCAAGGATTGCATCCACCCACATAGTGAATGCAATTACATGATACAACCCCAATGGCAAGTCTGTAAATGAACACATGTCCGTCACACACACATACACAATGGGTGCAAGTCAATGTCAAAACCCATATCATGACATGTATGAAACCAATGAGAAAATACCACAAGTGAAAGTTAAAAAGAACATGTATTAAAGATGAAAAATAAGTAAAAAAATCAAACATACAACAATGGCGATAACAAAATAAATGGTCCATGTCAGAGAACAAATGTAAAAATAAAAAAAAAAAAGTAATCCAAAAACAAATGTTGTCCAAAGCAAAATCATGTGGAATTAAAATAATGAAAAACCATTTCCTCATGGTGAACACAATAATTAAAAAAAAAAATGTTTCTTCCAAAAGCAAACTATATACACGAAAATTCCAGGGTCCATGAGCCCAACACCATAAATGAAACCTACTACTACCTAATGAAAATAATATATACAAAAAAGTGGCCATTGTCCGAGCGGTCCAAAAAAAAAAGAAATTAATAAAGGAAACCTAACACTAACTAACTAAATAACTATATACAAAGGCAGCGGGCAAGTCCTGCGGCTCACTCGGTGATGTTGCTGGCCAGGGCATCATCGAACTCCATGTCGATGTCCTGGAGGCGGGACTCTGTCCTGGCCCCGAGGTCTCGCAGGGATAACCCCATGTCCAGCTCAAACTCCCTGCGAGCTTCCTCGAGGCACTCAGCCCGCCTCAAAGCCCGACGCATGGAGAACTCCGCCCTGACCATGGTGAGCCACTCCTCTTCCGCCCGCTGCCGCTCCGCACCTATCCGCTGGACCAACTGCTCCCACACGGAAGACACCACCATCCCAGGGTTGCCCTGCCCTCCGGCCGATGCCTGCCCCTCTGATCTTGAAGGCCCCGAGCCATGATGCCTCCCACGTCGAGCCTGCTGCTGCCTCCGACGCCACTGCCTCTGCCAGCACGACGGCATCCAGGCTGATGGAAACCACCGACGCCGTCGTGCACGTGCCCTGCCTGATGATGCTGTCACATCTTCCACCTGCTGGGGTCCAGTTGCTGTGTTGTCCACCCCTGCTGGACCTCCGACTCCCAACTGTGGCAGGGATGGGATCCCCACCGAGCTGGCTGCATTGGTCGGGGCAGGTCCACAGGGGGCCCTGGTGGCATCTGGGCTGGAAGACGGCAAGGAGAACGACTGGTGGATAGCCTGCACAGAGGAGGAGAGGGCCGCCACATTGGCCAACACATGCAGGAAACCCCCGAACATGGCCGATCCCAATTGGGCCACGTCGGCACGGTGCACTTCGTGATGACATGCGTGCTCCTCCCGGGAAGCACGCACGGCATCACGAATCACAGCCGTGCGCATCGCGACCCCAATCAGGACCTTCTCCGCACGGCCAGGGGTTCCCACGTCCGCAGGTGGAGGGGAGTCAGGTGACATGGACATCCCCTCTACCTGCGGACGGGCCTGGGACGGGGCATCCCTGCTGGTGCATGGTGGTGCACTCACAGGGTCAGGGACAGCGACATGCACAGGCCCCTCCACGGTGACCTGTGCTGCCTCCTGCCCCTGGCCCTGGACTGCACCACTTGCACCAGCAGGGATGCCCTCACCAGGCCCCATGTGTGCCCCAGTGGCGGCCTCCTCCTCCTCTGTGCAAACCACCAACCTGGATGGCTCCTCACCGTCTCCCACCGTAGCAGGCCCCTGTGGGGGCTCACCCACCCCTTCCGCTGCAGCCGTGGGGGCATCCCCGCCGCCTTGCTCCACAGCGCCGTCTCCGCCCTCTTCTTCACTAGCCGCTGCGTAGAGGGAGACAAAGAACACAAGCATCAGGGCACTGTACAATGGTCCCCTAGACAGGAAGCAATAGCAGATGAGCACCACTGTCAAAGTACACTTCCATCATGTCCCTCCACAACACATGGGTCAGTCCAGGCAAAACACACACAGTAACAGGCATGGTGCATGCCATGGACATTTCCATGCATGTCCAATGGACTCTTGAAACATTCAATGATATGTAACTCACATGCATCATGGCTCATGCCTATCACATGCACAGACTTCACCTCAGTCACATCCATCTGGCCCCAAACACACCAAACACAGCGGATACAAGGGTAATTTGGCTGCTTCACTGAATCTGTGCATTGTCACACACATGTGTCATGCATCCATGGCATGCACAAGTCACAGACACGCAGGTCAGGCACACAGACATGGCTACCATATATGTACCTGGCATCAGCACCCATCCCTCACCCCCACCCATGTCCAGGTACAGAGACTGGCATGCTCTCATGTTCAAAATCTGCATAGGGCTCCCCATGCGGCATTTGAACACATGCAACAACCATGTGGGTCACACATCACTGGTCGCACATGCATTACCATGATGTCCCTGCACACATACATGCATACATGGCCTATGGCACACATACAGGCAAGTATCATAGAACCAGCACACCGCAACATGCCCTGTCTCACACAGTAATTCTTGGACACTTACCGATCAACTCCAGACGGGCCTCCCTCTCAAGGATCTGTGCGTGGAGCGCTGGGCGTACGCGTTCCAGGACCCTCATCTGGATGGAACTCATGCGGCCCCGGCCCCCCTCCACGAGGCGCCGGGCCTTCACAAGGGTCCTGGACCTCAAGTCCTCCCAGCGCTTCTTGATCTTCAGGACGTCGCGGGTTGCCACCCCCTCCGCGTTGATGGCAACCACACAGTCGGCCCAGAACCTCTGCCGTCCTTCCATGCTGGCGCGGGACGATCCAAAGAGGGCATCATACTGCCCCAGGACATGCTCCACCAGGACACCAACTTCGGTGGCAGTGAAGCTGGTGCCCCTCTGCCCCTCTGGCCTGGGGTTGCCACTGGTGCCAGATGTGGAAGTGCCCGACATGGCAACCCCAGAGGCAGGTGTGGGTGGGCAACTGGGTCCTGGGGCTGGGCTGTGGAGCGATGTAATCCCAGTCGGGAGTCTTCAGTTCCAGCAGGGGTGGACACAGCAACTGGACCCCTGCAGATGGCTGATGTGCAGGCACCAAATGGCAGGGCACGGTGGCAGCAGGCAGGCAGGCAGGCAGGCAGCAGCAGATGGCACGTGGGAGGCTGCTCGGGGCATTGGGGGGCAGTAACTCGGCCTTCTGGGCAGGAGCGTGGTCTTCCGTGTGTTTTCACGTGGCCAGCTTGATACGGAGTGATTTGGCACGTGAAAATCCTGCACGTCAGCGTGAAATCCGAGGAAAGGCCCTTAGCGCGTAAGCGCGTCAGCACGCATACGCGATTCTATTGGACCAGAGTCCCTCAGCGCGTAAGCGCGTCTGTGACGTGACCCGCACGGGTGTTCCCCACTCAGCACGTGATGACGGGGCACACGTGGAAATACTGCACGTCAGAGTGTCATCGCGTGTAATTGGACAAAAGTGCGCGTACACGCGATTGGCCTATGTACGTGTATTTAATGGGTGCGCGGCCACTTACACACGCAAGTACGTCAGCGAACCTGTATCCCGTGGTGCGTGTGAATTTCCACACGCTATTGGACTGGGAACTGGATTCCAGGGGTGCACGGGTCACACGCTGTATCCCGTGGTGCGTGTGAATTTCCACACGCTATTGGACTGGGAACTGGATTCCAGGGGTGCGCGGGTCACACGCTGTATCCCGTGGTGCGTGTGAATTTCCACACGCTATTGGACTGGGAACTGGATTCCAGGGGTGCGCGGGTCACACGCTGTATCCCGTGGTGCGTGTGAATTTCCACACGCTATTGGACTGGGAACTGGATTCCAGGGGTGCGCGGGTCACACGCTCGCCTAGAACACGCGCAAAGCATAAATTTGCGCACTTTAACAATAACAAGCTCAGACGCCAGGATGAACATACCGTTCCTAGCAGCAGTGGCAGTGGGCTACCAAAGGAGGAGGAGGAGGATAGTCAGGGCCAGAATATTCACACCCAGAACCAGCCTTTTCGGGATGCCTGATGACCAGGTGTATGGGAGGTACAGGTTTCCACCACACATTATACTGGACCTGGTGAGTGAGTGGGAGGATGACCTCACATCACCCACCCTGTGCTCCCAAGCACTCAGCCCCCTGGAGAAGGTCCTCAATGTACTGCACTTCTTAGCCACTTGATCATTTCAGCGGACAAGTGCCATAGTGGGTGGGGTGTCACAGGCCACCCAGTCACGCTGCCTACACCAGGTCTTGAACATCATGACTGCACGCCCATCAGTCCGCAGGCACATATACCTGCCCAGAACACCTGCAGAAAGGCATGCTGCCGCCCTGGATTTTTACGGTGTGGCACGATTCCCCAAAGTGCTAGGTGCCATCGACTGCACCCATGTGGCTCTACGTCCCCCCAGGGCATCTGAGCACATCTATAGGAACCGCAAGCACTGGCATTCCATCAACGTGCAGGTAGCATGTAATGCCAAGGGAATCATCACCTCAGTATATGCCAACTATCCCGGCTCCACCCACGACAGCTTCATTTACCGAATGTCCACCCTAAGCCGGGACCTAGAAGCTGGGCGGCATGGCGATACATGGCTGCTTGGTGAGTATGTATGCCACTGCACATGCATGCATGTTGGATACTGAGCAAGGTCACAACCCCACCAATGATACCAATCACCACCTCCACAGGGGACAGTGCCTACCCTCTCAGCCCCCACATGATGACGCCAATTCGGAACCCCACCACGCCACCCGAGGGAAGATATAACACAGCCCACATTACGACCCGGGGCATAGTGGAGCGCACATTCGGAGTGCTAAAGTCACGCTTTCGCTCCCTTGACCGTTCTGGCGGGCAGCTGTTATACGCTCCCCCAGTAGTGTGCAGGATCATAGTGGCAGCATGTGTCCTGCACAACGTTGCAACACGCCGGGGCCTGGCCGTGGACATGGTGGTGGCCCCACATTCCCAACCACATGCACAGCCGCTGCGCATGGGAGGGGAAAGGGCACGGGGGAGGCAGCCCGTACACAGCTAGTGGCTAATTACTTCACATAGAAATCACACCCCTGTGGAGTGCACACTGCCCTGGCACATTCCATCTGACAATCAATGATGACTCAACCTGACACTGATCCTGAATGTCTGGAGAATGAACCGTGAATACCATATCAGCCTGAGATTGTTCACCTGGAAGTGTCACAATGTGTGCATCCCTACCCACACAGACACCACCAATGCAGTTTTGTGAAGTTACACATTCAAGCAGCTAAAATGATTACCCACTTGCAAAATGCAACAAGAGGACAGTGCCATGTCAGCCAACCCAACCCCAGCACCGCCACACGACACACCGTGCCATGTCATGCTAATTGCAGGTAAACAAAGTAATCCCCACAACATGACACTAGTCTCACTATGTACAGTGTCCCTATTGGAAACCTGCAACACCTGAAATGCTCACAGCAATGCCGGACCAACAACATACTTGAGCACGTAGTACCATTAACATGACATCACAAATGTTACATATTAGTAGTCTCACCACCTGGAAATGCCTGCACTCCCACCACTACCAACTGTGCAGTGTTGGCGCCATGTAGAGTTGTAGGTGCACTGCTGCCAACATGGACCCCATCTCCAGACTAGAGGTCCTTGTGTAGACATGAGGAAGGGACCTGCAAATTGGGAGGTAGACACAGAAGATGAGTTACACATCAATGCAACATGCAGTGTACAACACAGCAGCAATATGCACTAGGAATGTATACACAGTATTGACTACAGACTGCCCACACAGCTCATGGGAGTCCAACGTCACTGTGTAATTCACTGTCACTTGGGCACACCCTTTGCAAGCCCATGGAAACGGGAAGCAGGAGGGGTGTGTGTGACTCAAACCCAAGCATCTGAACCAAATACATTACAAGCCTGCATGTGCCCAGCCACAATGCAGCGTATGCCCACAGGAAGCACGGAAGCCAACAAATCGTCCCAAAAAAATAGGGAATAAAAGAAATAACAATAAAAATAAAAATAAGAAACAATCAAAAATGGCCATTGATGGGCCCGGGGGGGTTGGGGAGGCCACCCAGGAGGTCCGAGGACAGGATGCACACCAGAACCCACCTGCGTGGATCCTGGGAAAATAAAACATCTCCATGGGCTCATGGCCCACACGGCTACCCTGTTGTGGGAGTATCACTGCTGTCGCTATTATCACCCTGTGCAGCTGCATCCGGAGGTGGTTGCACTATGGGAGGCAGCCCACGCAAGGCCCTAGTCTGCTCCTCCATGGCTGCAAGCATGCGGGTGTGGTAGGTCTGGTTCTAGAGGATGAGTGTGCGGAGGTCCCCATGCAACAACTCACGGGATGCCCGGACCTCCGCCCTCGTTGCCTGCATCTCAGCTGAGAGCGTACGGGTGAGACGCTCCAGCTGCTGTTCTGTCCTTTGGTGTGTTGAAGCCTCAAGCTCAACAAGAGTCGTCCTGAGGTGAAGGAGCTCCTGCCTCAGGGCTTCCCTGTGGCCCTGGGACTCAATGGAGATGGCCTCCTGCAGAGTCGCCAGTGCCGCCCGCCTGTCCCTGTTGGACCCCAACATGTCCTCCCTGTGTGACTGGCAGATGGAGTTGGTTGCCTGCTCTAGTCGCTCCATCAGCCTTTCTGGGGGGACAATGGAAGTGGCCACCCTATCCATGGCCTGAGCCATCATCTCGGATGATGCAGCCTGTTGGGTTGCCATACCGTAAATGGATTGCTCCCATGCGGTATTGCCGGGTGGCGTACGGCCACCACGTCGGCGGGCACCACACCTGTCTGGGGCAAGGCGAACTGTGCCTTGCTGTGCCGGCACTGCCTGAGGCTGCAGGACTGCATTCCCCCTCTGATCTGCTGGCCCAGGAACAGGATCAGATGTCGCGGAGTGTGACCCTGCATCCGTAACCACCGAAGGCGTAGCTGCCAACACTGACATCCCCATGGAGGGTTCTGACCCTGGTGCAGGTGGGTGAGACAGAACAGAATCCCTCCCTGGAACACTCACCTGCGACGGCACATAGGTCTCATCCGAATCAACACCTGAGTACAGCTCGGGGGAGGTGCAGCCAGAGACACCCCTTGAGAGCACGACCTGCAGCACTTGTGGGTTCTCCCCCACCACCACACCACGTCCCTCACTGGTGGTTGGTCGGCCCTCGGACCCCTCCTGGGTCTGCACCATCTCCACAACCCCAGCAGTATCAGGTGCGTCTTCCCCTGCAAAGACATGAAAACAAAGAAATGGAAACAGGCATTAGCACCATGGCACACAATGAGGGCTGAGAAGCAAGAGAACCAGTACTTGATTGACACATGTCCCACATGACTAAAACCCTCCCATGCATGCACCCTCACTGCGTATGAAGTGCAGGCAAATGGCACACACTGATGACACCAAGATGGAAAATGAACACATTTTCTGCATGCTGCCTGGCAGTGGCATCACACATTGGCCTGTGATTGCCAGGTGAAACACACATGCCATCACACAGATGGCATGTACCATTGCTATTGAGTGAAGATGGAGAGGAGGGCAGCACCTATTCATTCAGTCCAGTTCCCGCATGTAATTGCTTTTCTAATTCTAACAGGTCAGATTTTTCACCTGGAGCTGCCAGTCTGAAATGGTCCAATTGCACAGGGACATGTGTGTACAAATGATATCCAGGTAACAAAGTCACTCCACTTCACCATTGCCATGTCAGACATGTGACTAGTGGACAGCGACATGGCTAGTAAAAGTGGGGGAATGCAAACAATCTGACTGAATGAACAGTGAAAAATAAGCAACAATGTTGTGGCAAGGTGACACTTCAAGGGCAACTGGCGTGCAGTTGGGCTAGATGTCTACTGTTGGCAGAAGGGATACTGCTATGGCCAAATGCAGCTGCGCAGGAAGTATTGCATGAAGCACATGGCTGACCCATACGACTCAGGCGCACACACTCTCACCTGGCACACAAACAGAAGCCCTCACACACACACCATGCACATGGATGACACACACATGCATGTGCACTCACCGGACAATGCCTCATAATCAGCCAGATCTCCCACGCCTTGGATCTGTTCCTCCGTGACGTAGGTCCCAGCGACTGACTCATGTGGAGTGAGTTCCATGTCTACTACTGGAGACCCACCTCCAGTCACTAGAGTTGCGGCATGACTTGAGGCCAGCTTACTCTTTGCCCTGCGCTTTAGGTCATTCCAGCGCTTATAGCAATCATTGGCTGTGCGCCTCACGATTCCAAGGGCACTTACGATGTCCGCAACGGTCTGCCAGTGTGCCTGGCGTTGTGCAGGTGTGGTCTTGGATCCTGCAACAATGACCATCTCGTTGTCATGTCCGGACACATACTGGACAAGTGCATTCAGTTCGTCATCCGTGAAGCTGGGCTTCCTGGACGGGCCGGACTGTGTAGCCGTGTCTGGGGCATCAGCCTGTGCCGGACGAGCACTCTTCCTCTTCCGCTTGGAAGGTGGTGGTGATCCTGAGTGTCCTGTGCCGCTATGGACACTAGGGGCAGGAGCCCTGGTGGACTCTGTATCAGGAGTGTGGGATTGCACACTCAGCATGGGAGTTGGTGCAGGCATTGGCCCTAGTGTGATGGTGTCAGGGGGAATGTCAGCAGCATGGACTAGGACCGACACTGTCCTGGCTGGGTGTGTGAGGGCTGGGGTGGATGGAGCCGCAGCTGCCCCTGCAGCCTCTCCGCCCTGCCTCCTTGGTGCAGCAGATGACCTTGCTGCCCCAGATCCACGTGGCATGATGGCATCAACGTGCACCAGCGCACGTGTCGTAGCCCTGCTGACCTGGAAGTCAGCCATGCAGTCAGCCAGGTCTGGTGCCACAATGGGCTGGTCCAACAAGGGCTGAGCATGGATGGTGTCAGCCACATCAGCCTCAACGGGAGGGGGGGAGGGGGGGATTATGGGTGCCCGTGACTGTTCCTCCACACATGGGGGGACAGGCTCACCCTGCAAGTTACGACCACGTCCCCTACCGGATCCACCACGGCCACCACTTGTGGCTCTTCCACCTTTGCCACCCTTACGGAATCCTCGCCTCCCAGCCATGGCACTGATGTTAATGTGCGTATGGGAGTGGATGTAGACTATTGTCTTGGGCAATTGGGGGTCAAAGGGGTTGGGTACCAGATGGTAATTGTACCCTAGTGCTCTAGCAAGGCTGATTGTAACCCCTGGGGAAAGATGACGGGTCACGCAACGCACAGGAGGCCCAAAAAAGGGAGATGACGTGCACGCAACCCCTCCTAGACCACGTGTGCAGAAAGAAAAACCTGCACTACGCTGTGGCACCCAGTAACACAAGAATGAACGTATGCGTGTCACACGCAGCCTAGAATGACCTCTGAAGGGGTAGGCTACACACGGGGCAAGCACAGATGTTAGATACGTGCGTGACTCACCGTCTGCCTGGTAAACGAGCGTGTAAAAGGAGCACGTTTGGTTGGCAACACCCCCGCCAAAAGAAGATTTGTACGCTGTCTGAGGAGACAGGACAACAGTAGAAGGGAACACTGTTTGAGGGAACAGGCCCAGGTAAAGCAGTAAAAGAGAAAAAAGAGAAAAAGCTGTCAGAGGTAACAGGGAATACGAACTTGAAACGCCGTGAAGTAAATCGCGTGTGAAACGACAAGAAGTACAGAATTCACCCACTCGCTCTCTACGAAAAGCATGTACAAGGAAAACGTGTTCTACACGTACCTTTTATACAGGCCCACACGTCCAGCGTCACTTACGCGGCGTGTACGCGCTAGGGCCATTTCCACCAATTACATGCTTTGTCACTTCTGCATGTAGGGCCATTTCCACCAATCACACGCGATTACACTCTGACGTGCAGTCTTTCCACGTGTGCTCTGTCATCACGTGCTGTGTGGGAAACACCTGTGCGGGTCACGTCACGACGCGCTTACGCGCTGAGGGCCTTTCCTCAGTTTTCACGCTGACGTGCAGGATTTTCACGTGCCAAATCACTCCGTACCAAGCTGGCCACGCGTACGCACACAGAATACCACGCTCCTGCCCGGAAGGCCGAACTACTGCCACCCAGAGCCCGAGCACGCTCCCACCTGCTGCTGCCTGACTGCCTGCTGCCCCTGCACTGCTGGGGGGTGGGGGTGGTGGGAGACATGGGTGGGGGCCTGGTGGAGGGTGCCCCTGGTGACTGGGGGGGTGGGGGTGGTGGGAGACATGAGTGGGGGCCTGGTGGAGGGTGCCCCTGGTGACTGGGGGGGTGGGGGTGATAGGGGACATGAGTGGGTGCCTGGTGGAGGCTGCCCCTGAACTGCTGGGGGGTGGGGGTGGTGGGAGACATGAGTGGGGGCCTGGTGGAGGGTGCCCCTGGTGACTGGGGGGAGGGGGTGGTGGGAGACATGGGTGGGGGCCTGGTGGAGGGTGCCCCTGGTGACTGGGGGGGTGGGGGTGGTGGGAGACATGAGTGGGGGCCTGGTGGAGGGTTCCCATGGTGACTGGGGGGGTGGGGGTGATAGGGGACATGAGTGGGGGCCTGGTGGGGGCTGCCCCTGCACTGCTGGGGGGTGGGGGTGGTGGGAGACATGAGCAGGTGTGCAGGGTAGTCCCCTGTTTTGTGGGCTGCCTGCAGGGGCCTTGGAGGGTGTACAGGGAACACCTGTGAGGACCCACCCAGCCTAATCTCGTGTGTAACTTCCCACGCACCCCTGTAATACATGTACCAAGCCAAATCGCGTGTGAGAATTCCCGCGCACCCCTGAAATACACGCGCCCAGGCTATTCGCGTGTGGAACTTCCCGCGCACCCCTGAAATACACGCGCCCAGGCTATTCGCGTGTGGAACTTCCCGCGCACCCCTGAAATACACGCGCCCAGGCTATTCGCGTGTGGAACTTCCCGCGCACCCCTGAAATACACGCGCCCAGGCTATTCGCGAGTGGAACTTCCCGCGCACCCCTGGAATACACGTAGCACGCTGGGAGACATGAGTGGGGGCCTGGTGGAGGCTGCCCCTGCACTGCTGGGGGGTGGGGGTGGTGGGAGACATGAGTGGGGGCCTGGTGGAGGGTGCCCCTGGTGGCGGGGGGGTGGGGGTGATAGGGGACATGAGTGGGTGCCTGGTGGAGGCTGCCCCTGCACTGCTGGGGGGTGGGGGTGGTGGGAGACATGAGTGGGGGCCTGGTGGAGGGTGCCCCTGGTGACTGGGGGGGTGGGGGTGGTGGGAGACATGAGTGGGGGCCTGGTGGAGGGTGCCCCTGGTGACTGGGGGGGTGGGGGTGGTGGCAGACATGGGTGGGGGCCTGGTGGAGGGTGCCCCTGGTGACTGGGGGGGGTGGGGGTGGTGGGAGACATGAGTGGGGGCCTGGTGGAGGGTGCCCCTGGTGACTGGGGGGGTGGGGGTGATAGGGGACATGAGTGGGGGCCTGGTGGGGGCTGCCCCTGCACTGCTGGGGGGTGGGGGTGGTGAGAGACATGCGTGGGGGCCTGGTGGAGGGTGCCCCTGGTGACTGGGGGGGGTGGGGGTGATAGGGGACATGAGTGGGGGCCTGGTGGGGGCTGCCCCTGCACTGCTGGGGGGTGGGGGTGGTGGGAGACATGAGCAGGTGTGCAGGGTAGTCCCCTGTTTTGTGGGCTGCCTGCAGGGGCCGTGGAGGGTGTACAGGGAACACCTGTGAGGACCCACCCAGCCTAATCGCGTGTGTAACTTCCCACGCACCCCTGTAATACACGTACCAAGCCAAATCGCGTGTGAGAATTCCCGCGCACCCCTGAAATACACGTACCCTGCTGAAATCGCGTGTAAAACTTCCCGCGCACCCCTGAAATGCATGCGCCCAGGCTATTCGCGTGTGGAACTTCCCGCGCACCCCTGAAATACACGCGCCCAGGCTATTCGCGTGTGGAACTTCCCGCGCACCCCTGAAATACACGCGCCCAGGCTATTCGCGTGTGGAACTTCCCGCGCACCCCTGAAATACACGCGCCCAGGCTATTCGCGTGTGGAACTTCCCGCGCACCCCTGAAATACACGCGCCCAGGCTATTCGCAAGTGGAACTTCCCGTGCACCCCTGGAATACACGTAGCACGCTGGGAGACATGAGTGGGGGCCTGGTGGAGGCTGCCCCTGCACTGCTGGGGGGTGGGGGTGATAGGGGACATGAGTGTGGGCCTGGTGGAGGATGCCCCTGCACTGCTGGGGGGTGGGGGTGGTGGCTGACATGGGTTGGGTCCTGCTGGCAGGTGCCCCACAGTGCTGGGGGGTGGGGGTGGTGGGAGACATGAGTCGGGCATGAGTGGGGGCCTGGTGGAGGCTGCCCCTGTTGGCTGGGGGGTGGGGGTGGTGGTAGACATGAGTGGGGGCCTGGTGGAGGCTGCCCCTGCACTGCTGGGGGGTGGGGGTGGTAGGAGACATGGGTGGGGGCCTGGTGGTGGGTGCCCCTGGTGGCTGGGGGGTGGGGGTGCAGGGGGACATGAGCAGGTGTGCAGGGTAGTCCCCTGTTTTGTGGGCTGCCTGCAGGGGCCGTGGAGGGTGTACAGGGAACACCTGTGAGGTCCCACCCAGCCTAATCGCGTGTGATAATTCCCACGCACCCCTGTAATACACGTACCCAGCAAAATGGCGTGTGATAATTCCCACGCAACCCTGTAATTCACGTACCCTTCAAAATCGCGTGTGATAATTCCCGCGTACCCCTGTATTACACGTGCCCTGGCTAATCGCATGTAAGACTTCCCGCGTACCCCTGTAATACACGTTCCCTGGACAATCGCGTGTTGAACTTCCCGCGTACCCCTGTAATACACGTTCCCTGGACAATCGCGTGTTGAACTTCCCGCGTACCCCTGTAATACACGTTCCCTGGACTATCGCGTGTTGAACTTCCCGCGCACCCCTGAAATACACGTACCCTGGCACCCTGGCTAATCGCGTGTATAACTTCACGCGTACCCCTGATATGCACGTTACCCGCTTTGCGTTCCTTGTTTGGCAGCCCTGTAAACTGGTCCAGGGTTAGCGCAGCCCTTTGCGATGATTTAGCGATTTTGATGGCTTTTCCTTGCGCGAGGGCGTTCTTGGGGGCGTTACTGGTGCTGCTGCAGGGTCGCTGCGATACTCTGCGCCAGGGCTGGTTTGGGAGCCTAAAATCCATGAATACGCTGTGCGCGGAAATCGGTTTTAGCGCACGTGCCTGGCGCAGACAATCGCACGCGGACACTCTGCGCCAGCCGCTTGCGACACTTTTCTGCGAAATTCTATGAATTACCCTGAGTATATTTAGATGTTCCCCTTAAGCCTATCACAATCCCCCATAGGTTTTCTTAAGTTAGCCACATAGTATGACATCAGGTATGACAAGGTATTGCTATAAAAGTGTTGTTTTTTTATGAAATGCCTTGAGACTTTGCTGTGAGATGTCCGTTGATGTCCCTTGTAACTCCTTGTTTTAGATAATTGAGAATAAAACAGAGACATTTTGCCAACTTCCTGAGTCGGTCTAATCATTGGTGTACGACTTACTCTGCATCCCATCTATCGTACGATGTGTTACCTTCATTAAAAGGGGCATAAGGGTTCAATATCATTGACAATTATGTGGATAACTGGGCATAATGGAACATAGGTTTACAGCTTGTATATTTGACAATGAATAACTGGTCATAATGGAAACATGGATTGCTCTTTTTAGTGTTTATATCCTTAACAATGGTGTGAATAACTGGGCATGGGATTGCAATGCCGTGATCATATGCTGTTTTATTTAAAATACCTGCCTATCATGTTAGAACGTGGGGTTTTAAAGGCAACACCTGGTATATAATTTTAATACCTGACATATGATATGATTACCTGAACATACCATGGCAACACCCATCAAAGGTTGGTAGTTTAAGGCTTATGGTGGGATTAGTTGGAAAATTGTGCGAGTTCCTGAGCTTATGATTCCAGTGACTGACACGTGCCTATAAAATCTCAACATATAAGTGGGAACTGTTGGCGTTTTCAATGTTTATTTATTAACCTCTATTTCATTGCTGATAAAACATAACATGCCCAGAAACGGTCAGCAATCACGGACACTGGTCAAAGTTTTTGAATTTTGAGTATGATGCAGCTGCCATGTTCTTCCATTTGGGAAGCGCAAATGGATCTCCACCAAACACTTTCCACAGTGAGAGTTGACTTTCTACATACACCGCCCTGAGGCCTTTTTCAATGGCTTCACCGAAGAATCAAGGAGCGAGCTCTACTTGCAGGCACAATTTCCCAATGTCACAGGGAAGCATTCCACATGTATGGCACACGTATGCCCCACTGGTGTTGATAGCTCTGATGTCAAGGTGATGTTTGACCAAGAAGCTTGAGCCAAAGTGAAGAAAGCTCTACCACCTACCTTTCTGGGAGAAGTGAAAGTTGGTCACCACTAGCAGGAACACATGGTTCGAACATGAAAAGCAACTGGGGACGTATGTGAACTTATGGCTCTTTAGTTACATATATGCAATGAATGGGGATCACAGAATAACTCTGAGTCCAAATAATCGAACCAACTCAGGAAGATGGCAAAGGTTGCTGTTTTATTAACAATTATCTAAAACAGGGAGGTTACAACGGACATCAACGGAAGTTCCCTCAGCTCTCAACAAATTTCTCATAGACCATACACTTTATACAAAACATACGTCAGAAGTGACGTCATACTATGTGGCAAAATAAGAAAAACCTACAACCGATTATAATTGGTTCAAGGGGAACATCTAAGTATACTTCGTATAAGGACTGGGAATGTGATTGGCTGTCTACTGTAAGGTGGGCAACTTATGTCTACCTCTAAAACATATAAATCATAGAAAAGGGAGTATTGCTGTGCCATGGGTTTTTTAAAGCAAATAGGTTAGTATTATTCCGTAACCTCCCCTTCCCAACCCACCATTGTTGCAATAAAAGCATTAATGTACATCACAACTAGTCCTTTTGACAAAACATAGGGGACACCAAAGTAAAGAAACAGACAGAGTCTATGTAAAAACAAAGAGTTCTGTATTGGGTTGCACAAGCAGAAGTTAAACATGACTGTTAACTGGTGGTATCCACCCCAGACATACAGTACATGCAACCAGCAACAATAGTATGAATCAAAACAGAGAAACAAAAAAGTTATATTGTTATCATTGGTAACATAACAGAGAAAGAAAAGACACACCTGATACATTCATGTTCTTTGATCACAAAAAATGTACGTTTGAATCTGGGTGGTGGTGTGTGATAGAAGGGGAAGCATGCAGAGAAGGAAATGGAATGATTAGTAAAAGTGAAAGGAAATCATAAAGTAGTGATAGTAACACAAGTGGGACAGAGACGTTCCTGTCCTAACAAAGTGCTAAGAACAAGTCATTAGGCTGAACACAATTTGTGCAGCTTAAGTTTGGGAATGTCACTTAGTCAATCCCTGTTTGAGTCGTCTAAATAAAACATGCAAACAAAATAGTGGTATTTCACCTCGGATGTAGCTTCGCTTTCCGAGGTCAGGTTTGCCAACACAGTGGGGGAACTCAGCTCGGAATAAGAATCTTTGTGTGGGGATATGTAATCACACCTACACACCCCTCACAATTATTGCGTTTCGGCGGTTAGAGACCATGTAAATGTATAGAAATAAAGTATTCTGCCTTCATCAGGGCAATGTTGACCAAGTTCTGCAAAACAGAGAAGAAGTCAATAAGAGGAAGAAAGTGAAGAAGCATTAAAAGGGGCAGTAATTGCCGGTTTTGTTGATGTTTGATAAGTTCGTCAAGGTTAGTTGTGAAATTATTTGTATAGAAAAAAGAAAGAAAAAAGAGAGATCTCCACTAAAAATATCTAGTTGTTGTATTGTTTGTCCAGGACGTTCTACTGTGGCTGCCTAGTCAACAGTGAAAGGGATAGAAAAGAAGTGCAGACTTTCTACCCTTTTAATCCCCAGTCCCGGTGCTGCAAACCCTGCACCATCTCACCGGCTGTGCAACACACTACCAAGATTGGTGTGAAAGGGAAGCTGGATGAATTTAAGATCTAGGTACCTTTGTAACCAGAGTTGGGGGAGGCATACAGGGCCGAACTGTGTCGGAAAAGCCCCCACCCACAGGGTATCTTTGGGCTGGAGGAAATATGCAGGCGAGGGTTCATGCAGCTAAGACAAATTTCCACTCGAGTTGGAGGCTCTGCGTTCAACCTAGAAGGACACATAGTGGATGAGTATACCAGAGGTCAAAAACTCGTAAGCATAGTGGCATAATGTCCAGGAATGCTGACATGGACCTGTGCGTGTGGTACTTACCCAAACACGTGGGTTGCCTGTTGTGGATGTGGCTGGAGAGGCGACTTAGGTCAGGAAGCAGACCGAACCAGTTGGTATGCGTGCAGGGAGGAACTGCCATGGGATGCCTGTCACCGATGCGGCTGGGGAGATGGCGTGGGTCAGTGCCAGCCAAAACCGTTGGCGTGCGTGCAGGGGTGTCCTGCCGTGAGACCGTACGGTGTGATGAGGAGGAATTAATCCTGTCCAGCGGTAGAGGAAAGGGAGGGAGCAGAAAGAAGACACTGCATTAGTAGTGATTACGCAGTACAAGACGGGTCCGGGGGGGGGGGAAGGTCCAGGGAGTGAAATCGCCTTTCATTAGGGATGTTGCCTAACCTGTATAGGTGCTGCTGCTCGCATGCGGCGAGCGCTCCTCAAACTGTTCACAGAGCGGAGAAGAGACTGTCAGCAGGAAGGAACAGCCTCCAAGGTAAGTGTCCTTGCTCAGTGGAGCTGGGGGAGGGGCCTGATGCCTGCTGTGTGTGGATTGGTGCTAGAGCCCGAGTTGCAGTGTCACCTGAAACGGCCAGAACGCTCTCCCTGTTGAGTCATAGGCATGGCGGGAGGGCGGTCTGGTAACTCAGCAACCCTTGGTTCAGGTCTGAGTCGGTGGGTATGGCCAGACTCGGCTCGAGTGGTGGGAGCCATCCTCAGCTCACATGACAGGAGACCATGATTCTGGTACATTCTGCAGCATTTAAATGTCTTAAATGAATAAAACTTGGCACCCTTGGTGTTCTTTCTTTGCCTCTTAATAAGGGGTGATTCATCCTTCGCACATTCACTGCTTTCAAGAAATAGATAACTGACCTTGGCTGCTTCTGTTTTCATGCCAGGTCAGACAGCCTCGCCAGGCTCTTCTGCAATGTCAGCTTATTCGTGCTGCAACACAATTCTCAACATTTCCTCTCCATGGGTTTCAGTTTACTAACTTTATGACACAGATGTCCAGTTCCTATAAAATGGCGGCTTCACCAGCAGTCTATTCACTACGCTACTATGATCACTTAGTCTACTTGCGTTTCTGCATCTGTACAATTATTGAACTGTTACATTTCTGTAGCACTTTGCATACGTGCAAACTTCTTTTCTGCCTATGAACGTTTACTCGATTCTTATCTTCATCATCAGCCAGTATTCTCAGTGCGTCGCGCTCGTCTCTTGTCATGTCACTAACTTCTCTTTTACTCCTTTTCATACTCCTTCAGGGAGTTCCTCCCTCAGATTGTCATCTCTTCGGGGATACATTTGATAGGGTTTTCTCAGTGGATACCTTTTCTCAAATACTCGCAGCGGTATTGGCACAACTGCTGGTGTCAAACATTGCACTGTCTCTGACTTCCAACATATTGGAGGCAGGGGGCGGGATTTCCTACAGAGGCATTCAGCTGCTCCTCTACATATGTTATGATTTTAGAAATAAGAAAAGGAGGCCAACACCATGCAGGGCTCGATCAAAAAGACAGAGCGTCTTAAATAAGACTCCTTGGTGGGTGGACAGCCTAGTGCAAACGTAGGATCGAAATTACCCTCCCCCTCTTTCCAGCACCGCGAGCCAGGTGAGCTGCCGGTTTCTGAGTAATCGGGAGCTGAGTGAGGAGGGACTCAAGCAGTCCCAGCTAGACAGACTTACCACAGTCTAAATGGGAAGACAATATGGCAGATACTGCGGACTTGTTTGGTGACAGCGTCAATCTATGGAAGCAGCGAAAGATTACATTCAAAGGCAAAACCCACATTACCCACAGAGACAGCTGGGATGGGCGAGGGAGCCATCTCATGTCAGTCCCAGGTGGAGAGGGGCGTTCCACAATCATCACCTCCGGATGTTGAGATTCAGTTAGTCCTGTGCCAATCATCAGTTGATGACACGCGTCCCACATGTAAAGCGTTGGGGGTGCGGTGGGTTTTGATCGGTGTGTCATCTGCATAAGAGTAGAAACAGAAACCTATATCATGGGTGACATTGCCAGATGGCAAAAACGCAGATTAAAAAGAAGTGGGGAAAGGGCAGAGCCCTGAAGCCCCCCAAAGCTCGGTCGACAGGGAGTGAAAGAGAAAGGCCCCATGGAAACAGACGGAAACCAGCTGGGAAGGAAAGAGCAGAACCTGTGATGTCCACCCTGGCCAGATGGTCCAAGAAGATGGAATGGCGGGCAGCTTATATGGCATTATGTGCCAGGAATAATAACCGTGACAGAGAAATGAGCAGAAACATTTATGAGGTCAAGATATCTAATCTTACATTGAAAGGGATTCTAAGAGTAAAAACATTTTTATATTTAGAAAGAAAAAATAACGAAATGCATTTCTTTTTTCAAAAAGAAAAATATTTTTATATATAGATATTTTTTTTAATTCTTGTTGGAATTTCTCATTCATTTTGCAATACTAGTGGAACTCAACATACCACCCCAGCTAAACCCAATAAGCCATTACTTGCGCTTGTATATTTCCAATAAAGAGGTATAAATGGATTGGCTGTAACCATGCCAACAGTCTTCTGCCTCTCTCATCATGTTTAAACTATACAGATGAGATCCAGAAGTGTTTTAATTCTTACTTTTAATGTATTTTATGTTCTTTTAAATAAATATTGAAGTTGAGGTATTTCTGATTTCTTCATTTCTTCATTTGCACCTCCGTTATTTTCAGCAAAATGTACCGTGCCTCGTCACTTTCCGTAGTCTTCACTTTTGCAGTTACGTTCATTGCGTATCGATTGATGGTGTCAAACGCTGCTGACAGATCGAGTATAAACAAGGCGGCGACAATGGAACTGGACAACTCATCTCTTCTAACTTTCGTCCACACACCCTCTGCTCCCCATGTAACCTGAAACTGGGCCACCCACCCCTCTGCCCCCCACCCCCGTTTCCTCCTCTTTTTGCTTGCAGATCCGTTGCTGCCTTATTGACAGCCCTCGCCCACTCCTAGCTCCCTGTTCCCTGTTTGATCCCTCGCGATCCACTTCCCTCGAAGAGTCCTTCCCCCTATGACTTGTAAAGCGCTCTGTTGCTTCCTGAAGCTGGGTCTGTGCTCAATAAATGCCATCATAATGATGACAACTTGAGGAAAGCCGGCCTGGAACGCCCCGAGGGCATCTGGGAAGGAGGCGGCTAACAACAAACTCAAGGAGCTTGAAATCGATGGGTGAAGGAAGACTGGGCAGAAGCTAGTGGAGAAAGAAGGGTCAAGAGGGGACTTTTTAAGGCAAAGATAAGAGTTGCAATTGTTAATGCTTTGGTAACAAATTGCTTAATAAACTTAGAGGGGTTTTAAAAACATCCGAAAAAGGGGAGAGCATTTTGGCAATGATGGGACCCAGGGGAGAGCCAGACTTTAGAAAAAACAAAAGAGGGTTTTCCTCTTCCCTTAAAAGAAGAGATAATGAGGACCACATCGCGCCAGCACTACTCTCACTCGATTGGCTCCTGGTTAGGACGCGTATGGACCTCCAAACCTTATCCACAGCCTTCTGGTGCAGTGGAGCACTCTATGGTAAGCAAAGAATAAAGAAATGTCTTCTCTCCAAGCATTTGAGGTCAACAGGCTCCAAACCTCTATCACCGCCTTCAGTAAAAAAGAAGCTGGGAGGCAGAACTGGGGGTGCTGTAGAAGCCTCCCGTGGAACAGTCTCACAGACACCATTATGTGCAGAGGCAATCTCATTCACGCCTGAAAAAAACCTGAACACTCTCCACTTAAGAAAATCCTTCTGTCTTGCTATGATGTTGACTTTGCAGATTGTGACGAATCCAGGGAAATTCATACCTTCTTCGGAAAGGGGCCCATCCCCTTTGAACATGTGAGGTGAGCCCTCTACATAAAACCCTCCCAAGGGCAAACGGCAAGTGGAATCTCGATGGGGGTGACCCCTCATTAGGTGAACAGGTCTTCGCACGTTACTAACAATGTCCTAAATGTTTTTAGCTTATATGGGCACTGAGAATAATGATTTTAGAGTGGGACCTTTAAATGTGCCTGGTTGTGCTGCTGACCCCTCCTGGAGGCCAGACGCACAGGGCCAATGGTGTTATGTCTCTCATTGCAGGGAGAGACCACAAAGGGCTCAGACCCTTACCCGGAGAGGTGGAACCGCTGCAGAGATAAGCCCCATGTGGGCCTTATTGAAGTACATTTTATGTGTATGTTCATCGCTGCCACCAGCTGCAGGGCTGAACAAAACAGCAGGGCGGATCCATGGAGCCTTTGTTAGTTAATCAGGCTGGTCATGGCAGGGAGAAGTTTGACCCTCCCCCTTACTGAGATGACAGGGTCTACTCCTGGCTGTCATATCCCAACCGACTATGACAGGGGGCTTCACCTGTAGGCTGTATCCACCCGAAGTCAATGGGTTTATGCATATGTCGTGCGGTGAGCATTGGAAAATGTGTGCGGATTAGCCCCACACATTTTCTGGAGGTTGATCTACCATCAATAAATTTCATTAAAAATTCAAAAAAGCCCAGGCGAGAGCACACGCACTGTGCGGATGGTCGAAAACCTCACACCTGCAGTGTTCTACCACTAATTGTTGTTAGCAGAGATATTTAAATGGAGCGCCAAGGCCGTGCGTCCTCTACATATTGGTGTATCTCGATATCAGGGTTGGTGAGGAGTTTCCTCAGAGATTCCTGGGACAGGATGAATCCTGGTGGAACTCTGCACATTACGGTGCAGCGCTACGATCTGTCTGAGGCCAATTAGTGGAGTGTGTCTCTGTTGGAGAATTATAAGGCAAACAACTGCAGGACTATTCAATAAAAGTGCATGCACGTGGCTAGGATATTGAGCGGGCCTTAATGTTCAGGTGTTAGGCAGAAACCTGTGCAGTTCCCTCTGGGACCACTGCAAAAGATTTAAGACTACAGATGTTTGGCAGTAAACCCACTTGGTAGCAGTCTGTCCCACACAGATTCACTTGGTAGCTATGGCTGAGCAGTCAGATTTCCCTCAAGAAGAGTTAGGCAGTATACAGAGTATTCACAATAGGTCAAAAGAACACAGCAGAACAAGTAACCACTGACCAGAGCTTGGTGTAAAAGAGATATAATTATTTATTTAAATCCACATCGAGTAAAACACACTGGCACTAATGTTAAGCAGTTCAAAAACACGGTCACAAAAAGATATACACTCCCTTAAAAGAATATTAGACAATTATTAAGTAAAGCCCCACTTATTTTCAGACAGCGGTGAGCGCTTAACGCAGATGGCACTCTAATAATTCGTTTTTAAAAGGGAGAGAAAAGCAGAGTATAATTTGAAACAGATCCCAATACTTTCACAAGAACACAACAAGAGTGGAAGGCAAAGTAAAACCGTGAAGTTAGAGTTCAGAAGGCCGGATCCACTTTAAGAGGATCAAATGTGTCCAAGGTCACACGGTTGAAGTGCACAAAAGTCTTGAAAAGGTTCAGAAAGAGTTGGACCAAAGAAAGGGACCAGTTAGATGGTCAATGCGGCTAGCCCAGTCCAGAAGGTTAAGGGATTATTATTACCTTGTAGCAATCTTTAGAAAGGGAGGCCTGGCGGACACGGTACCTTAAAGTGGTGAGAATACTCCAGCGGGGGCAGTTGTTCCTGGCAGCGGATGCAAGTCGGTGCTTCGTCCGGGGGAAGAGAGGATCTCGTCGGGAAGGAAGACAGGGGTCCGTTGCACTGCCAGGGAAGAAACCAGCCATGGAGTTCTCCGGTAAAAGGAGCGGTCCTTTTATTCGCGGTCCAGTGGTAAGTGGCTATCCGGTTGCCGGGGTGCTTGGCACGGGCAATTCGACCACAAGACGTCCTGGGATGTGAGGAAAAGAAGGTAAACTGGTTGTGCCCACCACTCAGGGGAAGAAGCCTCTCCAGCCAGGAGATCTTCTCTCTCGTCGGGAAGTGGTGAGTCGGTTCCAAAGGGCTCCACCGGTGGTGTCATCGTGGTAGGTCGGCTCAGCTTCTCCCTCGTCGGATTCTCAGGTCCTGTAGCGACTTCTGAAGTTCTAGTCCCCAAAGCCCTGCTTTTATGCAGCACACCCCCATTCACTTAGCCTAGCTGTCAATCAAACATGCTAAGTGGTGAGCCGGCCGGCTCACCACTTGGGCCAATCACACAAGAGTGCGACTTGAGTTACCAAGGTAACTCAGTCCAGGGTACCTAAACCCCCTCCCACACCTCTTGTGGTACCCAGACAGAGTGGCACCACTTTTAGAGGCTTCTGTGGAGAAGCCTGCCAAAAGGTGGAACAAAGGCTCGACTTGGGTTGGAGTCACAGAAGAGAACACAAACGCCATTTTAGAATCGAGTCCTGGCTAAAAATACCAACCGCCGAATTAATATTAAATAAATAAACCGGCGGTATGTTCGAGGCTATGAGAATTAAATAATTAAAGTTGGTAGCCTCGAACAATGGGAAAATCCCATAGGGATATATTCGCGGTCGAATATAAAAAGTAATATCCACTGCCACCAGCCAAAACTCGATCAGGGGGGACGGAGACGTGCCCCCTCAACTAACAGACCCAGGGGCAATCGAATTGCCCCGACCAGTACGTCCACAATATGATGGTTTGTACTGGTTTCTGTTAATAATTTGGGACTAGTAAAGTCAATGGTGACTTTACATGCCCTGGGAAACAGTAGTCAGTCCCAGGGTATGGAGTCTATGGTGGGGTGTCACTATGACACCCCTGTGTCACTGCACGGAGGGTGCTGTGTAACACACCTAGTAAAAACACATGAGACCCTATGGAGTAAAGGACCCCATAGCCCATAAAACACATTAACAGTCAAAGGAACACCATAAATCATGTCCAAGAGTGGGAGAAGAGTCTCACTTTTGGCAGGAGAAAAAACAAACTCCAGAAATCCAGCAAAGCTGCTGGGGGACTCACTAGGTTAGGAAATTCAGCCTAAAGAGAGAATTCTCCCTAACATCAGGGCATAGTATAAAACGGCTGAGGCGGTGCTATGCCATCTTCCCTATGCACTGCTTGCCGTGTAACGTCATGCTCTCTTAGGTTTGGCATGGCACACAGTGTTATGTTATGCTGCGCCATGACATGTTTAAGCTGCAGGGACATGTTCTGCAATGTTTTTCTTTTAAGGTCCCTGTGTTTTGTTCTTAAACCTAGATGCATCTTAACTTGAATGTATGCTTTTGATGTACTCCTTCTTCTTCCACTTATATGGGCGCCCCTTCTGCTCCCCACATCCTCCATCACTGCATCTGAGCCAAACACTGCTCCATCCTTGTGTGTTTCCTTTTTAATTCTCCCTTCGCAACTGCGATCTTACAACTGAATTTGAAAATCTTGGTTTTTAAGGATTTTTTGCATATTTTTAATTTAATTTTGAATGTATTTGTTCAGCCTTTCTTTCTATTTTTGGGACCCGAGACCAGTTCTGTTGTACTAGCTGGTTCGGTCATGTTATGTGAGGTCCTCATAGTACCCTCATACTACCCTCTATTGTATGTATGTATGTATATGTCTGGGATTTATAAAGCGCACACCCAGCTGGGAAGTCATGGAGCGCTGTACCAGGTGACGCAGGCAGAGGGGTACCAGTCGGAGGCTGGGATAGCAAAAGAGCTGGGATGGAAAGGGGGAGCAAGGGAGGGGAGAAATTCGGAGGGGGAGAAAGGGTTGAAGAGAGCGATCAGTGATTGCTGAGATGTTCTGTGAAGAGTGGGGTCTTCAGGACCCTTGCCGCGCCATGGATTGAGGATGCCAGTCTTGGCAGATTTGGTATTAACAGGACAAGGTAACAGAAGCCCAGGTTGGGAAGGACAGACGAGGCTGGCTTATGCAGAGTCAGGCCCGGGTTAGCCCAGCTTCCCCCCATGCAGAGCTGTGCACCATTCCCCAATATAACTACTCCCATAAAGTTCCTAACAGGCCTTGAGAACTCCCAGGAGTCCAGATCCAGGGCGTTGCTCCCAGAGGAGATAGGGTTTAAATCCAACCCTCTTTTACAACTGCCTGTAGTTCCTCCCAGCTTAGCAATGTATAGAACCTGTTCATTTGGGCCCTCGAAGGGTGCAAAGAAGAAGGACTTTGCGTGCCTGGTTTCCTGTGCATGCCTTTAACATTGTTGGGAAGGGGATGGTCCTATCCCACCCCCCTCACTGCAGCAGAGGTAAATAAACTACGTGTAAACTGATGGGGGAGACACACCCACCCCCACGGTACATACCCGCACAATATTACATAAAGTGTTACACGCATAACATAACCTATGTCTCTGCAATGAGACACCATTTTCAATCAGACCAGACTCCATCTTTCTACTAGGCTGTTGCTCTTGCACCCCCAAATTATCTTGCAGAGTTACCAAGCCATTCACACATTACATCAGCTCCGCGCGAGCCTTGTTCTCACGGAAGTCCATCCGTTCACTGTCCTTTCAATGTTACAATTCTCTAGTATCATTCTTGCACAGAATGCGCTCGGCGTAGAGGAAGGACAGGGACAGGCTGCAGCACAAGTACCCATCCATCTCCACTAAACTGCCGGTGCCTCCTCACTCTCCACCCCGCCAGGCCTGAGCTCACCCGCCCCACCCTCACCATTCCTTTCAGGATAAGCATCTAACCCCCTTTGCTTTGCCCATTCCAGAACACCCACCTTAGGCCTAATCCTAGGCAGCAATATATCCTTCCCAAATAACAACACATGTCGAGACATGTCACCAATAGGCGCCTGGCATCCCCTATGGAGCAAGCACACCTAGACGTTCCCTACCAACCAGCAACCTCGCACCTACCACTGTCTAAGATCGTCATTGATGACCAAATTGTCTTCTTAATGTGCTGCCTGTGTCATTTGTGACAGGGCGCTCTCGGGCAGCAGAGTTCTTTGCTGGCATTTTTCTACTTTATACAACCTTTGTTATTCTTGGTGTCATTCTCTGACGGGGTGCGCGCCTATTTTATCATTATTGCAATTATTTGGGACGTGCAAATAAGGGATGTGCCTTCAACACACACACACTCACAAGGACACCCTGGGCAGTGCTCACGTCCTCACACATTTAGCATTTTGCTCTGAGAACACTAAGCTTGTCAAAGAACAAATACAAAATATAGAAAATTTCACCAAAATGAAAACTGGACATTTTTTTCATTTTTTCATGGAGTCACAAAAACAGCGAACTTGCATTTCTGACATACTACTACCCCAAACTGTTGCTATTAAAAGGGTGTCCAGGTGTACAAGCTGACCATGCCACCCTTTCTCTTGCCTGTGAGTCCCTTCTTTCTAGCAGACTGACGCCCGTGTGACTCCCGTTCTCGGCACTTTGGCTGAATAGCTGGCTGTGGGGCCCTTCTGTGTGCACTGGTGTTCACACTGGTGGTTTGCAGCATGCACGATTCCCTCCCTGCACCGCACTCCTCTCAGGTGTATTTTAGCCAGATATGTACATGTCTGAAACAATGACTGTAGGCTAGTGACCACCGCAAAGGCTCCTCTGGATTGTCTATAATTCTCAAGGTGGTAAAACCAGAGAGTAGTTTGCAGACATATCAAGTTGTGCCATGTCAGGTTTCATGTAATAAACCAGGGCTAGTGTTCAGGGTGGCATCATGTTGCAGTCTGGAACATGCAGCACAGAATGTATAATGTGTGCAGGAGTGCAGCGTGGTTCAGGAGAGTGCATGGAGCACTAATCTCAGGTGAGAGAAATGGGAACTGGCGTGTATGCATTGTTAGGATGTGCAGGCTTCACATGTGCATATTCAGCACTTCCACTGCATGCACTGCACAGTTCTGAGTCAGAAGACACATATGCAAATTTGTACCCTGATGATGGTGGCATCGCCAGGTGCAGGCGTATACTGTTAGCCTAGTCAGGTCCATGTCATGGGGTATGCATGCATCATGTGTGACGGTGGCATGGCCAGGTCCATGTCATGGGGTATGTGTGCATCATGTGTGACGGTGGCATGGCCAGGACCATGTCATGGGGTATGCATGCATCATGTGTGACGGTGGCATGGCCAGGTCCATGTCATGGGGTATGTGTGCATCATGTGTGATGGTGGCATGGCCGGTCCATGTCATGGAGTATGTGTGTATCATGTATGACGGTGCAATGGCCAGGTCCATGTCATGGGGTATGTGTGTATCTTGTGTGACGGTGCAATGGCCAGGTCCATGTCATGGGGTATGTGTGTATCATGTGTGACGGTGGCATGGCCAGGTCCATGTCATGGGGTATGTGTGCATCATGTGTGACGTTGGCATGGCCAGGTCCATGTCATGGAGTATGTGTGTATCATGTGTGATGGTGCAATGGCCAGGTCCATGTCATGGGGTATGTGTGCATCTTGTGTGACGGTGGCATGGCCAGGTCCATGTCATGGGGTAGGTGTGCATCATGTGTGATGGTGGCATGGCCAGGTCCATGTCATGGAGTAGGTGTGTATCATGTGTGACGGTGGCATGGCCAGGTCCATGTCATGGGGTAGGTGTGTATCATGTGTGACGGTGGCATGGCCAGGTCCATGTCATGGAGTAGGTGTGTATCATGTGTGACGGTGGCATGGCCAGGTCCATGTCATGGGGTATGTGTGCATCATGTGTGATGTTGGCATGGCCAGGTCCATGTCATGGAGTATGTGTGTATCATGTGTGACGGTGCAATGGCCAGGTCCATGTCATGGGGTATGTGTGCATCTTGTGTGACGGTGCAATGACCAGGTCCATGTCATGGGGTATGTGTGCATCATGTGTGACGGTGGCATGGCCAGGTCAATGTCATGGAGTATGTGTGCATCATGTGTGACGGTGGCATGGCCAGGTCCATGTCATGGAGTAGGTGTGTATCATGTGTGACGGTGCAATGGCCAGGTCCTTGTCATGGGGTATGTGTTCAACATGTGTGACGGTGCAATGGCCAGGTCCATGTCATGGGTTATGTGTGTATCATGTGTGCCGGTGGCATGGCCAGGTCCATGTCATGGGGTATGTGTGCATCATGTGTGATGGTGGCATGGCCAGGTCCATGTCATGGGGTATGTGTGCATCATGTGTGATGGTGGCATGGCCAGGTCCATGTCATGGGGTATGTGTGTATCATGTGTGACGGTGGCATGGCCAGGTCCATGTCATGGGGTATGTGTGTATCATGTGTGACGGTGGCATGGCCAGGTCCATGTCATGGGGTATGGGTAAGTCAAATTGTTGTGGATTACCATTTACACAGGCTGCGCTTGGTAACCATCTGAAAACCACTGAATGTGGTGAGTTTGAACAGAATGGATGGGGAAGTAGTCACAAATATGTTCAGCTGGTTTATTAGTTCAAAGAACAAGATTGTACATTCACAGGTAAAGTATCTCACATTCAATGTGTTTATTAAATCAAAACTTAAATAAAGTAAACGTCTGTGGGTACACCGCTGTGTTTATACAATTGTAAAAGAAAGTGTTTATACTTAAGACACAGTATATTTCCATGTAATGTCAAAACACATTATTTGAAACAGGCAATCTGCCAGGTAGCAATAATCAACTTGTGTACAATTGCGAAAAAGTGCTTTGTACTAGAGAAGTGCCATAATCGCATGTAAGTCCTGCCATGTAATGCCAAATGATGCCAAGTATTTTATACTAAAGAAATGCCAACACGTGTTTCATCCAAAAAGGCCGTCCTCAGGGCATACAAATACATTTGCCGTTTGAACTGATATATAGTTATTGAACCTTGGCTATTATTAAATAAAAACAACCAAAGTAGGGGGTAGTGGGTCAAAGCAAAAAAGCACGAAGAAACAGGAGAGAGGAGAAAAATAGAAACATAGCGTTAGAATGATACGTGCAGTTGGTTAATCTAATTATTGATATATAGATAGATGAATCAATTCATACCTTGATTGTGATTGTGATTTACTAATTCTTGATTGTGCTTTTGATAGTTGGGGAATTTGTAATTCCTACATGCTTGGCTGGACAGGTCTGTAAGCTGTAAAGCCATAAAGTAAAATGGTGCATATTTAGCTTAAAATTCTGCACTGGTAGTTTATTGTGCAGTAATAACATATAATTTGTAAAAAGTATAGAGGTTATAATTACCAGTCTTGCAATCAAGTCGTAGTTGTTGCTCGACTGGTGTGCTGCTAATGCAGTATAAATGAAGTATAACGCACGTATTTAACGTGCTTTCCCTTTAATACCGGCCGTGATCTACAAAATGAACATGACAGCGTGTTTAGACGATTGGAAATATAAAAATACTGCATCAACTTCGCATGTGAGAAAAGTAAGGGGCAGCTCTGGCTTACCGGCGAATGCTCCAAATGTTAGTGTGCCCAATGGCGGGTTGTTTCTCCAATGCTGAAGGCATCGGCAATGTCTGGGGGTTACTATAGTAACCTCCACGGATTAGGTCAGGTGATGTAGTCACATGACCCAGTTGCTTGGAAACTCCTTCCAAGCCGGAAATACTAGAAATATACATTTGTAGAGCGCTTGCTTTACAGAGATGCACTCATTCAGTGGAACTACATTCGCCAATAGTGTTTCAACAGCTTGATTAAATACAGATATTTGGTTATTGGTATTAAATACCAACACGGCATAAAAAGTCGAAACGGACATTGTCCGCACAGTTTACGTGCAGGAACTACGGTTATAAGGCTTGGTGTATGCCTTGCAGGGATGCACTCATTCAGTGGAACTACATTCGCCAATAGTGATTCAAAAACTGTATTAGGTTCAGATATTTGGTTATTGGTATTAAATACCAACACGGCATAAAAAGTCGAAACGGACATTGTCCGCACAGTTTACGTGCAGAAACTGCGATAATAAGGCTTGGTGTGTGCCCATATTTGAAAACCTTGGCGGTTCAATGTAGGAATATATGGTAATTTTACATGCAGCATATGAATGATTTAATGAGCGTATATTGATACTAGAGTAGTCAACATGTTTTAGGCCATTGTGTAATTTGAGGTGTGGGAAGGCAATTAATTGCCAGTTGAGAGATGATGGTCGGTGGAATCTCAAATAGGTTCACTAGACTATGTATAGGCACCTCGGGCATAGCCGGTAAACCCTCTCATTGTTCATGGGCTGAATAGCGTATGTTTAGCATTACATTAAAAATGTGTCAAAGTTGCCACTAGGTTCCCATGGTAACATGACTAATTAAGGCTGAACTGATTAAGCATGGCCACTGTGGCTAAATAATCGGAGCAAAAGCAAATGCAAAGGTCAAATTAATCAGGCTATATCTGAGTATTTTTGTTCCATGCTAAGCACAACTTGTCTGTGGTTAGACCCTGTTTAGCGAATATAGTTCGGTAGTTAGAAAGGAAAATTCGTACACTTATGGGATAAGTAAAAGAGAGTATCATATGCGATGGGGTTGTTGAAACTACTGTAAAATATAAGCCTATTGGAAGAGTTGGGACATTGAATGGTATACAACACAAATGAACGACAATATTGGAAAGAAATGGCAAAATATGCTTGCAATTGGTAAGTAATAGTTGTCGTGCAACTGATAACCACAACGTATGAGCTAAGCTTGTAACGGATATGCATATATGATCGTTGATGTCTGTTACCTATAGGAACCCATGGTATCTGAACAATATGCCAACAGTTGGATTTTCACAAATTATAGAAACACATTGAGTTCATGGTCTTGGTTCAAGCCAAGTGACAGACAACGTAGTTTACAAATCATTCTTGCTTCCTGCTGTCGTAGGGTCAATTCTCTGTTACCACCTCTCTGATGTTGTTTGATGTGTTTGAGTCCAATGAATTTAATATCTTTGATGTTATCCAGTTGATGATGCTTCTGCCCACTGAAGCCAATGGGAGTCTGATGTCCTGACTGCTGAGGTTGTTAAGGTGTTCTCGAATCCTAAAGCGAACTTCTCTAATCGTACTGCCAATATAGATTTTCTGACATACACATAGAATACCATAGATGACATATTTTGTACGGCAATTGATAAAGTCAAGTATTTTGGTTTGAAGTCCATTATGACAGCTGAAAGTTTTTGTAGGTGCTAAGGCATGATGACAAAAATTACATGTCCCACACTTATAAAAGCCTGCTGTTTTTGTACTTGCAGTGCGCCAATTATCCTGTCCAATTGGGTCAGGTTTAAGGAAAGAGGGACTAAGGATATTCCTCAGGGTATTTGCCTTGGTAAAAATAATACTTGGTCGATCAGTAATGTACGATGTCAAATCAGGATCTAAATGCAAAATGTGCCAATGTTTTTGCAGTATGTACTGTATAAATTTGTGATCATTGGAATATTTGGTGATAAAGTTAATGTGCTTAGGATATTGCTCACTGGGCAGTTTTATCTTCTCTGTCAGTAACTGCGGTCTTGTGTCACTGTGTCTGTGGCTACTGGTGGCATGCAATATAGAGTTCACTGCAGTGGCTTTCCTAAACGTGCAGGTTTCGATGTTATCAGACACAATATTGATTTTAAGATCTAGAAAAGTAATGTCTGCTGCGTCCATGTATCCTGTAAACTTAATATCAAAAGTGTTGTCATTGAGATAAAGCATGAATGCTTCAAAATCTTCTTTACTACCTTTCCAAATGGCCAGTACATACTGCAAAAACATTGGCACATTTTGCATTTAGATCCTGATTTGACATCGTACATTACTGATCGACCAAGTATTATTTTTACCAAGGTAAATACCCTGAGGAATATCCTTAGTCCCTCTTTCCTTAAACCTGACCCAATTGGACAGGATAATTGGCTCACTGCAAGTACAAAACCAGCAGGCTTTTATAAGTGTGGGACATGTAATTTTTGTCATCATGCCTTAGCACCTACAAAAACTTTCAGCTGTCATAATGGACTTCAAACCAAAATACTTGACTTTATCAATTGCCGTACAAAATATGTCATCTATGGTATTCTATGTGTATGTCAGAAAATCTATATTGGCAGTACGATTAGAGAAGTTCGCTTTAGGATTCGAGAACACCTTAACAACCTCAGCATTCAGGACATCAGACTCTCATTGGCTTCCCACTGGCAGAAGCATCACCAACTGGATAACATCAAAGATATTAAATTCATTGGACTCAAACACATCAAACAACATCAGAGAGGTGGTAACAGAGAATTGACCCTACGACAGCAGGAAGCAAGAATGATTTGTAAACTACGTTGTCTGTCACTTGGCTTGAACCAAGACCATGAACTCAATGTGTTTCTATAATTTGTGAAAATCCAACTGTTGGCATATTGTTCAGATACCATGGGTTCCTATAGGTAACAGACATCAACGATCATATATGCATATCCGTTACAAGCCTAGCTCATACGTTGTGGTTATCAGTTGCACGACAACTATTACTTACCAATTGCAAGCATATTTTGCCATTTCTTTCCAATATTGTCGTTCATTTGTGTTGTATACCATTCAATGTCCCAACTCTCAACCATTACTTCCAATAGGCTTATATTTTACAGTAGTTTCAACAACCCCATCGCATATGATACTCTCTTTTACTTATCCCATAAGTGTACGAATTTTCCTTTCTAACTACCGAACTATATTCGCTAAACATGGTCTAACCACAGACAAGTTGTGCTTAGCATGGAACAAAAATACTCAGATATAGCCTGATTAATTTGACCTTTGCATTTGCTTTTGCTCCGATTATTTAGCCACAGTGGCCATGCTTCATTAGTTCAGCCTTAATTGGTCATGTTACCATGGGAACCTAGTGGCAACTTTGACAAATTTTTTATTTAATGCTAAACATACGATATTCAGCCCATGAACAATGAGAGGGTTTACCGGCTATGCCCGAGCTGTCCAATAGACTTACATTCCAATCAGAATGTAAGTCTATTGGACACAGATTTCGGGAAAGAGGGTATCCAATCCAACTAATTAGGAAAACCACTGATGCAGTCAAGAAAATACCGAGACCGCAGTTACTGACAGAGAAGATAAAACTGCCCAGTGAGCAATATCCTAAGCACGTTAACTTTATCACCAAATATTCCAATGATCACAAATTTATACAGTACATACTGCAAAAACATTGGCACATTTTGCATTTAGATCCTGATTTGACATCGTACATTACTGATCGACCAAGTATTATTTTTACCAAGGCAAATACCCTGAGGAATATCCTTAGTCCCTCTTTCCTTAAACCTGACCCAATTGGACAGGATAATTGGCTCACTGCAAGTACAAAACCAGCAGGCTTTTATAAGTGTGGGACATGTAATTTTTGTCATCATGCCTTAGCACCTACAAAAACTTTCAGCTGTCATAATGGACTTCAAACCAAAATACTTGACTTTATCAATTGCCGTACAAAATATGTCATCTATGGTATTCTATGTGTATGTCAGAAAATCTATATTGGCAGTACGATTAGAGAAGTTCGCTTTAGGATTCGAGAACACCTTAACAACCTCAGCAGTCAGGACATCAGACTCCCATTGGCTTCCCACTGGCAGAAGCATCATGAACTGGATAACATCAAAGATATTAAATTCATTGGACTCAAACACATCAAACAACATCAAAGAGGTGGTAACAGAGAATTGACCCTACGACAGCAGGAAGCAAGAATGATTTGTAAACTACGTTGTCTGTCACTTGGCTTGAACCAAGACCATGAACTCAATGTGTTTCTATAATTTGTGAAAATCCAACTGTTGGCATATTGTTCAGATACCATGGGTTCGTATAGGTAAAAGACATCAACGATCATATATGCATATCCGCTACAAGCTTAGCTCATACGATGTGGTTATCAGTTGCACGACAAATATTACTTACCAATTGCAAGCATATTTTGCCATTTCTTTCCAATATTGTCGTTCATTTGTGTTGTATACCATTCAATGTCCCAACTCTCAAGCATTACTTCCAATAGGCTTATATTTTACAGGAGTTTCAACAACCCCATCGCATATGATACTCTCTTTTACTTATCCCATAAGTGTACGAATTTTCCTTTCTAACTACCGAACTATCAGGCTAATTCATAGAATCCAGCGCACAAGTAGCGCACGCGGCTGGCGCACAGCGTGCGCCTGCGATAGTCTGCGCCAGGCACGTGCGCTAAAACAGATTTCCGCGCACAGCGTATTCATGGATTTCAAGCTCCCAAAACAGCCGTGGCGCAGAGAATCGCAGCGAGCCTGCAGCAGCGCCAGTAACGCCCCCAAGAACGCCCTCGCGCACGGAAAAGCCATCAAAAGCGCTAAATCATCGCTAAGGGCTGCGCTAACCCCGGACCACTTCACAGGGCAGGCAAACAAGGAAAGCAAAGCGGGCAATCTCCAAATCAGGAGTACGCGGGAAGTACTACACGCGACTAGGCAGGGAACGTGAATCACAGGGGTACGCGGGAATCATCACACGCGAACAGGCAGGGTGCGTGTATTACAGGGGTAGCGGGAAGTTCAACACGCGATGGGCCAGGGAACGTGTATTACAGGGGGACGCGTGAAGTAGAACACGCGATAGGCCAGGGAACGTGCATCACAGGGGTACGCGGGAATCATCACACGCGAACAGCCAGGGTGCGTGTATTACAGGGGTAGCGGGAAGTTCAACACGCGATGGGCCAGGGAACGTGTATTACAGGGGGACGCGTGAAGTAGAACACGCGATAGGCCAGGGAACGTGCATCACAGGGGTACGCGGGAATTATCACACGCGAACAGCCAGGGTGCGTGT
Organism: Ambystoma mexicanum; assembly: GCF_040938575.1. NCBI lineage: Eukaryota > Metazoa > Chordata > Amphibia > Caudata > Ambystomatidae > Ambystoma > Ambystoma mexicanum. Next base: position 1,701,119,190 of record NC_090932.1, on the reverse strand, counting down.
ATTACAGGGGTAGCGGGAAGTTCAACACGCGATGGGCCAGGGAACGTGTATTACAGGAGGACGCGTGAAGTAGAACACGCGATAGGCCAGGGAACGTGAATCACAGGGGTACGCGGGAATCATCACACGCGAACAGGCAGGGTGCGTGTATTACAGGGGTAGCGGGAAGTTCAACACGCGATGGGCCAGGGAACGTGTATTACAGGGGGACGCGTGAAGTAGAACACGCGATAGGCCAGGGAACGTGCATCACAGGGGTCCGCGGGAATTATCACATGCGAATAGGCTGGGTGGGCCCCCACAGGTGTACCCTGTACACCCTCCCCGGCCCCTGCAGGCAGCCCACAAAACAGTGGACTACCCTGCACACCTGATCATGTCCCCCTGCACCCCCATCCACCAGGGGCACCCTCCACCAGGCCCCCACCCATGTCTCCCACCACCCCCACCCCCCAGCAGTGCAGGGGCACCTGCCATCAGGCCCCCATCCATGTCTCCCACCACCCCCAACCCCCATCCACCAGGGGCACCCTCCACCAGGCCACCACCACCCCCACCCACCAGCACTGTGGGGCACGTGGCCAGCAGGCAGTCAGGCAGCAGCCGATGGCAGGTGGGAGCGTGCTCAGGGTTCTTGGGGACTTAAATTTGGCCTCCTGGCCAGGAGCGTGGTCTTTCGTGTTAGAACGCGTGGACAGCCTGATAGGGAGTGAATGTGCACCTGAAAACCCCCCACTCATCGCGCGAAAACCCGTCACCAGCATATGTGCGTCAATAGTTACCTGCACGTGCAGTGTCAAAGCGTGTGATTGGTGAAAAGTGAGGGACACGCAGGAGTGTCGAAGCGCGTGATTGGTGAAAAAGGATCCACATGCAGGATTGACAAAGCGTGTGATTGGTGAAAAGTGAGCTACACGCTGGAGTGTCGAAGCGCGTGATTGGTGAAAAAGGATCCACATGCAGGAGTGACAAAGCGTGTGATTGGTGAAAAGATACCTACACGCAGGAGTGCCAAAGCGTGTGATTGGTGAAAATGGGCCAAGCACGTACACGGCGTAAGTGACGATGTACGTGTGGGCCTGTATAAAAGGTAGTGTTGAACACTATTTCCTTGTACGTGCTTTTCGTGGAGAGCGAGTGGGTGAATTCGGTACTTCTTGTCGTTTCACACGCGATTTACTTCACGGCGTTTCCAGTTCGTACTCCCTGTTACCTCTGACAGCTCTTTTCTCTTTTTCCTCTTGTACTGGTTTTCCTGGGCCTGTTCCCTCAAACAGTGTCCCCTTCTACAGTTGTCCTGTCTCCTCAGACAGCGTACACCTCTTCTTTTGGCGGGGGTGTTGCCAACCAAAAGTGCTATTTTTTCACGCTCTTTTACCTGGCAGACGGTGAGTCACGCACGTATCTAACATCTGTGCTTGCCCCGTGTGTAGCCTACCCCTTCAGAGGTCAATCTAGGCCGCGTGTGACACGCATACGTTCATTGTGTTACTGGATGCCACAGCGTAGTGCAGGGTTTTCCATCAGCACACGTGGTCTAGGAGGGGTATTGTGCACTTTCCTTAACTTTTCTGGGGTGCGTTGCGTGACCCGTCATCTTTCCCCAGGGGTGTCATATAGCCTTGCCACTGCACTAGGGTACGAATACCATCTGGTACCCAACCCCTTTGACACCCAATTGCCCAGGACAATTGTGCACACCCACTCCCATACGCACAATACCATCAGTGCCATGGTTGGGAGGCGTGCAAGCCGTAAGGGTGGCAAAGGTGGCCGAGCCACACGTGGTGGCCGTGGAGGATCCAACAGGGGACGTGGTTGTGACTTGCAGGGCGCCCCTGTTCCCCCCAGTCTGGAGGAACAGTCAGGGACACCCATGCCCCCCCCCCCTCCCCCCCCCCGTTGAGAGTCATGTGGCTGATACCAACCCTGATCAGCCCATGTCGGACCAGGCCATTGTGGCACCAGACCTGTCCGAGGGTGATTCCATCGCTGACATCCAGGTCAGCAGGTCCACTGTACGTGCACCGGTGCACATTGGTGTCATCAGGGCACGCGCATCTATGCCAGATAGGTCATCTGCTGGCCCCCGTAGCCAGGGTGTGGCTCAATCCACCCCACCTCTCATACACCCTGCCAAGACTGTGTCGGTCCTAGTTCATGCACCTCAGATCAGGCCTGACCCCATCCCACTACCCCCAATGCCTGCACCTACTCCCATGCTGAGTGGGCAATCACACACACCCAGTACAGAGTCCACCACGGCTCCTGCCCCTAGTGTCCACAGCGGCGTAGGACACTCTGGATCCCCACCCCCTTCCAAGCGCAAGAGGAAGAGTGCACGTCCGGCACAGGCTGATGCCCCAGACACGGCTGCACAGTCCGGCCCATCAAGGAAGCCAAGCTTCACAGACGCCGAACTTAATGCACTTGTTCAGTATGTGTCAGATCATGATAGGGAAATGGTCATCGTTGCAGGGTCCAAGACCACACATGCCAGACGCCAGGCACACTGGCAGACCATTGCTGACAGAATAAGTGCCCTTGGAGTAGTGAGGCGCACAGCTAGTGATTGCCAGAAGCGCTGGAATGACCTTAAGCGCAGGGCAAAGGATAAGCTGGCCTCAAGTCATGCCGCAACCTTGGTGACTGGAGGTGGGTCCCCAGCACAGGAAATAGAACTCACACCACACGAGTCCGTAGCTGGATCCTACGTCACCGAGGGACAACTCCAAGGTGTGGGAGACCTCCCTGATTACGAGGCATCATCCGGTGAGTGCACATGCATGTGTGTATCATCCCTGTGCATGTTGTGTGTGTGAAGCATTCATGTTGGGTGCCTGTCAAGGGGGTGTGTGGCAGAGTTGATAGTGGCACCCATGTGCCTCATCCAGTATGTTCAGTGCAACACCATCTGGCCACAGCACTATCCCTACTGGCAACAGTGCACATATGGGCCAACACCATGGAAGTTGCCCTTGATTAGTAATTTTGTCACTACATTGTTGCTCATACTCCCCTGTCTATTCATCTGATGTCTTACATACCATTCCTCTCCTTTCCCCCAGCCATTCAAGTTTCATCTTCACATGCCTGACATGCAATGATACCACATGCTAATGCGTCCTCTGTATATAAATGCCTACCAACATGCAGTCATAATGTGGATGTAGCCTTGAGATCCACCTCCTTCCTGGGTCCTTTGGTACCGTCTGGTTTCGAGCCCCATTCCCTCACACTCCATGCTGCTCTTCATGGTCTATCTTCCATGACTTCTACAGTTCAGACCATCGTGCCCTACGCACGACACCTGCTTGCCAAAAGTCAAATGAGGGCAGCCTGCCCTCCAATGCGACCCACCCTATTGCTGACCAGTGCATCTGAGCCTACTCTAAGCTAACTCTCACTGACATCTGCTCATACATGCCTTTGCCTGTCCCATAGACCCTTCACATGGTCCCTGTCCTCTCTCCTTGCTCCTCTTCCACCATCATAGGTGGGACCCGTTGGGGTGTACTCCTGGCCTCCTTCCAATCCTCAGATACCACTAATGATGTGCATGGTAATGGGAGCGTCTCAGTCCAAGGCCCTTAGGCCAACCTCAATCTCCTTGAGAAATGCTACCCACATCTCATCAACTTCCTTACCTCTCCTGCTGTCCCCCCTCCTCTCTCCTCATCAATCCTGCACTGCCTCCCTGCACCCTCCCATGAACCTTCTCCGCCTCCCACTCCAACTCCTACACATGCGGCACCTCTGATCTCTAGCACTCCCCGTAAGTCCTACAAGGCTGTCAACCTCCTCCACAATTACACTCCTTTCACTGCGGCTGCATCAGGCATTCCTCCGATAACTGTCACTTACATGAGGTTATGCACCTTGACATCCTTGGTCTCATGGAAACATGTCAGACGGCCAGCTCTGTCTGCATCCTTGACCCTCTCCTTGGCCCGCCACCACTGTGCAGGGGGGGTGTGCCCTTGGCTTCCCTGAGGGTATTCCTGCCACTGTCACACCTACTTAGACCTACTCCACTCTGGAATGGCTTGTGTGAGGTTACTGTCCACCACACCTTGACATTCCAAACAGTGCGTACTGTGTCTGGGAAAACTGGTCAAATGTACTACTTCCTTTCTGAGTGTCCTCACCTCTCCTCCTCACTCATGTCCCCAGACACAGAATTCCTCATCCTTGGTGCGGTACGCATCCACCTGAATGCCTGTTGACGCCCCCACGTGACCTTTCTGTGACCTCAGCAACTCCCTCTCACCCTCTAGACTCCCGTCTGTCCCTACTCATTCTGCAGGGCACACTCTTGATGCTCTGATCTCATCTGACTTTCCCCTCTCCGTCCATCTCTGCACTCCTCTCTCCTGGAGTGATCACATTCTCCTCTCCTCCCAGCTCACCCTCAACACCCCACAGGCAAAGCCACCCTCACCACTGTCACACACCTTCTTTGTATTCCGACCCATGAAGTGTGTGTCAGTCGAGGCTCATGCTGCCAAAATGTCCCCCCCATCCAGCTCCCCCTTAGGCTCACTCCCATCCTGACAGGGCCCACTCCATGCTCCACTCCATGTCAGGTACACTGGATGTCTTAGCCACGGTCATGACCACCTGTCTGAAGCCCCATGCCAATGCAGAGTCCTGGCATGACTCGGATCTTGGGAACCCAAACCACAGGTGCCGGGTGGCAGAGAGGGAATGTCCTGCATCATGGCCATCCTCTGGCAAACTGGCCTGCCACATGCTCCAAAGGCAATAGCGCCTCACCCTTCTCACCAAGATGAGATCCCCAATCCAAGGGCACATATCTGCGGCATGTGACAACTCTGCAGGACACATAGAAATCTGAAAGGACCTTGCCGAGCCAGAGGCAGTGTGTACCTCCCCTGTCCCCTCCGAGCCCACAGCACAGCATGATTGTCTCTGTACCCCTATAGGCCACCCCCCCAGCACTTGTCTGCGCCTAACACCATCTGCCCTTGACGTCAAGTCCTACTTACCTTGTACAGCACTTCCAGCCGCCACTCCCCCTTGCACTTCATTGTGCCACCCACCCCTGCACTTGCGTGACATGAATGACACCAGCACCAGTAGTATTGTTGACTGGCATCCCCTTCTGCCCCACCACCCCTCAGTGCTCCGCTGCACCTACAAACATTACTTGACCGGTGCTTCACGAATGCAAAATTATTCCGTTACAGGTGTTGGGGAGGTGGAATCACAATGTTTACTGCATTATGTTGATCTAGACAAGGCACTGTGCATCGTTGCCAATTTGGACTAGCAGATCCATGTACAACATGTATACTAATTGATGTGACGATGCAATGTCAGGACCAGAGTGGTTGAAATCCAAAAAAGTAGCCCTCCTCTCCCTCCTCACTTGGTGGCTATGTCACATGCCATGTGTGTGATGGCATGTGCCTTTGACATGGCAATCACCGCCCAATGTGTGATGGCAGTGCTAGGCATCAAGGTGAGCAGGCGTTGCTGTCCAATCAGTACATAGTATGCCCTGAGCCTCCCCTACAGACCCAGTGATGGTGAATGCATAGGAGGACTCCCAGTCATGTAGGACATGTGTCGTAGGACTACTGCCTATGTTGTTCATCAGCCCTTGTTGCATGCCATGGTGCTAATGCCTGTTTCCATTTTTCTCTTTCATGTCTTTGCAGGGGACGAAGCACTTGTTGATGCTGGGGATGTGGTGGTGGAGCCGTCCCAGGAGGGCAACCCGGGCCGACCTACCACAAGTGAGGGACGTGGTGTGTTTGTGGGTGAAAACCCACAAGTGCTGCAGGCCGTGCTGTCGGGGGTGTCTCTGGGGGTTCCTCCCCCGAGCAGTATTCAGGTGTAGACTCGGAGGATGACACCTATGTGCAGTCGCAGGTGAGTGTTCTTGGGAGAGAATCTCCTCTGTCCGACCCACCTGCAGCCAGGCCATTGGCCTCAATGGGGATGTCAGTGTCGGCAGATCAGCCTCCGGTGGTTACGGATGCAGGGCCACACCACCCAATCTCTGATCCTGTTCCTGGGGCTGCAGATCAGAGAGGGAATGCAGTCCTGCAGCCTGAGGCCTTGCCGGCACAGCAAGGCGCAGTCCGCCTTGCCCCAGGCAGGTGTGGTGCCCGTCAACGTGGTGGCCGTATGCCACCTGGCAATACCGTATGGGAGCAATCCATCTACGGTATGGCCACCCAACAGGCAGCATCATCCGAGATGATTGCACAGGCCATGGATAGGGTGGCCACTTCCATTGTCCCCCCAGAAAGGCTGATGGAGCGACTGGAGCAGGCTACAGAGTCCATCTGCCAGGCACACAGGGAGGATATGTTGGCGTCCAACATGGACAGGCGGGCGGCACTGGCGACTCTGGGGGAATCACTTTCCATGGAGTCCCAGCGCCACAGGGAAGCCCTGAGGGAAGAACTCCGTCACCTCAGGTCGACCCTGTTAGAGCTTGAGGCTTCATCCCATAGAAGGACAGAGGAGCAGCTGGAGCGTCTGACACGGACGCTCTCGGCCGAGATGCAGGCAACTCGTGCGGAGGTCAGGTCATCCCGGGAGTTACTGCATGGGGACCTCCGCATGATTATAACCCAGAACCAGAACTACCAGACCCGCCTGCTTGCAGCCATGGAGGAGCAAACTCGTGCTTTGCGTGGGCTGCCTCCCATTGTCACACCATCTTCTGAGGCAGCTCCCCCACCTCCAGAGTCAGCTGCAGGGTCTGGGCAGAGCCATAGCGACTCATCTCCCACAACAGAGTAGCCGTGTGGGCCACGAGCCTATGGGGTGTTTTCCTTTCCCATGATCCACACAGGTGGATTGTGGCGTGCATCCTGTCCTCGGACCTCATAGGTGGCCCCCCCCCCCCCCGCCGGCCCTTTCATGGCCATTTTTTCTCTTTTTCATTTTTATTTTGCAAGAGTGTTGCCTTGTGTGGGTACCTGGGCATACACTGTATTGTGGCTGGGCACATGCAGGCTTGTCCTGAGTTTGGTTTCGATGCTTGGGTAGCAGACATCCACACCCCTCCTGCTTCCCTTTCCATGGGCTTGCAAAGGGTGTGCCCAAGTGACAGCAAATTACACGGTGACATTGGACTCCCATGAGCTGTTGGCCAGTCCATAGTCAATACTGTGTAGACATTCATAGTGTTCATTGTTGTTGCACCTAACTATGCATGATGGTATGATATGTGCCTCTACTTACATATGTTGCTCATGTTTTGCAGGTATTTCACACAGATCTTCACAAGGGCATACTCTCTGGAGTCACACTACATGTCGGTAGATGTGCACTGACACTTTTGCATGGCGCCATCACTGTACACCTGGACGGTGAGGACATACCAGCAGATTCAGGTAATGAGACTACCATTGATTACATGCAATGTGTCTTGTTTGGGTGGGCTTCAGGGTGGGTTGGTGTGTAATTTGATAGAAATTACTCTTACACAGGTGTGTAGTAGTGGGCCCAGGGCGGTTAGCTGCTCAAGTGCGGCTATGTTCCATTTTGGGCACTGCTATTTGTGACACTGGTGTCATGTTGTGATGGCCAGTTTGTTTGCTGTCACATACCATGACATGGTGTCCTCAGTGGCGGGACTGTGAAGGGAGTGGGTGACATGGCAATGTTGTCATGTAGTGAATCGCCTGTGGCAATGCATTTTAGATTGATGGAGTTGTGTCTTTGCATTGTGATGCATAGCTGGTGTATGTGTAGCTAGGGGTGCACACATATTGACACTTCCATGTTAACAATCTCAGGCTGATGTGTATCTGACAGTTCATTGTCAAGTAATTTGCAGACATTGTCAGGTAGAGTCATCATTGATTGTCAGATGGCATGTGCCAGAGCAGTGTGCACTAGCCAGCACTGTGATTCCTAGGTGAAGAAGTTGGCCACCAGTTGCGTACGGGCTGCCTCCCCCCGTGCCCTTTCCCCTCCCATGCGCAGCGGGCGTGCATGTGGTTGTGGGTGTGGGGGCACCACCATGTCCACGGGCAGGCCCCGGCGTGTTGCAACGTTGTGCAGGACACATGCTGCCACTATGATCCTGCACACTATTCGGGGAGCATATAACAGCTGCCCGCCAGAACGGTCAAGGGAGCGAAAGCGTGACTTCAGCACTCCGAATGTGCGCTCCACTATGCCCCGTGTAGCAATGTGGGCTGTGTTGTACCTTACCTGGGGTGGCGTGGTGGGGTTCCGGATTGGGGTCATCATGTGGGGGCTGATAGGGTAGGCACTGTCCCCTGCGGAGGTGGTGATGGGTATCATTAGTGGTGTTGTGTCATGACCCAGTATCTGACATGCATGCATGTGGAGTGGCATTCATGCTCACCAAGCAGCCATGTATCTCCATGCTGGCCAGCCTCTAGGTCCCGGCATAGGGTAGACATTCTGTAGATGAAGCTGTCGTGGGTGGACCCTGGATAGTTGGCATATACTGATGTGATGATTCCCTTGCCATTGCATACAACTTGGACGTTGATGGAATGCCAGTGCTTGCGGTTTCGATAGATGTGCTCTGTTGCCCTGGGAGGACGTAGAGCCACATGTGTGCAGTCAATAGCACCAAGCACTTTGGGGATTTGAGCCACACCATAGAATTCCTGGGTGCACGTCCGCCTTTCTGCATGAGTCCTGGGGAGATATATGTGCCTGCGGACTGAGGGCCGTGCAGTGATGATGTTCAAGACCTGGTGTAGGCAGCGTGACTGCGTGGCCTGTGACACACCACCCACTATGGCACTTGTCCGCTGAAAGGATCCAGTGGCCAAGAAGTGCAGTACATTCAGGACCTTCTGCAGGGGGCTGAGTGCTTGGGAGCACAGGGTGGGTGATGTGAGGTCATCCTCCCACTCACTGACCAGGTCCAGTATGATGTGTGCTGGAAACCTGTACCTCCCATACACCTGGTCATCAGGCATCCCGAATAGGCTGGTTCTGGGTGTGAATATTCTGGCCCTGACTCTCCTCCTCATCCTCCTTTGGTAGCCCACTGCCACTGCTGCTAGGAACGGTATGTTCATCCTGGCATCTGGCTTGTTTATTGAAAAGTGCGCAAATTAATGCCTTGCGCGTGTAGTAGGCAGCGTGTGAGCCTCGCACCCCTGGAATCGAGTTCCCACTCCAATCGCGTGTATATATTCCCACGCTGCAGGCATACAGGTGCGCTGACGTACTTGCCTGTGTAAGGGGCCGCGCGGCCCTGAAATACACGTACATAGGCCAATGGCGTGTACGCGCACTTTTGGCCAATTACACGCGATGAAATACACGTACATAGGCCAATGGCGTGTACGCGCACTTTTGGCCAATTACACGCGATGAAATACACGTACATAGGCCAATGGCGTGTACGCGCACTTTTGGCCAATTACACGCGATTACACTCAGACGTGCAGGATTTCCACGTGTGCTCCATCTTCACGTGCTGAGTGGGGAACGCCCGTGCGGATCACGTCAGACGCGCTCACGCGATGAGGGACTCTGGTCCAATAGAATCGCGTATGCGTGCTGACGCACTTACGCGCTAAGGGCCTTTCCTCGGATTTCACGCTGACGTGCAGGAATTTCACGTGCCAAATCACTCCGTATCAAGCTGGCCACCCGAAAACACACGGAACACCACGCTCCTGCCCCGAAGGCCGAGTTACTGCCCCCCAAGTGCCCTGAGCAGCCTCCCACGTGCTATCTGCTGCTGCCTGCCTGCCTGCCTGCCTGCTGCCACCGTGCCCTGCCATTTGGTGCCTGCACATCAGCCATCTGCAGGGGTCCAGTTGCTGTGTCCACCCCTGCTGGAACTGAAGACTCCCAACTGGGATTACATCGCTCCACAGCCCAGCCCCAGGACCCAGTTGCCCACCCACACCTGCCTCTGGGGTTGCCATGTCGGGCACTTCTACATCTGGCACCAGTGGCAACCCCAGGCCAGAGGGGCAGAGGGGCACCAGCTTCACTGCCACCGAAGTTGGTGTCCTGGTGGAGCATGTCCTGGGGCAGTATGATGCCCTCTTTGGATCGTCCCGCGCCAGCAAGGAAGGACGGGAGAGGATCTGGGCCGACTGTGTGGTTGCCATCAACGCGGAGGGGGTGGCAACCCGCAACGTCTTGAAGATCAAGAAGCGCTGGGAGGACTTGAGGTCCAGGACCCTTGTGAAGGCCCGGCGCCTCGTGGAGGGGGGCCGGGGCCACATGAGTACCATCCAGAAGAGGGTCCTGGAACGCGTACGCCCAGCGCTCCACGCCCAGATCCTTGAGAGGGAGACCCGTCTGGAGTTGAGCGGTAAGTGTCCAAGCATCACTGTGTGAGACAGGGCATGTTGCGGTGAGCTGGTTCTATGATACTTGCCTGTATGTGTGCCATGTGCCATATATGCATGTATGTGTGCTGGGACATCATGGTACTGCCTGTGCGACCAGTGATGTGTGACCCACATGGTTGTTGCATGTGTAGAAATGCGGCATGGGGAGCACTATGCAGATTTGGGACATGAGAGCATGGCAGTCTCTGTACCTGGACATGGATGGGGGTGAGGATGGGTGCTGATGCCAGGTACATATATGGTAGCCATGTCTGTGTGCCTGACCTGCATGTCTGTGACTTGTGCATGCCATGGATGCATGACTCATGTGTGTGACAATGCACAGATTCAGTGACGCACCCACCTTACCCTTGTTTTGCCTGTGTTTGGTGTGATTGTGGCCAGATGGATGTGACTGAGGTGTAGTGTGTGCATGTGATATGCATGAGCCATTATGCATGTGAGTTACATTTCATTGAATGTTTCAATTGTCATTTGGACATGCATGGAAATGTGCATGGCATGCACCATGCCTGTTACTGTGTGTGTTTCGCCTGCACTGACCCATGTGTTGTGGAGGGACATGATGGAAGTGTACTTTGACAGGGGTGCTCATCTGCTATTGCTTCCTGTCTAGGGGACCATTGTACAGTAGCCTGATGCTTGTGTTCTTTGTCTCCCTCTACACAGCGGCTAGTGAAGAAGAGGGCGGAGACGGCGCTGTGGAGCAAGGCGGCGGGGATGCCCCCACGGCTGCAGCGGAAGGGGTGGGTGAGCCCCCACAGGGGCCTGCTACGGCGGGAGACGGTGAGGAGCCATCCAGGTTGGTGGTTTGCACAGAGGAGGAGGAGGCCGACACTGGTGCACACATGGGCCCTGGTGGGAGCATCCCTGCTGGTGCAAGTGGTGCAGTCCAGGGCCAGGGGCAGGAGGCAGCACAGGTCACCGTGGAGGGGCCTGTGCATGTCGCTGTCCCTGACCCTGTGAGTGCACCACCATGCACCAGCAGGGATGCCCCGTCCCAGGCCCGTCCGCAGGTAGAGGGGATGTCCATGTCAACTGACTCCCCTCCACCTGCGGCCGTGGGAACCCCTGGCCGCGTGGAGCAGGTCCTGATTGGGGTCGCGATGCGCACGGCTGTGATTCGTGATGCCGTGCGTGCTTCCCGGGAGGAGCACGCACGTCATCACGAAGTGCACCGTGCCGACGTGGCCCAATTGGGATCGGCCATGTTCGGGGGGTTCCTGCATGTGTTGGCCAATCTGACGGCCCTCTCCTCCTCTGTGCAGGCTATCCACCAGTCGTTCTCCTTGCCGTCTTCCGGCCCAGATGCCACCATGGCCCCCTGTGGACCTGCCCCAACCAATGCAGCCAGCTCGGTGGGGATCCCATCCCTGCCGCAGTTGGGAGTCGGAGGTCCAGCAGGGGTGGACGACACAGCAAGTGGACCCCAGCAGATGGAAGATGTGCCGGCATCATCGGGCAGGGCACGTGCACGACGGCGTCGGTGGTTACCATCAGCCTGGATGCCGTCGTGCTGGCAGAGGCAGTGGCGTCGCAGGCAGCAGCGGGCTCGACGTGGGAGGCATCATGGCTCAGGGCCATCAAGATCGGAGGGGCAGGCATCGGCCGGAGGGCAGGGCAACCCTGGCATGGCGGTGTGTTCCGTGTGGGAGGAGTTTGGCCAGCGGATAGATGCGGAGCGGCAGCGGGCGGAAGAGGAGCGGCTCGCCATGGCCAGGGCGGAGATCTCCATGCATCAGGCATTGAGGCGGGCTGCGTGCCTCGAGGAGGCTCGCAGGGAATTTGGAGAGCACATGGGGTTGTCCCTGCGAGACCTCGGGGCCAGGACTGAGTCCCGCCTCCAGGACATAGACATGGAGTTCGAGGATGCCCTGGCCAACATCACCAAGTGAGCCGCAGGACTAGCCCGCTGCCTCTGTATATAGTTTTTTAGTTAGTTAGTGCTAGGTTTCCTTTATTTGAAATTTTTTTTTGGACCGCTTGGACAATGGCCACTTCTTTGTACATATTTTTTTAGATAGTTAGTATTAGGTTTAATTAGTGCTGTTGGGCTCATGGACCCTTGAACAATCCTGTAAATATAGTTATTTTTTTTGTGAGATAATTTATTTTTACTTTCATATTGGTCACACCATGACGTAATGGTTTATGTTTCATTTCATTCTACTTGTGTTTACTTTGGACAAAATCGATTCTTTTTTCTATCCTTTGTTTTTTGGTTTCTCATTTTTGTTCCCGGACATGGACCTTTTATTTGCTTTCCCAGATAGTTGTCAGAGTTTACTTTATTTTTATTTTTTAATACATTTTTATATTATCTTACACTTGTGTCATTTTTTCTTTGATTTCTTACATGCCATGATATGGGTTTTGACATTGACTTGCACCCATTGTGTATGTGTGTGTGGCGGACATGTGTTCTTTTGCTTAGTTGCTTTTGGGGTTGTGTCATGTGATTGCATTCACTATGTGGGTGCATGCAATCCTTGCCTGGGTGTTTGTGCTGGGTATGCTGGTCATTACTGCCATTATTGTGTATCGTCAGGACCAGGGGCCAGGGGGACATGGGTGGGGGCCTGGTGGAGGGTGCCCCAGGTGGATGGGGGGTTGGGGGTGGTGGGAGACATGGCTTGCCCATGGGTGGGGTCCTGCTGGCAGGTTGCCCACAGTGCTGGGGGTGGGGGTGGTGGGAGACATGGGTTGCCCATGGGTGGGGGCCTGCTGGCAGGTTGCCCACAGTGCTGGGGGTGGGGGTGGTGGGAGACATGGGTTGCCCATGGGTGGGGGCCTGCTGGCAGGTTGCCCACAGTGCTGGGGGTGGGGGTGGTGGGAGACATGGGTTGCCCATGGGTGGGGGCCTGCTGGCAGGTTGCCCACAGTGCTGGGGGTGGGGGTGGTGGGAGACATGGGTTGCCCATGGGTGGGGGCCTGCTGGCAGGTTGCCCACAGTGCTGGGGGTGGGGGTGGTGGGAGACATGAGCAGGTGTGCAGGGTAGTTCCCTGTGGTGTGTGCTGCCTGCAGGGGCCGTGGAGGGTGTACAGGTAATGCCTGGGAGCACACAGCCAAATCGCGTGTGCAACTTCCCGCGCACCCCTCGATTCCACGTTCCCTGCCATATCGCGTGTGGGACTTCCCGCGCGCCCCTGAAATCCACGTACCCGGCCATTTCGCGTGTGCAACTTCCCGCGCACCCCTCGATTCCACGTTCCCTGCCATATCGCGTGTGGGACTTCCCGCGCGCCCCTGGAATCCACGTACCCGGCCATTTCGCGTGTGCAACTTCACGCGCACCCCTCGATTCCACGTTCCCTGCCATATCGCGTGTGGGACTTCCCGCGCGCCCCTGAAATCCACGTACCCGGCCATATCGCGTGTGCAACTTCCCGCGCGCCCCTGAAATCCACGTACCCGGCCATTTCGCGTGTGCAACTTCCCGCGCACCCCTCGAATCCACGTTCCCTGCCATATCGCGTGTGCAACTTCCCGCGCACCCCTCGATTCCACGTTACCTGCCATATCGCGTGTGGGACTTCCCGCGCGCCCCTGAAATCCACGTACCCGGCCATTTCGCGTGTGCAACTTCCCGCGCACCCCTCGATTCCACGTTCCCTGCCATATCGCGTGTGGGACTTCCCGCGCGCCCCTGAAATCCACGTACCCGGCCATTTCGCGTGTGCAACTTCCCGCGCACCCCTCGATTCCACGTTCCCTGCCATATCGCGTGTGCAACTTCCCGCGCACCCCTCGATTCCACGTTCCCTGCCATATCGCGTGTGGGACTTTCCGCGCGCCCCTGAAATCCACGTACCCGGCCATTTCGCGTGTGCAACTTCCCGCGCACCCCTCGAATCCACGTTCCCTGCCATATCGCGTGTGGGACTTCCCGCGCGCCCCTGAAATCCACGTACCCGGCCATTTCGCGTGTGCAACTTCCCGCGCACCCCTCGATTCCACGTTCCCTGCCATATCGCGTGTGCAACTTCCCGCGCACCCCTCGATTCCACGTTCCCTGCCATATCGCGTGTGGGACTTCCCGCGCGCCCCTGAAATCCACGTACCCGGCCATTTCGCGTGTGCAAATTCCCGCGCACCCCTCGATTCCACGTTCCATGCCATATCGCGTGTGGGACTTCCCGCGCGCCCCTGAAATCCACGTACCCGGCCATTTCGCGTGTGCAACTTCCCGCGCACCCCTCGATTCCACGTTCCCTGCCATATCGCGTGTGGGACTTCCCGCGCGCCCCTGAAATCCACGTACCCGGCCATTTCGCGTGTGCAACTTCCCGCGCACCCCTCGATTCCACGTTCCCTGCCATATCGCGTGTGGGACTTACCGCGCGCCCCTGAAATCCACGTACCCGGCCATTTCGCGTGTGCAACTTCCCGCGCACCCCTCGATTCCACGTTCCCTGCCATATCGCGTGTGGGACTTACCGCGCGCCCCTGAAATCCACGTACCCGGCCTTTTCGCGTGTGCAACTTCCCGCGCACCCCTCGATTCCACGTTCCCTGCCATATCGCGTGTGGGACTTACCGCGCACCCCGGTATGCACGCACACGTTTATTTTTTCTCTCTGCGCGTGTCTGTGTTTGTGGGTACCCCTTTGTACGTCATTTGTCCAGGAGGGCAACAGTATTGTACATTGGTTATGTCTGTATATAGGTGCTATTTGTTGGCGCGCCTTTTAGCGCACATTTCTTGCAGGCGCAGACACGCTACCGCCTGCTTTCTTGTGGCGGTCGTGTTTGTGCCTGTTTGTGCCTGTGCGCTGCTTTGAGCGTGCGCTTTTTTGCCCTATTCTATTCCATGAATACGTGTTGTATGCGAGCGTGTGGGCGTTCCGCGCACTTGCCTCCTGAACTTTCCCCGTGCCGCCCACATTCTTCCCCATTCCGAGTGTTGTGCCCCATTTTATTCCCCATTCCGAGTGTCCCGCCCTGTGTTCCGCCTACTTTAGAGCTGTGCGCTGCGCTCGGAGTGATGGCGCAGTGGCCGTGGCGCACGACGTTGGTTGACCTGTGCGCCGGCCTGCGCCGCGCGCTTTTTCGGCGCACGTCCTCTGCTTTTCTTGCGCACGGACTTCCATGAATCGACGTGCGCTGGTTTCCCTGCGCTTTGCGCTGATTTTCGGCGCAGCGCACGTATTGGCCCCTCTGCGCCGGGATTTTCGGCGCACATTTATTCCATGAATCGGCCTGCTTATTCGCTAAACAGGGTCTAACCACAGACAAGTTGTGCTTAGCATGGAACAAAAATACTCAGATATAGCCTGATTAATTTGACCTTTGCATTTGCTTTTGCTCCGATTATTTAGCCACAGTGGCCATGCTTCATTAGTTCAGCCTTAATTGGTCATGTTACCATGGGAACCTAGTGGCAACTTTGGCAAATTTTTAATGTAATGCTAAACATACGCTATTCAGCCCATGAACAATGAGAGGGTTTACCGGCTATGCCCGAGGTGCCTATACATAGGCCCTCATTACGACCCTGGCGGAAATCGAAAAACGATGGCGGAAATGCAATACCGCCATCGAATAGCGCTCGGTGCGACTATGACCCGTCACCGTAAAGTACGATGCCATTAGCGACACCGTAGTGAACGCCAACGCTAACTGCACCAAGTACGCGCGCGCGCGCCATGCCAAACCGTAATCAGCACCATGGCGCAAGGGTACGCGAATTCCGACCCTAGCGGACATGTACTTAACGCCATCAAGCACGGCGGAAAGTACCATTCCGCAATGGTGAGAAGTACGGCATCGTGAATCAACCGTAAACGGCCCCACTGAGTGCCTGTACACCGCTCCCTGGCCACATAGTACAACTCCCCGTAGGTGCAACGAAGTCACAATGCAACCAGTGAAATGTACAAGTCACCCATGCATGCCAACGAACAAAAGAATCACAAGAGGGGCCAATGGGAGCTGCAGGGCACAGATGGCACGAATACAGAAGCTATACCAATGGACATGACCCCAGTCTCCCACCAAGAAACGCACGCAAACACAGGCACCTGTGACCAGCAATATTCCGATAATCACATCATTCCACCAATCCACCTGGCTGACCGGCATCTGTTACACAAAACCTAATCCCCCGCCCCTGAGCATGACATCATCCAAACAGTCATATTGGCAGCCCTCACCCCTGACCTCACTGGGCTTCGTAGGCAAACGCGCCCAGCACAGTACCACGCAACTATACTCCGAAGCTGGAACCCAATGCAGATCTCCTCACAATACATCGCTCCCCAAATAGGAATATGCCACATCACTTGCAAAGAAGAACGCTACACGGCCCATATCAGAATAGAAATTTAATGCACAACAAATTCACCAAGCCCATACAGCCATTAGGCCATGAACTCCAAAACACATTTCACCATTGTGGGCTGCATCGGCAAGAAATGACCAGCTACTTCTTGTGTGACGCCCTGTTCCTTCATGGTACACAGGGGCTACATTCCGTATGAAAAGGCAACATGGAAGCGCCTAGAACCGCAGGGCCGTCCCAATAGGGAGGCACTAGTCCAGCTGAAAGGCCGAAATGTTGCTCCGAGCCACTAGTACTGCGTAAGGGCATGTGGCCCATTGGCGATCGTCCCATAAGATCGTAATTCTGCTCCACTGATTAACACGAAGCAGCAGGTGTCGGGAGTAAAACCCATCTGCAGGAGTGGCATACAGATGGCAGTGGCAAAAGGGGAGGAGATACCTGTCAACCAAAAGAAAAGAAAAAGAAAAGAATGGCCATCAGAACTACATCCGAACAACTCACCTCAATGATCACACTAAATCCACAGCCATATGCATGCTAGCCCACTCCAAAGGATCATCACCACCCCAAAACCACTTGCGACTCATAACTATCCATATCGAGGTGAAAACACCATCACAAACGAGTGTACCTGTGCATGCGTCTGTGAAAACAGAATCCATCAGATGGGATTGGTAACGTGCATGGACACAAGTGTCTGAAGGCGCGTCGAGACAGGGAGGGCTCAACAAGGCCAGATAGACGATGGTCCCACTATGGCAGCCCTGCATCACATAGCGCAGGGGAGGCGGACAGATTCCAAGAAGCCCTGTACATGGCAAACACCGTATCAAATCATCTGCCCATGCATCCATTCATCATTCCCTCATCCCGTAATGATAACGCCTGTTACCATACTCACATAACATGTGAGAATTCCATTGAGTCTGTGCGTTATGCAGCCTGCAAAATCCACTGTGCCCCAGCCCGTAATTCCACTTCGCTATTGCGCATCCCAAACTATTCATATCAATCATTGCATCCTCGCCATGGCCCCTGTCCCAAGGACACTGAACAATAGAACGTTATATTTGCAGTCAGACCTGTGGGCATCTCCTCGCCGCTAGCTGAAGACCGAAAGCGCCGCCCTTCGAATTCCTCATTTGCAACATCACGTCGAAAAGGCATCTGTGGCCGCTTGAAATCACAAATTAATCCATCTAGTGCGGCTGTGTGTGCTGTGTGTGAAAATGGCAACTGCCTTCACTCACAAATGGGAGGCCCCGCCCGTCGGTGAACCTCGGTACAGTGATGCATGAGGGTCCACCGTTACTCGAGTACTACGTTCCACTGACCCTTCACAAGTCTGTTCGCGACTGCAAAGAATGCATGTGAAACAATGGGACCATAGCTGAATGAACATATCAACCAATGTTACACGGCCATCGGGTACTAATACATGATTGCAATAGTAAGATGCCATTCCTCAAATTGCAGCGTTGTGTGCGGGACGTGCTCGCCCAAAGGGGAGAGCAGCTTGCACAGGTGGAATGAATCACCACAGGTGGAGGCCATACAGCCTGAAAACACATAAATTGCACACCCAGTCTCCTCCCACAACCACACCCACTCCGAAATGCTACCGGCAGGACTCGCGATGTTGGCCCTGGGGGACCTGATAGCACTGCAAGTACTCCAACTCCAAGAAGAAGACGAACACCAACTACAACCGGCCGCACGGAGGAGACGCAGGAGGAGGAGGAGGGCAAGGCAGGGCCAGCAAGGGCTGCCAGCACAGCCACTACCACCACGCAGGCAGCCCGCAATCCCACGCCTCCGAGCACATCCGTTCAACCTCACTGATGAGCAGATCCACACCCTCTACCGTTTGGACCGGGACACCATAGCCGCCATTGTGGACATGACACAGGCTGACCTTGTCAGCATGATAGATAGCCCAACCGCCATCCCACCCCTACTGAAGGTGGTGTCTGTACTCCACTTCCTGGCCACAGGCACCTACCAGCACACAGTCGGACAGTTGCATGGCATTTCTCAGCCACTGTTCTCACGGACACTATTGCAAGTGCTCGATGCCCTCCTGCAGCACGCAGACGACTACATCTCTCTACCACGCTCGGAGCAGGAAATTACCAACACAAAAGTGGGATTCCATGCACTTGGCGGCATACCGGGTTGCATTGGTGCCATCGACTGCACCCATGTGGAATTGGTCGTCCCACATGCCATGGAGGCCCAGTACCGCAACCGAAAACAATTTCATTCACTGAATGTACAAATGGTGTGTGACTCCAACAGGATCATTACACATTGTTGTGCCCGATTCCCTGGATCAACCCATGATTCTATGGTCTTGAGGAACTCTACAATACCACGCTACATGGAGCGACACGCAGGGAACAGATCCTGGCTACTCGGTGAGTCTCATTTCATGCATGATGATGTGGGGTATGTGATGCGGCAATGACCTGGCAGGAAAGGGGGGGGGGTGCGTACGTAGCAATGGCATTCCACATAATTCGTTTATCGTCCACATACAGGTGATGCCGGATATCCACTGAAGAGATGGCTCCTCACACCAGTCCGGAACCCACGGGACCAGCATGAGGAGGACTACAACCATGCCCACTCACGTACCCGTGTAGTCATTGAACAGGCATTCGGCCTACTGAAGACTCGTTTCCGGTGCCTCAGCAGGTCTGGCGGGGCACTCCTGTACCGCCATGAGAAGGTTGCAAAGATGGTGATGGCATGTGTCATGCTCCACAACATGTGCGTACGTAGAAATGTGCCCATGCCCCCTGACGCAGAACTGCAAGCACCTGAAGATGGTCATGATGAGGGTGGGGATGTGGCAGCACCTCAAGGAGTCTGCGAGGCACAGGAGGGCCGTGAAATTCGTCAGCATCTCATAGATGCATGCTTCTAGCACTCACGCCTGGTGGCTGATACATGGACACGGGACTCGTGGCACTGTGTGTGTCTGGTACATGCACAATATGGACTGTACGCCTATGATGGCCTAGTACACAAAGATCATTGTCCACACATCTCATTGTTTGATCGTGCATTGTTTAATGCATATGTGATATCATGTTGAACACCCTATCGACCCGCCACCCAAGTGAGCCCAACACACCCCCTCCACCCTCCTACCTCCCCCCCGAACACCAGTGTCCAAAGATGCTCATTGTCAGTGGGCAGTCGCTATTGCAAGCCCCCTCTGCGGGTATCAGGGGCACCCCTGCCTGTGGAGCGCAGGTTCCTCCCAGATCTACGTTGGGGGCTGCCCTGGACGGAACTTGCAACGGATGATGTCTCTGCCTGCTCACGTCCATGCATGTCCCTAAGGGTTTGTGAGAGCTCAGTGAGCACACGGCGCACTGCGGCAAGTTCGGCACATACGTCTTTGGACGTCGCATGCAGTTCCCCCCTCAGGCTCTCGGTGCTTCTCTCCATTTGGACTCTCAGGCTCTCGGTGCTACTCTCCATTTGGACTCTCAGGCTCTCGGTGCTACTCTCCATTTGTGCCCTAAGTGTCTCAGTTGATGTTTCTATGTCTGCCTTAGTGCCCCCACATCCATCGGCATGGTCCTTGAGGAGCGTGGCCAGTTGCTGCTGTTGCACCATTAACTGGTCGAGGGACTGTTGCCTGTGCTGGGCCATGGCCATTTGCGGTGGTGTCACAGAGGGGCTGTTCGCCTCATGTTGCCCTGCCACAGGGCTTGTGGGGGATGGCCAGTCGTCGTCTTGTGGGTGCCCCTGCGTGGTATCCTCATGGTGTACGGGATGGAACAGACAGGGGGATTGGGACAGGTCATGGATGGATCTGACTTCGACATCCCCGTCTTCTGTGTCGGAGCATGCTGCCATTAATGGGGTGTCACCTATGGTGCTGCTGCCACCAGAGGCAGTACCTTCTGTGGCATCCATTGGGGGGACCTGTGGTGGTGCTGTTGTGGGCATGCTGGCTGCTGGGGTGCCTGTTGATGTTCCCTCCTGTGTGCTGCCACTTGATATGTGCTGCTGCCGTGTCTTGATGCGTGCAGCTGAGGTGGAGGGTCTTTGGCCGTCGGTCTTGGCCCTCTTTGCAGGTGTGCTGGTAGGGGTGTCCTGGAGCTCGTCGTTTGGATCGGACCCTGTGGTGGAGTAAAGGAGGGCGAGCGTTATTAATGGGTCTGTGGGAATTGGAATGGCAATGTATCACATGCATTGGGGTGGTACCTGAGGGTGATTTGGGTCGGGGCCTTGGAGGTGCTTTCATTTGTGTGTGGAGTGAGGGTGCAGTTGTTTGGCAGCCTGCAGTTAGGGTGTGCCTGCTGCACGTGTAGTGGGTGTTTTTGGGGTTTTTACTTATTTATGTATTTATTGTGAGTTTTAAAGTGCGCTATCAGGCCAATGTGTGTGGACGTTCTCCTGGCCATGTGTTGCTGTTGCGCTATGTGGACACATGTGAGTCACATGATTGGACATTGTGGATTTGGCATGGTTTTATTTGGGCCACCTACCTGATTCTCCGGATGTCTGCACTCCTTTCTCCATCCCTCCGACTCCCTCTATGCTCTCCATTCCAATGGTGGAGGCACAGATTTCTTCCCAGGGGGTCAACTTGATGGGTGATTCCGACCCTCCCCCGGTGGCTGTGGCAATGTTGCGGTTGGCAGAAAGTATGCTACGGACGCGTATCCGCAGGTCGTCCCACCGCTTCCTGCATTGCTGTGGGTTGCGGGGTGCGGTCCCCACCGCACTTACCCGCTGTGCCACCAGGGCCCATATGGCCTTCTTGTTCGCAAGTGCCGTCCTGGTCATTTGCGTGGAGAAGACGGCGGCGGCATTCTCCTGGAGGGTCTCTGTGAGTACGGTGAGTTCCTCACGGGAGAAGTGGACCTGCCGCTTGCGGTCGCACGCTTTCTTCGCTACTTTTCCCATTTTTCTTGGTTTCACTAGGGTGGATGACGGGTTGGGATGTGTCTCAGGGTGGTGTTTTTAGTGGTTGTGTGTATTTTGTGGTTTTATAGGTGTACGGGGTGTTGTTTCCCGTTCCGGGCCCATGTTTTTACTTCCGTTTCCGTATATTTACGGTCGCTGTACTTTCCGGTTGGCGCTCACTGCGGTGTCCGCTATGATGGGTGGCGGTATTGCACCTAGGGCGCCGTACGGCGGCGGTGTGGGCCGTTTTGGGGTCATTTCCGCCATCGCGGACTTTGCACTTCCGCCATGGTGTGGTGCTCGTGCCCGATGGGTCGGAATGGGCCGCACTTTGCTCCATCGTGCAATGGCGGAAACGCTATTTACGCTGTGGCGGTCCGGTCAGTCGCTTTCCGCAAGGGTCGTAATGAGGGCCATAGTCTAGTGAACCTATTTGAGATTCCACCGACCATCATCTCTCAACTGGCAATTAATTGCCTTCCCACACCTCAAATTACACAATGGCCTAAAAAATGTTGACTACTCTAGTATCAATATACGCTCATTAAATCATTCATATGCTGCATGTAAAATTACCATATATTCCTACATTGAACCGCCAAGGTTTTCAAATATGGGCACACACCAAGCCTTATTATCGCAGTTTCTGCACGTAAACTGTGCGGACAATGTCCGTTTTGACTTTTTATGCCGTGTTGGTATTTAATACCAATAACCAAATATCTGAACCTAATACAGTTTTTGAATCACTATTGGCGAATGTAGTTCCACTGAATGAGTGCATCCCTGCAAGGCATACACCAAGCCTTATAACCGTAGTTCCTGCACGTAAACTGTGCGGACAATGTCCGTTTCGACTTTTTATGCCGTGTTGGTATTTAATACCAATAACCAAATATCTGTACTTAATCAAGCTGTTGAAACACTATTGGCGAATGTAGTTCCACTGAATGAGTGCATCTCTGTAAAGCAAGCGCTCTACAAATGTCTATTTCTAGTATTTCCGGCTTGGAAGTAGTTTCCAAGCAACTAGGTCATGTGACTACATCACCTGACCTAATCCGTGGAGGTTACTATAGTAACCCCCAGACATTGCCGATGCCTTCAGCATTGGAGAAACAACCCGCCATTGGGCACACTAACATTTGGAGCATTCGCCGGTAAGCCAGAGCTGCCCCTTACTTTTCTCACATGCGCAGTTGATGCAGCATTTTTATATTTCCAATCGTCTAAACACGCTGTCATGTTCATTTTGTAGATCACGGCCGGTATCAAAGGGAAAGCATGTTAAATACGTGCGTTATACTTCATTTATACTGCATTAGCGGCACACCAGTCGAGCAACAACTACGACTTGATTGCAAGACTAGTAATTATAACCTCTATACTTTTTACAAATTATATGTTATTACTGCACAATAAAATACCAGTGCAGAATTTTAAGCTAAATATGCACCATTTTACTTTATGGCTTTACAGCTTACAGACCTGTCCAGCCAAGCATGTAGGAATTACAAATTCCCCAACTATCAAAAGCACAATCAAGAATTAGTAAATCACAATCACAATCAAGGTATGAATTGATTCATCTATCTATATATCAATAATTAGAATAACCAACTGCACGTATCATTCTAACGCTATGTTTCTATTTTTCTCCTCTCTCCTGTTTCTTCGTGCTTTTTTGCTTTGACCCACTACCCCCTACTTTGGTTGTTTTTATTTAATAATAGCCAAGGTTCAATAACTATATATCAGTTCAAACGGCAAATGTATTTGTATGCCCTGAGGACGGCCTTTTTGGTTGAAACACGTGTTGGCATTTCTTTAGTATAAAATACTTGGCATCATTTGGCATTACATGGCAGGACTTACATGCGATTATGGCACTTCTCTAGTACAAAGCACTTTTTCGCAATTGTACACAAGTTGATTATTGCTACCTGGCAGATTGCCTGTTTCAAATAATGTGTTTTGACATTACATGGAAATATACTGTGTCTTAAGTATAAACACTTTCTTTTACAATTGTATAAACACAACGGTGTACCCACAGACGTTTACTTTATTTAAGTTTTGATTTAATAAACACATTGAATGTGAGATACTTTACCTGTGAATGTACAATCTTGTTCTTTGAACTAATAAACCAGCTGAACATATTTGTGACTACTTCCCCATCCATTCTGTTCAAACTCACCACATTCAGTGGTTTTCAGATGGTTACCAAGCGCAGCCTGTGTAGATGGTAATCCACAACAATTTGACTTACTTTAAGGTGATAGTGGTAGATCACCTTACCACCTACACAACAGCAGCTCAACCACTACTTAACTTCCTTTCACATAATTCCAGTTGTGCGCATTCCTGATTAGGGCTTTACTTCCACAAACTCTTTTCTTCAATGGGTATGGGTACATCATGTGTGACGGTGGCATGGCCAGGCCCATGTCATGGGGTATGTGTGCATCATGTGTGACGGTGGCATGGCCAGGTCCATGTCATGGAGTAGGTGTGTATCATGTGTGATGGTGCAATGGCCAGGTCCATGTCATGGGGTATGTGTGTATCTTGTGTGACGGTGCAATGGCCAGATCAACGTGATTACAGTATGGCCATGCCTCGTATGACGGTGACATGGCCAGGTCCATGTAGTAGTAGCGTGGACATATCTTGTGTGATTACGTCTGGTCTAGCCCATGTCAGAGGGGTGTACCTTGTGTGACAGTGATATAACCAGGCCAAAGTGACAGAGAAGAGGCGATGGTCTTGTGTGATAACGGTACCGCCATGTCCATGTGACTGTGCGCGGCTTATCTTGTGTGATGGAGGTGTGGTCATGTCTATGTGATAAAGTGCGGGGGCATCCTGTATGATGGCGGTGAAGCCAGGCCCGTGTTCCAGGAAACAGGTGTATTTGTGTATCTTGTGTGATAATGGGGTGGCGTGTTCAACGTGTGTGGTTCAGGACCAATTATATGTGTCATGTGAGGTCCTGCTGATGGCGATATCAAAAACTTCCCTCATACCCATCAGGCTGGATGACCACACATAAGGTGGTCGCAGTGCTAAATAGCAGGGGGCGCTACAGGGCACAATGCCCGTGCTCCTACTGACCCCTTTCCTCTCCAGCCCCCGGATTACCGGTTCAGCCATCATGTTGACCTTTGCCAGCCCCCGTCATAGGGGCTCTCCACTCACATAGGGTCTGCTGAGCGAAGTACTCACCTTCCTGAAGTGGGAACACAAATTGCGAATGTCCATACGACGTGTGGAACGGTCAACGCCCAGCAGCCATGGAAAGGGGTGCATGGCATGCTCTTGTGCCCGCTTGAATGGCAAGGAGGTCCATGACGTGAGCATGTTGGCCAGAAATCTGGGAAGCAGGGTGTTCCTGCAATAAGCGAGTGGGAAGGAGAGTGGGGGCTTCTCTAGGAAGGATTCTGCTCACATGTTAGTGTGTTACCTTGTTAGCGGGCTATGAACTGTTGCCCACCGTGGATGTTATTTCCAGACCTCATTCAATCGAATGAAGAGGCCCAGAGAAAGAGGAGGAAGGGGGGGGGCCCCTTCACTGGGATGGGTTTTTGCATTTGTATTTTTTTAGGGGAACGGTACCACCTAGACACATCTGCAAAGCACTCAAGAGTGAAACCCTGAGTCAGGTGTCACTCATTAGCAGAGAGGTAGTGGGGTGCTCACCTGGCGTGATGGGGAACATAGCCGGCATATATCATTCCCTAAAGATGTCTCAGTGCGGACTGGGCAGGCAAGGGGCCCGACTCCCCCTCTTTCTCCTTCCTCTTCTACAATTCCGGGTAATTCCAGTTCAGAAACTGAATTCACAGCCATTTCATCCTCACGCCTAGCGCCTCAGGAGGTCCGAATGAGTGTATATATAGCTCATTGATGCAGACCCTCTAATGCGAGGAGGAATGTTGTGAAACATGCGATGAACACGGAGCCCGGTGTGCAGCATGTACTTCACAATTCAAAGATACAGTTCTTTTATTCCGGACGTGTTTGTTAAATATAAAGAGATTGAAGTGATTCCGATGTTGCCAAAAAGTGGTTTTATTTTATCCTGTTCACCGGTTTCCCTCGTCCCCTTTTTATGGTGGTCTCTGAGACCCCCAACTGGCCCATAGAGTCAGGGTTTGCTCAGAAGCACTTTAAGACAAGATAGCAGCACCCGTGAGATGGATGGGGGTGCAGATTAATTCTCCAACACCAAATCAATAATGACAGCTCAACGGTTTGGCAAAGGGAGCCCGTTTAATGACAAGTACAAAGAACGGGGAGTCTCATGAATATCAGCGGATGTGTGATCTTCTCTCTCGCTTCACAACTCCAACGAACTTCATAAAAAACGTATCATTTATGCTGAAAACTCATCATTACTGACGTGTAACACTTAAAAGTTGGCATACAATTCTATTGGTTTAGGAAAGGTAACTTTAATATAGGTACTATATCTGTATATGGTAAAAGAGTAATGGGATTGGGTAAACACTATCAGGTGGGCATCTAAGCCCAATCTTAAAAATGGCTACTTGTGGATGTCACTAAAAGTATGACGTCCCATTGGTTCTACTAACTATAGGACCCTAGATTACTTGGTCCACTGTGATTGGGTTGGCCCCAACCCCATGCATACTGTTCCACTTTGCTTAGCAGCACGCAGAATGGTCGGCCTTCCTCCAATTATTGTATCATCACTTTAGTGGCCATTTGTCAATTACTTCACAGTGGTTGGCCTCGAGACTGCATCTCCTGTCTGGAAAAGTTCTGATATCTTCTCCTGGCCCACTGCCATGCATAGGTGTGAAAGTCTTGTTTCTTCTCGCACGGCTTGTCACGTAATTCAGACACCGTGAATTTGCCTCTTCTTCATACAATGCGACCTTGCTTTTCTTGACGCGATTTGCCTCTGCTGAGTTTCATTTCTGTCACTTATTCTTGATTTTGCTAAATATGAAGTTCTCCTCGTGTGGCCTTTAGTAACCTTTGGGTTGATTCTGCTTCTTGTGCAAAGTGCATATATACTTATATGAGGTGCTTCTTTTGAGGTAGATATGTATAGGTGGCGCTTGCCGCACCATCCTTCTACTAAGCATACCAAGCCGCACGATTTTCTTAGCTTTCTTGCGGTTCCAAGCATATGTACATGCGTAAACTGGTCGACTATCTTCAGCATGCTCCTGGCTTAAGCTTTTTACATTTGACATCATCCTTTCACTTTGGGTTCGGGATGTCCTTTATTCATGGTGTTTTGCTTCTCTTTATCATTCTCAGGTCGTCATCTCTTCTATATGTCAGTCCAGGGTCTTGTGTCATCACCATTCATCTTTCATTAAGACCTTTTTGGTTTCTTCAGGGATTGTACTCAGACGATCTTCATTTTGTTTTATTTTTTTATATGGTTTTCTCAATGGGTACCTTACTGTCCATGGTTTACTTGGCATCGGTACTTCAATAGGTGCTGTTCTTCTGATAGGTACTGGACAGAGCCCCACTGCGGCTCTCTGCTGGTTTATTTGCTCATCATACGTCACATATTTTGGCGTGAAGGTTCCTGGTACTTCAAAATGGTTGGTTGGAGTGCGAGCTGTACTTGGGACCTCCTCTACACTGCCCCCTCTGGGCGATTCATTGACCACTTTGACCTCTTTCTTTAGTTCCTCTAGTTTCTCTTTTGCTTCATTGTTTGGGTCCATTCTTTCTTCATCTTCTGGGTCTATACATGATGGTTTGAAAAAGTGTCTCTTTGGGGTCCATATCTCTATTACTCCTTTTAAACTTCCTGCTGTTCTCACGTGTTCGTCCTTGTTCCACGTCATTAGTTGACACTGTCCACTTGGGCTGCAGTAAACCCATCTCCCCACATCATTTCTATGCTTCTTGGGATATAGAAAAGTTGTTCCTTCTGGTGCATGAATGCTGGCCTTCACTAAGTTTCTTTGTCATTCAAGTCTTTGAGCTTCCATCCTGGTTCGACATCAATCATGATCTTCAATCCTATGGCTTTTTTTTTGCAGTCTTCTGGCGTTGAGAGATTATTATCTTGATAACACAGAATCCTAGCAATATCATCACTAGCAGGGCTCCTAGGAATCTGAACACATCTGCCATCCATTGAGGGACCCCTGAGAATAGTGATCCAAACCAACTGTCATTGTCTACTTCGTCAGTTTCATCAATCATTTGATTCTGTAGTTTCGTCAGCATACCTATGGCTTCTGTTAGAGTTCCATTTTCTTCATCATGAGAAGGTATAAATGTGCAACATGATTCTCCAATTTTTGCACAAACTCCTCCATCCATAGCTGTGATCATGTCAAGGACATAACTGTTCTGGAGAGTTATCAATCAAACTGCCCTTAACTCTTCCTTTATGGCGTTGAATCCTTTTAGGGTTGTGTTGATAGTCTGTAGTAAATCCCAACTGGTTATCGGCAACCATTTAGTATTTACTCCAACTTGAAATCTTGGCATTAAGATTGTTATGAAAACTGATGAAGTGGGGCTGAATAGCCTGTTTTCATAAGGAATTGCATGAAAAGCTTCTTCTGATTTGGTGGAAAAGTAATTCTCTCTCTTCATTCGGGTCAGCAGTTCCACAGATCTCTTCTTCCTCAGGTGAGCATATGTTTTCGGGAAACTGTCAATGTTCAGGTCACTTTTTTGGATCACCAATGCTGGAACGTGGACATTCACCAGTGTGCATATACCTCCCCTGTTTCTCGGCAGTCTGATGTATGCCTTGGATCCACATGCCCAATAATGGTCCATAATTACCGCAGTTCCATGCACCATTCCTGGAGCATCAAAGACTCGTCCACAGTTCTGATTCTCTCCCATCTTTCTAGTGCCATTATTCCTGAAGGAGAATTTTGGGCTTTCCAGTGGCGCCCTCTTCCTGAGCTACGAGGGACCATCGTGCACAGCTGATCTTTGCCAACGCTCCCTGGTAGACAGACCTACGACAGGCTGCCGACCCGATACCGGGACTGCTTTGGAACTCCAAGGAGAAGCACCCGGACTGTTGTCCGCCACTGTCGACGACCGCCGTCGCCGACCGGAGCCGCCATGCTCCCGTTTGCCTAAGAACTTCCATTGATCATCGGACGCTCTCGTCTGCATCGTCACCCGCTTGTCTCCCGCTGGAGAAGGCCCGATCATCGACGCGCCGAGGAGTATCCACCGGTGGGTTTCCCGCCACCTACAGACCGCAGAGACGCCGATGACTCGACGCCCTTGCTGGGCCACAGTTCTTCATCATCTCTTTGCGGTCCAGAACTATTGTCATCGAGGTGCCCCGCACGCCTCTTCCTTGCAGGATGCCAACGCTCTGTCGTCGACGAGCACCGCTAGGAACGAAGCTGCCAGTTCCTTGCCATAGTTCACCCTGTTCACCG
Organism: Ambystoma mexicanum; assembly: GCF_040938575.1. Classification (NCBI taxonomy): domain Eukaryota; kingdom Metazoa; phylum Chordata; class Amphibia; order Caudata; family Ambystomatidae; genus Ambystoma; species Ambystoma mexicanum. Next base: position 1,701,090,213 of record NC_090932.1, on the reverse strand, counting down.
TCGGACGTTCGACGTGACTCCTGCCTTAAAGGGAGGGCACTCAAGAAGGGCTGTCGATTCCCCGACACCGAACACCAAGTTCCCCGACACCCCACGACGATCCGTGGCTCCCACCTGAAAGGGAGGCACTCAAGAAGGATCGGTCAGTGCATCGTCGGAGAACTCTACTCCACCAGGTACATTGGGGGGGTAAAACCTTAATAGGAAGAAGTAAGACTATCGGACAATATATGGACTGGGCTTGTACTATATATCTTTATTTACAGGTTGCCCAGGTGGGGGGATCTCCACACAGAACTGTGCCTAGTGGTAGGGGTCAGCATTCTGCCTATTGTTTCAACCATTTTACGTTCCTGCCGATCTCTATTGCTGGTTTACTCGTTATTGATCTGTGTGACATTTTAACCGTACAGTTGATGCACTTTAATGAGATTTGATAACATTAGTGGTACCACTCTAGACGTGTATATATTTATCATTATTGACTTCCAAGTACAAAGTGCGTTATTGTGATTGTGTACATACCTTTGAATATTAATTATATAAAGACTGGGTTTTCAGTAATACAGTGTGTGGACATTCCTTTGTGGGGGTTCAGGGACTACACTGTACTTAAGAACCAGCCCGCATCACCTCCTGAGAAGCTAGGCCTTGATTGCTCGTCCATTGCTACCGTAATAGAGAATCTTGGCTGGGTTCTGCTGTGCCTCTCCTCTACAATATAGAGAGCGGAAGTACAGACACCCCCTACCGGTCTTTACACCCTGCACCCTTTTCGTCGTAGCTCTGCCGCCCGAATAGGGACCCTCCCTCTTTTGCTCCATCGTATACGTTGAATTTGAAGAAGGCAAAAATGAGTTGAGGACGAAGCTGTCGAACCGGGATTGAGAGGTGTTCGGGGCACCCCTGTAGAAGTGATGAGAGACTCCTTTACAGATCTGTATACAGCCGTTCCCTGATCGATGAGCAGCGCCCAGAGAGCATCGAGGCGAGGGTCATGAAACGAAGCAGGGTGAGCACAGACATAAAACGAACACAGAGAAAGTGCTAGAGCTTGATCAGCATCAACAGACAGAGGCCCTTAGGCACATGGATAGGGCGTTCCAATTAGGAGTACAAAAAATATTTCAGCAGCAAGATTTGCATACATGAGATGAGCTAATAAATAAAATATTGGATGAACGTAGAAATGAACACCAAAATACTGACCCAGTTGCACCTCCCCCTTATGTACCTCCTCCCATTCCTGTTGTTCCATCTGCACCAGTAGCACCTCCCCCTGTGCTCATGACACCATTTCCTCTGCTGCCTTCAGGGCATGAGTTAGCTGCTTTAGTAGGCAGTTCTACAGAGGTGGGGCCAGTACAAGGAAGCAGTAGAGTAACTGGTAGTACGGTTAGCAAAGACAGGAAAGAGGAGCTGAGAAGTTGGGCAGAAACGTATATTGAAGATGGCAATGACGCAGCTGTGCAAAGTTCCACATCTGACCATAGATGTCTCGGTGAACAGCAGGTATTGCTAGAATGCATGGGGAATTTTCTTGTGGAAAAATGGAGTAATTTGACTGACACATTGGCACTGCAAGGGTTGCGTGATTTGATTGTTTTTTCTCAATTGCGGGATAATGCGTCGAATGTACGAGAACATGTAGGCCGAATATTTGTGTTTAAGCACGAACTTGATCAATTGCATAGAGAAATAATGAAGAAAGATAATCAGTATATGTCAGATGTCGAACGATGATTTTTTCCTCTGTTGAAACCGGTTAGTGAGGAGATGAGAATTTGTACGCAAGATGCGCTTAGATGGATTTCAGATGCTGCCATCTCCCCAATTGAAGTGCATGGTACACGCCAGAAATGCAGAGAAAGGTATTACAGGTTATGGTAGAGTATTTGCAAGATGAATGTATGAAGAATAAGACATGTTGTCCCACCGATTTAATGACAATTTACAAAAGGGCGTTTTCGCCTGAAACTGGAATGGCTGCTTTTTCTCTTGATTTAGCTTTATTGCTCAGTAAGCGAACAAGTGTAGAAACACTTACAGGGTAATTCATAGAATTCAGCGCACAAGTAGCGCACGCGGCTGGCGCACAGCGTGCGCGTGCGATAGTCTGCGCCAGCCGCGTGCGCCAAAACCGAATCCGGCGCACAGCGTATTCATGGATTTTAGGCTCCCAAACCAGCCGTGGCGCAGAGTATCGCAGCGACCCTGCAGCAGCGCCAGTAACGCCCCCAAGAACGCCCTTGCGCAAGGAAAAGCCATCAAAATCGCTAAATCATCGCAAAGGGCTGCGCTAACCCTGGACCAGTTTACAGGGCTGCCAAACAAGGAACGCAAAGCGGGTAACGTGCATATCAGGGGTACGCGTGAAGTCATACACGCGATTAGCCAGGGTACGTGTATTACAGGGGTACGCGGGAAGTATAACACGCGATTAGCCAGGGTACGTGTATTACAGGGGTATGCGGTAAGTTTAACATGCGATTAGCCAGGGTACGTGTATTACAGGGGTACGCGGGAAGTTTAACACGCGATTAGCCAGGGTACGTGTATTACAGGGGTATGCGGGAAGTTTAACATGCGATTAGCCAGGGTACGTGTATTACAGGGGTACGCGGGAAGTTTAACACGCGATTAGCCAGGGTACGTGTATTACAGGGGTACGCGGGAAGTTTAACACGCGATTAGCCAGGGTACGTGTATTACAGGGGTACGCGGGAAGTTTAACACGCGATTAGCCAGGGTACGTGTATTACAGGGGTATGCGGGAAGTTTAACATGCGATTAGCCAAGGTACGTGTATTACAGGGGTACGCGGGAAGTTTAACACGCGATTAGCCAGGGTACGTGTATTACAGGGGTACGCGGGAAGTTTAACACGCGATTGGCCAGGGTACGTGTATTACAGGGGTATGCGGGAAGTTTAACACGCGATTAGCCAGGGTACGTGTATTACAGGGGTGCGCAGGAATTATCACACGCGATTTGGCTGGGTACGTGTATTACAGGGGTGCGTGGGAATCATCACACGCGATTTGGCTGGGTACGTGTATTACAGGGGTGCGTGGGAAGTCACACGCGATTAGGCTGGGTGGGTCCTCACAGGTGTTCCCTGTACACCCTCCACGGCCCCTGCAGGCAGCCTACAAAACAGGGGACTACCCTGCACACCTGCTCATGTCCCCCTGCACCCCCACCCCCCAGCAGTGCAGGGGCAGCCTCCACCAGGCCCCCACCCATGCCTCCCACCACCCCCAACCCCCAGCAGTGCAGGGGCAGCCTCCACCAGGCCCCCACTCATGTCTCCCACCACCCCCAGCCCCCACCATCCAGGGGCACCCTCCACCAGGCCCCCACTCATGTCTCCCACCACCCCCACCCCCCCGCCACCAGGGGCACCCTCCACCAGGCCCCCACCCATGTCTCCCACCACCCCCACCAGTGCAGGGGCACCCTCCACCAGGCCCCCACCCATGTCTCCCAACACCCCCACCCACCAGCACTGTGGGGCACGTGGCCAGCAGGCAGTCAGGCAGCAGCAGATGGCAGGTGGGAGCGTGCTCAGGGCTCTGGGGGGCAGTAATTTGGCCTCCTGGCCAGGAGCGTGGTCTCTCGTGTGTGAACGCGTGGACAGCCTGATAGGGAGTGAAATCCCACACGTCAGCAAAGGCCCTTAGCGCGTAAACCCGTCAACAGCATATGCGTGCCTATAGTCACCTGCACGTGCAGGAAATTGTTGCGTGACACGTCCCAGTGTCAAAGCGTGTGATTGGTGAAAATGGATCTACACGTAGAAGTGACAAAGCGTGTGATTGGTGAAAATGGATCTACACGCAGAAGTGACAAAGCGTGTGATTGGTGAAAATGGATCTACACGCAGGAGTGACAAAGCGTGTGATTGGTGAACGTACACGCCGCGTAAGTGACGCTGAACGTGTGGGCCTGTATATAAGGTACATGTAGAACACCATTTCCTTGTACGTGCTTTTCGTGGAGAGCGAGTGGGTGAATTCTGTACTTCTTGTCGTTTCACATGCGATTTACTTCACGGCGTTTCCAGTTCGTATTCCCTGTTACCTCTGACAGCTTTTTCTCTTTTTTCTCTTTTACTGGTTTACCTGGGCCTGTTCCCTCAAACAGTGTCCCCTTCTACTGTTGTCCTGTCTTCTCAGACAGCGTACACATCTTCTTTTGGCGGGGGTTTAGCCAGCCAAACGCGCTCATTTTTCACGCTCTTTTACCTGGCAGACGGTGAGTCACGCACGTATCCAACTTCTGTGCTTGCCCCGTGTGTAGCCTACCCCTTCAGAGGTCATTCTAGGCTGCATGTGACACGCATACGTTCATTCTTGTGTTACTGGGTGCCACAGCGTAGTGCAGGTTTTTCTTTCTGCACACGTGGTCTAGGAGGGGTTGCGTGCACGTCATCTCCCTTTTTTGGGCCTCCTGTGCGTTGCGTGACCCGTCATCTTTCCCCAGGGGTTACAATCAGCCGTGCTAGAGCACTAGGGTACAATTACCATCTGGTACCCAACCCCTTTGACCCCCAATTGCCCAGGACAATTGTCTACAGCCACTCCCATACGCACATTAATATCAGTGCCATGGCTGGGAGGCGAGGATTCCGTAAGGGTGGCAAAGGTGGAAGAGCCACAAGTGGTGGCCGTGGTGGATCCGGTAGGGGACGTGGTCGTAACTTGCAGGGTGAGCCTGTCCCCCCATGTGTGGAGGACCAGTCAAGGGCACCCATCATCCCCCCCCCCTCTTCCCCCCCTCCCGTTGAGGCTGAAGTGGCTGACACCATCCATGCTCAGCCCTTGTTGGACCAGCCCATTGTGGCACCAGACCTGGCTGACTCCATGGCTGACTTCCAGGTCAGCAGGGCTACGACACGTGCGCTGGTGCACGTTGATGCCATCATGCCACGTGGATCTGGGGCAGCAAGGTCATCTGCTGCACCAAGGAGGCAGGGCGGAGAGGCTGCAGGGGCAGCTGCGGCTCCATCCACCCCAGCCCTCACACACCCAGCCAGGACAGTGTCGGTCCTAGTCCATGCTGCTGACATTCCCCCTGACACCATCACACTAGAGCCAATGCCTGCACCAGCTCCCATGCTGAGTGTGTAATCCCACACTCCCGATACAGAGTCCACCAGGGCTCCTGCCCCTAGTGTCCAGAGCGGCGCAGGACACTCAGGATCACCACCACCTTCCAAGCGGAAGAGGAAGAGTGCTCGTCCGGCACAGGCTGATGCCCCAGACACGGCTACACAGTCCGGCCCGTCCAGGAAGCCCAGCTTCACGGATGACGAACTGAATGCACTTGTCGAGTATGTGTCCGGACATGACAACGAGATGGTCATTGTTGCAGGATCCAAGACCACACCTGCACAATGCCAGGCACACTGGCAGACCGTTGCGGACATCGTAAGTGCCCTTGGAATCGTGAGGCGCACAGCCAATGATTGCTATAAGCGCTGGAATGACCTAAAGCGCAGGGCAAAGAGTAAGCTGGCCTCAAGTCATGCCGCAACTCTAGTGACTGGAGGTGGGTCTCCAGTAGTAGACATGGAACTCACTCCACATGAGTCAGTCGCTGGGACCTACGTCACGGAGGAACAGATCCAAGGCGTGGGAGATCTGGCTGATTACGAGGCATTGTCCGGTGAGTGCACATGCATGTGTGTGTCATCCATGTGCATGGTGTGTGTGTGAGGGCTTCTGTTCGGGTGCCAGGTGAGAGTGTGTGCGCCTGAGTCGTATGGGTCAGCCATGTGCTTCATGCAATCCTTCCTGCGCAGCTGCATTTGGCCATAGCAGTATCCCTTCTGCCAACAGTAGACATCTAGCACAACTGCACGCCAGTTGCCCTTGAAGTGTCACCTTGACACAACATATTTGCTTCTTTTTCACTGTTCATTCAGTCAGTTTGTTTGCATTCCACCACTTTCACTAGGCATGTCGCTGTCCACTAGTCACATGTCTGACATGGGTATGGTAAAGTGGAGTGACTTTGTTACCTGGATATCATTTGTACACACATGTCCCTGTGCAATTTGACCATTTCAGACTGGCAGCTCCAGGTGAAAAATCTGACCTGTTAGAATTAGAAAAGCTATTACATGCGGGAACTGGACTGAATGAATAGGTGCTGCCCTCCTCTCCATCTTCACTCAATAGCAATGGTACATGCCATCTGTGTGATGGCATGTGTGTTTCACCTGCCAATCACAGGCCAATGTGTGATGCCACTGCCAGGCAGCATGCAGAAAATTTGTTCATCTTCCATCTTGGTGTCATCAGTGTGTGCCATTTGCCTGCACTTCATACGCAGTGAGGGTGCATGCATGGGAGGGTTTTAGTCATGTGGGACATGTGTCAATCAAGTACTGGTTCTCTTGCTTCTCAGCCCTCAATGTGTGCCATGGTGCTAATGCCTGTTTCCATTTCTTTGTTTTCATGTCTTTGCAGGGGAAGACGCACCTGATACTGCTGGGGTTGTGGAGATGGTGCAGACCCAGGAGGTGTCCCAGGGCCGACCAACCACCAGTGAGGGACGTGGTGTGGTGGTGGGGGAGAACCCACAAGTGCTGCAGGTCGTGCTCTCAAGGGGTGTCTCTGGCTGCACCTCCCCCGAGCTGTACTCAGGTGTTGATTCGGATGAGACCTACGTGCCGTCGCAGGTGAGTGTTCCAGGGAGGGATTCTGTTCTGTCTCACCCACCTGCACCAGGGTCAGTACCCTCCATGGGGATGTCAGTGTTGGCAGCTACGCCTTCGGTGGTTACGGATGCAGGGTCACACTCCGCGACATCTGATCCTGTTCCTGGGCCAGCAGATCAGAGGGGGAATGCAGTCCTGCAGCCTCAGGCAGTGCCGGCACAGCAAGGCGCAGTTCGCCTTGCCCCAGACAGGTGTGGTGCCCGCCGACGTGGTGGCTGTACGTCACCCGGCAATACCGCATGGGAGCAATCCATTTACGGTATGGCTACCCAACAGGCTGCATCATCCGAGATGATGGCTCAGGCCATGGATAGGGTGGCCACTTCCATTGTCCCCCCAGAAAGGCTGATGGAGCGACTAGAGCAGGCAACCGACTCCATCTGCCAGTGAGCAGGGAGGACATGTTGGGGTCCAACAGGGACAGGCGGGCGGCACTGGCGACTCTGCAGGAGGCCATCTCCATTGAGTCCCAGGGCCACAGGGAAGCCCTGAGGCAGGAGCTCCTTCACCTCAGGACGACTCTTGTTGAGCTTGAGGCTTCAACACACCAAAGGACAGAACAGCAGCTGGAGCGTCTCACCCGTACGCTCTCAGCTGAGATGCAGGCAACGAGGGCGGAGGTCCGGGCATCCCGTGAGTTGTTGCATGGGGACCTCTGCACACTCATCCTCCAGAACCAGACCTACCACACCCGCATGCTTGCAGCCATGGAGGAGCAGACTAGGGCCTTGCGTGGGCTGCCTCCCATAGTGCAACCACCTCCGGATGCAGCTGCACAGGGTGATAATAGCGACAGCAGTGATACTCCCACAATAGGGTAGCCGTGTGGGCCATGAGCCCATGGAGGTGTTTTATCTTCCCAGGATCCACGCAGGTGGGTTCTGGTGTGCATCCTGTCCTCGGACCTCCTGGGTGGCCTCCCCAACCCCCCCGGGCCCATCAATGGCCATTTTTGATTGTTTCTTATTTTTATTTTTATTTTGATTTCTTTTATTCCCAATTTTTTTGGGACAATCTGTTGGCTTCGATCTGTTGGCTTCAATCTGTTGGCTTCGATCTGTTGGCTTCGATCTGTTGGCGTCCGTGGTTCCTGTGGGCATACGCTGCATTGTGGCTGGGCACATGCAGGCTTGTAATGTATTTGGTTCAGATGCTTGGGTTTGAGTCACACACACCCCTCCTGCTTCCCGTTTCCATGGGCTTGCAAAGGGTGTGCCCAAGTGACAGTGAATTACACAGTGACGTTGGACTCCCATGAGCTGTGTGGCCAGTCTGTAGTCAATACTGTGTATACATTCATAGTGCATATTGCTGTTGTGTTGTACACTGCATGTTGCATTGATGTGTAACTCTTCTTCTGTGTCTACCTACCAATTTGCAGGTCCCTTCCTCATGTCCACACAAGGACCTCTAGTCTGGAGATGGGGACCATGTTGGCAGCAGTGCACCTACAACTCTACATGGCGACAACACTGCACAGTTGGTAGTGGTGGGAGTGCAGGCATTTCCAGGTGGTGAGACTACTAATATGTAACATTTGTGATGTCATGTTAATGGTACTACGTGCTCAAGTATGTTGTTGGTCCGGCATTGCTGTGAGCATTTCAGGTGTTGCAGGTTTCTAATAGTGCCACTGTACATAGTGAGACTGATGTCATGTTGTGGGGATTACTTTGTTTACCTGCAATTAGCATGACATGGCACGGTGTGTCGTGTGGCGGTGCTGGGGTTGGGTTGGCTGACATGGCACTGTCCTCTTGTTGCATTTTGCAAGTGGGTATTCATTTTAGCTGCTTCAATGTGTAACTTCACAAAACTGCATTGGTGGTGTCTGTGTGGGTAGGGATGCACACATTGGGCCTCATTACGACCCAGGCGGTAAGTTACCGCCTGGGCCGTGACTTTACCACCATGGTGTAAACTACGTTTACACCATGGTGGTTGGCGGACTTACCGCCCCATTCCGACCTTGGCGGGGCGGTAAGTCCCCAATCCCCATTTACCCTTCCCCATTCCCATTTTTGCCCCATAGGGCATAATGGGAGTGGGGAAGGCGTTAATTACGCCACCGTAAATTACGGTGGCGTAATTAACTCCATGGTCCCTTAGCGCCATGGATTTTAACACCCGCTAAAATCGGGTGTTAAAACCTCCATGGCGCTAGGGGAACTCGGAATTGGCGGTAAGGGGTCGGCGCAGCTAACGCTGGCGTTAACCCCTTACCGCCAGGGTCGTAATGAGGCCCATTGTGACACTTCCAGGTGAACAATCTCAGGCTGACATGGTATTCCCGGTTCATTCTCCAGACATTCAGGATCAGTGTCAGGTTGAGTCATAATTGATTGTCAGATGGAATGTGCCAGGGCAGTGTGCACTCCACAGGGGTGTGATTTCTATGTGAAGTAATTAGCCACTAGCTGTGTACGGGCTGCCTCCCCCCGTGCCCTTTCCCCTCCCATGCGCAGCGGCTGTGCATGTGGTTGGGGATGTGGGGCCACCACCATGTCCACAGCCAGGCCCCGGCGTGTTGCAACGTTGTGCAGGACACATGCTGCCACTATGATCCTGCACACTACTGGGGGAGCGTATAACAGCTGCCCGCCAGAACGGTCAAGGGAGCGAAAGCGTGACTTTAGCACTCCGAATGTGCGCTCCACTATGCCCCTGGTTGTAATGTGGGCTGTGTTATATCTTACCTGGGGTGGCGTGGTGGGGTTCCGAATTGGCGTCATCATGTGGGGGCTGAGAGGGTAGGCACTGTCCCCTGTGGAGGTGGTGATTGGTATCATTGGTGGGGTTGTGACCTTGCTCAGTATCCAACATGCATGCATGTGCAGTGGCATACATACTCACCAAGCAGCCATGTATCGCCATGCCGCCCAGCATCTATGTCCCGGCATAGGGTGGACATTCGGTAAATGAAGCTGTCGTGGGTGGACCCGGGATAGTTGGCATATACTGAGGTGATGATTCCCTTGGCATTACATACTACCTGCACATTGATGGAATGCCAGTGCTTGCGGTTCCTATAGATGTGCTCTGATGCCCTGGGGGGACGTAGAGCCACATGGGTGCAGTCGATGGCACCTAGCACTTTGGGGAATCGTGCCACTCCGTAAAAATCCAGGGCGGCAGCATGCCTTTCTGCAGGTGTTCTGGGCAGGTATATGTGCCTGCGGACTGATGGGCGTGCAGTCATGATGACACCTGGTGTAGGCAGCGTGACTGGGTGGCCTGTGACACCCCACCCACTATGGCACTTGTCCGCTGAAATGATCCAGTGGCTAAGAAGTGCAGTACATTGAGGACCTTCTCCAGGGGGCTGAGTGCTTGGGAGCACAGGGTGGGTGATGTGAGGTCATCCTCCCACTCAGTCACCAGGTCCAGTATGATGTGTGGTGGAAACCTGTACCTCCCATACACCTGGTCATCAGGCATCTCGAAAAGGCTGGTTCTGGGTGTGAATATTCTGGCCCTGACTATCCTCCTCCTCCTCCTTTGGTAGCCCACTGCCACTGCTGCTAGGAACGGTATGTTCATCCTGGCGTCTGAGCTTGTTATTGTTAAAGTCCGCAATTTTATGCTTTGCGCGTGTTCTAGGCGAGCGTGTGACCCGCGCACCCCTGGAATCCAGTTCCCAGTCCAATAGCGTGTGGAAATTCACACGCACCACGGGATACAGCGTGTGACCCGCGCACCCCTGGAATCCAGTTCCCAGTCCAATAGTGTGTGGAAATTTACACGCACCACGGGATACAGCGTGTGACCCGCGCACCCCTGGAATCCAGTTCCCAGTCCAATAGCGTGTGGAAATTCACACGCACCACGGGATACAGGTTCGCTGACGTACTTGCGTGTGTAAGTGGCCGCGCACCCATTAAATACACGTACATAGGCCAATCGCGTGTACGCGCACTTTTGTCCAATTACACGCAATGAAATACACGTACATAGGCCAATCACGCGATGACACTCTGACGTGCAGTATTTCCACGTGTGTTCCGTCATCACGTGCTGAGTGGGGAACGCCCGTGCGGGTCACGTCAGACGCGCTTACGCGCTGAGGGACTCTGGTCCAATAGAATCGCGTATGCGTGCTGACGCGCTTACGCGCTAAGGGCCTTTCCTCGGATTTCACGCTGACGTGCAGGATTTTCACGTGCCAAATCACTCCGTATCAAGCTGGCCACCCGAAAACACACGGAACACCACGCTCCTGCCCAGAAGGCCGAGTTACTGCCCCCCAGTGCCCCGAGCAGCCTCCCACGTGCTATCTGCTGCTGCCTGCCTGCCTGCCTGCCTGCTGCCACCGTGCCCTGCCATTTGGTGCCTGCACATCAGCCATCTGCAGGGGTCCAGTTGCTGTGTCCACCCCTGCTGGAACTGAAGACTCCCAACTGGGATTACATCGCTCCACAGCCCAGCCCCAGGACCCAGTTGCCCACCCACACCTGCCTCTGGGGTTGCCATGTCGGGCACTTCCACATCTGGCACCAGTGGCAACCCCAGGCCAGAGGGGCAGAGGGGCACCAGCTTCACTGCCACCGAAGTTGGTGTCCTGGTGGAGCTTGTCCTGGGGCAGTATGATGCCCTCTTTGGATCGTCCCGCGCCAGCAAGGAAGGACGGGAGAGGATCTGGGCCGACTGTGTGGTTGCCATCAACGCGGAGGGGGTGGCAACCCGCAACGTCCAGAAGATCAAGAAGCGCTGGGAGGACTTGAGGTCCAGGACCCTTGTGAAGGCCCGGCGCCTCGTGGAGGGGGGCCGGGGCCGCGTGAGTTCCATCCAGAAGAGGGTCCTGGAACGCGTACGCCCAGCGCTCCACGCCCAGGTCCTTGAGAGGGAGCCCCGTCTGGAGTTGAGCGGTATGTGTCCAAGCATTACTGTGTGAGACAGGGCATGTTGCGGTGTGCTGGTTCTATGATACTTGCCTGTATGTGTGCCATGGGCCATGTATGCATGTATGTGTGCAGGGACATCATGGTAATGCATGTGCGACCAGTGATGTGTGACCCACATGGTTGTTGCATGTGTTGAAATGCGGCATGGGGAGCCCTATGCAGATTTTGGACATGAGAGCATGCCAGTCTCTGTACCTGGACATGGATGGGGGTGAAGGATGGGTGCTGATGCCAGGTACATATATGGTAGCCATGTCTGTGTGCCTGACCTGCGTGTCTGTGACTTGTGCATGTCATGGATGCATGACACATGTGTGTGACAATGCACAGATTCAGTGACGCACCCAATTTACCCTTGTTTCGCCTGTGTTCTGTGTGTTTGGGGCCAGATGGATGTGACTGAGGTGAAGTGTGTGCATGTGATATTCATGAGCCATGATGCATGTGAGTTACATATCATTGAATGTTTTTAGAGTCCATTGGACATGCATGGAAATGTCCATTGCATGCACCATGCCTGTTACTGTGTGTGTTTTGCCTGGACTGACCCATGTGTTGTGGAGGGACATGATGGAAGTGTACTTTGACAGTGGTGCTCATCTGCTATTGCTTCCTGTCTAGGGGACCATTGTACAGTAGCCTGATGCTTGTGTCCTTTGTCTCCCTCTACGCAGCGGCTAGTGAAGAAGAGGGCGGAGACGGCGCTGTGGAGCAAGGCGGCGGGGATGCCCCCACGGCTGCAGCAGAAGGGGTGGGTGAGCCCCCACAGGGGCCTGCTACGGCGGGAGACGGTGAGGAGCCATCCAGGTTGGTGGTTTGCACAGAGGAGGAGGAGGCCGACACTGGTGCACACATGGGGCCTGATGGGAGCATCCCTGCTGGTGCAAGTGGTGCAGTCCAGGGCCAGGGGCAGGAGGCAGCACAGGTCACCGTGGAGGGGCCTGTGCATGTCACTGTCCCTGACCCTGTGAGTGCACCACCATGCGCCAGCAGGGATGCCCCGTCCCAGGCCCGTCCGCAGGTAGTGGGGATGTCCATGTCACCTGACTCCCCTCCACCTGCGGACGTGGTAACCCCTGGCCGCGTGGAGAAGGTCCTGATTGGGGTCGCGATGCGCACGGCTGTGATTCGTGATGACGTGCGTGCTTCCCGGGAGGAGCACGCACGTCATCACGAAGTGCACCGTGCCGACGTGGCCCAATTGGGATCGGCCATGTTCGGGGGTTTCCTGCATGTGTTGGCCAATCTGACGGCCCTCTCCTCCTCTGTGCAGGCTATCCACCGGTCGTTCTCCTTGCCGTCTTCCGGCCCAGATGCCACCAGGGCCCCCTGTGGACCTGCCCCGACCAATGCAGCCAGCTCAGTGGGGATCCCATCCCTGCCACAGTTGGGAGTCGGAGGTCCAGCAGGGGTGGACAACACAGCAAGTGGACCCCAGCAGATGGAAGATGTGACGGCATCATCGGGCAGGGCACGTGCACGACGGCGTCGGTGGTTTCCATCAGCCTGGATGCCGTCGTGCTGGCAGAGGCAGTGGCGTCGGAGGCAGCAGCGGGCTCGACGTGGGAGGCATCATGGCTCGGGGCCATCAAGATCAGAGGGGCAGGCATCGGCCGGAGGGCAGGGCAACCCTGGGATGGTGGTGTGTTCCGTGTGGGAGGAGTTTGGCCAGCGGATAGGTGCGGAGCGGCAGCGGGCGGAAGAGGAGCGGCTCGCCATGGTCAGGGCGGAGTTCTCCATGCGTCGGGCATTGAGGCGGGCTGAGTGCCTCGAGGAAGCTCGCAGGGAGTTTGAGGTGGACATGGGGTTGTCCCTGCGAGACCTCGGGGCCAGGACAGAGTCCCGCCTCCAGGACATCGACATGGAGTTCGATGATGCCCTGGCCAGCAACATCACCAAGTGAGCCGCAGGACTTGCCCGCTGCCTTTGTATATAGTTATTTAGTTAGTTAGTGCTAGGTTTCCTTTATTTATTTTTATTATTTTGGACCGCTCGGACAATGGCCACTTTTTTGTACATATATTTTTCATTAGTTAGTGGTAGGTTTCATTTTTGGTGTTGGGCTCATGGACCCTGGAACATTCCTGTATATAGTTTGTTTTTTTGGGAGATACATTTTTTTAATTTCTTATTGTTTTCACCATGACGTAATGGTTTTTCATTAATTTCCTATGACATGATATTGCTTTGGACAAATTCATTTTAATTTTTTATTCCTTTGTTTTTTTGTTTATCACTTTTGTTCTCGGACATGGACCATTTATTTACTTAGCCACATAGTTGTATGTTTGAAAAGTTCACTTATTTTTGGTATTTAATACATTTTTTATATTTTCTTACACTTGTGTTATTTTCTCATTGGTTTGTTACATGTCATGATATGGGTTTTGACATTCACTTGCACCCATTGTGTATGTGTGTGTGACGGACATGTGTTCTTTTGCATACTTGGCATTGGGGTTGTGTCATGTGATTGCATTCACTATGTGGGTGGATGCAATCCTTGCCTGGGTGTTTGTGCTGGGTATGCTGGCCATTACTGCCATGATTGTGTATCGTCAGGACCTGGGGCCAGGGGGACATGTGTGGGGGCCTGCTGGCAGGTTCCCCACAGTGCTGGGGGGTGGGGGTGGTGGGAGACATGAGTGGGGGCCTGGTGGAGGGTGCCCCTGGTGGCGGGGGGGTGGGGGTGGTGGGAGGCATGGGTGGGGGCCTGGTGGAGGGTGCCCCTGGTGACTGGGGGGGTGGGGGTGGTGGGAGACATGAGTGTGGGCCTGGTGGAGGCTGCCCCTGCACTGCTGGGGGGTGGGGGTGGTGGGAGACATGAGTGGGGGCCTGGTGGAGGGTGCCCCTGGTGACTGGGGGGTGGGGGTGGTGGGTGACATGAGTGGGGGCCTGGTGGAGGGTGCCCCTAGATGGTGGGGGGTGGGGGTGGTGGGAGGCATGGGTGGGGGCCTGGTGGAGGGTGCCCCTGGTGACTGGGGGGGTGGGGGTGGTGGGTGACATGAGTGGGGGCCTGGTGGAGGGTGCCCCTGGATGGTGGGGGGTGGGGGTGGTGGGAGACATGGTTGGGGGCCTGGTGGAGGGTGCCCCTGGTGACTGGGGGGGTGGGGGTGGTGGGTGACATGAGTGGGGGCCTGGTGGAGGGTGCCCCTGGATGGTGGGGGGTGGGGGTGGTGGGAGACATGAGTGGGGGCCTGGTGGAGGGTGCCCCTGGTGGCGGGGGGGTGGGGGTGGTGGGAGGCATGGGTGGGGGCCTGGTGGAGGGTGCCCCTGGTGACTGGGGGGGTGGGGGTGGTGGGAGACATGAGTGTGGGCCTGGTGGAGGCTGCCCCTGCACTGCTGGGGGGTGGGGGTGGTGGGAGACATGAGTGGGGGCCTGGTGGAGGGTACCCCTGGTGACTGGGGGGGTGGGGGTGGTGGGAGACATGAGCAGGTGTGCAGGGTAGTCCCCTGTTTTGTGGGCTGCCTGCAGGGGCCGTCGAGGGTGACAGGACCCACCCAGCCTAATCGCGTGTGTAACTTCGCACGCACCCCTGTAATACACGTACCAAGCCAAATCGCGTGTGATAATTCCCGCGCACCCCTGAAATACACGCGCCCAGCCTATTCGCGTGTGGAAATTCCCGCGCACCCCTGAAATACACGCGCCCAGGCTATTCGCGTGTGGAACTTCCCGCGCACCCCTGAAATACACGCGCCCAGGCTATTCGCGTGTGGAACTTCCCGCGCACCCCTGAAATACACGCGCCCAGCCTATTCGCGTGTGGAAATTCCCGCGCACCCCTGAAATACACGCGCCCAGGCTATTCGCGTGTGGAACTTCCCGCGCACCCCTGAAATACACGCGCCCAGGCTATTCACGTGTGGAACTTCCCGCGCACCCCTGAAATACACGCGCCCAGCCTATTCGCGTGTGGAACTTCCCGCGCACCCCTGAAATACACGCGGCCAGGCTATTCGCGTGTGGAACTTCCCGCGCACCCCTGAAATACACGTACCCTGCTGTAATCGCGTGTGGGACTTCGCGTGCACCCCTGTAATACACGTACCAAGCCAAATCGCGTGTGATAATTCCCGCGCACCCCTGAAATACACGCGCCCAGGCTATTGGCGTGTGGAAATTCCCGCACACCCCTGAAATACACGTACCCTGCTGTAATCGCGTGTGGGACTTCCCGCGCACCCCTGTAATACACGCACCCAGCCTATTCGCGTGTGGAAATTCCTGCGCACCCCTGAAATACACGCGCCCAGGCTATTCGCGTGTGGAACTTCCCGCGCACCCCTGAAATACATGCGGCCAGGCTATTCGCGTATGGAACTTCCCGCGCACCCCTGAAATACACGTACCCTGCTGTAATCGCGTGTGGGACTTCCCGCGCACCCCTGTAATACACGCGCCCAGCCTATTCGCGTGTGGAAATTCCCGCGCACCCCTGAAATACACGCGCCCAGGCTATTCGCGTGTGGAACTTCCCGCGCACCCCTGAAATACATGCGGCCAGGCTATTCGCGTGTGGAACTTCCCGCGCACCCCTGAAATACACGTACCCTGCTGTAATCGCGTGTGGGACTTCCCGCGCACCCCTGTAAATGACGTACCCTAGTTTTTCGCGTGTAGGATTTCACGCGCACCCCTGGAATTCCCGTAGCCTAGCTTTTCGCGTGTGAAACTTCCCGCGCACCCACGTACCCTAGTTTTTCGCGTGTAGGATTTCACGCGCACCCCTGGAATTCCCGTAGCCTAGCTTTTCGCGTGTGAAACTTCCCGCGCACCCCTGTAAATGACGTACCCTAGTTTTTCGCGTGTAGGATTTCACGCGCACCCCTGGAATTCCCGTAGCCTAGCTTTTCGCGTGTGAAACTTCCCGCGCACCCCTGTAAATGACGTACCCTAGTTTTTCGCGTGTAGGATTTCACGCGCACCCCTGGAATTCCCGTAGCCTAGCTTTTCGCGTGTGAAACTTCCCGCGCACCCCTGTAAATGACGTACCCTAGTTTTTCACGTGTAGGATTTCACGCGCACCCCTGGAATTCCCGTAGCCTAGCTTTTCGCGTGTGAAACTTCCCGCGCACCCCTGTAAATGACGTACCCTGGCTTTTCGCGTGTGGGACTTCACACGCACCCCTGGTATCGACGTGGCCAGGGCAATCGCGTGTGGGACTTCCCCGCACCCCGGGATACACGTACCCAGGGCAATCGCGCAAGTGACTTCTCGCGCAACCCGTTGTACACACACACGCGAATTTTTGAACAGTGGGTGTCCGTGTAAATGGCGTACAACTTTGCACATCATTAGTCCTTTGGGGTCACGGTATGGCCCATTGCTGTATGTGGGTGGTATTTGTTGGCGCAGGTTTTGGCGCACTTTCGTTGAGTGCGTCGGGACGCTACCGCCTGCTTACTTGTGGCGTACGTTTTTGGGCCTGTGCGCTGGTTTGATCGAGCGCTGTTTTGCCCTGTTCGAATCCATGAATACGTGTTGCCGGAGAGCGTGTGGGCGTTCCGCGCACTTGCCTCCTGTACTTCCCCGTGCCGCCCACATTCTTCCCCATTCCGAGTGTTGTGCCCCATTTTATTCCCCATTCCGAGTGTCCCGCCCTGTGTTCCGCCTACTTTAGAGCTGTGCGCTGCGCTCGGAGTGATAGCGCAGTGGCCGTGGCGCACGCCGTTGGTTGACCTGTGCGCCGGCGTGCGCCGCGCACTTTTTCAGCGCACGTCCTATGCTTTTCTTACGCACGGACTTCCATGAATCGACGTGCGCTGGTTTCCCTGCGCTTTTCGCTATTTTTCGGCGCAGCGCACGTATAGGCCCCTCTGCGCCGGAATTTTAGGCGCACATTTATTCCATGAATCGGCCTCTTTTACCATGAATCGGCCTCTTTGTTTAATATACCTACGGCCTAGCGCACACCTATTTGTTGAATTATTTCCAGATGTTGGTGATAGATTTGTGGGGTGCCTTGGAGAAAAAAAACCTTGACACTGGGTTGTGTTAACCTATGTAGAACCAACAGATGTCCACACTTTTGTGGAACTCTCCCGTCCCCTGCACACCCAATGAATTGTGAAAACAATCAATAATTTAACAATTGTAACAATATGTTTTTGAGAAATGTTTGTAAAAAACAATTTAGGACAATGATTATGTAAAAAAATAATAACCATCAACTTAATGTTGCTGTCAAACACAAGCTACACATTTGCAGATTGATTCATTAGATATTTGCCAGCTATATTGATGCGATTTCAACTTTGCTTATCAAGCGTGAACATACACATTTATCAGTCACACTCAATTTAGGCGCAATATTCTTTGTGGGCACACAGTATGTTTAACACATTTTCCTCAATTCTATGAAGAATTTCCTTATACTGCGTATATTGATCATAGAGAGCGTTAACATATATTTCTCGACGTGTTTCGGGGTTGGTTTTGTCCCCTTCTTCAAGAGTTGTTTGCCCTCTTCTATTCCTTCTTTATTCTTCACCTATAATATATAATACAATATTCAGTTTTCATCTTAATTAATCTATGCCATGTTCTTTTTGTTGACCATAGCTATAATAATAATCACCTGGATGTTCGATGTTAAATCTCCTAACTTGATAACGATGGGGGTCTTTTCAAAAACAACCAATATGTTGTATTTAAAGCGTAGTTGGCATGCAACCTGTAGAAATAAAAGAAAAACGGTAGAGAAAAGCTAGATTAAAATCGGAGAATGAGTCCTGAATTCTAGTTAAAATGTTTTCCGGAAGATCATAAATCCTTAACATGCAACATGTGCATCAAAATTTACCTGCCGTATCTTCATATGTGGAGCTACTCAATAAGCTGGTTAATGTCACCGCTGGACCGCTAGGGAAATCCCGTGGAGGAGAAGTATTTTGGTTGAATGATTATCCAAGTTGTATCTGTAAAACATATATACATGTGTTGTAATAGATGGTCAAGGTGTAGCCATCTAGAGGCTAAAGTAAACCACGGATTATATTTAAAGAACTATCTACGAAACTTATGGCCACTGGTTATAAACAACTGCTTCTATGGAAGCAGTGGGTCTGTGTTGTCTAGCAAGGTCACATCCCGTGTAGGACGGGTGTAACCAAATCGATGGAAAAAATAGCTAATATACTCATGGTGTCTATCAGCTGATACATATAAAAACAGTCTGTGTGCTTGAAGCATCTGCCTTACCTTACTCTGGGAAAGGACGTTCCAGGATTAGGTGCTGCTTATCGCGTTGCTCCTCATGAGTAACACTCAAAAATGGATGCTGTTTATGTTATGACGTCATCATGTCCAAACGTGATGACGTCATTGAATTTACACCGTCAACGTGTGACGTGAAAATCATCATGCCTACGCATGTAAATACGGTCTGTTGATACAAGTACTGGTTGAATGTAAGTATTCATGAGTTGATAAATCAACTTGTCACTAGTTATGCCCAATGTTTAATATATCATATTGATTTCTAGAAGTGGGTGTTGGAAACACCTGTTGTCGTTCATGTTGATTTCTAGAAGTGGGTGTTAAAAAACACCTGGAGCTGCCTGAGTTTAGCAGAGCTGGGCGTTTGGCGTCATGTATGTGCGAATCCCATGGGGGGAGTGATATTGACCATCCATGTGCTTATTACTCCAAACAGAACATGCTCACATTCTCCATTATGTTATCCTTGAACCATATTGAATAAATCTCCCAATAGAAAACATCTCTATTTAAGTTATCATCACAGATATTTTGTATACCCCAAATGTTTAAGTTGGGTTCAAATCTATTGGCTTATGTGCAAGGTTATTTATTGGATATCACCCTGGCCTCTTATCCATAAGAATGCAGCTAAACTGTAGTCTTCGTTCATCCCGTGGGAGTTAAGCTGTTCAATTGTTCTATCCAGAAGATTTCCCTCTGGTTCATGCGCCTGGCATGATTTCCACCTCTTTGACCTTTCTTTACAATCTCCAAGATCACCACTTTTAGTTGGGCAATATCAAGTTTCTTTTGGGCAAAGTGTCTGGCTACATAGTAAATGCCACAAGGGCAACTTAAACGGTAAATAATGGATTTTGTGTCACATGTTGCGAAATCCTTTATAGGGATTTTCTGTCTGTTGGATGCGTGTCTCATATAGCTTCCCTTCATTATGTTGTTACAATTACAACAGCTCAGGCAGGCATAAGTGCCTGTTTTCTTCTTTGTGAGTGTGCGCTGACTCTCGGCTCGGGGTCTTTCGGCTTTCACTAGACTGTCCCTAAAGTTCCACCAACGTCTGGAAATAATTCAACAAATAGGTGTGCGCTAGGCCATAGGTATATTGGATTCATGTTTCTCTCCCCTAAGAATTACTTATGGTGTGACACAATAGCCATAGAAGCACCCAATATAAACAAGCTCAAATAATACTTCCCCCTAAGGGACGTCTTTTTCTAAGATCAATGCAATCAAGAAAAACATGCCACAACTTTGGCATTTAACGCAGAAGAGGCCACTCGGATTTTAGGCCTTCTGAAAGAAATAGAAACCGCTACACTGACAACAACTAGTCCTGAGAAACTGACAACCAACTGGAGAGAGTCATTAGAAGGGACAGAGCGCAAAAGCTACATGCAACCACACTAGCGCAATACTACCGTACACAAAGAATGCCAAGGGGTTTAAGAGTATATTTGAGATGCACTCTGTGCAGAGAACCCAGATTTTGTTACGAAATGGGAGCAGATCTTTTTTTTTATTGTAAATGGTTTACAAAAAGAAACCTTTACAAATAACATGCATTACAGCTAAATTTCATTTATACATACATTTTTTTAAAATAATACGTAAAAAAAAAAAAATATCCCATTTCCAAGATTTAAACTCATAGCACAAGAGACACATTTTAAAAGATTCCGTGCAATTAGAATTCAGCAGAGTAATTAAAAATTATGTGAACATCTTCCGATTAGTTTTATAAGACTTTTAACAAAGATAACATAGAATGTAAAATTTTATATGTACATACAGGAAATAATAGAAAAAAAAGAAAAAGTAACGTAAGATAAAATTCATCATACAGATTGATCAGAGAAAAGGGGCATACAGATCGAGAGCTTTGATAAAACCCGCCACAGCAAGCCCATCCTTGGTATTAGTTATGGCAAGACACTGTGACCAAATAGGATTATCTGCCCCCAATTGACCTAATGTATTAAATCTAGCTAAATATTTGTCCCTTGGACCTTTCAAAGCAACACATTCTAAAAAGAGATGGCGAGTAGACTCAATCACCCCAGAAGTGTTGAAAAAGCAGCATGTAGGGTCCAAGTCAATAAACTCCTTCCTTCTATGTAGAACTTCCCTAGTGTGAAGGAGATTCCATCTAAGTTTGAGGAGAAGTGAACGGTAATAACGATTAGGGAATTGAGTCAGAATAAAAGACAGTGAGTCTCTTTTCTTATGATCAAATTGTAAGTAACTGAGACAAGAATAAGTATGCAGTTTTTCCAGCGTATTACTCAAATCATGACTAAATAGACACTCCTTAACCTTATTGGGATTTGTTACCAAAGTATCCCTGTCAGTAGAGAGATCTGATAGGGTCTTATCACAGAGGTCACTGAATCTAGTAAGATATAAGGTTCGATCCATAGGTCCCTGTGAGAAGATCGTTTTGCCCACATCAACATATAGGGTATCAGATTTGGGAGAAAGCAAGGCAGAAAAGAGTGTAAGAACTCTCCAGAGAATCCTAGCTCGCAGTGAAACTAAGCCGAGTTTGTATCTTATGGCTACTATTGGAACACAATTCGGCAGTTTCAAGATTTTTCTCCAGTAGATACCCTCAAGAGAATCCCAGAATGTCAAGAGTACCAAGTAGTGAAGTTCCATTCCATATAATAGCTTTGGGGTAACCTTTCCCTTAAAAAAATCTACTACAGGTTTGAGGGAAAACATGCAATATTTATTGTCTAACCTTATGGATTGGGAAATGAGCGGAAGCAATTTGTGTCTAAGAAATCGTCTTAATTCAATCACTGATGGTTGGGCCAGAATAAGAAATCCCAAGTAGACAATTTTGTGTGCTCTGATGATATTTTCACCACCTATTTTCCACACCTTGTTAATCCCTTTTCTCCCCCTGGAGAAGACCATTGTTCGGGTTTTACTCGGGTTGATCTTCAGCCGATTAAGAATGGCATATTCTTCAAATTTGCAGATGAGCCTCTGCAAACCGACTTTGGTATGATCAAAAAGAGGAAAGTTGCCAGATCGATCCTAATATGGACCCTTGAGTTCTCCTACATTGCCATGATAAGAGTAAGAAGACCAGCCGGGATCCCCCATTTGTTTAACTTTTCCCAGAGTCTTGACCTGATTACCAAATCGAAAGCATTTGACAAATCAATTGAAGCAACATAAAGAGAATCATCATATTTACCCCAAGTAGTGCTTTGAAGCTTTGTTGCTTCGGGAGAATATGATTTTCCTTAATCCAAACATTAAGGTAGGAAAGAAGCATAGATGCAAAAAGCTTGCAATCCGCATCAATAAGAGAGATTGGTCTGTAATTTTTGACCAAAGTTCGTAAACCTCTCTTAAAAATAGGAACAATATGGGCGGTCTGCCAGCTAGTTGGTACATTACCAGAATTAACAACATCTTGAAATAACAGGGAGAGGAGCTTGGCCCAAAGATCTGGTTCAGCTTTTAATGTATTATTTGTTATGCCATTAGGCCCCGGGCCCTTGATTTCTTAGCTTTGGAAATAAGACCAAATATTGTTTCATAATCAATTACTGGCTTCCAGGGATCATTTAACAAATTATTCCCAAAATTACATAATTCTAACCCCTCTCCCCCTGTATCAAACAATTCAGTGTAGTGCTCGACCCATTGAACGTCTGGGATAGCATTCAGATGATTGGCCTCCGCCACATCATCTTGACTAGAGAGAGTAGCCCAAAATGCCCTCAGATCTCTTTTCATTAATACTTCAAGCATATGCTCTGCATCACTTTGTAGAGTAATAGCTTTTCTTGACTTACAGTACTTTTTACATTTTTGGCAGATAGCTTTAATTGTTAGTTTTTATTATCCCACTCAGTATCTAGAGCGTGGGCCTCTCTAATACGTTTCCGGGTACGGGCCTTTTCATTAGCCAGCTCTAAATCAAACCCATGTGGATGAAATTTTTTAGAGATACCCTTCCTGAGCAGACCATAAATACTGCCATGGAGAGCATTGAGAAAACTGTCAAAATAGACAGTATTGAAAACTGCTAATTTCCAAGAGAAAGAGGCATGATTAAAGGAAGAGATCAAGTTACAGTTAAGTAGATTAATATTTGTAGGTGACCAACGTACCCCTGTCCCTTGTCCCATGGTTTTAAGGTGGCATGGCCCCCCAGCGGGCAGAAACTTCATGGGGAAAGGGCAGAGAAATGAAACCAGCAGTGTTCCATGGTCACTCCATGGGTTAAAGAAAACCTCAACTTCAGACGAAAGAGAAGACATAGAGTGATCTACATAGACATAGTCTATAGTGGACGTTGATGAAGTTCTACGCCATGTAGGACAAGGTGAGGAAGTAGCATCATAATAACCGTTAAGACATATTAGACCAACCAAATCCAAAGCAAGATTCCAAAGTCTACCCCATGCATATTTCTGACCTTGGCGAGTGTCATCCTCCATCGCCAGACCCAAATCGTCATAGTTGGATTCAGAAGAAATAGAGCAGTCAGAGTTGAGATCACCAGCCAGAATCACTTTCCCCCTAGGATATGAAGATCTCCAAAGAAGTAGCATATCCGTTAGACTTTCCAGAAACGGCTCAAGGGCAGCGATGCCTTGTGCCAATATACATTAATCAAAAGGAGAATAACCATTTGGTCAAGAGAAATAACCTCCAAAGCCAAGTTACCAAAGGGCATATCCGGAAGAACCTTATTCCTAAGACCAAGAGAGGTTCTGATTCCTATAAGGAGGCCCCCAGAGGCCCTCCTTCCCAGGCTCGGTTAAGCATTTTGAGAGTAGATATCAAATCCGTCTAAAACGGGAGTTAAGAGCATCCAGGTTTCCTGAAGAAAAAAACAGTGTGAGGCCCTAATCATAGTTACAGTCTCCAAATTCGTAAAGAGATGAGAATTCCCCCTGGAATTCCAGGAGAGAAAGGCGAATCTGTTGGAGGGGAGAACCTTCGTAGGCACTTCAGAGAAATTAGAGAAGTACTCATTTCCACAGACCTGAGGTAACCGGGGCCCAGTTTCTCACATTTCCATTGAATCTGGGCGTGAATTTCCTCCGTTGGTGCTGTGGAGCTCTTTCTGGATGATATACCATAGTAAGGTTTCCCCTATATTCTTCACACCCTCCATTATTGCCGGAAGACTGATTAGATTTTAATAATTTTACTTCAAAACCATGCTGCTTTAAACCTTCCCTTTGCCCCATTATCAATTCTAATACCACTCTTGATTTGAGAAAAATATTACTCACATCTACCCGACCCTGAATGGGAAAGAAAATACTTTCCATATCATAGCTAGAAATGAGTGAAAGCGAGGGTAGCTGTTGGAAATTTTTTAAAATATTACCACGGCTAAGACAAATTGGCATATCTTGACCCCACAGGCTAGTAAATTGCAGAATATCGAGAAGATCTTTGGCCTCCGCTGGGTGAGGTAGTGAGTCAGTAATTTCTTTGGTAAACTGACTTAAAGAGTCAGCCTCCAAATCAGAGCCCCGTGCGCCCCTTAGTATAGTCCTATTTTGGATTGCCTTTGGTCCCACAGGGTATCTTTCACACAGTTTGAAAGAATTCCTGATTTGGGCAGATTCAGGCCCAAGAGGATCACCTTCATGGCCAATAAAAGAGCCAATATTTGGCATAATTGAATGAGCTAAATTGAGAGAGTTAGGTGCATAGAGACCCCCCACTGGTCTAGATCCTGTAACCATTGCAGGCTCAATATTGGTAAAATGACCATCAGGAAGGGAAGAAAGATGGGGATCCATAGAAGAAGAAGAAATAATGGAAGCCCCATCCT
Organism: Ambystoma mexicanum; assembly: GCF_040938575.1. Taxonomy (NCBI): domain Eukaryota; kingdom Metazoa; phylum Chordata; class Amphibia; order Caudata; family Ambystomatidae; genus Ambystoma; species Ambystoma mexicanum. The sequence continues at coordinate 1,701,065,544 of NC_090932.1, read as the reverse complement.
GAGAGGGGCTTTTAATTAGATTAGAATCCACCTCATTAACAGATTTAGGAACAAGAAGCTCCTGGAATAGATGTTTTACCATATCGAGATTGACCAAATTTGCCGAAATCAGGATAGTAATGATCTCTGGTTGGAATGGATCTACCCCAGAAATAGAGTTACATGGTATAATTAAGGATTCTGCGACTGAAGAAGATTCCGGCGACTTAATAACAGTATCGATGTTCGGTACTGCTGAAGCGCTGGTATCAATCGACTCTGGTATAGTTGAGGCTATTTTCGGAGGGCAAGAAACAGAAGTGTCCCCGACCCCCACAGTATTACCCACCGCTATAGGAGGGACAGTATTGTTGGTCATAGAACTGTCTACCGAGACATCAGGTAGACCGGATACAGCTGAAATAATAGGTAGTGAAATAGGTCCGACCGGAATGGCCGCCGCATTAGAGATAGAGGTCACAGAAACCGCTGGTTCCACAGGGTTCTCAGTCCTTTTAGAAGCAAAGAAAGGTGTTACAGAGGCCGAAGCATTTGCCGAGAATAGATTTTTAAAGAATTGATTAGTATAAGAAGTAATGTTTTCATATTCTTCAGATTTTTAGATCTCTTAGTTTGCTGATGGAGTTTTTTTTCCCTATACATAGAACACCTTTTTGGAGTGTCATTTCTTTAGTGAGGTCAGTAGGATCAGATGGCTTCTCCACAGAGGAGGCATCATAATCTCTCTTAAGTGACTCAGCCATTTCTGGTGTGGTCCCTGAGGAGTAGGATTAGGAGGATAACCAGTAAACCCCTCTTGGACTTTCTCCTCTAATGATTCAATAGTGACATTTATATGAAGAATAGGGAGTTTTACCTCCATAACAAGGACCTCTTGAGCAGCCTCAGTGGTCATGGAGGGGATCACAGATGGATGCTCACAGATATCCATATCCGAGCAACGAGGCTCAATGATGCCTAAATCCATATCTATAGCTTCCCCTTGTAGAGTAGGCATTTCCACATTAAGGACTTTTTTAGCCAAACGGGATTCCACATTCGGTTGATTAGAGAAAATAGGATCAGAGCACTGTGTTGCCAATATGGGATTGTCTTCCTTAATAATTGTGACTAACTCTTCAAATCTATCTAGTCCCTCTAACCTAGAATAGATTTCAGAGAGTAGAAAAGAGTGTGATCTGACCTCTGACCATATATTGTCATACAGGCTCACAAAAGAACTCAGAACCATATTCAGTGCAGAAAGTGTCGGTTGAGTGAGTTTTATTCTGTCGTCCGCCTCTTTAAGAGTATGATGCAGAATAGACTCACTTGCATGATCCTTTTTTAAATCTGCAAGTAGACCCCTTTCTCTCAACCAATTTTGTTTTTCTGCATACTCATCAATAACATGTGTGAGTTCAGATGAAGAACCCACATAAGAATCATCGCAAATTTGCTGGGTAACATTGTTTGCATTCGAAGAATTGAGATCTAAGTGGCTGTCAGCTATTGCCTTATCTGCGCATTCTATGATACTAATATCTTCAATGTCATTATCTGGGGGATCTTCAATCTCTAGTTTCTTTACTACATCTACCAGATGTGTGTGAACCAAAGTGGCCACTGCTGGAAGTGATTGTGGAGGTTTAACAAGAGTACTGGTGGCAGTCCTCTTCCCAAAAAAGTTAGAATTTGTTTTCCCTTGGATAGGTTTACCTTGGGTACCCATATTGGATTTTATTTTTGGGGTAAGATTTGAAGGTTTATTAAGTGGAGTTTTAAACCCTATAGATTTCGCTATGGGAGTATTGGGAATACCCGCAAGGTTAGCAGAAAGATTGACATGAATAGAAGAAGTATGGTTTGGCCCCCTATTAGAGGAAAATACCTCCGGGGAAAATTTGATAGGGGGCGTACCATAGTTCCTATTGCCCTCTGTGGGGGTGAGTTGTTGGGCAGTAGCCTCTTTTAACATGACAGGAGATTCTGTAGCATTGGCTGCAGAATCATCCAGCACTAAGGCCAGTACAAGCAATTTAGATTGTGATTGAACGGGTGTTGGGAGTACAGTGTTCACCATGCTATTGTTTAGGTGATCCATGTGTACCCTTGTCCTTAATAAACTGCCGCCTTCCTCCAGATTGAGGGCTATAGTAGCTGCTAGACGCTCTTCCTGTGCATCTATGGAAATATCTTGTTTTCCATTAAAGGTGCAGCTGTTATTAGCTGGGGTGCGTGGGGTAATACCCATGATATTAAGTACCTCAGACCCATCTCTTGAGTGAATTTGGGCCCGGGCCAAAGATTTTTGGAGAGAGGAATCCTGGGAACCATCCAGTAATGTATATTGTGGGTTGCCCAGGGAGGCAGGGATGGAGTTAACTGGTTGGATACAAACTGTTGAAGCAGAGGAAAGAGCCCCTCCAGCAGAGGGAGTAAGATCAAGAGAAGCCTCCATAGCTGCCTGGCTCCGAAGTCCCTTACGTGTCATTCAAACGTGACAAGAGCCCGTAGGGAAGAGAGTCGGAGAGATGGTAGCAAAATTAAACTTAAAGTAAAAATAGTGCAAAAACTCATAAACTGGGTTTTAAAATATGGAAATCGCAGAAAATAAAAATAACATATAATGCAATCTATGGAAGATCAGACACAGATATCTAAAAATGCACTGAATACAAGGAGCAGCTTAAAACACATCAAACACTGTGTCATGCCTACCTCTCCGTCCCCTCCAACTGGCTCTGTTGTGAAACCCAAAAGTTCCTGTTTTCCGGCTTCCTCAGCCTTGAGAACGGCTAGACCGTTCTATACTCAATGGAAGTTATCTGGGAGGCGCTAATACAAAGCTATGGATCACATGACCAACGCAATGACGTTTACGTTCACATGTGTCCTACGCACATCAACTGACTCCATTTAACGAAGCAGAAGTCTTGCAATCGCGCTTATGATCGTTTGTTGTTCATTTTGCGTTCTGGAGCTTACTTCTGCCTTTCGCAGACGTTTTTTCTTCTGCTTCCTAAGGTACGGTTGCCATCCCGCATTCCGACGAATTTCCCGGCAACTTCCAACCTTCTTGAGTTGCATGTTTCCTCCGCGCTCGCACGCGGTTCTCCACTCCTCATTCAAACGGAGTCCCACCATTTACCCGCGACATCTTCCTGCTATTTCTATTGGAAGCTTGCCGCATTGTTGCTCCACACCGCAGCTTCCTATTGCTGTATAGAGACTTCGGCTGTCTACCCGGCAGCAACAACACCCTGCAGATTACGGCTCTGCCTCCATCTACCAAGATCCTGCGTTCATCAAACTTCTACTGTATTAAGGACTTGTACCTCCTGGATCAGGATTCTAATAATCTCCTTCTACACGTGCACTGGACTCTGGACGCTTTCCTGTGTGTGCACCAACCCGTCTGTAGTGTGGCCCTCGTTCCGCCGGGTTAGATCCTTCACTACCCTTTCCTTGCCGTTGTTTCCTTGGATTCTTCGGACTTCTTGAGACTTCCTTGGCTACACACCTAGGTTTCCTTGGCTACACCTCCAGGTTAGTGTGTTCAACATAGGTTCTTATTGTCCTTCAATTCCAATCATCATTCTAAATTTGTTCCTCTTTATCAACAGCCTGGTGAATCTTGGTCCACTCACGCCCTTCCCACTAATAGCTCTATCTGACTGTGGGTTCTACTAGTCAGAGAGTGACATTAGTTAGAAGGTTCTCTTTTGATACACTACGCCCTACCTCTGACATCTTCCAGTGGAAGAAGACTTCGAGTGTATCCTTTATTGCTATCAGTCTGTATCCTTTTACGAGAACCTCTGAATCATTCTCCTGTATCCATTGTGTTTCAATTCTTAACACACTGCCCCGAAAACATGCTACAGTAAAATACAGGTAAGTATGGATCTCTTGGGTCCAACAATTGGGAAGTTGTAGGTACACGTAATATAAAATATGTCCTTTATTCCATCAATGAGCAATTCATAGAATAACTAGTAGTTCCATTAATCAGCGTAAACCAGAAAGAGCACTCAGTCTCAGGGTAGGGAACGAACGACAGCTTGAGGAGCTGCCAGAGTCCGACTCTCCACCCCTTACCCTGAAGACTGGTAGTGATGAGGCAGATGAGGTGAAAACTTGAAACCCCAGTCTGAGTTACTTACAGGGCCGCTGCACGGGCACAGGTCACAGCCAAACAGCCTAACAGCACCAGCCCTTCTGCCACCAGGGCTTACGCCGTGAGGGTGGTTTGACCAGCAAATAAAATACCCAAAGAGCGGTCACGTGATGCGTCACGTGTGCGTGGTGTGCCCCGCCTCCTCCAGGAAACAGAGAGCAGCAAGAGCTCCTGCTCGCAGTGCTGCTGGGCTCACAGAGTCGCAGAGAGCCTCAAACAAACGTTTGCTTCTCAGAACACACTTTCAGTATTATCAGGTTCTCGCCCCTCGGGCGGTTTGCCCAGCAAAAAATATCCGAAGAGCAGTCACGTGATGCGTCACGTGCGTGTGATGTGCCCCGCCTCCTCCAGGAAGCAGAGAGCAGCAAGAGCTCCTGCTCACAGTGCTGCTGGGCTCACAGAGTCGCAGAGAGCCTCAAACAAACGTTCACTTCTCAGAACGCACTTTCAGTATTATCAGGTTCTCGCCCCTCGGGCGTTTTGGCCAGCAACAAATATCCGAAGAGCGGTCACGTGATGCGTCACGTGCGCGTGGTGTGCCCCGCCTCCTCCAGGAAGCAGAGAGCAGCAAGAGCTCCTGCTCGCAGTGCTACTGGGCTCACAGAGTCGCAGAGAGCCTCAAACAAACGTTCGCTTCTCAGAACGCACTTTCAGTATTATCAGGTTCTGGGAGCAGATCTTAAACAAATGTTTGTTAGATCTTATACTATTGACTATTGAAGAATTAGCGAAGTCAGTCAACACACTTGACAAAGAAATAGTGTACCTGACAGAACAGCTTCCCAAATTTAAAAACTAAGGAGGAATTAACAACCACCAGAGAGGACGTGAACAAACAATCCATTATTTACGGTTTAAGTTGCCCTTGTGGCATTTACTATGTCGGACAGACACAAAGGAAAGCCAAGGAGCGCTGGAATGAGCACAAAAGCAACATAAGAACTAATAATACACACTCACCAGTAGCCAGATACTTTGCCCAAAAGAAACATAATATTGCCCAACTAAAAGTGGTGATCTTGGAGATTGTAAAGAAAGGTCAAAGAGGTGGGAATCATGCCAGGCGCATGAACCAGAGGGAAATCTTCTGGATAGAAAAATTGAACAGCTTAACTCGCCACGGGATGAACGAAGACTACAGTTTAGCCTCATTCTTATAGATAAGAGACCATGGTGATATCCAATAAATAACCTTGCACATAAGCTAATAGATTTGAACCCAACTTACACACTTGGGGTACACAAAATATCTGTGATGATAACTTAAATAGAGATGTTTTCTATTGTGAGATTTATTCAATATGGTTCAAGGATAACATAATGGAGAATGTGAGCATGTTCTGTTTGGAGTAATAAGCACATGGATGGTTAATATCACTCCCCCTATGGGATTCGCACATACATGACGCCAAACGCCCAGCTCTGCTAAACTCAGGCAGCTCCAGGTGTTTTTTAACACCCACTTCAAGAAATCAACATGAACGACACCAGGTGTTTCCAACACCCTCTTCTAGAAATCAATATGATATATTAAACATTGGGCATAACTAGTGACAGGTTGATTTATCAACTCACGAATACTTACATTCAACCAGTACTCGTATCAACAGTTCGTATTTACATGCGTAGGCATGATGATTTTCACATCACACGTTGACGGTGTAAATACAATGACGTCATAACATAAACAGCATTCATTTTTGAGTGTTACTCGTGAGGAGCAACGCGATAAACAGCACCTAAACCTGGAACGTCCTTTCCCAGAGTAAGGTAAGGCAGATGCTTCGAGCACACAGACTGTTTTTATATGTATCAGCTGATAGACACCATGAGAATATTAGCTATTTTTTCGATCGATTTGGTTACACCCGTCCTACACGGAATGTGACCTTGCTAGACAACACAGACCCACTGCTTCCATAGAAGCAGTTGTTTATAACGTGTGCCCATAAGTTTCGTAGTTCGTTCTCTAAATATAATCTGTGGTTTATTTTAGCCTCTAGATGGCTACACCTTGACCATCTATTACAACACATGTATATGTGTTTTACAGATACATCTTGGATAATCATTCAACCAAAATACTTCTCCTCCAAGGGATTTCCCTAGCGGTCCAGCGGTGACATTAACCAACTTATTGAGTGGCACCACATATGAGGATACGGCAGGTAAATTTTGATGCACATGTTGCATGTTAAGGATTTATGATCTTCCGGAAAAATGCTTAACTAGAATTCAGGACTCATTCTCCGATTTTAATCTAGCTTTTCTCTACCGTTTTTCTTTTATTTCTACAGGTTGCATACCACTACGCTTTAAATACAACATATTGGTTGTTTTTGAAAAGACCCCCATCTTTATCAAGTTAGGAGATTTAACATCGAACATCCAGGTGATTATTATTATAGATATGGTCAACAAAAAGAACATGACAGAGATTAATTAAGATGAAAACTGAATATTATATTATATATTATAGGTGAGGAATAAAAGAAGGAATAGAAAGAGGGCAAACAACTCTTGAAGAAGGAGACAAAACCAACCCCGAAAGGCGTCGAGTAATATATGTTAATGCTCTCTATGATCAATATATGCAGTATAAGGCAATTCTTCATAGAATTGAGGAAAATGTGTTAAACATACTGTGTGCCCACAAAGAATATTGCGCCTAAATTGAGTGTGACTGATAAATGTGTATGTTCACGCTTGATAAGCAAAGTTGAAATCGCATCAATATAGATGACAAATATCTAATGAATCAATCTGCAAATGTGTAGCTTGTGTTTGACAGCAACATTAAATTGATGGTTATTATTTTTTTACATAATCATTGTCCTAAATTGTTTTTAAACACATTGTTACAATTGTTAAATTATTGATTGTTTTCACAATTGATTGGGTGTGCAGGGGACAGGAGAGTTCCACAAAAGTGTGGACATCTGTTGGTTCTACATAGAAACACCTAGTTTGCAATTACCCATGAGGGAAGTGCCTCTCACGTTTGTCCCGAAAGTAGAGGTTGCTGCCACTGGAACGGTTGCAGCACAAACGTTAGAAGCACATTATATTGCACAGTTTGTACATGTCCCTTTTTCTAGACAAGAGGTAAATAATATAAGGCAGACTATCCCTGATATTAGAAAAAACCTGTCAGGATTCTATAAAGAAATAGGATCTGTTTTGAATTCATCTGTTTTTACATTGAGTGACATTGATTTATTGTTTCTCGTGATTCTTCCAGTAGACATATGAAAACAGGTTACAAATATAAATGACGCTACGATGTTGGGTGACACATGGGAGAATTTGGTTAGAATTGATGGTGAGAGAAAGTCTGGAGAAAAACCGCTGCAAATCATGTTGGTTTTATCATCGCGAATAATAGCGAAATTGAAAGGTTTGGTGCCTGAGAAGAGAATAGTTTTGGATAAATTAACAGCGTGTTTATAGGGCAAAGATAAAGGAGCGCTATATCGCTTGCAATGAGTCCTGCTGCATCATCTCGCCATGGCCTAGATCTGGATAATTTTTATATTTCTGAAGTTTTGGAGAGAAATATACCAGGGAAAAGTATACCCAAATAAAATGTCCCTCCCCAATTCCTTGGTAGCCATGGATAGGCCTGATCTTCACATATAAAATAAACAGAACCTCCTATATATAATGGATTCCCTTCCTTTTTTAGTACTGCTGTATTCATGCATCTAGTAAATGTTCCCATGGGATAGGAGCCCTTTTTACATAAGCAAAATGGCACAGAATGTGGACTGTAATTAATAGTATAGGAGGGAGGCACAGTATCCTTATTCCCTACTGGAGCCCCAAAAAGTATATCTACTTGTTTCGTTGTTATCTTGTTTGTTCTACTTGCGCCTCTAAATATGGAACAACCCACCGGTTCCAATACCACTCTTTCAAACTCATATATGTTTGTTCCATCCAACTGACCAGTATCACTGTCTTTCCATTTTCCATCAAATAGCGCTCTTAATGATGCATAACATGCAGTAGTAAGCGGTAAAGGCTGTAGATACCAACCCATTCCTTTTCCACTGTGCTGGGGTAAATGAGAGCAGACCCAACAGTTGGACCTGTTCAAGATAGCATGGGTCATATTCATAATCAATAACAGTGTATTATTATCATAACCTTTTTTATGTTTCACTTCTTGTGAGGGGAGAGTGTAAGAGAGCATATGTACTGGGCTGCTGGTAGTAGGAGCATTGGTAGCAGGCAAAAGACACGTCAAAGGATGCACAGTTTCCAACTACCAGAAAATAGGGATTGGGACCAGTATAATCAAAATGCAGAGCAGTATCATAATTATTGGCATATTCTTTCCAAACCAGTTTTTTTAGGAACAAGCTTAGTCTCTATTTCTACAATATCATCGGCATTGGTGCAGCAGGAAGCAGGAGTGAATGTAGGCATTGTCTGTAATGCTTATCTCAGGGAAAAGGTGTTCAATGTTTAATGTTGATCACGTAAGAGTCCTTCACAGCAACACACGTTAACAGTCAAGTGTCCAAGCCGTCGCTGCTGCTGGCCTGAAATTACAGTAAGGCAAGATGTCATGCAATTCAAGTAATTTTGCATTTCAGACCCTAAGATTTCTCCTGTCGACTGGCCATCACATCTAGCTCTGTCTCGGTGTGTTAGGGGAGTGCGCATTCTTCTTCCTGTGGCTATTTAGTGTGGCGTAAGATGGTGGTCAGAACCAGGCTGGTTTCAGGGTGCATACAGTGCCAAGGAAGGCAGTGTAACCATCCCTTTCTTAGGGTAAGCTTCAACTTGGCTATCCTTTCCTTTAACAAGCCGTTGAGCTACTCACATATCCCGTTACCTTGTGGATGATACGCCGACAAGAACTTGTGATTTATACCAAACAACAAGCTAATCTGCTCAAAAACTTCATTTACAAAGTGAGATCTCATGACTTCACATACTGCCACCTGGGAAATACCTCTCTCACTAGAAATTTGGCAACGAGTCTGGGTGTGTACATGGACCTGCTTCTATCCATCTAGAGAATGGACACACCACAACAATTAGGTACATACTTGAATCATATTGATGTAATCGACATGCAAGTGCTGAAAAGGTCCATTGGGCCTTGGGATAACTCCTCTAATTATCTTTAGTGTATGCCCAGCTGTGAACTGTTAAAAAATGATACAATTCACCATAGAAAATGCAATGTGCTCTGCTAAGTTTGGTATGAACCAGTCTTCAGCGAGTGTTGCCCCTAGATTCTCTTTTGTCATATATGCTGGATAGTTTAACTGTTGCAGCGCTATTATTAACAGGGCTATAGGCATTACTGGTTTACCAGTGCTGTCTTGTCACCACAAGCTTTTGGAAGGGTTTAAAGAACAACCTTGCCGCTACCAAAGATTTTTCTCCTCTTGAGGGACCTACCCTGGAGTTCCATTAACTGTGTTTGTCCCATATTATTGTAACTTTCAGGTTCACTCCGTGCGACAATCATTTTCTCATTTACTTTAGTGACTTCCACATCCATGATCATCTCGCTCTTGGATGCCATACGCTTGGCTTCCGTCGTGCTGCTTGATTTCCACATGAGATAAAATCTATCCCCTTCGTGTGGGTGGTGCATTTCATGACCGCTATGCCCACTGGGAGCTGTAGTGCCTTAATCAGCCTATCCAATAGGGCTGCGTGGTGTACTGGCATGCCATCCGCTCGGAGGTAGCCCCTCATTTTCCAGAGCGCTAGTCCTGCATGCACTGTAGACATCACATAGGCAGAGTCACTGTACACCGTTACTTCCTGGTTTGCGTGATTCTCAATCACGAGTATCAATGCCAATAATTCTGCAGCGTGTGCTGAATAATGAGATGGTAATCGTGCACTAAGAAGCACTCGAAATTCTCCATTTGCTGTGTGCTTCATCACAGCAACGCCTGTATATCATATCTTTGCACATCGTTTTGTTTGATTTTCGAACAACTGTCAAAGAAGACAATTTCTCCTTCTACCAATGCATTTTCCTTTACATTTGCACAGTCATGTATTGGCTCTCCTTCAGTGACTGGCTCTGCTATATACATGGCTGGGTTCACTATCTTGCATTGAACTATCTTAATCGATGGATTCAATATGATCACTTCATAAGCAGAAGCTCTCTGAGATGTCAGTATGCCCTTCGGTTTCTCTAGAATAGCAAATAGCGAGTGCTCAATATACAATGTCATTGAGCATCCCATTACAATGGTTGTAGCCTTCTTGATGGCGAACGCTGTAGCAGGTAAGATTTTTTCACAAAGGAAATGACCACTCATCACTGGGTCCAAATTTCCACTATAATATGCCATGGGCTTGTACCCCAATGTGGTTCTCTGTGTGAGCACTGCCATCATAACGCTGCCATTCGTGTGTGAAAACAGGTAGAATTCCTCTGCATAATTGGGAATCCCTAAAACTGGTGCCGTGCAAATGGCTATTTTGAGTTCAGCAAATCCTTCCTCCATGGTCTCAGACCATTCAATCTTTTCTTTCGTCACCTGTGCCTTCTTTAGGGCCTGTAGCAAGGGCTTGGTATATGAGCTGTAGTCGAAGACCCATGCCCTGACATAATTGCAAAGACCTAAAAAGCTCTGCATCTGCTTTATCATGTGTGGTTTGGCTGTGTTCAGTATGGCTTCAGCCCTTTCAGGGTAACCCTTTTCCCCTCATGTGAGATCAGCTGACCTATGTATAGCACTTCTTGTTGACAATATTGTAACTTCTCTTTGTCAACCGTATATCCTTTTTCAGCCAATATAGTCAATAGCTGAACAGAATCGTGTCTGCATCTCTCCTCTGTCGCTCTGCAAATTAAGATGTCATCCACATGTTCTAATACAACACCTTTTAATGCAATATTGCTTAGGTCCATCTGCAAGACTCTGTTAAAGATAGAAGGAGACTTACAGTACCCCTGGGGTAGCCCCACACTTTTCAGACGCATTTGACTGAACGTAAATGACGTCAGATCTTGTGAGTCTTGGTGAAATGGGATTGAGAAAAATGCATTTTTCAAGTCAATCACCATGAAATATTTTGTCTCAACAGGTATATTACATAGTTTTGTAGCCGGGTTAGCGACTAAAGGGAACTCGGCTTCCACAATATTATTTATCGGCCTCAGATCTTGGATTAACCGCCAAGACCCTCCCTTTGATTTTTTGATAGGGTAAACTGCAGTATTGCATGATGATTCTGACGTCACCAAAATGCCCTACTCCATCATAGCTGAAATTGCTCCTGGCTTCAGTATAATTTTCACTTCTCCGACTCCTTTCAATAAGCCTACGTCATAGGGGCCTGTGGTCCACACTGAGATAAGCTCCTGGGCCATGTCTTCCTCAGAATATTCAGGACGGTTCTGTGCTAACATCATTCTCTGAGGCACTTTCTTTTGATCATTTTCAGCCAAAAAGTGAGGTCCACCTCAACTGCTGTTTCTCCCCCGTCTGCTTGCTCGTCAAATAGATTGTCATCAGTGACAATGTCTTCAATGGCGATTACTGTGCACCATTGTCAGCCTTCATTATCACAACCATCAATCAAAGCCATTTTCCCTCATATCACGGCTGCGTGTATGATTAAGGGAAATACTTGTCCCTTTTCCTCGTGCATAGGTATTCTTGGCCTAAATAGAAATTCATCTGGGGTCCTCATGGTTTTCTCAGCAAGGCCTGGCAGTCCTGCCATTAGCACACATACTCCATATGCAAATATTTCTGGCTCTAATGGTACAGCCCTCATAGCTGTGTTTCCTGGTAATGCCCTACTAATTTTGCATACGTTCAAATAGTGCATTCCGGGAATTTAACATACTATGCCCTCCTCCGTGAATGAGATTGTCATGTTTAATTAAGTCATTAAATCTCGACTCAAGATGTTTACTGGGGTTTGTCGTGAATATAACAATGGTACATTCATATCACATTCTCCTTTAAAGACTGGAAGTGTATCTGTAAAAGGAACACAGCTTGTAGCTCCTGTGAAACTCTGAGTATTTATAGCATCGCCGGACAAGGAAAACTTGCCTTCACGTATACACGAGCGTGTCGCACCCGTGTCAACTAAGAAGGAATCTTCTTTATCCCCTATAATGACTTCCACCCTTGATTCCTGGTGAGGGTCTGGTGTCACTGATAGGATAGAACACATCAGAGTTCCCAGTGAGCTGTCCTAGTCCATATATAATTTTGTCACACCCTGTGCGAATGGACTTCCCCCATCACCAGTTTGGACTCCCATTCCAGAGTTTGCAGTCTGTACTGAATTTATCATCTGTGGCAGTTGCATTGGCGACTGCTGAGACTGTCCCTGTGGAAAACTCACCAACCTCTGAGGTTGCAAGCTTTGCTGTGCTCCTGGCGTTTGTTGTTGCACTGTGTGATTTTGTGAACATCCATTTCCTCCCTGTTGTAAAAACACAGGTGGATTAACCATTCCTGCTCCTGTTCCTGTTTTGCATCATGCCTTGACTTCTGCATGTGTGTGCTAGATGCCCTGTCATCCCACACAACCAACATACTGGTGGTGGTCTGATTATTTGCCCATTTGACATAGCTTGATTGCCATTTTGCATGTTTCGAAAGCCTCCTTGATTATTCTGGAAACCTCCCGGATTACTCTGCCATCCTCTTCCTCTGAATCTTCTTCCCCTGGGGTAAAACCCAGTATTGCCCTGATTATTCTGCTGTGGATTATTGGCTTGTTGCATGCTCGATCCGTCTGCGCTAGTTATCATTGCCCCTTCAAGATCATATTTTGACAATTTTTTCTGCACTAATTTTGTCTCTTCACCCTTCCGTGCTGCTTCTTTCTTGCGATTCTTTTCTTGCAGTAGCAATAGTTTATGATGGTCAACTGTATTTCAGACCATGGTTTGGCCTCGATTCCTACCAATTTCTTGAGCTGTTTCTGTACCGGATCTGGCATCAATGGGAAAATTAATGGTGGAACACGGGTATAGATTTCCCCCAAGATTCACGAGTCAGAGTACCCACGCGTCTTGGAAATTTTAGATGTAAAGTAATGAGTCTTCTGACTCCTTCATTTTACGTGTCATTGTAGCTCCCATGTCGGAAGTATCTGATTATAGTAATCATAATGCTTTGCATACTGTGGCTCTGCAATTGTTAAATGGAGCTCCGTCATGCTCAGTATTAACTGTGGTCACACCAGGGTCACCTGCCCGTGTTGCTCTATCACCAAGTATAGCGATTAAGAGACCTTTAATATCCCCTATAGCTAATGTGTTCCCTCCTGTCATTTTCTCTAGGTCGTGTATCCATTTTCCGGCTCCTGATGTCAACATTGGGAGCTTATTTTTCAGGTTTTCCCGATCCATGTGTGGCCTTGGAATATACTGTGGTCTCGCTCCACCTTTCTCAAGCAACGGAAATTGGCATACATAGCCCTCTCTCTCTTCTCTCATTGTTCTTCTGTCTGTTGCAGGAGTAATATTCCTGCATCACCACCTACTGGGCAATGTCCTTAGCCGGCTCACATAGGGTGGTGGAGACAACCCCCTTTGACCATAAGATACTTCTTCACGTCGGTCTGACTGTGTGGCTAACTCTGATGCCATTGGTGCAGCTCCACTGGAGTCTGCCCATCTTATCCCTTTCCCTCCTGAAACTCGTTTTTTACATCTCCTTTCTACCTCTTTTTCCTCATGCTCCTCTCTTTCAGTGTCACACATTGTTTGCGCCCAACTTGTGCAACTTCTTGCATCCTCTTTGTTCCTACTTATTTCCAACCTATCTAGGGACAGTTCTCTATGTCCACTACTTCGGGAGATGTCCTCAGTATCATAAAGCTGAGTGCTCTCCAGGCGCTTCCCCCTCCATTTGGGGTACTTGTTCCAGCCCCATTTCATCATATATTCTATCGATCATCTCTCTGGTGCTTCTAGTGTTGAAGTCATCCTCGATATTCGCCCTAAACGTGCCTGGTACTGAATCGTACTCAGGAAAGAATTCTTCTATCTTCCCAGTCTACTACTGGCTCAGGTTTTTTAACATCCCTTTCAAGATATTCAAGATTGCGTGCTAACTGTTTTCACTTACGTTCTACATCGTCATCACATTCTCCAAGTTTCCTCGCTTTTTCGGTGACTCTATCTTCTTCCTCTTTCTTTGCATCTCTACGTTAATTTGCCTTTCGGATTTCCTCATCCCTTCGTCTCTTTATTCTTTTCACCCGTATCCTTTGTTCTTCCTCTATCCTTCGCTGTTCCTGTCTGTCTTGATCATTGGATACTCTCTGTTTACGATCGCATTGCCTTTCTTGCTCTTCGCGATATAACTGTTCTCGTCTCTGCCTATCTTTTTTCCTTATTCTTTCATCTCTCAATCCATTTCTTCTTTTCCTTCTCCTTTCTCTGTACATCGTCTAACTTCTCTTTTTGTTTTGCGTCATCAATGCCTTTGCCATTGAGTTTCAGTAGGATCTGCCCTCCCATCCATTCGTTGTTTGTGAATGCTATCTCATCAGTTCTATCCTCATTTCCTTTCCATCTTTTGCCTTCTCTCTCTGTGCCGAGAGATGTACTTGCTTGTGTCTGGTCTTTTCTCTCATTCTCGCGTCTCTCCTTATCCCTCGGGACCTAGGAGGTGATCTAGATTTTTGTCACTACTTTGCGTAGGTGACTCATATGCTGGGTTGCTATATCCTGTAGCTGCTTTAAGTTCTCTTAGCGGGTATAACCCTTCGTTCTTACTGTCTTCAATTTTAGTTTCAGATGGGGCGGGTGACGCTGAGGGTGTCTCACCCCCCTCTGTGCATACATTAAGTATCCAATCTACTGGCGGCTCCTCCTCTTTATCCTGTTGGTAAATTTTCTAACTTTTTGCCCGTATATGTGGCGTGCAAATATGTCGTCATGTGTTGCAGGACCGATTTAGATAACGATCCACCCTGTGGCCATGGCATAAACATTTTGTGGGCGGTTCCTTTAACCCATTCTGCACTGTACTTTTTCAGCTTAGGTGCATGTTTTGGCAACTGTTTGCACGGGTGTACTAATGGAGTCATATCTTCTATGCTTAAATCTGCTCACTTTCTCTTTATATAACACTTGCTAATGTTTTTCGTTACTTAAACAATTCCAACAATATGAGCGAGCACCAATCATTGCAAACTCCAATCCCGTTTTTTCCTCACAAAATGTTACATATCCTTTTCAACAAATATCAATTTGTACACTACAATATCTCAGTTACTAAATCATGTACATTTTATGTTAGTTCCTCGAAGGAAATATTTCGACCTATGATGTCACAACAAATAACACATAAAACAGACGTTAACACACTAGACGAACTCCAGCTGGTTACATAGACGTCTGCCTCTAATATTACCCCGACATGGACTTTAAACTCATCCCTTTCACAAGAGTCTTTAACCGATGTGGTGACCTATTCCTCTTTATTCAGGACTCTGGAGGAAAGTTTCTTCTAACCGCTATATTAAAGCGTAGGAATTAGGCGAATCCTCTTTCTTCTCAGGTGTCCTCCCCGGTATCCTCTCTCTTCTTGGGTGTCTTCCCCGGTATCCTCTTTTACTACATTAGTCACCCTTTGAGTCACTATTTTCTTCCCCGTATAGATACACACATTCTACTGTACTTCTAACTATATTTCGTTTTTTTCCACCTCGCTCCGTTACCTTTTCCCTCACTTGTTCTAAGGCATGCACCTTTTGCTAAAGAATTTAGTCTTTTTCACTCACCGTTCGCAGGTTTCCTCTCTGGATGCTCGGGATAACCGCCTTCGTCGCCGCCTCTCCTGCCGTTCGCCCGCTCAGCTGCCCGTAGGAGTGGGAAGGGGTTACGTGGAGAAACATAGGTCCCTTCAGACCTCTGTCTGCAGATTCTACTTTTTACTCTAACCACTGTTTACGGGGAGCTTCACGGTCTACTCAGCCAGATGGCAAAGGACTTGTGATATTGCTGAGGACCTAGAATTACTTTATGTTGACGGTCAATGGGTGTCTTACCTAATCGATAATCGGTAACCATCCGATCTCTGCTACCAAGTGTGCTCTGAGACCCCCAACTGGCCCATAGAGTCAGGGTTTGCTCAAAAGCACTTTAAGACAAGATAGCAGCACCCGTGAGATGGATGGGGGTGCAGATTAATTCTCCAACACCAAATCAATAATGACAACTCAACGGTTTGGCAAAGGGAGCCCGTTTAATGACAAGTACAAAGAACGGGGAGTCTCATGAATATCAGCGGATGCGTGATCTTCTCTCTCGCTTCACAACTCCAACGAACTTCATAAAAAACATATCATTTATACTAAAAACTCATCATCGCTGACGTTTAACGCTTAAAAGTTGGCATACAATTCTATTGGTTTAGGAAAGGTAACTTTAATATAGGTACTATATCTGTATATGGTAAAAGAGTAATGGGATTGGGTAAACATTGTTAGGAGGGGCATCTAAGCCCTACCTTAAAAATGGCTACTTGTGGTTGTCACTAAAAGTATGACATCCCATTGGTTCTACTAACGATAAGACCCTAGATCACTTGGTCCACTGTGATTGGGTTGGCACCAACCCCACTCATACTTTTCCACTATGCTTAGCAGCACACAGAATGGTCGGCCAGGTACAGGATGCCCCTTAGCTCTCCCGGCCTTCCTCCAATTATTGTTACAAACAATCATCACTTTAGTGGCCATGTATCAATTACTTCACTGTGGTTGGCCTCAAGACTGCATCTCCTGTCTAGAAAAGTTCTGATGTCTTCTCCTGGCCCACTGCCATGCGTAGGTGTAAAAGTCTTGCTTCTTCTTGCTCGGCTGGTCACGTGATTCAGACACCGTGAATTTGCCTCTTCTTCCCACAATTTGTGTATTTGATTTTCGTTTCACCCACCACCTGCCTTCAGTTTCTTATCTTGACCTTTCAGAGCAGGATATTCTGCTCTTTGCTTCAGTTAATTGTAGCTACTGTTCACCCATTTTGACTGATGCGGCGTTGGTTTTCTTGGCACGATTTGCCCTGAGTTTGTTTTCTGCCGCGTATTCTTGATTTTCCTAAATATGAAGCTCTTCTTGTGTCTCCTCTAGTAACCCTTGGGTTGATTCTGCTTCTTGTGCAAAGTAGAAATATACTTATTTAGCGTGCTTCTTTTGAGGTAGATATGTATAGGTGGCACTTGCCGAACTATTCTCTACTAAGCATAGCAAGCCGCACAATTTTCTTGGCTTTCTTGCGGTTCCAATCATATGCAAATGCACAAACTGGTCGACTATCTTCAGCATGCTCGTGGCTTAAGCTTTTTACATTTGACATCGTCCTATCACTTTGGGTTCATGATGTCCTTTATTCATGGTGTTTTGCTTCTCTTTATCATTCTCAGGTCGTCATCTCTTCTATATGTCGGTCCAGGGTCTTGTGTCGTCACAATTCGTCTTCCATTAAGACCTTTTTGGTTTCTTCAAGGACCGTACTCAGACGATCTTCATTTCGTTTTATTTGTTGATATGGTTTTCTCAATGGGTACCTTACTGTTCATGGGTTCCTTGGCATCGGTACTTCAATAGGTGCTGTTCTTCTGATAGGTACTGAACAGAGCCTCACTGCGGCTCTCTTCTGGTTTATTTGCTCATCATACGTCACATATTTTGGTGTGAACATTCCTGGTACTTCAAAATGGACAGTTGGAGTGTGGGCTGTACTTAGGACCTCCTCTACAATAGAGATATTTTGAAAGCAAAGAATTGGTGCAGGCTCCCGACCTTAGAATATTAACCTTCACAGAGAAGTATAAATGGACACAGAGAGAGTGAAAGAGACACAGACTGAGGAAGAGAGAGAGAGACACATGCACAGAGGGAGAGAGGGAAAGAGAGAGAACTAGAGACGTGGCAGAGAGACAGGAGAGTTAGCCTGGTATGGAGGCCATGTTGGGGGAAGAGCAGGGATGATTGCAGAAGGTAGGGGTGCTAAAGTTTGTAAAGTGGGGATGGGGTAATGTTGAATCAGAGGTGCTAAAGGATTGTAGAATAGTGGGGAGTAGAGGAACAGGCTGTTCTTGGAGTTAGCCAGTGGCGTTTAGACGATTGGTGGAACAGATGAAATCCTACAGGCTCACCACTTCCAGTTTGGCTCTGCGCTCTCTAATGATTGGCCCCCATCTGATCATTTACGCATCCATGTCACCTTCCTGGCACCCGCCCCTTCACGGATTATCGCTAATAGTTTAAACCTGGCTCCCTGGCTCCATAGCAGTCAAACCCACCCTCCAAACCCTCTCTCCACCGCTGGTCCACCCCATGGAACTGGTTCCTCGATACCCTTGCCACCTCATTTGACTATCACCATCCTGCTTGCCAGCTCTTGCCCTGACACCTGCTTCCTGGCCCCCCTCAGAGCTCATGACTTTGCCTCCTTCTTCTCTTCGGAAATCACAGATACGTGATGCCTTCACAGCCCTTCTTCCTGCAGTCGCCTTGGCTCCTTCTCTCCACCTCCTATCAACCCTAATTTTCTTCCTTACCTCCGTACTCCCTCTGAACTCCGACTGACAGTCTGCCCAGTCTGCCCAGTGAACACTGCTGGTCCGCCTGTCAACCTCTTTGCACCTCAAACCTTTAACAAACTTGCACCTAGCACCTCCTCTACATCGCCACCCACTTGCATTTTCCCTGTTTGCTCTGCAATACCCACCTTTACCCCCAGGCTTAAAAGGCCAACTGCTGACCACCAACATCCAGTCCTTCTGCACACCTGTCTCTCTTCTATCCCTGAAAGAGTCGTGTTCAACTGCACTGTCAGCTTCCTCCAGGACCACACCCTCTGTGACCCTCTGGATTCAGGGGCAAACTGTCTCCAGAAACAGAACGTACTCCTATCTCCAGCGTTGTAACCACGACCACCACACCCCCCCCTCTCTTCATTCCCACCCCGCATGATCTCTCTGCAGCCTTTGGCACTGTGTGCCTTCCCTTCTTCCTCCCTTGGCTTTGCAAAGGCTGCACTTGCATGGTTTGCTGCCTACCCTTCCGACCGCGCATTCTCCATTATAATTATAATTGTTCATTTACAACGTGTTCTCGGGATTCGACCTGTGCTGCGCTGCCTTCTCTTGCTTTCAAGACAAGCACGTTTCCCCTGAGCTATCCTTCCTCAACCCTTCCTTGTCTGGAAGTGGGACCCCACCCCTTCCTGAGTGCCCCACAGGGATATGTCCGTGGCCCACTCCTCTTCATGCACCACTCCACTCCCTTAGGTAAGTGCAGCCCCTCCTTGGGCGTCCGCTGCCACCTCTTTGCCAATGATAGACATCTCTGTGTCTCCATTTGCCTCACCCAACGCCCGCTGCATCTCTGGATCACATTATGCTGCCTGGCCTCGAACGCTTCCAAAAGGGAAACTATATGTTCCAGCCTCCAGTGCCAATCCCACTCTCCCATCTCCTTGCCATCCTGCATACTCACTCCGTCATGCTCACAAGCTACGGGTGCTCGTTGAGAGCCACCTTACAGCCAACCACCACTATCCGGGTTCTTTAAGTTGCTTCTTTCTATCGTCAAATACATCAATGGTGTTACTTCCCCGCATTCTGCAGTCCTCTCCCTCGTGCACCCACCCTTACCCTCTCTGCAGCCCGCCCCTCCCCCCCCCCCCCCCCCCGATCTCCCACCCTGCTGAAACTCCTTTTGTGGCACGCACTCCCCCAGGCATCAAAGCTATGCATTTTATGAACACTTCAAGACCACACAGCGCCACCATGTCTCCCGTGTGGGCTCTGCCCACACCCTTCCATGCACAGCCCAGTGGACCCCTGCCACAATGCTCCATTCCTGCGTTCAGGTGTAAATATGTGAATATATAGTCCAAACTTTAGATGTTATATTAGATTCAGTTACAATAGAGCTGCTTTTGCAAAATCCAGCACGCTCCAAAATACAAATCTACCAATTTGATTGGATAATCAATCAAAGCAGATGCTCCCCTTTTAAGGACTTTGATGTTCATTTGTTTGGGTACAAAAACTATCCAACAATGGCTGATTATTTGATCAAATGTCCATCACCGCAAATGCGCAAACAATATTTGCGATTTAGATAACATTTGCGGCTTACTCAAGGTAAGATGGCCAGAAGAGAGCAAACCTCTCAGGAACAACATTTCTGTCCATTTTGTAAAGATAGCGCACAAAGGGAAACACTTCAGCATTGTATAGTAGTGTGTCCTATGTTAAATCATAAACGACAGCCATTTTCTAAAAATGTAATTGGCTCACATTATTCAATGTATTCATACCAAATTTGGCAGCGCATTTTTACAAGTACAAAACTGGCAGTTAGAGTTGCAATAGTTCATTATTTAGATTAAATTTTTCCACAATTACAAAGTTAATCTAAGAAAACATATTAAAGCCGCGCGCTGCAAAATGTGGGTTTGAATCCAGTTGATACATATAATATGAAAATATTGTATATGTATTGTGCTTTAAATTTAAATGATTGTTTATCTGTTATATCTTGATATTTGAAAGGTTGATTATATCAACTAACCAAATTTGTGTAAAAAACCTAAAGAAAATGATGTTACAGGTTTTCTTGTCCATGTCCCAGCTTTCTGTGTGCTATCACTTGCCCTCTGACCAACCACCAACCAGCTACTCATTCCCAGAAGCCCTCAATCTATTGTAAAAGCACCCTGCTCGCAGGCTGCCTCTGCGTTCTGGATTGACTCCAAGTGTGTACTTTCTGGTCGCAACGACCCCCCAAACTTCAATAACGACAACACAATACAATAAGGCAGGCTGGAGAGGCTGCAGAGGCAAGGTAGAGTTTGAAGATGGATGAGAGCCTGAAGCAAAAGCAGGTAAGAAGTACAGCTTCCTTGACTGTTTGCAGGGAAACAGGAGGGGTGGGTAGTCCTCATGATGTGTGTTAATTGACAGGAAATAAGGGGGCCTCAGCAGAGAGCTGATAGGCGAAATAGCTGGAGAGGGAGAAAGAACCAGGCCGAGGGGTGGGGTGGGCAGGAAGGTGGTGAGAGCGTGTAACTTTCTTTCCATTTTTCAAGAGAAGTCCTGGGTAAGTCCATCAGCTGAGAGGGAAGGAGACTGCCTGGGGGGCATGGCTTGGGGGGAGCGTGTGCGGTCACTAGCGAGAGTGGTCACTAGATTGGTGAGGTAGGAGGATTCGCCGGTGTCAATCCCTTGCACCACTGCAGGCAGGCTTTGAGAAGAAAGACCTGAGGTGTTCTCCAGGGATGGGGTGATGGGCAGATGGGGGGAAGGTGCGGAAAGGGTAGTAGTGATCAAAGGAGGAGTCGCGAGCCCAGTCTAAGTCTGAGAGGCCTGTTCAATAGAGGAGGCCTGCAGACCAGCAGGAGTGAGAGAAGGGGGCATCAGGGGGTACGGTGATACAGAGGAGGGCGATTCAGTGATCAGAAAGGGAGGGGTGAGAGGTGAGATTAGAACCTTTCCTTTGGGGGGAGTGAGTGAGCAGATTGTGAGGTGGGGAAAGGAAGTGGTCATTGAGGAGGGAGTAGAGTTAAACCCGGTGGAAGGGTGAGATTTTGAGGAGGTTCAAGTCCCCCATAAGTGCTACCGGCTTCAGTGGGAATCAAGTCAGGGCAGAGAAGTGTTGAGAGGGGCCTAGAGGAGAGGAGTGGGTCAAGACATGAGGAGAATGGCACGAAGGGTGGGCAGGAGGAGCTGGGAGGGGCAGTATATGTGGATGCATGTAGCAAGGGGCTAATGCTGGCCAGGCTCTCGGCCCTCCCAAGCGTAGGGGTCTGCTGGAGATGTGGGCAGCAGGGGCAGTACCGAGGTCGACTTTGCAAAACATGATTATTTATGTGTATGTTTGCAGGTGGCACAGATGTGGTGCAGTGCCTCTCCTGAGAGTGGCACTGGGGGGCGATGATCAGGTGAGTGCTCCGGACCCACCCCACTACAGGAAAAGTAAATCCCTATATGTTACTATAGGACTATTTTTTGCCACCAGCTCCCACCTTCCCCATCCCCCGTCGCGAAAACCAAAAGCCTACCGACGCGGGTGGCACTATGCAACCTCTCTCTCAGCCACAGCCTCTCAGCCACAGCCTCTCCATCACAGCCTCACAGTCGCAGCCTCTCAGCCACAGCCTCTCAGCCACAGCCTCTCCATCAACGCCTCTCAGTCACAGCCTCTCAGTCACAGCCTCGCAGCCACAGCCTCTCCATCACAGCCTCTCAGTCACAGCCTCTCAGACACAGCCCCTCAGTCACAGCCTCTCAGTCACAGCCTCTCAGCCACAGCCTCTCCATCACAGCCTCTCAGACACAGCCTCTCAGTCACAGCCTCTCAGCCACAGCCTCGCAGCCACAGCCTCTCAGTCACAGCCTCTCAACCACAGCCACTCAGCCACAGCCTCTCCATCACAGCCTCTCAGCCACAACCTCTCAGCTACAGCCTGTCCATACAACCTCTCAGCCACAGCCTCTCAGTCACAGCCTCTCAGCCACATCCTCTCAGTCACAGCCTCTCAGCCACAGCCTCTCAGCCACAGCCTCTCCATCACAGCCTCTCTGCCACAGCCACTCAGCCACAGCCTCTCCATCACAGCCTCTCAGCCACAGCCTCTCCGTCACAGCCTCTCTGTCACAGCCTCTCCATCACAGCATCTCAGATACAGCCTCTCAGCAACGGCCTCTCCGCCACAGCCTCTCAACCAAAGCCTCCTAGCCACAGCCTAAGCCACAGCCTCTCCATCACACCCTCTCCATCACAGCCTCTCAGTCACAGCCTCTCCATCACACCCTCTCCATCACAGCCTCTCAGTCACAACCTCTCCGCCACAGCCTCTCCATCAGAGCCTCCCACCCGCAGCCTCTCAGTCACAGCCTCTCTGCCACAGCCTCTCAGTCACAGCCTATGTGTCACAGCCTGTCAGTCACAGACTCTCAGCCACAGCCTCTCAGCCACAGCCTCTCCATGACAGCCTCTCAGCCACAGCCTCTCCATCACAGCCTCTCCGTCACAGCCTCTCCATCACAACATCTCAGCTACAGCCTCTCAGCAACAGCCTCTCCGCCACAGCCTCTCAACCACAGGCTCCTAGCCACAGCCACTCAGCCACAGTCTCTCCATCACATCCTCTCCATCACAGCCTCTCGGCCACAGCCTCTCAGTCACAGTCTCTCCATAACAGCCTCTCAGCCACAGCCTCTCAGTCACAGCCTCTCAGCCACAGCCTCTCAGTCACAGCCTCTCAGCCACAGCCTCTCCATAACAACCTCTCAGTCACAGCATCTCAGTCACAGTCTCTCCATCACAGCCTCTCAGCCACATCCTCTTAGTCACAGTCTCTCAGCCACATCCTCTCAGTGACAGCATCTCCATCACAGCCTCTCAGTCACAGCCTCTCAGCTACAGCCTCTCAGCCACAGCCTCTCAGTCACAGCCTCTCCATCACAGCCTCTCAGTCACAGCATCTCAGCTACAGCCTCTCAGTCACAGCATCTCAGCCACAGCCTCTCAGTCACGGCCTCTCAGCCACACCCCGTGCAGGGTAAGGGGTCGCGCCAGCCTGTCACTGTGCTCTGCAGTCTCCTGCACCTCGCATCTTGGGCTCAGGAGGCTGGAAGTTGCTTCCCTCTCTCTGAGTGGTGCAGTCTCCCCGTGGTGCAGCTTCTGGCCTCAGTCATGTGCTACACGCCTGCATGAAAACACAAGGGCAACAGGGAATAGTTCGACTTAAGGAGAGAGGAGGCCTCGTGCAGCAGGAGAGAGGAGGCCTCGTGCTGCAGGAGAGAGGAGGCCTCGTGCAGCAGGGGAGAGGAGGCCTCGTGCTGCAGGAGAGAGGAGGCCTCGTGCAGCAGGCGAGAGGAGGCCTCGTGCAGCGTGAGAGAGGAGGCCTCGTGCAGCAGGCGAGAGGAGGCCTCGTGCAGCGTGAGAGAGGAGGCCTCGTGCAACGTGACAGGAGCCGTGTCCTTGGGTGGCTTCCTGCTGCACTGTCTGCACGGAAAGGCGAGGGGAGCGCAAACCCCAGCGCCTTGGCAGCATCTTAGAGCCTCTGCTCTGCGTCGTGGTTAGGCCGCCCCACACAGTACAGAGACAATAGACCCCTGCAGCCACCTGCAAAGAGTTGAAATCATTTTAGTTGATTAAAAACAGCCTCCTGCTGTCTCGCCGTCTCCTCCGCCACCAAAGGCACTCATGGCTGCACATTTATAGGGAAGAGGACATGATGGATTGGGAAGACTGAGGACTCTGTGCCTTTGCTAACCCCTTGCGGCTGAGGCCAGCGCACTGCTATCAGTGAGCAATGACCAAAAGGCCTTTCAAATGCACTTAAATTGGCGTGAAAAGAGAGCATGTGGTCCCAAACCCGGCCTGCTCACGGAACCTCTTTCTTGCGGAGGGTTCCATTGTGCAACGTCGAGGAATCAGGAAGTGCTACGGCTGGAATGGACCATTCAGAAGCCGCGGATTGACAGCAGGGGCCTACGAGATGTGTCTGTGCTAGATCTGTTAGAGGGAAGCTCTCTACAGCCAGACCTAAAGAGGGCTAAAAGCGAGGGGCGTCGGGGGTTTGCAGAATGCTACCTGTCTGCGATACGTTACACTGGATATATGTTTTCTTATTTATTTGCCATAACATGGAAAATGTCTTTTACAGAATATGGAATGGGCTAGTAGTATACACACAGTGACCTCTAGTGGCTGAAGGTCTGAACTGCAGCCTAGGAACCAATATAATGAAAATATAAGCCTCTAGTGACTAAAAGTGTGAACTGCATCTGGGGATGGACTCAATTGTGACAGCGCCTTCTCTTGACTAAAGATGAGACATGCAATGTACATTTAAAATGTAAAAAATGCTGTAAAATGACTTTCGTCCATTCATCTCTTTACTAATTATTTTCTAAAAAATGAACATGGTTGTTTGTGGAACCTGTTGTCAGTTTTAATGCTTCCTGAAGTGATCCCGCCTGCGCTGTCAGTATTTCATCTTCATTAATTCACGTTTTGTTTTTACATTTCAAAAGAGTTAAAGTCGTGCACTATTAATTCCACGCACATTCGCATGAAACCCCTCTTCCAATAATACTGCAATAATACTGCAATAATACTGCAGCCCGAACGTGCATGCTGTCTGCGTGCTTTGAAGGGCCTTGGATGCAAGTGGACAGTTGGGATAAAAAATGCAAATAATCATCATTAGCGGCCTGGCATATGGGTGACCCACCAGTGCCTGGCATATGGGTGACCCGCAGTGCCTGGCATATGGGTGACCCACCAGTGCCTGGCATATGGGTGACCCGCAGTGCCTGGCATATGGGTGACCCACCAGTGCCTGGCATATGGGTGACCCGCAGTGCCTGGCATATGGGTGACCCGCCTACCAGGTCCACCAGTGCCTGGCATGTGGATGACCCGCTACCAGATCCAGTGCCTGGCATATGGAGGACCCGCTTACCAGATCCACCAGTGCCTGGCATATGGAGGACCCGCTACCAGATCCACCAGTGCCTGGCATATGGGTGACCCGCCTACCAGGTCCACCAGGGCCTGGCATATGGGTGACCCGCCTACCAGGTCCACCAGTGCCTGGCATGTGGATGACCCGCTACCAGATCCAGTGCCTGGCACATGGGTGACCCACCTATCAGATCCACCAGGGCCTGGCATATGGGTGACCCGCTTACCAGGTCCACCAGTGCCTGGCATATGGGTGACCCGCTTACCAGGTCCACCAGTGTCTGGCATATGGGTGACCCGCCTACCAGGTCCACTAGTGCCTGGCATAGGGGTGACCCACTTACCAGGTCCACTAGTGCCTGGCATGTGGATGACCCGCTACCAGATCCAGTGGCTGGCATATGGAGAACCCGCTTACCAGGTCCAACAGTGCCTGGCATATGGGTGACCCGCCTACCAGGTCCACCAGGGCCTGGCATATGGGTGACCCGCCTACCAGGTCCACCAGTGCCTGGCATGTGGATGACCCGCTACCAGATCCAGTGCCTGGCACATGGGTGACCCACCTATCAGATCCACCAGGGCCTGGCATATGGGTGACCCGCTTACCAGGTCCACCAGTGCCTGGCATATGGGTGACCCGCTTACCAGGTCCACCAGTGCCTGGCATATGGGTGACCCGCTTACCAGGTCCACCAGTGCCTGGCATATGGGTGACCCGCTTACCAGGTCCAACAGTGCCTGGCATATGGGTGACCCATTACCAGATCCAACAGTGCCTGGCATATGGATGACCCACTACCAGATCCACCAGAGCCTGGCATATGGGTGACCCGCTTACCAGGTCCACCAGTGCCTGGCATATGGGTGACCCGCTTACCAGGTCCACCAGTGCCTGGCATATGGGTGACCCGCTTACCAGGTCCAACAGTGCCTGGCATATGGGTGACCCGCCTACCAGGTCCACCAGTGCCTGGCATAGGGATGACCCACTTACCAGGTCCACTAGTGCCTGGCATATGGGTGACCCGCCTACCAGGTCCACCAGTGCCTCGCATGTGGATGACCCGCTACCAGATCCAGTGCCTGGCATATGGAGGACCCGCTTACCAGATCCACCAGTGCCTGGCATATGGATGACCCGCTACCAGATCCACCAGTGCCTGGCATATGGAGGACCCGCCTACCAGATCCACCAGTGCCTGGTATGTGGATGACCCGCTACCAGACCCATCAGTGCCTGGCATATGGGTGACCCGCTTACCAGATCCACCAGTGCCTGACATATGGAGGACCCGCTTACCAGATCCACCAGTGCCTGGCATATGGATGACCTGCTTACCAGGTCCACCAGTGCCTGGCATATGGGTGACCCGCCTACCAGGTCCACCAGTGCCTGGCATAGGGGTGACCCACTTACCAGGTCCACTAGTGCCTGGCATATGGGTGACCCGCCTACCAGGTCCACCAGTGCCTGGCATGTGGATGACCCGCTACCAGATCCAGTGCCTGGCATATGGAGGACCCGCTTACCAGATCCACCAGTGCCTGGCATATGGAGGACCCGCTACCAGATCCACCAGTGCCTGGCATATGGGTGACCCGCCTACCAGGTCCACCAGGGCCTGGCATATGGGTGACCCGCCTACCAGGTCCACCAGTGCCTGGCATGTGGATGACCCGCTACCAGATCCAGTGCCTGGCACATGGGTGACCCACCTATCAGATCCACCAGGGCCTGGCATATGGGTGACCCGCTTACCAGGTCCACCAGTGCCTGGCATATGGGTGACCCGCTTACCAGGTCCACCAGTGCCTGGCATATGGGTGACCCGCCTACCAGGTCCACTAGTGCCTGGCATAGGGGTGACCCACTTACCAGGTCCACTAGTGCCTGGCATGTGGATGACCCGCTACCAGATCCAGTGCCTGGCATATGGAGGACCCGCTTACCAGGTCCAACAGTGCCTGGCATATGGGTGACCCGCCTACCAGGTCCACCAGGGCCTGGCATATGGGTGACCCGCCTACCAGGTCCACCAGTGCCTGGCATGTGGATGACCCGCTACCAGATCCAGTGCCTGGCACATGGGTGACCCACCTATCAGATCCACCAGGGCCTGGCATATGGGTGACCCGCTTACCAGGTCCACCAGTGCCTGGCATATGGGTGACCCGCTTACCAGGTCCACCAGTGCCTGGCATATGGGTGACCCGCTTACCAGGTCCAACAGTGCCTGGCATATGGGTGACCCATTACCAGATCCAACAGTTCCTGGCATATGGATGACCCACTACCAGATCCACCAGAGCCTGGCATATGGGTGACCCGCTTACCAGGTCCACCAGTGCCTGGCATATGGGTGACCCGCTTACCAGGTCCACCAGTGCCTGGCATATGGGTGACCCGCTTACCAGGTCCAACAGTGCCTGGCATATGGGTGACCCGCCTGCCAGGTCCACCAGTGCCTGGCATAGGGATGACCCACTTACCAGGTCCACTAGTGCCTGGCATATGGGTGACCCGCCTACCAGGTCCACCAGTGCCTGGCATGTGGATGACCCGCTACCAGATCCAGTGCCTGGCATATGGAGGACCCGCTTACCAGATCCACCAGTGCCTGGCATATGGATGACCCGCTACCAGATCCACCAGTGCCTGGCATATGGAGGACCCGCCTACCAGATCCACCAGTGCCTGGTATGTGGATGACCCGCTACCAGACCCATCAGTGCCTGGCATATGGGTGACCCGCTTACCAGATCCACCAGTGCCTGGCATATGAGTGACCAGCTACCAGATCCACCAGTGCCTGGTATATGGAGGACCCGCTACCAGACCCACCAGTGCTTGGCACATGGATGACCCACTTACCAGGTCCACCAGTGCCTGGCATATGGGTGACCCGCTTACCAGATCCACCAGTGCCTGGCATATGGATGACCTGCCTACCAGATCCACCAGTGCCTGGCATATGGGTGACCCGCCTACCAGGTCCACCAGTGCCTGGCATGTGGGTGACCCGCTTACCAGATCCACCAGTGCCTGGCATATGAATGACCCACTTACCAGGTCCACCAGTGCCTGGCATATGGACGACCCGCCTACCAGGTCCACCAGTGCCTGGCATATGGACGACCCGCCTACCAGGTCCACCAGTGCCTGGCATTTGGATGACCCGCTTACCAAAGCCACCAGTGCCTGGCATATGGGTGACCCGCTTACCAGATCCACCAGTGCCTGGCATATGGGTGACCCGCTTACCAGATCCACCAGTGCCTGGCATATGAATGACCCGCTTACCAGGTCCACCAGTGCCTGGCATATGGAGGACCCGCTGACCAGGTCCACCAGTGCCTGGCATATGGGTGACCCGCCTACCAGGTCCACCAGTGCCTGGCATATGAATGACCCGCTTACCAGGTGCACCAGTGCCTGGCATATGGATGACCCGCTACCAGGTGCACCAGTGCCTGGCATATGGATGACCCGCTACCAGATCCACCAGTGCCTGGCATATGGATGACCCGCCTACCAGATCCACCAGTGCCTGGCATATGGATGACCCGCTACCAGATCCACCAGTGCCTGGCATATGGATGACCTGCTACCAGATCCAGTGCCTGGCATATGGAGGACCTGCTACCAGATCCAATGCCTGGCATATGGAGGACCCGCTTACCGGATCCACCAGTGCCTGGCATATGGATGACCCGCTACCAGATCCACCAGTGCCTGGCATATGGATGACCTGCTACCAGATCCAGTGCCTGGCATATGGAGGACCTGCTACCAGATCCAACGCCTGGCATATGGAGGACCCGCTTACCGGATCCACCAGTGCCTGGCATACGGATGACCCACTTACCAGATCCACCAGTGCCTGGCATATGAATGACCCACTACCAGATCCACCACTGCCTGGCATATGGAGGACCCGCTTACCAGATCCACCAGTGCCTGGCATATGGAGGACCCGCTTACCAGATCCACCAGTGCCTGGCATATGGATGACCCACTTACCAGATCCACCAGTGCCTGGCATATGGAGAACCCGCTACCAGATCCACCTGGGCCTGGCATATGGATGGCCTGCTACTAGATCCACCAGTGCCTGGCATATGGAGGACCCGCTACCAGATCCAGTGCCTGGCATATGGAAGACCCGTGACCAGATCCAGTGCCTGGCATATGGAGGACCCGCTTACCAGATTCACCAGTGCCTGGCATATGGATGACCCGCTTACCAGATCCACCAGTGCCTGGAATATGGATGACCTGCCTACCAGATCCACCAGTGCCTGGCATATGGAGGACCCGCCTACCAGATCCACCAGTGCCTGGCATATGGATGACCCGCTACCAGACCCATCAGTGCCTGGCATATGGGTGACCAGCTACCAGATCCACCAGTGCCTGGTATATGGAGGACCCGCTACCAGACCCACCAGTGCTTGTCACATGGATGACCCACGTACCAGGTCCACCAGTGCCTGGCATATGGGTGACCCGCTTACCAGATCCACCAGTGCCTGGCATATGGATGACCTGCCTACCAGATCCACCAGTGCCTGGCATATGGAGGACCCGCCTAACAGGTCCTCCAGTGCCTGGCATATGGGTGACCCGCTTACCAGATCCACCAGTGCCTGGCATATGGAGGACCCGCCTACCAGGTCCACCAGTGCCTGGCATATGGGTGACCCGCCTACCAGATCCACCAGTGCCTGGCATATGGATGACCCGCTACCAGATCCACCAGTGCCTGGCATATGGGTGACCCGCTTACCAGGTCCACCAGTGCCTGGCATATGGGTGACCCACTTACCAGATCCACCAGTGCCTGGCATATGGGTGACCCGCCTACCAGGTCCACCAGTGCCTGGCATATGGGTGACCCGCTTACCAGATCCACCAGTGCCGGGCATATGAATGACCCGCTTACCAGGTCCACCAGTGCCTGGCATATGAATGACCCGCTTACCAGGTCCACCAGTGCCTGGCATATGGAGGGCCCGCCTACCAGGTCCACCAGTGCCTGGCATATGGGTGACCTGCCTACCAGATCCACCACTGCCTGGCATATGGATGACCCGCCTACCAGATCCACCAGTGCCTGGCATATGGATGACCCGCTACCAGATCCACCAGTGCCTGACATATGGATGACCCGCCTACCAGATCCACCAGTGCCTGGCATATGGATGACCCGCTACCAGATCCACCAGTGCCTGGCATATGGATGACCCGCTTACCAGATCCACCAGTGCCTGGCATATGGGTGACCTGCCTACCAGGTCCACCAGTGCCTGGCATATGGGTGACCCGCTTACCAGATCCACCAGTGCCTGGCATATGAATGACCCGCTTACCAGGTGCACCAGTGCCTGGCATATGGATGACCTGCTACCAGATCCAGTGCCTGGCATATGGAGGACCCGCTTACCAGATCCACCAGTGCCTGGCATATGGATGACCCGCTACCAGATCCACCAGTGCCTGGCATATGGATGAACCGCTACCAGATCCACCAGTGCCTGGCATATGGATGACCTGCTACCAGATCCAATGCCTGGCATATGGATGACCCGCTTACCGGATCCACCAGTGCCTGGCATATGGATGACCCACTTACCAGATCCACCAGTGCCTGGCATATGAATGACCCACTACCAGATCCACCAGTGCCTGGCATATGGATGACCTGCTACCAGATCCAGTGCCTGGCATATGGAGGACCCGCTTACCAGATCCACCAGTGCCTGGCATACGGATGACCCACTTACCAGATCCACCAGTGCCTGGCATATGGAGAACCCGCTACCAGATCCACCTGGGCCTGGCATATGGATGGCCTGCTACTAGATCCACCAGTGCATGGCATATGGAGGACCCGCTACCAGATCCAGTGCCTGGCATATGGAGGACCCGCTACCAGATCCAGTGCCTGGCATATGGGTGACCCGCCTACCAGATCGACCAGTGCCTGGCATATGGATGACCCACTACCAGATCCAGTGCCTGGCATATGGGTGACCCACCTACCAGATCCACCAGTGCCTGGCATATGGATGACCCACTTACCAGATCCACCAGTGCCTGGCATATGGATGACCTGCCTACCAGATCCACCAGTGCCTGGCATATGGAGGACCCGCCTACCAGATCCACCAGTGCCTGGCATATGGATGACCCACTACCAGATCCACCAGTGCCTGGCATATGGATGACCTGCCTACCAGATCCACCAGTGCCTGGCATATGGATGACCCGCTACCAGATCCACCAGTGCCTGGTATATGGAGGACCCGCTACCAGACCCACCAGTGCTTGGCACATGGATGACCCACTTAGCAGGTCCACCAGTGCCTGGCATATGGGTGACCCGCTTACCAGATCCACCAGTGCCTGGCATATGGATGACCTGCCTACCAGATCCACCAGTGCCTGGCATATGGAGGACCCGCCTAACAGGTCCACCAGTGCCTGGCATATGGGTGACCCGCTTACCAGATCCACCAGTGTCTGGCATATGGAGGACCCACCTACCAGGTCCACCAGTGCCTGGCATATGGGTGACCCGCTTACCAGATCCACCAGTGCCTGGAATATGGGTGACCCGCCTACCAGGTCCACCAGTGCCTGGCATATGGGTGACCCGCTTACCAGATCCACCAGTGCCTGGCATATGAATGACCCGCTTACCAGGTCCACCAGTGCCTGGCATATGGATGGCCCGCTACCAGATCCACCAGTGCCTAGCATATGGATGACCCACTACCAGATCCAGTGCCTGGCATATGGATGACCAGCTAACAGATCCACCAGTGCCTGGCATATGGATGACACGCTACCAGATCCACCAGTGCCTGTCACATGGAGGACCCGCTTACCAGATCCAGTGCCTGGCATATGGGTGACCCGCCTACCAGATCCACCAGTGCCTGGCATATGGATGACCCGCTACCAGATCCAAAAGTGCCTGGCATATGGATGACCCACTACCAGCTCCACCAGTGCCTGGCATATGGATGACCCGCTACCAGACCCACCAATGCCTGGCACATGGATGACCCACTTACCAGGTCCACCTGTGCCTGGCATATGGAGGACCCGCTTACCAGATCCACCAGTGCCTGGCATATGGATGACCCGCTTACCAGTTCCACCAGTGCCTGGCACATGGATGACCTGCTACCAGATCCGCCTGTGCCTGGCATATGGATGACCTGCCTACCTGATCCACCAGTGCCTGGCATATGGATGACCCACTACCAGATCCAGTGCCTGGCATATGGATGACCCGCTACCAGATTCACCAGTGCCTGCCATATAGAGGACCCTTTTACCAGATCCACCAGTGCCTGGCATATGGATGACCCACTACCAGATCCACCAGTGCCTGGCATATGTATGACCCGCTACCAGATCCACCAGTGCATGGCATATGGATGACCTGCTACCAGATCCACCAGTGCCTCGCATATGGAGGACCCGCTTACCAGATCCACCAGTGCCTCACATATGGAGGACCCGCTTACCAGATCCACCAGTGCCTGGCATATGGATGACCCGCTTACCAGATCCACCAGTCCCTGGCATATGGATGACCCGCTACCAGGTCCACCAGTGCCTGGCATATGGATGACCCACTTACCAGATCCACCAGTGCCTGGCATAAGGATGACCCGCTTACCAGATCCACCAGTGCCTGGCATATGGAGGACCCGCTTACCAGATCCTCCAGTGCCTGGCATATGGATGACCCACTACCAGATCCACCAGTGCCTGGCATATGGATGACCCGCTTACCAGATCCATCAGTGCCTGGCATATGGATGACCCACTACCAGATCCAGTGCCTGGCATATGGAGGATCCGCTTACCAGATCCACCAGTGCCTGGCATATGGATGACCCACTACCAGATCCACCAGTGCCTGGCATATGGATGACCCGCTTACCAGATCCACCAGTGCCTGGCATATGGATGACCCGCTACCAGATCCACCAGTGCCTGGCATATGGATGTCCTGCTACTAGATCCACCAGTGCATGGCATATGGAGGACCCGCTACCAGATCCAGTGCCTGGCATATGGAGGACCTGCTACCAGATCCACTACCTGGCATATGGAGGACCCGCTTACCAGATCCACCAGTGCCTGGCATATGGATGACCCACTTACCAGATCCACCAGTGCCTGGCATATGAATGACCCACTACCAGATCCACCATGCCTTGCATATGGATGACCTGCTACCAGATCCAGTGCCTGGCATATGGAGGACCCGCTTACCAGATCCACCAGTGCCTGGCATATGGATGACCCACTTACCAGATCCACCAGTGCCTGGCATATGGAGGACCCGCTACCAGATCCACCTGGGCCTGGCATATGGATGTCCTGCTACTAGATCCACCAGTGCATGGCATATGGAGGACCCGCTACCAGATCCAGTGCCTGGCATATGGAGGACCCGCTACCAGATCCAGTGCCTGGCATATGGAGGACCCACTTACCAGATCCACCAGTGCCTGGCATATGGATGACCCGCTTACCAGATCCACCAGTGCCTGACATATGGATGACCTGCCTACCAGATCCACCAGTGCCTGGCATATGGAGGACCCGCCTACCAGATCCACCAGTGCCTGGCATATGGATGACCCACTACCAGATCCACCAGTGCCTGGCATGTGGATGACCCGCTACCAGACTCATCAGTGCCTGGCATATGGGTGACCAGCTACCAGATCCACCAGTGCCTGGCATATGGAGGACCCGCTACCAGACCCACCAGTGCCTGGCACATGGATGACCCACTTACCAGGTATACCAGTGCCTGGCATATGGGTGACCCGCTTACCAGATCCACCAGTGACTGGCACATGGGTGACCTGCCTACCAGATCCACCAGTGCCTGGCATATGGATGACCCGCTACCAGATCCAGTGCCTGGCATATAGAGGACCCGCTGACCAGATCCAGTGCCTGGCATATGGGTGACCCGCCTACCAGATCCACCAGTGCCTGGCATATGGATGACCCACTACCAGATCCAGTGCCAGGCATATGAGTGACCCGCCTACCAGATCCACCAGTGCTTGGCATATGGATGACCCACTACCAGATCCAGTGCTGGCATATGGGTGACCCGCCTACCAGATCCACCAGTGCCTGGCATATGGATGACCCGCTACCAGATCCACCAGGGCCTCGCATATGGAGGACACTCTTACCAGATCCACCAGTGCCTGGCATATGGATGACCCACTACCAGATCCACCAGTGCCTGGCATATGGGTGACCAGCTACCAGATCCACCAGTGCCTGGCATATGGATGACCTGCTACCAGATCCACCAGTGCCTGGCATATGGATGACCCACTACCAAATCCAGTGCCTGGCATATGGCTGACCAGCTACCAGATCCACCAGTGCCTGGCATATGGATGACCCGCTATCAGATCCACCAGTGCATGGCATATGGATGACCCGCTACCAGATCCACCAGTGCCTGGCATATGGAGGACCCGCTTACCAGATCCACCAGTGCCTGGCATATGGAGGACCCGCTTACCAGATCCACCAGTGCCTGACATATGGAGGACCCGCTTACCAGATCCACCAGTGCCTGGCATATGGATGACCTGCTTACCAGATCCACCAGTGCCTGGCATATGGATGACCCGCTACCAGGTCCACCAGTGCCTGGCATATGGATGACCCGCTTACCAGATCCACCAGTGCCTAGCATATGGATGACCCGCTTACCAGATCCACCAGTGCCTGGCATATGGAGGACCCGCTTACCAGATCCACTAGTGCCTGGCATATGGACGGCCCGCTACCAGATCCACCAGTGCCTGGCATATGGGTGACCCACTACCAGATCCAGTGCCTGGCATATGGATGACCCGCTACCAGATCCACCAGTGCCTGGCATATGGATGACCCGCTAACAGACCCACCAGTGCCTGGCCTATGGCTGACCCACTACCAGATCCAGTGCCTGACATATGGATGACCAGCTACCAGATCCACCATTGCCTGGCATATGGATGACCCGCTACCAGATCCACCAGTGCCTGGCATATGGATGACCCACTACCAGATCCACCAGTGCCTGGCATATGGATGACCCACTACCAGATCCACCAGTGCCTGGCATATGGATGACCGACTACCAGATCCACCAGTGCCTGGCACATGGATGACCCGCTCCCAGATCCACCAGTGCCTGGCATATGGATGACCCACTACCAGATCCACCACTGCCTGGCATATGGATGGCCCACTACCAGAACCAGTGCCTGGCATATGGATGACCAGCTACCAGATCCACCAGTGCCTGTCATATGGATGACCCGCTACCAGATCCACCAGTGCCTGGCATATGGATGACCCATTACCAGATCCAACAGTGCCTGGCATATGGATGACCCACTACCAGATCCACCAGAGCCTGGCATATGGATGACCCACTACCAGATCCACTGTGCCTGGCATATAGATGACCCACTACCAGATCCACCAGTGCCTGGCATATGGAGGACCCGCTTACCAGATCCACCAGTGCCTGGCATATGGATGACCCACTACCAGATCCATCAGTGCCTGGCATATGGATGACCCACTACCAGATCCACCAGTGCCTGGCATATGGATGGCCCACTACCAGATCCACCAGTGCCTGGCATATGGAGGACCCGCTTCCCAGATCCACCAGTGCCTGGCATATGGATGACCCACTACCAGATCCACCAGTGCCTGGCATATGGATGGCCCATTACCAGATCCACCAGTACCTGGCATATGGATGACCCACTACCAGATCCACCAGTGCCTGGCATATGGAGGACCTGCTTACCAGATCCACCAGTGCCTGGCATATGGATGACCCACTACCAGATCCATCAGTGCCTGGCATATGG
This sequence comes from Ambystoma mexicanum, assembly GCF_040938575.1. Lineage (NCBI taxonomy): Eukaryota > Metazoa > Chordata > Amphibia > Caudata > Ambystomatidae > Ambystoma > Ambystoma mexicanum. The sequence goes on along the minus strand of NC_090932.1, from coordinate 1,701,028,985 downwards.
ATGACCCTCTACCAGATCCACCAGTGCCTGGCATATGGATGGCCCACTATCAGATCCACCAGTGCCTGGCATATGGGCGACCAGCTACCAGATCCACCAGTGCCTGGCATATTGATGACCTGCTACCAGATCCACCAGTGCCTGGCATATGGATGACCAGCTACCAGATCCATGAGTGCCTGGCATATGGATGGCCCGCTACCAGATCCACCAGTGCCTGGCATATGGATGACCCACTACCAGATCCAGTGCCTGGCATATGAATGACCAACTACCAGATCCACCAGTGCCTGGCATATGGATGACCTGCTACCAGATCCACCAGTGCCTGTCATATGGAGGTCCCGCTTACCAGATCCAGTGCCTGGCACATGGGTGACCCACCTATCAGATCCACCAGGGCCTGGCATATGGATGACCCGCTACTAGATCCACCAGTGCCTGGCATATGGATGACCCGCTACCAGATCCACCAGTGCCTGGCATATGGATGACCCGCTACCAGACCCACCAGTGCCTGGCACATGGAGGACCCACTTACCAGGTCCACCAGTGCCTGGCATATGGAGGACCCGCTTACCAGATCCACCAGTGCCTGGCATATGGATGACCCGCTTACCAGTTCCACCAGTGCCTGGCACATGGATGACCCGCTACCAGATCCACTAGTGCCTGGCATATGGATGACCCGCTACCAGATCCACCAGTGCCTGGCATATGGAGGACCCGCTTACCAGATCCAGTGCCTGGCATATGGGTGACCCGCCTACCAGATCCACCAGTGCCTGGCATATGGATGACCCACTACCAGATCCAGTGCCTGGCATATGGATGACCAGCTACCAGATCCACCAGTGCCTGGCATATCGATGACCCGCTACCAGATCCACCAGTGCCTGGCCTATGGAGGACCCGCTTACCAGATCCACCAGTGACTGGCATATGGAGGACCCGCCTACCAGATCCACCAGTGCCTGGCATATGGATGACTCACTACCAGATCCACCAGTGCCTGGCATATGGATGGCCCACTAGCAGATCCACCGGTGCCTGGCATATGGGTGACCAGCTACCAGATCCACCAATGCCTGGCATATGGATGACCTGCTACCAGATCGACCAGTGCCTGGCATATGGATGACCAGCTACCAGATCCACCAGTGCCTGGCATATGGATGGCCCGCTACCAGATCCACCAGTGCCTGGCATATGGATGACCCACTACCAGATCCAGTGCCTGGCATATGGATGACCAGCTACCAGATCCACCAGTGCCTGGCATATGGATGACCCGCTACCAGATCCACCAGTTCCTGTCACATGGAGGACCCGCTTACCAGATCCATTGCCTGGCATATGGGTGACCCGCCTACCAGATCCACCAGTGCCTGGCATATGGATGACCCGCTACCAGATCCACCAGTGCCTGGCATATGGATGACCCACTACCAGATCCACCAGTGCCTGGCATATGGATGACCCGCTACCAGACCCACCAATGCCTGGCACATGGATGACCCACTTACCAGGTCCACCAGTGCCTGGCATATGGAGGACCCGCTTACCAGATCCACCGGTGCCTGGCATATGGATGACCCACTACCAGTTCCACCAGTGCCTGGCACATGGATGACCTGCTACCAGATCCGCCTGTGCCTTGCATATGGATGACCTACCTACCTGATCCACCAGTGCCTGGCATATGGATGACCTGCTACCAGATCCACCAGTGCCTGGCATATGGAGGACTCGCTTACCAGATCCAGTACCTGGCATATGTGTGACCCGCCTACCAGATCCACCAGTGCCTCGCCTATGGATGACCCACTACCAGATCCAGTGCCTGGCATATGGATGACCAGCTACCAGATCCACCAGTGCCTGGCATATGGATGACCCGCTGCCAGATCCGCCAGTGCCTGACATATGGAGGACCCGCTTACCAGATCCACCAGTGACTGGCATATGGAGGACCCGCTTACCAGATCCGCCAGTGCCTGACATATGGAGGACCTACTTACCAGATCCACCAGTGCCTGGCATATGGATGACCCGCTACCAGGTCCACCAGTGCCTGGCATATGGATGACCCGCTTACCAGATCCACCAGTGCCTGGCATATGGATGACCTGCTTAACAGATCCACCAGTTCCTGGCATATGGGGGACCCGCTTACCAGATCCACCAGTGCCTGGCATATGGATGACCCACTACCAGGTCCACCAGTGCCTGGCATATGGATGACCCGCTACCAGATCCACCAGTGCCTGGCATATGGGTGACCCTCTAACAGATCCAGTGCCTGGCATTTGGATGACCCGCTACCAGACCCACCAGTGCCTGGCATATGGATGACCCACTACCAGATCCAGTGCCTGACATATGGATGACCAGCTACCAGAGCCACCAGTGCCTGGCATATGGATGACCCGCTACCAGATGCACCAGTGCCTGGCATATGGATGACCCACTACCAGATCCACCAGTGCCTGGCATATGGATGACCCACTACCAGATCCACCAGTGCCTGGCATATGGATGACCCACTACCAGAACCACCAGTGCCTGGCATATGTATGGCCCACTACCAGATCCAGTGCCTGGCATATGGATGACCAGCTACCAGATCCACCAGTGCCTGGCATATGGATGACCCACTACCAGATCCACCAGTGACTGGCATATGGATGACCCACTACCAGATCCACCAGTGCCTGGCATATGGATGGCCCACTACCAGATCCACCAGTGCGTGGCATATGGATGACCCGCTTACCAGATTCACCAGTGCCTGGCATATGGATGACCAGCTACCAGATCTACCAGTGCCTGGCATATGGATGACCCGCTACCAGATCCACCAGTTCCTGTCACATGGAGGACCCGCTTACCAGATCCAGTGCCTGGCATATGGGTGACCCGCCTACCAGATCCACCAGTGCCTGGCATATGGATGACCCACTACCAGATCCACCAGTGCCTGGCATATGGATGACCCACTACCAGATCCACCAGTACCTGGCATTTGGATGACCCGCTACCAGACCCACCAATGCCTGGCACATGGATGACCCACTACCAGATCCACCAGTGCCTGGCATATGGATGACCCGCTTTCCAGTTCCACCAGTGCCTGGCACATGGATGACCTGCTACCAGATCCGCCTGTGCCTGGCATATGGATGACCTGCCTACCTGATCCACCAGTGCCTGCCATATGGATGACCTGCTACCAGATCCACCAGTGCCTGGCATATGGAGGACCCGCTTACCAGATCCAGTACCTGGCATATGTGGGACCCACCTACCAGATCCACCAGTGCCTCGCATATGGATGACCCACTACCAGATCCAGTGCCTGGCATATGGATGACCAGCTACCAGATCCACCAGTGCCTGGCATATGGATGACCCGCTGCCAGATCCACCAGTGCCTGGCATATGGAGGACCCGCTTACCAGATCCACCAGTGACTGGCATATGGAGGACCCGCTTACCAGATCCACCAGTGCCTGACATATGGAGGACCTGCTTACCAGATCCACCAGTGCCTGGCATATGGATGACCCGCTACCAGGTCCACCAGTGCCTGGCATATGGATGACCCACCTACCAGATCCACCAGTGCCTGGCATATGGATGACCTGCTTAACAGATCCACCAGTTCCTGGCATATGGAGGACGCACTTACCAGATGCACCAGTGCCTGGCATATGGATGACCCACTACCAGATCCACCATTGCCTGGCATATGGATGGCCCGCTACCAGATCCACCAGTGCCTGGCATATGGATGACCCACTACCAGATCCACCAGTGCCTGGCATATGGATGACCCACTACCAGATCCACCAGTGCCTGGCATATGGATGACCCGCTACCAGATCCATCAGTGCCTGGCATATGGAGGACCCGCTTACCAGATCCACCAGTGCCTGGCATTTGGATGACCCACTACCAGATCCACCAGTGCCTGGCATATGGATGGCCCACTACCAGATCCACCAGTGCCTGGCATATGGAGGACCCGCTACCAGATCCACCAGTGCCTGGCATATGGATGACCCGCTTACCAGATCCACCGGTGCCTGGCATATGCATGACCCACTACCAGATCCACCAGTGCCTGGCATATGGATGACCCGCTACCAGGTCCACCAGTGCCTGGCATATGTATGACCAGCTACCAGGTCCACCAGTGCCTGGCATATGGGGGACCCGCTACCAGATCCACCAGTGCCTGGCATATGGGTGACCCGCTACCAGATCCACCAGTGCCTTGCATATGGGTGACTCGCTACCAGATCCAGTGTCTGGCATATGGATGACCCACTGCCTGACCCACCAGTGCCTAGCATATGGGTGACCCGCTACCAGATCCACCAGTGCCTGGCATATGGGTGACCCGCTACCAGATCCAGTGCCTGGCATATGGATGACCGGCTACCATATCCTCCAGTGCCTGGCATATGGATGACCCACTACCAGATCCAGTACCTGGCATATGGATGACCTGCTTACCAGATCCACCAGTGCCTGGCATATAGATGACCCGCTACCAGATCCACCAGTGCCTGGCATATGGATGACCCACAACCAGATCCACCAGTGCCTGGCATATGGATGACTCACTACCAGATCCACCAGTGCCTGGCATATGGATGACCCACTACCAGATCCACCAGTGCCTGGCATATGGATGACCCACTACCAGATCCACCAGTGCCTGGCATATGGAGGACCCGCTTACCAGATCCACCAGTGCCTGGCATATGGATGACCCACTACCAGATCCACCAGTGCCTGGCATATGGAGGACCCGCTACCAGATCCACCAGTGCCTGGCATATGGATGACCCACTACCAGATCCACCAGTGACTGGCATATGGATGACCCACTACCAGATCCACCAGTGCCTGGCATATGGATGGCCCACTACCAGATCCACCAGTGCGTGGCATATGGATGAACCGCTTACCAGATTCACCAGTGCCTGGCATATGGATGACCAGCTACCAGATCTACCAGTGCCTGGCATATGGAGGACCCGCTTACCAGATCCACCAGTGCCTGGCATATGGATGACCCACTACCAGATCCACCAGTGACTGGCATATGGATGACCCTCTACCAGATCCACCAGTGCCTGGCATATGGATGGCCCACTACCAGATCCACCAGTGCCTGGCATATGGATGACCCGCTTACCAGATCCACCAGTGCCTGGCATATGGATGACCCACTACCAGATCCACCATTGCCTGGCATATGGATGGCCCGCTACCAGATCCACCAGTGCCTGGCATATGGATGACCCACTACCAGATCCACCAGTGCCTGGCATATGGATGACCCACTACCCGATCCACCAGTGCCTGGCATATGGATGACCCGCTACCAGATCCACCAGTGCCTGGCATATGGAGGACCCGCTTACCAGATCCACCAGTGCCTGTTATTTGGATGACCCACTACCAGATCCACCAGTGCCTGGCATATGGATGGCCCACTACCAGATCCACCAGTGCCTGGCATATGGAGGACCCGCTAACAGATCCACCAGTGCCTGGCATATGGATGACCCGCTTACCAGATTCACCAGTGCCTGGCATATGGATGACCAGCTACCAGATCTACCAGTGCCTGACATATGGAGGACCCGCTTACCAGATCCACCAGTGCCTGGCATATGGATGACCCACTACCAGATCCACCAGTGACTGGCATATGGATGACCCACTACCAGATCCACCAGTGCCTGGCATATGGATGGCCCACTACCAGATCCACCAGTGCCTGGCATATGGATGACCCGCTTACCAGATCCACCAGTGCCTGGCATATGGATGACCCACTACCAGATCCACCATTGCCTGGCATATGGATGGCCCGCTACCAGATCCACCAGTGCCTGGCATATGGATGACCCACTACCAGATCCACCAGTGCCTGGCATATGGATGACCCACTACCAGATCCACCAGTGCCTGGCATATGGATGACCCGCTACCAGATCCACCAGTGCCTGGCATATGGAGGACCCGCTTACCAGATCCACCAGTGCCTGGCATTTGGATGACCCACTACCAGATCCACCAGTGCCTGGCATATGGATGGCCCACTACCAGATCCACCAGTGCCTGGCATATGGAGGACCCGCTACCAGATCCACCAGTGCCTGGCATATGGATGACCCGCTTACCAGATCCACCGGTGCCTGGCATATGCATGACCCACTACCAGATCCACCAGTGCCTGGCATATGGATGACCCGCTACCAGGTCCACCAGTGCCTGGCATATGTATGACCAGCTACCAGGTCCACCAGTGCCTGGCATATGGGGGACCCGCTACCAGATCCACCAGTGCCTGGCATATGGGTGACCCGCTACCAGATCCACCAGTGCCTTGCATATGGGTGACTCGCTACCAGATCCAGTGTCTGGCATATGGATGACCCGCTGCCTGACCCACCAGTGCCTAGCATATGGGTGACCCGCTACCAGATCCACCAGTGCCTGGCATAGGGGTGACCCGCTACCAGATCCAGTGCCTGGCATATGGATGACCGGCTACCATATCCTCCAGTGCCTGGCATATGGATGACCCACTACCAGATCCAGTACCTGGCATATGGATGACCTGCTTACCAGATCCACCAGTGCCTGGCATATAGATGACCCGCTACCAGATCCACCAGTGCCTGGCATATGGATGACCCACAACCAGATCCACCAGTGCCTGGCATATGGATGACTCACTACCAGATCCACCAGTGCCTGGCATATGGATGACCCACTACCAGATCCACCAGTGCCTGGCATATGGATGACCCACTACCAGATCCACCAGTGCCTCGCATATGGAGGACCCGCTTACCAGATCCACCAGTGCCTGGCATATGGATGACCCACTACCAGATCCACCAGTGCCTGGCATATGGAGGACCCGCTACCAGATCCACCAGTGCCTGGCATATGGATGACCCACTACCAGATCCACCAGTGACTGGCATATGGATGACCCACTACCAGATCCACCAGTGCCTGGCATATGGATGGCCCACTACCAGATCCACCAGTGAGTGGCATATGGATGAACCGCTTACCAGATTCACCAGTGCCTGGCATATGGATGACCAGCTACCAGATCTACCAGTGCCTGGCATATGGAGGACCCGCTTACCAGATCCACCAGTGCCTGGCATATGGATGACCCACTACCAGATCCACCAGTGACTGGCATATGGATGACCCACTACCAGATCCACCAGTGCCTGGCATATGGATGGCCCACTACCAGATCCACCAGTGCCTGGCATATGGATGACCCGCTTACCAGATGCACCAGTGCCTGGCATATGGATGACCCACTACCAGATCCACCATTGCCTGGCATATGGATGGCCCGCTACCAGATCCACCAGTGCCTGGCATATGGATGACCCACTACCAGATCCACCAGTGCCTGGCATATGGATGACCCACTACCCGATCCACCAGTGCCTGGCATATGGATGACCCGCTACCAGATCCACCAGTGCCTGGCATATGGAGGACCCGCTTACCAGATCCACCAGTGCCTGGCATTTGGATGACCCACTACCAGATCCACCAGTGCCTGGCATATGGATGGCCCACTACCAGATCCACCAGTGCCTGGCATATGGAGGACCCGCTAACAGATCCACCAGTGCCTGGCATATGGATGACCCGCTTACCAGATCCACCGGTGCCTGGCATATGCATGACCCACTACCAGATCCACCAGTGCCTGGCATATGGATGACCCGCTACCAGGTCCACCAGTGCCTGGCATATGTATGACCCGCTACCAGGTCCACCAGTGGCTGGCATATGGGTGACCCGCTACCAGATCCACCAGTGTCTGGCATATGGGTGACCCGCTACCAGATCCACCAGTGCCTTGCATATGGGTGACCCGCTACCAGATCCAGTGCCTGGCATATGGATGACCCGCTGCCAGACCCACCAGTGCCTAGCATATGGGTGACCCGCTACCAGATCCACCAGTGCCTGGCATATGGGTGACCCGCTACCAGATCCAGTGCCTGGCATATGGATATCCGGGCACCAGATCCTCCAGTGCCTGGCATATGGATGACCCACTACCAGATCCAGTACCTGGCATATGGATGACCCGCTTACCAGATCCACCAGTGCCTGGCATATGGATGACCCGCTACCAGATCCACCAGTGCCTGGGATATGGGTGACCCGCTTACCAGATCCACCAGTGCCTGGCATATGGATGACCCACTACCAGATCCACCAGTGCCTGGCATATGGATGACTCACTACCAGATCCACCAGTGCCTGGCATATGGATGACCCGCTACCAGATCCACCAGTGCCTGGCATATGGAGGACCCGCTTACTGGATCCACCAGTGCCTGGCATATGGATGACCCACTACCAGATCCACCAGTGCCTGGCATATGGAGGACCCGCTACCAGATCCACCAGTGCCTGGCAAATGGATGACCCACTACCAGATCCACCAGTGCCTGGCATATGGATGACCCGCTTACCAGATCCACCAGTGCCTGGCATATGATGACCCGCTACCAGATCCACCAGTGCCTGGCATATGGATGACCCGCTTACCAGATCCACCAGTGCCTGGCATATGGATGACCCACCTACCAGATTCACCTGTGCCTGGCATGTGGGTGACCCGCTACCAGACCCACCAGTGCATTGCATATGGGTGACCCGCTACCAGATCCACCTGTGCCTGGCATATGGGTGACCCACCTGCCAGATCCACCAGTGCCTGGAATATGGATGACCTGCTACCAGGTCCACCAGTGCCTGGCATATGGAAGACCTGCTTACCAGATCCACCAGTGCCTGGCATATGGATGACCCGCTTACCAGATCCACAAGTGCCTGGCATATGGATGACTCACTACCAGATCCAGTGCCTGACATATGGATGACCAGCTATCAGATCCACCAGTGCCTGGCATATGGATGACCCGCTACCAGAATCACCAGTGCCTGGCATATGGATGACCGACTACCAGATCCACCAGTGCTTGGCATATGGATGACCTGCTACCAGATCCACCAGTGCCTGGTATATGGATGACTCACTACCAGATCCACCAGTGCCTGGCATATGGATGACCCGCTTACCAGATCCACCAGTGCCTTGCATATGGATGACCCGCTTACCAGATCCACAAGTGCCTGGCATATGGATGATCCACCTACCAGATCCACCAGTGCCTGGCATATGGATGACCCGCCTACCAGATCCAACCGTGCCTGGCATATGGGTGACCTGCTACCATATCCACCAGTGCCTGGCATATGGATGACCCGCTACCAGATCCACCAGTGCCTGGCAAATGGATGACCCGCTACCAGATCCACCAGTGCCTGGCATATAGGTGACTCGCTTACCAGATCCACCAGTGCCTGGCATATGGATGACCCACTACCAGATCCACCAGTGCCTGGCATATGGATGACCCGCTACCAGATCCACCAGTGCCTGGCATACGAATGACTCACTACCAGATCCACCAGTGCCTGGCATATGGAGGACCCGCTTACCAGGTCCACCAGTGCCTGGCATATGGATGACCCGCTACCAGATCCACCAGTGCCTGTCATATGGATGACTCACTACCAGATCCACCAGTGCCTGGCATTTGGATGACCCGCTTACCAGATCCACAAGTGCCTGGCATATGGATGACTCACTACCAGATCCAGTGCCTGACATATGGATGACCAGCTATCAGATCCACCAGTGCCTGGCATATGGATGACCCGCTACCTGATCCAACAGTGCCTGGCATATGGATGACCGACTACCAGATCCACCAGTGCTTGGCATATGGATGACCCGCTACCAGATCCACCAGTGCCTGGCATATGGATGACTCACTACCAGATCCACCAGTGCCTGGCATATGGATGACCCGCTTACCAGATCCACCAGTGCCTTGCATATGGATGACCCGCTTACCAGATCCACAAGTGCCTGGCATATGGATGATCCACCTACCAGATCCACCAGTGCCTGGCATATGGATGACCTGCTACCATATCCACCAGTGCCTGGCATATGGATGACCCGCTACCAGATCCACCAGTGCCTGGCATATGGATGACCCGCTACCAGATCCACCAGTGCCTGGCATATGGGTGACTCGCTTACCAGATCCACCAGTGCCTGGTATATGGATGACCCACTACCAGATCCACCAGTGCCTGGCATATGGATGACCCGCTACCAGATCCACCAGTGCCTGGCATACGGATGACTCACTACCAGATCCACCAGTGCCTGGCATATGGAGGACCCGCTTACCAGGTCCACCAGTGCCTGGCATATGGATGACCCGCTACCAGATCCACCAGTGCCTGTCATATGGATGACACACTACCAGATCCACCAGTGCCTGGCATATGGATGACCCGCTTACCAGATCCACTTGTGCCTGGCATATGGATGACCCGCTTACCAGATCCACAAGTGCCTGGCATATGGATGATCCACCTACCAGATCCACCAGTGCCTGGCATATGGATGACCCGCCTACCAGATCCAACCGTGCCTGGCATATGGGTGACCTGCTACCAGATCCACCAGTGCCTGGCATATGGATGACCCACTACCAGATCCACCAGTGCCTGGCATATGGATGACCCGCTACCAGATCCACCAGTGCCTGGCATATGGATGGCCCACTACCAGATCCAGTGCCTGGCATATAGATGACCCGCTACCAGATCCACCAGTGCCTGGCATATGGATGACGGGTGTGAGTGTAGCTCAGACCTTTAGCCCTGCAGCATAGGGACTCACATGTGGCTGACACTTACCCAGCCCTCCCTGCCCTTCAGGGATATGTCCCATTCAGCAAGCCCCCTGCTGCATCACAGTAGAGTCTGGTCTGCAATTACCAGTAGAGGGCTGCAGGCCCAGCAGGCAGTGGATTATTCCAAGTTGCTTTGGGGTCTCCTGTGCGATTAAGTGAGAATTACATGCAGGGAACCACCAGAGCTAGCACTCACATGCTGTTCAGTCTCCTGCACATTGGGAAGGCAGAGTACACAAGTTAAAGAGTAAAACCAGGTGCAGTCATGTTTACTCTTTACCTTTCCGTTAAGTCTTCTGAAAAACTAAATTCCGACTTCAAATTAAGCTTTGCGGGCAGTGTTTACTAATGGATTCAAGTGGAATACACCTGCTACCAAGCAAGTACAAACGTGAGGCAAAATTCATAGGAGCCCATTGGTTTTATGCCAGTATGAAAATCTCATGCGGGCATATAATGCTGTGTTCTCTCAAGACAGAGGAGGAAAGCAAAGTAGAGATTCAAATTCTGCCCTTTGCCCTTCCTTCACCCAGGAAAGGGAAGAAAATGAGATGGAGTACAAAATGAAAGAGTAAATACATTACCTTGATGGGCATCTGGGATCAGTGGCCATCTTGGATCAGTCCTAACTCCAGCTGAAGGCCACACGAATCTCCTCTGGGATCACCAATAAGGAACAAATTGCTTCATAACAGCAACCCCATGGACAATGTCAGAGAGACCAACCACTGATGGACTAGGTTATCAGTTGACAAGAGCATTCTTCTGGTTTTTGGCTTCAATTTCTGTCTGGAACGTCACTGCCAGCACCCATCTTGTTTAGTGACATCACTTTCAGTGGCCATCTTCGATTGGTGACATCACTTCCTGTGACCATCATGGATCGGTGATATCACTTCCTGTGGCTATCTTGGATCAGCCCATTCTCCATCTGATGGCCACAAAAGGTTCACCTGAGAACACCAATCAGGAAGAAATGGCCTCATCTCAGCAACACCAGGGACAATACCAGAAAGACCAACCACTGATGGACTACGTGATCAGGTGACAAGAGTTTCATGTCATCCCTTCTGGTTTTTGACTTCACTTCCTATCTGGAACTTCACTGCCAGTGGCCATCTTAGATTAGTGACTTCACTGCCAGCAGCCATTTTGGATTGGGGACATCCCTTTCAGTTTTCATCTTGGATTGCTGACATAACTTCCTATGGCAATCTTGGATCAGACCCATCTCCTGCTGAAGGCTGCAAGAGACTCCTCTGGGAACACCAATCAGGAAGAAATCACCTCATCCCAGCAAAACCAGGGACAATATCAGAGAGACCAACCACTAATGGACTTGGTGATCAGGTGACAAGAGCGCGTGTCATCCCTTCTGAACTTCCTAAAGGCATCCAGCCAGCGGCGTCCCAGTTAAGGGCAGAACAGTAAAGAGTGACAACCAGCCATTGACCAGCCTCTTGGCCTCAACCTATGAGCCTTTGCTTTACTGTGTATTGCTACTTTTTTGTAAGTAGCCTCAATTGTTTCTTCTCAGCTTCACCCTCGGCATACACTTTTCATGCTATCTCTCCCTTCTACTTCTACTTTTCTCGTCACTCTCCTCTGCTCAGAACCATCTTAACCCTTATCCCATCCCTATCATCTCTTCTCCTCAGCGCCACCTCCCTTCTCACTCCACTACTCTTTCTATTCACAAAACCTACTCCAACCTACTTCAACCCTACCTTTCATTGCACATCCTCTTCTCGCTTCTACCCCCAGAGCCTCTCTATTTCTCAGACTCAACGTTGCTATGCTTCTATATCTTACTCTACTTCTAGTGCTTTTTGGAATGCAGTCTTTTCGCAATAAAACCTCCTCTACCTCTGACTTCTTCCTGTCCCATTCTCCTTCTTTTGACCTTATTACCATTACTAAAACCTGTATCCCTCCCTCTGACTCTGAACCCCTTACTACCTTTCATGACCCTGCCTTCACCTTCACTCACTTCCCCGCCCCCCTTGCAGGGAGGGGTGTTGCTGATGTAGGACTGTTTTCATCTTCCAAACTTCCTATCACCCCTACTCCCCTGCATCCTGCTAATTCTCTCTCATTTGAATAAACTATTTCCACAATCATTGCCCCCCATGGCATACATAGTATCTCTCTGCCATCCGGTAGGTCACTTCTTCAACCACATCTCCCAGCTGATTGACTCTCCCCCTCCCGATCACCACCTCATTGTCATTGGTGACTCCAACTTCCCCTCTCTCTCTGCTGCTCTATCCACTGACCTTAACTCTCTTCTCATTAACTACTCACTCTCTTTTGTCCACTCTCTGCCCACCCACTCAAATAGAAACTCCCTTGACCTTAATCTCATCCCCTCTCAACTCTCCACTGCACCTTCTCCCTCTGATTACTCTATTGTCTTAGCCTCAATCTCCACTCCTACTTCTTCCTCACTCTCTCCATCTACTACAACTTTTAATAAGCTCAAACTTCCCTCCTCCAGATTCCCTAGCTACCTCTCTGTCCTACACGACTCTCTCTCCTTCTACGCTGAACTCACCTTTCAATCCACTGAAGAAGCATCGCTAACTTTAACGCTGCTCGTAACGCTCCCTTCTCCTCTCACTACCCTCTTACTACATGCACTCCTGAATCCTCCCCTCCATGGCCCTCGATTACACCTCTCATCCGCATCCTGAAAACAACAATGAGGAAAACGCTTCATACTTGGCAACGCTCAATGCACTCCTCTGATCTCCAAGTCTATCTCAATGCTCTTCAAAACTATTCCTCTACTCTTGACTCTGTCAAACGTGACTACTATCTCGCTCTCATTTCGTCTCAATCCTCCTAACCTAGGCACCTCCAAATATCTCTCAATTTCATTGCCTCGCGGCCTAAACCCACCTCCATCTTCGCTACTCTTTCTGCATCTTGCTCTCTACTTTGCGTCTAAAATGTCTGCCTTTCACAATACCCTTGCCAATTACTTTCTATCCCCCCATCCTGCTCACTTTTATTCACCACCCCTTTCCTCCCCTCCCGCAACTATGTCTTCATTTGCCCCCACCAACCCTGATGAGGTCATTGAGCCACCAACGGTGCACATTGTGAAGCGCATAGCTCCAAGTGTTGCTCCACATCTTACTTCCCCTTCAACTCCTCTCTTGACAATATCACATTTCCTTCATCCTATGGGACGGCTACTGTCATCCCTCTTCTTAAGAACCTGGTCTAGATCCTAACTGTCATGCCAACTTTCGCCCTTTCGCTCTTCTACTACACTATTCCAAAACCCTACAGTGAGTAGTAGGCAATGGACTCACTGACTACCTTTACACACACAACCTCTGGGACCCTCTGCAATCCTGGTTCTGATCTCTGCTTTCTACCGAGACAGCTCTCCTCATTGTCAGAAATGTCATCTCTTCTGCTCAGCATGCAAACTGTTCATCTATTGTTATTCTTCTCAACCTCGCTGCTGGCTTCGATACTGTCGATCATCCTGATCTTCTCTCTACATTATCTCTCCTTGGCATCAGAGATAAGGCCCTTAATGGCTTGCTTCATATCTTGTACCCAGACACTTTTAGGTATCCTGGAACAGCTTTACCTCCCCACTCACCCCCCCCATGTGTCCCCTGTAATTCCCCAATAGTCTGTCCTCTGTCCACTTCTCTTTACTCCCTATATTTCAACTCTTTGCTGATCACACTCAGATTTTCTCCTTTCATTCCTTATTCGATGATCTATTGTCAAAAAAAGTCAACTGTCTCTCCGCCATCGAATATTGGATGGCTCCTCACTTGCTCATGCTCACCGCCACTAAGAGTGAAGTTCCCTACTTTCGCAGCTAAACAGGCTATCTCTTCCTCTCCTCCTCTTCTTCTCTTCTCTCCTGACTACCTCCCTTACTCTGCTTCCACTCGTAACCTTGGTGTCATCTTCGACCCATCTCACAGCTTCTTGCTCTTGATCTCCAAAGCTGCCACCCCAGCCAGACTCAACCTCCTCCATGTCAGAAAAATCAGTCATCTTCTTTCTTTCAATACTGCCAAACAGCTAATCTCCTCCGTAGTTCTTTCTCGATCCGACTACTGTGCCAGTCTACTCTATGGCCTTCCTAACTATGTGTTTTAACCTCTGGTCAAAGTCCTCAACTTTGCAGTCTGCACACTTTGTAACATTTCTCGCCTCCTCTGCCTGTCGACAGATTGGCTGGCTATCTTTGCAGCAAATGGCTAAGTATGAACTTCTTCTCATCATCTTCAAAACTTTTCCCGGACTTGCCCCACCCTACCTATCTGCTCATTCACTCCTGCTCGCTCGTCAAGGTCATCCTCAGCTTACCTCCTTGCTACCACTTGAGCCCCCTGTGCTCCCTCTCATTGCCGCTCTCACTCTCTCCTTGCGCCCCTACTCTGGAATATTCTTCCTTTCCCTCTCTGTACTACTCCAACTTCACCACTATTCAAATCCAACCTAAACGCTCTGCTTTTTTCTGAAGAACGTGTTTCCTAGCACACTACGTAACGCCATGACCCTGTTTTCCTCTCTCCCTACCATTCATGGACAACACTGCAGCGCTTTTCCATCACCCCTCCTTCCTTAATTCAGCACTTCCTCCACCATCCCGTTCCTATGTCCCTCTGTCTGTCTGCCCTGTCATGGTCCCTGGTTTATGCTTCCCCCTTCCCTGCAACATCTGGTCTTCAAGTCACATTCTCTCACCCCATTGCCAAGGACCCATGTCCTCCGCTCTGTTATCATTGGTAAATTCTATAAGCGTTTTTGTGCCAAAAATGCGTTGCTTTGCCTGTGATTTTTATTAATAAATAAACCTTTCAGGGGCATGTTATAAAAGTGTGAATTCAATGAAGGGGAACGCGCCAATGTTAGCATTTACACACCGCTTGGAATGCAAGAGAAAAGAGTAAAACCAAGCAAAGTGCCCTTTACGCTTTGGTTTTTATGCTGTGTTTTGTACAAAGTGTAACTGTGACCTGCAAATGACACTTTGCATCCCATCTTTACAATGAATTCCTATGAAATCCGACTGCTTCTAACAGGTTCTAATAGGTAACCAGTGTCAGGGGGTCATTTTAAATCTCTCAGACATGCATACTGAGTCGAAACCACAAGATGCTGGATTCCGGAATGTTGGCCAAGGTGACAGCAGCTTGAACCTGCAGCTCCTGATCTCCTCCCTGAAGCTATTTCAAGATTGATAATGAATTCAAAAAAGAAAATTCAAGAACCAGAAAATCCTACTTCCAAGAAACAGAAACAACTGATGGAGATGGAAGAGGATAATCCTAGCAGCCAGGACATTTATAAGCTTTTGAAACAGGTGTCCCTGGACATGGCAGAAGTGAAAACTACCTTGGCTGAACTGAACTCTAAGGTGTGTCATCTGGATGGCAGAGTGGATGAGTTGGAAAGAAAATCAAATTCAATGACTTCTGAGATGGCGGGAAGTTACAGGGCCTATAATAATTTGAAAAAGGATCTCCATGATGAGAAAACCCGGAGACTGGAAATGGACTTCAAGCTGCGGGAAGAAATGTCAGGCTAGTTGGAGTGGAGGAAGACCCTGGAGTTGAGAAGCTGCTTTCAACAGTTATTGGGATTTTCAAGGATTGCTTTGGTCTACTGTCAATGAAGGAGGAGGATATTGACCATGTTTACAGGATTGGTAAACAGCCTGGCTCTAGACCCAGGCACCTCATGGTGGTCTTTGTTTTGGCCAGGAAGAAGGAAGGTCTACTACTTTCTGCTAGGTCTAAGGGATCTACCTCTTACAAGGGAAAACCTATATTTGTGTTTCCGGATTACCCTAGAGAGGTCATGATGGCTAGGAAGAGCTTTAAGGGTGTGAAAGACTTGGCAAAATCCCTGAGGGTGAAGTCCTTCCTGAACAAATATAACTCATTGACCCTGATGTTGCCAGAGGGAGAGAGGGTAACTTCTGACCCGAAAGAAGCTTTATCTTGGCTTGAGGCGCTTCGGGATACGTCTAGCACAATTGCTGAGTGATTTGACATTGATAACTCTTATTTACCTCCCCCTCTTATATTTTTTAAATTTTCTTTTTTATCGTGTGTTTTTTATTTACATTTAGCGTGGAAAATGGTGCCGGATGGTGGCTTCAGTTGCAGATTTAAATTTGTCTGCATTCGAAGCTGTGATGTAGCTGGTTGATTCTTTTGCGGCAACGCTCCGATGGAGGAAGTAAAGGACCTTGATTAACCGACGTGCTGATGCGTGGCGTTGCATTTCTCTGCGCGTCACGTCACGTGTCGGTAATACGGCTGGTGAGGGGTGGAGCTGCGTATGGAGCGGACACGCGCGTTCCGGGTTGCGGCTCTCCCTCCATCTACGAGTGGCTGTATTGCAGCTCGACACACCGGTAATGGGGAATGTGTTTGCTGACTTTGGTTGTTGGATTAATATGGAGGGATGTCAAGGTACGTGGGAAGTAGCGGTCTTGATGCGCTGCAGAGGCCTAGACTTCACGGACTGGGGATGGAACCGGCTGCCCATGCTGTATCAGTCTGTGGGTGTTACGATGGGCAGAACATTACCACATATGCACTAAGGGAAGCCGTGTGCGGCACGGTGCAGGGGCCTGCAGCAGATGTGCACCCGCTCCTTCTCATTAAATTTCTATCTGCACAGTCAGCTGTAACAGTATGGGATGGTTGCTCCTTGGGGATCTTATGGGCACACCCCATTGTGCCCCTTACCCTTGTCACGTCCTTCATGATCGGCCAGTACTGGTGAATACGTGCACAGCGTGCCTTGGTTTCTTCCGCGAACTGGTGGTTATTGAATATGGCATATAAACGGCCTGCTTATGTTACGGACTGCAGTTCATACATAGCTGCGGGCACCGGTGCCGTCCCGCACACAGTTACACGTATTCTGGCTTCGTTATGTGCCCTCTTGACCCAGCAGCACTCATAGTTCTGCAGTAGAACAGTTGACATTATGTCGGGCACGCATTCCCAGATTAGGCATGTTTTATTTACACAGCATTTGTACGATGGCCCCTTACGAAAGGAAATCCATCTGTTGGCTGCCCTGTCTGGGTGAGGGTGGTGGTTGGCGAATGGACTGCTAGTGGCTGGATTTTTGCCATAAGGCATGGAATGGCAGCCATAAGGCATGGAACGGCAGCTTACCAATTGGTATTGATGGGTTGTACAGTCCTCAAACTGATGCTGGCATTGGTCAATCCGTGGCAGTGAAAGGGAGTAGATTAATTTTGCGGGCTGACTTGCTGCATCCGATGCATTATTCGGGTACTGTGACTGTTGATACACAATGCACACTGGAGCGGCGGAATGTCTTTTTCATGTGCTACAATTTTGAGATCGCCTATGTTTGGATTTTGAATGATTCCAGACTTTGGCAAGTGATAGAGTCAAGATTGGCGCCCAGCGGCTGGGGTCCTGTCTTAACCTTTACATTGGCTCCATGTGACACTGCTTTCCTGGAAGGTCCCGGAGTTGTGAAGTGGTCCTCTTTGCGGCTCCTGTACCTGCTTCTGAGTCCTAATTTCAAATGCCTATGACTAAGTTATGTTGAGGGGATAGTGGGGGTGGCGGCTATTCCATACGAGGTGCTTTGGTCCGTATATGCTTTTATGATGGTCTACTTGTGATGACACAGCTGGACTTAGACAGGAATGAAGATTAATACCATGCTAGTCAGATATATGTGTTGATGCTCTGTTTTTTTCTTTATTATTTTACTATGTTGCTGTTTTCACCTTTTTTTTCCTCTTCTTTGTCTTTCTTTTTTTTTAGAGGGGGTAGGCATTTCTCTTCTCTCGGGTTAGTGATAATTTGATGCTCTGACAGGTGTATTTGTTCAGTTTTAGATATAGTTATTGTTTGCGATCCTTTTCACCTTCAGTGATTGGGATGCTTTTAATTGTGATTTAGGTTGTATTTTGCTGGAGGGCTCCTTGTAGTCTACATGGGCTCTTTTAAACTTTGGTGTTTTCTGGTTTGGGAAGTCTATGTATGATTGGGAGGGGAATCGGGGGTGGCTTGGGGTTTGTTAGTTCTTGTTGACGTTGGATTCATACTTCTGCAGGTGGGGGTGGGGGAGGGTTTTTGGTATTTATAAGTACAGTATTTTTGATTTGGTTTTTTGTTGTTTTTTCCTTTCCCTTGCAATGCCGTCTGGGAGGGGCGACCAGTTGTCTGTTTCCTCATGGAATATAAATGGTTTAAACAATCCGCTCCAAAGGCAAACGATTTCTAATTGTTTGAAGGATATGCACAGTGATGTTTATTTCCTTCAGGAGACCCATTTATTGCTGGATGAAGTTAATATGTTACGCAAAGGATGGATTGGGGAATTTTTTGTCTCGTGCTATTCGTCCAGGAGTAGAGGGGTTGCTATTCTGATTCGGAAGAATTCCCCGATTAAGGTCTTAAACTCTAGCTCTGATAAGGAGGGTAGGGTCATTGCACCTTTGGTGGATGTTCAGGGAATTCAGATTATTGTTTGCAATGTTTATGCTCCCTCAGGGGATGATGGTTCGTTCTTTGGAAAAGTTGCTCAAATGCTGCAGGATTTTGCTTGCCGGAATCTTATTCTGGGGGGTGATTTTAATTTGGTTATTGATACTGTCAAAGATCGGAGTGGATCCAGTGCTGTTTGCAGGAGGGAGCCGACATTTTGTTCTTTTAGCTCACTTATTTCTGAATTTGCCTTTGAAGACTGTTGGAGATTGCTTCATGCTGATTTGAGAGAATACACGTTTTATTCTAGCTCTCATGATTCACATTCTCGTATAGATATGTTTCTCACGGCTGGATCAGCAACCTTGAATCTGGTAAACTGTGAGATTGGCTGTATTGCTGTCACTGACCATGCACCTGTGTTTATGAATAGGGTTTGCAGTTTGATACTTCCAGATCTTTTTGTTGGAAAATGAACACCTCAATTCTTCAGGATGAGAAGATAGTAGATAAAATCAGGTCTGAGGCTGATCAATTTGTTGTGGAAAATAGGACGGAAGGAATTGCTGTTGGGACAGTCTGGGAGGCATTTAAATGTACGATGCGGGGATTGATCCTGGGTTTTTCCAGTAGCAAGAGGAAATGTATAGAGAGGAAAAGTTTGGATTTGGAACAAAATATTAAGCAGCTTTCAAAGGATTTGATAAATGACTCAGTTAATCTGGAGAAAAGGAGAAAACTTAGGGAACTGCAGAGGGAGCTGAATGAGACTTTGAAAGCAAGATCTGAAAAAGATTTGTTTAGATTGAAATGTTCTTATTTTGATTATGGTGAAAAGTGCGATCGCTGGCTTGCCTATAGATTAAGACAACAGCAATCAGAAAGATCTATCACTTCTATCAATAGAGAGAATGGTCAGGTGACTTGTGACCCAAAATTGATTAATGAGACTTTTAAGGAGTATTATATGAAACTCTATCAAAGTGAGTTGGGTGTCAATGGATTGAATGGTTCCTTTTTTGATGGATTGGAGATACCTAGAGTGAATGATTTGGAGAATGCAATGCTGAGTGAGGCTTTGACTGTAGATGAATTGAAGACTGCGATTGGGAAGTTGAACTCGGGCAAGTCTCCGGGTCCGGATGGTCTGCCTGCTGAATTTTATAAAATCTTACCTGATTCAGTGGTAGAACTTATGCGGGATATGTTCATAGAATCCAGGGTGGGAGGTTTGCTTCCTGCTTCTACTAGTCATGCCATTATATCGGTTTTTCTAAAAAAGGGTAAAGATGATTGTTTGACTTCGAATTACCGCCCGATCAGTTTGATTAATATTGATAATAAGATCCTTGCGAAACTATTGGCCCTTCGTTTGCAGAATCTTCTTGTGAAGTTAGTGCACACTAATCAGTCGGGCTTTGTTCATGACCGGAGGACATCTAGCAATATTAGGAACTTATTGTTGTTGATGACACATGCACAGGATATCGATGATGATGTTGCGGTGCTTTCCTTGGAAGCGGAGAAAGCGTTTGATCCTGTTGATTGGAACTATCTTTTTTCAGTTTTGCGTGCTATGAATTTGGGAGAGGAGTTTATTTCCTGGATCGTCTTGCTTTATGCTTGTCCGACTGCCGCTGTCAGAACTAATGGGCAATTGTCAGATTCCTTTGTGCTACGGAGGGGTACGAGACAGGGATGTCCTTTATCCCCCCTGATATTTGTTTTGGCCATGGAACCATTGGCGATTGCCTTAACGAGTGACGTGGGGATACAGGGTCTGAGTTTTCATGGTGCTGACCAAAGGTTGTGGTTTTATGCAGATGACCTACTTTTGTTGTTACGGAATTTAACAGTGTCCCTTCCGGCCTTGCTGAATGTTTTGGAAAGATTTCAAGCGGTGGCTGGATTTAAGGTTAACTGGTCTAAATCTGAGGTGTTGCCAATTTCAGGATATTGGGCCTCATTACGACCCAGGCGGTAAGTTACCGCCTGGGTCGTACCTTTACCACCATGGCGTAAACTATGTTTACGCCATGGTGGTTGGCGGACTTACCGCCCCATTCCGAGGTTGGCGGGGCGGTAAGTCCCCAATCCCCATTTACCCTTCCCCATTCCCATTTTTGCCCCATAGGGCATAATGGGAGTGGGGAAGGCATTAATTACGCCACCGTAAATTACGGTGGCGTAATTAACATCAAGGTCCCTTAGCGCCATGGATTTTAACACCTGCTAAAAGCAGGTGTTAAAACCTCCATGGCGCTAAGGGACCTCGGAATCAGGCGGTAAGGGTCGGCGCTGTTTACGTCACCGTAAACCCCTTACCGCCTGAGTCGTAATGAGGCCCATTGTGACAAGAACTTGATTACTGGGATTGGGTTTCAATGGTGTGAAAGGAAACTGAAATACCTGGGTATATGGCTAACCCCACTGGTGGATGAGATGGTTGTGGTAAACATGAATGAGGTATGTACTGATTTGAAAATGAGCATCTTGAGGTGGTCTTTGCTTTATTTTTCCCTATGGGGCAAGGTGAACGCTATCAAAATGAATGCAGCTCCAAAGATTAATTTTGTTCTAGGTATGCTTCCGATGAAAATTGGTCAACATTACTGGAAAAAAATTGATGGTTTGTTGCAGTCATTCCTGTGGGATAATAAGCCGCCTAGGTTTAAATTGTGGAAACTTCAGTTGCCAGTAGAAAAAGGTGGTCTGGGAGTACCGAACTTCAGGGCATATCATTTAGCCTTTTCAAGTCATTTTATTGTGCCTTTTTTGATGGAATTGCCTGATAAATGGGTAATTGCAGAGGCAAGTATGTTGGGTCCGCTCCCTCCAAGGGCTATTCTCACGGCGACAAACAAGTCATGTAATAAATCGCCTTTGACGGTTTTTCTGAGAGATCTGAGAGAGACGTGGAGACAGGTTCATGAATTGTTGGGCTCGGTTGGTTCAAGGACCATTCACTCATCCATTTGGTTGAACCCACTGATTGCTATCGGGGGCAGGTCTTTATTCTGGCCGGATTGGTTTCTAGGCGGGGTGCTCTGGATTGATGATGTTCTGGTGGATGGAGGGTGGATTGGGGAACGTGAGTTACGAGCAAAGTTTCACATTGATAATTTCAGAACTGAAGACTTCAGGAAATTGAAAAGATGTATCGGTGATGTGGCGGAGCTAGGAAGTTCAATGGTGAATCTCTATCTTATGGAGAGGGATCCAGGTGGATGTTCCATTGCTAGCAGGATATATAATTGTATTGTGTCTGCTTATAGGAAAATTCTGATTTGAGAGCTGAATGGGGAAGGAGGTTGGGGTGTGAGATTTTGCCTGAGATGTGGCTGGATATGTGTGCGAATGTTAAACTCTGAGCAATTGATATGGTGGAACGGTCAAGACAGATAAAGATCCTCAATAGAGTGTTTTGGAGCCCGGAGCGAATGTTTAAGAGGGGGCTGATGGACTCAGATGAATGCTGGTGTTGTGGGAATGGACAGGGAAGTCTGGAACATCTGTTGTGGGAATGTGTGCGTGTACGGGGATTTTGGCACGATGTTTGTGGTGCCTGTCTGCGTGTTTTGAATTTGGATGTTGAATTGGATTTTATGACAATGACTTTGAGAGGTGGAGATTTGCTGGATGATCTCTCTGTGTCACAGAAGAAGTTTTTACTCCGTGGAGCTTGTCTGGGTAAAAAGTTGGTCCTCAGGGGCTGGAAGTCGCGGAATGCGCCTTCTCTTGATGATTGGATGGAGGGCATGTCTGCCCTTGCATCCATGGAAAGGGTGGTTTACAAGAGGCAAGGGAAGTTGAGGTTGTACGGAAAGGTGTGAGATGACTTTCTGAGTATTTACTGATTTATTGCAAGTTATGTACTTATATTATTCTGTTATTCTGTGTATTTTTGCTGAGTATTTATTGTTCTGATTGTTTGATTGATTATATATGTGTAAACTTTATAAATAAACAAATAAAAAAAAATAAAAAATAAATAAATAAACCACAAGATGCTATGCTATGTTATGTTATGTTATGCTAAAGGTACTTATATAGCGCACCGTCACCAACGGAATTGATCCCCATGCTATTTACAACTTCATATATGAAGCCATTCGATTTCACTAAGGATGAGTAGGTGGAGTGGGAGAAGGGGCTTCGGGGGGGGGGTAACAAGTTTCCACCTCGTACTTCACTTTCTGCCTGCAAAACCTCTGCTTTTTACGCAATCATCAGATTTTCAAGCTGGCATAAAACGAGCGAATTTCTAGGAAATTCGCCTGCACTTTGCAGCTGCTAAAGCCGGCAGATTCCGTAGGAATCCATTGTAAACGCTGCTGCCTGCAATGCGTCATTTCCAGACGGCATTTACATGTGTTTTCAGAACGGAGTGTGAAATTGATCTTTCCCATTTACTCCTCCATTTCCCCCCTGTTTTGCAAATGTGGATAATCCCTTGCACGCGACCCAACAGCACCGAACTGCTGACGTTGCAGGTTCCCTGCATGCAAATACCATATTTTGCAAAATAAACCCCCTCCCCTAGCCCCGCCCTGTTTGTTTTACAAAAATCTCATGCAATTAAACAACAAAGTGCAATTTGTAGAAGGGGGAGGAAAACACAATGGAAAAACTGCTTTTCCGACTTGGTTTTACACCTTGTTTTTACGCCTTGCTTTTATGCCTTGCTTTTACGCCTCACTTTTACACCTTGCTTTTACGTCTCGCTTATACCCCTTGCTTTTACGCCTTGCTTTTGCGCCTTGGTTTTACGCCTTGGTTTACCTTTCTGCCTATTATAAAATGACCGCCATTGAAGGAGGAGGACGGTCCGGAGGGAAATTAACCTTTCTGCCCTGCTTTGCTTCTTCGTCTTCACAGTGCACTTTGTTTTATGCCCGGGCCGTTCGGCAGAGGCCGTAGTTAGTGTGTGGGGTGAAGACCGTGGGGGTCCAGAGGCAAGGGACAGGCCACACTGGAAGACGCTGTCATTAATCTGCTGAGGGCGAGCTGACTCATGGGGCAATGTGGGTACAGGTGGGAGTGTGCTAGACATGATGAAGGCGATGGGCCCCGAACCGCTTGAGGATTAACTCTGGCTCCAGGTCTGGATCTGCTGGAACATTCTATCGTGCAATCCTTGCAAAGGTGGGCAGCATAACTGAGACACCCGCGGAATCCTAACGGCCTGGGCTCTCTGTTGTAATGATACCTGTGTTTGTTTGTTGCCAGCTCCCCCCCACCAGTGACTGGGAGCTGGGGTCATTTTATTCTCATTGTGGGGGCAATCAGAATGGGGCTGGTGGTGGGTAGGGAGCAGACCTGGGTTGTCCGGCTTCTGGGTGCTCGTGTATTGGATGTGTCACAGTCTTGGGAGGACAGGGATATCATAGCCAAAGGTGGGCCGCCCAAAAGGCTACACTCTTTGATAGGCCAGTAGGTCTACCATGGAGACACTCATCCATCAGAAGTATCCTGACAAGGCATGGACTGCCCCCTGGACCAGCTGCCTTTCAGTCGCACAAGCCTGCGGGGGATTCAACAGATGCCCCATAGGCCCGCCCCTCTCTGCCTCTAACAGCCCCAATCCCTCTTTCCTGTCCCATTGTCTGGTTGACAATGGGCCTCTAGTCAGAGCTGCCTGGCGCGGGCCCCAGCTCTTGCTCACCTCAGCCATTAATAAGAGCTTACAGTTCCCGCCATCATTCATTCAGACAGAAGCAATCAATAGCCGCCCGCTTTGCATTTGGAGAGATCCATTCTCTCTGCTGCCTGGCCTCGCAAGGTCAGCGCCTTCTGCATCTTCGGCTTCAGACAATGGCACAGAGCCCGGCCAACCTTTCAGCATTGTTGAAAGGATGGCGTGCATTGATCTCCCCGCAGGCACCGCCATCCACACAAAGCAGAGCGCGGCACGCACGGCTAGCGCTGTATCATTGGGGTAGCCAAGTCACAGCCTGCCCATAGTTTGCCTTCCCAGGTGCCATCCTGGACTTTTGCTGCCAGGGCATGGGCCTGCCAGGGCTCAATGATTAATGAGCTTTTAATCGTGGCACAAGGCGTTGGCAGGGGATGGCACATAGACTGGAGCACTCTTTATCCACTGAGCTGCAGACCTGGGAGAAAGTGTGCAGCGAGCTTGTTTACGGGGTGGAGGCCCAGGGTTTTGGGCCTTCACTCTGTGATCTGGGGCGTGTATCTCTTATGCTATGATATCTTGGGCTATTTTGGGCTTGTGTCAGCTCTGTGTGTGTACCTTCCACTCTACCAAAAAATCTGGATTGAAAGTGCATTGCTACTGGATTTTTCCAAAGATTTAGTTGGTCTTTAAATCCTCTTTAAAACCAGACAATCCAATTGTACTCTGTGGATTGCATTTTATTTGCTTTTGGCTTAATGCCCCCGAAATATGTTAAGCAGCAAACCCCAGTGGAGTCCAATCCCCCAAAGAATCCAGTAAAAACCCAAAAGCTACAAATGGCTCTAGGAAGAGAGGTCGCAATGTCCTTCCGTTTTTGTTGTTGCTTCTCTGCACTCTACTTTGAACACACCTCTGGTTCATGAATAGGGAACCCTCACGTGCAGTCACACGTCACTCTGATGACCCTCCCCCAACTGTTTGCATTTTATGTAAAGCATGTGCGTTTCTGTCTTTTGCGTAACATCGGAAAAGCCCCAGGGGTCCATTCTCAGCGCCTGCACCTGCCCGCTAGGGGGCGTTAGGGGTGCAGCCGAGCAGTGAGGGTAAAACCAGGGCGTGCCGGGCCGGGACCTCTACATGGCACTGCTTCCGGATCCGAGAGGGAGGGCTGGGGCGGGGGACTGTCCACAGCAGCAGCTTCGGAGCAGGGACTGTTAGCCACACTTTGCCGATGCTATAATGTTCTAATGAGGATGAGCTGATGGCAGGATCGAGTCCAGAGAGAAACGGAGCAAGAGACCAGGGAAGGCCTGCATGTTGGGCACAGGTCCCTGAAGGGGCCCGGAGTAAAGCCATACTGGGCAGGAAAGTTGTGGAAAGATCCTAATTGCAGTGGCCCTGCACTGGATATCCCCCTGCTCCTCCACCTTTTTCGGCTACCCAGTATACCACAGGCCTCAGGACAGCTCCAGGGTAAAGTGGTTGTGGCAGGGGGACACCGGGAGGTTGCTGGGAGCCTGGAACTTCTAGTGGGAAGAAGCACAATCACCCCGGTGGCACAAAGGGAGCAACTCCCCCTTCCCCACGTACCGCGGGGTCGTCCACTGGAAAGATCATGAAGGCGTCACGTGATGCATGTGAGGAAAGGTCTTGCTAAATCAGTTGGGGTGGGGCAGGACATCAATCCTAAACGTGTAGGAGGGGCATATGGGGGTCCCACCACTGCATGACCCGCCAACTCTAAGGGGTGAAGAGGGGCTGCCCAGGGCAGGGTCCGAGCCTCTACCCCCCGCATTCAGTCCTCTCCCAAGTAAGACTTCAACATCAGCAGAACCAGCAAGACTAGAAGAACAGGGGTCCACCATCACCTCATCACTGGCACCCACCACCACCTCATCACTGGCACCCACCACCACCTCATCACTGGCACCCACCATCACCTCATCACTGGCACCCACCACCACCTCATCACTGGCACCCACCATCACCTCATCACTGGCACCCACCACCACCTCATCACTGGCACCCACCATCACAACATCACTGGCACCCACCATCACATCACTGGCACCCACCACCACCTCATCACTGGCACCCACCATCACCTCATCACTGGCACCCACCACCACCTCATCACTGGCACCCACCATCACAACATCACTGGCACCCACCATCACCTCAACACTGGCACCCACCACCACCTCATCACTGGCACCCACCATCACAACATCACTGGCACCCACCATCACAACATCACTGGCACCCACCATCACCTCAACACTGGCACCCACCATCGCCTCATCACTGGCACCCACCATCCCTTCATCACTGGCACCCACCACCACATCACTGGCACCCACCATCACTTCATCACCAGCACCCACCATCACCTCATCACTGGCACCCACCACCACCTCATCACTGGCACCCACCATCACAACATCACTGGCACCCACCATCACCTCAACACTGGCACCCACCATCACCTCATCACTGGCACCGACCACCACCTCATCACTGGCATCCACCACCACCTCATCACTGGCACCCACAATCACAACATCACTGGAACCCACCATCACCTCAACACTGGCACCCACCATCACCTCATCACTGGCACCCACCACCACCTCATCACTGGCACCCACCATCACAACATCACTGGCAGCCACCATCACCTCAACACTGGCACCCACCATCACCTCATCACTGGCACCTACCACCACCTCATCACTGGCACCCACCATCACAACATCACTGGCACCCACCATCACCTCAACACTGGCACCCACCATCACCTCATCACCAGCACCCACCATCACCTCATCACTGGCACCCACCACCACCTCATCACTGGCACCCACCATCACAACATCACTGGCACCCACCATCACCTCAACACTGGCACCCACCATCACCTCATCACTGGCACCGACCACCACCTCATCACTGGCACCCACCACCACCTCATCACTGGCACCCACAATCACAACATAACTGGCACCCACCATCACCTCAACACTGGCACCCACCATCACCTCATCACTGGCACCCACCACCACCTCATCACTGGCACCCACCATCACAACATCACTGGCACCCACCATCACCTCAACACTGGCACCCACCATCACCTCATCACTGGCACCTACCACCACCTCATCACTGGCACCCACCATCACAACATCACTGGCACCCACCATCACCTCAACACTGGCACCCACCATCACCTCATCACTGGCACCCACCACCACATCACTGGCACCCACCATCACTTCATCACCAGCACCCACCATCGCCTCATCACTGGCACCCACCATCCCTTCATCACCAGCACCCACCATCACCTCATCACTGGCACCCACTATCACTTCATCACCAGCACCCACCATCACCTGATCACTGGCACCCACCATCACTTCATCACCAGCACCCACCATCACCTCCTCACTGGCACCCACCATTGTTAAGCGGAAACCTGTGCAGTTCCCTCTGGGACCACTGCAAAAGATTTAGGCCTACAGATGTTTGGCAGTAAACCCACTTGGTAGCAGTCTGTACCACACAGATTCACTTGGTATCTGCGGCTGAGCAGTCAGACTTCCCTCAAGAAGAGTTAGGCAGTATGTGGAGTATACAAAATAGGGCAATGTACACAGAGGAACAAGCAGACACGGAACATAGCTTGGGTGTAAAGATATATAGTTATTTATTTATAAAAACACATCTATGAAAAACACACTAGCACTAATACGGCAAACAATTTCGATTACAATTACTATAAGTATCTCCCTCCTCTAACAATATTTCGACCAGTCTAGGTTCAACGGCACCACTTATTTGCAGACAGAGGTGAATGCTTTAACCTAGATGGCACTCTAATATTCGTTAGAACGGGAGGGAAGATGCAGGGTATGAAACCAACTCGGTACCAACTCTTTTACGAAGCAAATGCAAGGCAAGTAAGGCAGGGTCTTCTGTGGATCACAAAGTTCAGAGGCCAGGCCCATTCGGAGAGAGGCAAGGCGATATGTCCCAAAAAAAGTATCACAGTGGAAATGCACTTCGAGTCTTTGTAGCAAATTGTCACAGAAAGATTGGACCAGTTTAGAACAAACAGTGAAGAAGGTCTGAAGGCGACCCAGTGGAAAGGTAAGGATTTAAGACACCTCACACTAACCGTCACAAGGGCAGCCAGGCGGACACGGTACCTTGTAAGTGAAGAGACAGCTCCGGCGGGGGCAGTTGTTCCTGGCGGTGGATGCAAGTCGGGGCTTTGCCAAGAGATGAGATGATCTCGTCGTCGAAGGAAAGTTGAAGATCGTTGCACCACCAGGGAAGAGACCAGCCGCGGAGTGCGCCGTCACAAGGCACCACCTTTTGGTCGCGGTACGGGCTAGTGGCTATCCGGTTGCCGGGGTGCTCAGCACGGGCAATTCGACCACTACGTCCTGGAAGCGAAGAAAAAGCAAAGGGACTGGTTGTTCCCACCAGTCAGGGGAAGAAGACTCTCCAGCCGGGAGATCTCCTCTGTCGTTGGGAAGTGGTGAGTCGGTTCAGCAGGGCTCCACTGGAGGTGTCGTCGTTGCAGGTCGGCTCAGCTTTACCCTTGTTGGATTCTTAGGTCCTGTGGCGACTTCTGAAGATCCAGTCCCAAAAGCCCTGCTTTTATGCAGCAAACCCCCATTCATTCAGCCTAGCTGTCAATCAAAACACGCTAAGTGGTGAGCGGGGTGGCTCACCACTTGGGCCAATCACACCAGAGTGCGACTGGGGTTGGCAAGGGCACTCAGTCCAGGGTGCCTAAACCCCCTCCCACACCCCCTGTGGTACCCAGACAGAATGGCACCACTCTGGAGGGCCTCTGTGTAGAAGCCCGCCAAAAGTGCAACAAAGGGCTCAACCTTTGGTTCGGAGTTACAGTGGTGAAGACAGACGCCATTTTATAAACTGAGTTCTGGCAGAAAATACCGACCGGTAGATTTATTTAAGACAAATAAACCGGCGGTATGTTAGAGACTAACGGGAAAAAGTATTAGCCTCCAACAATGGGAAGAATCCCATAGAGTTGTATTCGGGGTCGAATATAACAAGTAGTTTCCACTGCCACCAGCCAAAACTCGACGAGGGGGGGCGGGACGGTGCCCCTCGAATAACAGACCCAGGAGTAATCGAATTACCCCTACTAGTACGTCCACAATAGGATGGTTTGTACTAGTTCTGTTAGTAAATTTAGGTCTAGTAAAGCCAATGGTGACTTTACATGCCCTGGGAGACAGTAGTCAGTCCCAGGGTATGGAGTCTATGGTGGGGATCCTCTAGGACGCCCCTGTGTTACGGCACGGAGGGTGCAGTGTAACACACATAGCAAAACACATGAGACCCTATGGAGTAAAAGACCCCATAGCCCATAGAACACATTGATATTCACAGGAATCAACCACATTCATGTCCAAGAGTGGGAGGAAAAGAGTCTCACTCTTGGCAGGATGGAAAAAAACAAACTCCAGAAATCCAGCAAAGCTGCTGGGGGACTCACTAGGTTAGGAAATTCAGCCTAAACAGCAGTCACCACAGAGGAGACACCGGAGGAGAAGGAGGGTGATACAGGCCCAGCAAGCCCCACCAGTGCAGCCAGTGGTACCACTCCGGCAGCCCATCAGAGCCAGTCCGTTCAATCTAACCCCTGAGCAGATCCACACCCTGTACCGGCTGGACCGGGACACCATCACCACCATTGTGGATATGATACACAATGACATTGTCAGCCTTATTGAAAAACGCGCCGCCATCCCCCCTCTACTGAAGGTAGTGTCTGTGCTCCACTTCCTGGCCACAGGCACCTACCAGCACACAGTGGAGGACATGCAGGCCATATCACAACCCTTATTTTCTCGCATGCTGAACCAAGTGCTGGATCCCCTCCTGAAGCACACAAGGGACCACATATCCCTACCACGGACTGCCCAGGAGATCTTTTATACAAAAGTTGGCTTCCATGCACTGGCAGGCATGCCAAATTGAATTGGTTCACTTGACTGCACCCATGTGGAATTGGTGGTCCCGCATGCAACAGAGCTGGCGTACCGCAATCGTAAGCTATATCACTCAATCAATGTACAGATGGTATGTGACTCCAGCAAGATCATCACACATTGTTGTGCCCGATTTCCCGGATCAACTCATGACTCAATGGGCCTGCGCAACTCCACGCTACCAAGCTACATGGAGCAACATGCAGGACGACGTGGCTGGCTGCTTGGTAAGTTGCATGACAGGCACATGGCAGTGAAATGGGGGGAGAGATGCACACACCACCATGGTGTCATTGTTGTGGTGACAGCACAATGTCCACACCCCAAAACACTGTGCCCCAAAGCATCCCAAACTGAATATGACAACCAATCCCCATAGCAATGGAGAAAGCTGCACAGCAATCACAACATGCCAAACTTTCAACCACCCACATCCCACAACACGTGCACCACCCATCATCAGACCTCACCCTCCCTGACACAATCCAGCAACATGCTGGAGTATTCACAATGCAAATGTTAGCAGCAAATCACTACAAAGGACAAACATCCATGAGAGTGCACTAAACAAAACCACCAAGGGAATCCACTGCTTGTCACAGGGCCACCACCACAGAAGTGCAGCATGTCACCATGGGAATAATCAGCGCTGAATGGCAAATAATGCAGGGACTACTGCCAACGCTGCCAGTAAGACAATCATACAGAACACTACACATCACATATATATCACAAACACAGCGGTATGCGTCCACAGTGCATGAGAAACATCACGGCAGTGTACACCGTGTATCATCTTGAAGATGCAACCCACACCATAAGACCATGGCACTGCACACATTGAGGCAAGGAAAAAAGAGTGCATACAACCAGGGACATGTGCATGTGACCAACTAATAGCTGGAGGCATGTGTGATAAGTACAGCTGTCCATCATGAATCGACTAACACATACTTTATTTGGCTCCCATGCAGGTGATAGTGGCTATCCCTTGAAGCCGTGGCTCCTCACCTGTGTCCGAAACCCTCAGAACAGGCACGAGGAGGACTACAATCGTTCCCATACCCGTACCCGTGTGGTCATCGAGCAGACCTTTGTTCTGTTGAAGGCACGTTTCGCTGCCTTAGCCGGTCGGGTGGGGCAAACCTCTACGGGCATGAGAAGGTGGCCAAGATCATCATGGCATGTGTCATGCTGCACAACATGTGTATCAGACAGAACGTGCCCCTACCCCCTGACATTGAACTGCAACCACCAGGTGATGATGAAGGGGATGAAGAAGATGTGGGCGCACATCATCGTGGTGCCGATGCACAGGAGGGACGTGCTGTGCTCAAGTCCGTGATTGGACAATATTTCTAAGACACATGGGTGCAGAGGGTGACATGAAAGTGGGACAGAGGGCACTGGGTGTGGGAGTACATGTACACTATGCACTGTATAGCAATAAATGACACATATGCAATAAGGAATGTCCACTCAAGTATTTTTTCTGCTACACAACGGGTGTATTAAACTGTTAAAATAGCCTCTCCCCCTCCATCTCCCCCCACAACCCCCACACACCCTCTCCCCCTCCCCCTCCCCCCACAACTCCCCCACACACCCTCTCCCCCCTCCCCCACAACTCCCCCACACACCCTCTCCCCCTCCACCTCCCCCCACAAATCCCCCACACACCCTCTCCCACTCCCCCTCCCCCCACAACTCCCCCACACATCCTCTCCCCCTCCACCTCCCCCCACAACTCCCACACACACCCTCTCCCCTCTCCCCCTCCCCCCACAACTCCCCCACACATGGTGTCCAAGCAAATGCTGCAGGTGTCTGCGTCTATTGCCTTAATCAGGCTGCCCATCTACATTTGTCCACTTCCCGCACCTGGTGGCGGCATGTCCGATCGCCGCAAGGTGCACGCAGACCTGAAAAGGGGGCTGGTTTGAATGGAGCTGGATGATGATGGGGTGCCCGCTTGCTCCAGTCTGGGGGCCGGACGCTCTGCTCCAAGGAATCCGCTATGCGGGAAAGGACCTGCCTCAGAGCAGACACCTCCTCGCATGTACGGGTAGTGCTGGCCTCAATGGCCTGCCTCAGGGAGGCAGTGTTGTTGCGCCCCTCCTGCCTTGCCTGGGCACCGTCTGAAACAAACTGCCTGACTAGGGCTGTGAGCTCCTCCTGGCGCTGCATTGTATGTTCCATTTGCTGCACCCCTGCCCGGACACCAGTGGAGGTGGATGGTGAATGTGTCAAATCCCCAAATCCGTGTGGCTCCTCTGTGGGGCTCATGCTCCCTTGACCTGTCTCCCCTCCAGACTGCTCCGGTGTGGTCTCATGGTAGGAGTACAAATGTGTGACCTGGGTTGATGGTGCGGGACTGTGTGTGGCAGGTAAGTCCGAAGAGTCATCCTCCACAGGGACACACAACTGGCCCTGGCTCTGCGCATCCTCGTCTGTCTGGGGTGCCATGGCTGCCGCCTCCCCAATAGAGCTGTTCGCAGCTGAAAGGGCTGCATCGGCCACTGTCTCCTGTGCAGGGGACACATATGTTGTGGGGACCGTAACATTGGCCCTTAGCGGCACCAGTGCCATGGCATCCTGTGGTGTTTGCCCCTTCTGTGCCTGTCGTGGCTTGGCTGGCCCTTTCGATGTTGAAGGCCTGTTGCCTTCTTCCATGGCCCTCTTCCGGTGAGTTGTTGTCTGTGGAGTCCCGGGCCTCGCTGTCAGGATCTGAGCCTGTGGGGGACCGAGAGAGGGACGGCATCAGTGATGGTTCGACAAACATCAGGCATACATTGGTATTATTGCTGTTCTACACATTAGAGGGGACTATGTATGGGAGTTTTGACAATCACGTTGCTTGCTATATGGGTGGAGCATGCAGGCATCCGTCAGGGTCACTCATGCTGGAGCTGGCGTATGCTGTGTGACATGCATTTCTGTTGTGGACTGCGTGCAGTGTGACTTATGCTGTTTTCATATTTGTGTGGTATGTCTCAGGTATGGCATTGCCATGCTGCATGCATGTAGATGTGTCAGTGCTGAGGACGGCATCTAGGCAGGGATGTGTCAATGTGTATGTAATGGGCCATGCATTGCCTCTTTGGACAAACAAATTGGTGGACTATCATCATACTTTGCATTACAGTGTTTTCTTAGGACACTCACCTTAATCCGCCGATGAGTTGACGCCACGTTCCATCTCGCCCACACCTTCTATTGCCTCGATGCCAATAGTGCTGGTGCAGATTTCCTCCCACCAGCTTAGTTTGATGGGTGAGATAGGACCACCGCCAGTAGCCATGCCCTGGCTCCAGATTGCCGACATTATATTCCTGACTCTCAGGTGCAGGTCGTCCCATCACTTGCGCACATCCTTGACTGTGCGGGGAATATTCCCCACTGCACTGACTTTTTGGGCAACAAGTTGCCAGATCTCCTTTTTCTTCATCTGTGCCTCTCTCTTGAGGTTGTTGGCAAAGACAACCTCAGCATTATCTGCCAGTGTCTCTGCGAGCATTGTCAGCTCGTCCTGTCAGCTCGTCCTCCGTAAAGCGCTCTTTGTGTTGCCGGGATGCGCCTTTTTTGACAGCATGATGCTGGTGGTGATGGTTTATTTCTCCAGGTCCTGTGTAGTGAGCATGGCAATGGATTGTGTTTTTCAAGATGGCCGCCGTGCTCTTTCCCGTTCCTGCACGATGACGCTACTTCAAATTCCGCTTATTAGCGGTCACCGCTAATAGCGGTGCCCGCTAATGCCATATCCATTGATGCCGGTCACGTTGTTTAGGGGAGGACGGCGGTGGTAGTGCTGCCTGTGCTTTCCATGATGCCACTAAGGGGCATTTTTGGGACTTTAGCAGCATGCCGGTACTGTCTGACCCTTTCTAGTCAATTCTCAAGCTATTGGCTCATTAAACAGACCTTTTGGGTTGAGGTCTACTTAGATAGTATGCAGCCTAAGCCCTGTTTCTGAAGGCACTGATGGGTATTCGTCCTTTGGCAGTTATTAAAAACAATTGGAATCACAATGCTGTGCCATCTTGTCCTTTCTGCATTGAGTATTCAAAAGACTTACTTCACGTTGTCCTGTATTGTCTCTGTTATACTGATCTGAGAAGAAATCTTTTAAAACCTCTATTTTTCGAGCAGTTAGAACTACCACGGAGGCTATGACATTGTGTCTTTCTGCTACGGACTCTCGGCCTCGCACACTATGAGCAACTACGCACTCAGGGCATAGAGATGGAGATTGTGAGATATGCCCTGAGTGTGTGATGGCCATGGATGCCTGCTGGCGCTCTCTAGTAATAGACACAATGTTTGTCCCCGACCGATGTAAACACACTGGGGAAAGTGATTGGCTCTACGCATCAGAAGTCACATTCCACACCATACAATCTAATTAGATGTTTTCTTCCTTCTAGGAGCTATTTAATGGTTTTATATAGTTTTATATAGTGTGATGCTTGGAAGGTTTTTCCTATCATTGTCCTTGTTGTGTTCACAGGGTTTTTCCCCCTCGCAGATGCAATTTTTATGGTATCTTATTATAAATCAGCTCCCAGTGGTGCATGCTTGATTTTATCATCATTTACTTTATGTATTTATTTATTTATTTATGTTGTCATTTCTAGAGTGCCCCAAACCCGAAGGCATCAAGGCACTGGTTACAGTAAGCGCAACTCTGTGGAGCAGATAAGCAAAGTACACACATCCAATTCCTGGGATTAGCAATTGGCGACTTAGGACCCAGACTGACTCGCTGTGCTGTAATTCAGGCTGGTGGTGGGTTATAGGTCTTGTGAGAAGAGCGAGATTTTAAGGCACTTGATCTTAGTGGTAGTGGGAGGGCCTTGCAATGGTTTGCGACCGCTACCAGAAAGCGGCAACCCCTTGTCCTTTCCAGTTTGCATCTCGGGATGGTGAGGAGGTGCGAGTGGGACGCACTTATGTCATGAGTATCTATTGTACATGTTGACTTCCACAGCACTTTTGCCGAAACAATGTAGGAACGAACGGCACTAAAATCAAATACCAAATTCAGTAAAACATGTGACCTTATAGTAAAACATCAGTCACTTCCTCAAAACTAATCAGTTAATAAAACTAATTTAATTACAAATTCCTCTCAAAAAGGTCACTACGGCCACAATGATCGATGTCTGTCTACCCTCAGTTAACCTGGCCCACAAATTACATGGAATAACTTCAAGTTCGGGCATTTTGGAAAGCCTTTGATATGCCAAATCTCGGTCCGATTACTCCTAGGGTCTATAGGCAATTAAAACGAATTCTTGTACATTCAGCGCAGATGTTCTCTGCAGGAAATTGTGTCAAATAGCTTCCCAACAATCTACAGTTCTTGTAATGAGTTGCCACATCTTCGTACAAGGACGCACTTTGTAAGACTATATTCACCAGATATCAAGTCCCAATTCCTCAACCCCTTTTTAATTCTATCTGATGGGCATCAAAGGGGATATTAACTTCAAACAAATATGACTCGCAGTCTACGTTCAACTCTGATAACAGAAATAGAGTTCCCTTCAGCATCCATTTCCTTAATTCCCCGTACAAGGTACCTTCCGGCCCTCCTTTACCTTGCAGTAGAGGCCAAGACTACGGCATTTGTAAAAAGCCCACCAAAGATATGGAAGACAAAACTCCAGCGTGTGATCCAGGAGCATGATGTAGTCTGCGTATCCTACACACAGAGATTATCCAACCCAGGAGGCAATACGCAAGGCGTCTAATCAACACTCCAAAGGTCAGACAGATACAGATTGAAGAGGATGGGGGCAAGCACACAACCCTGATGAAGACCCTCATTCTGCTTAACAGGGGTGGACAGATCTCCATGAACATTCTGGCGCACCCTCGCAGTGCCGTCCCGGTGGAACAAGACCAGCATATTGAGAAGGCCATGATCAATATTCCAGTTTGCAAGTTTGCTAAACAGCCTCATCCTCTCAACCCTCAAAGCTGATGAAAGGTCTAAACTGGCAATATCTAAGAAACTTGCCTTACCATCCTGTATCCAAGACACACATTG
Source organism: Ambystoma mexicanum (assembly GCF_040938575.1). Taxonomy (NCBI): domain Eukaryota; kingdom Metazoa; phylum Chordata; class Amphibia; order Caudata; family Ambystomatidae; genus Ambystoma; species Ambystoma mexicanum. The sequence goes on along the minus strand of NC_090932.1, from coordinate 1,700,991,930 downwards.
GGTTAGTAGTAGGCCACTCACCACTGTTCCTACTCCTTTACAGATTCCTGTCTAAAATACACACAACCTGTTAGTAGTTTCTGCCTATTTTCTGCATTAATTGAGCACAAGCCAGCCAATATCTTGGAAGGTGTCTCTATAAACGTAACGGGCCTGTAACTCCGAGGAGAAGAGCGCTCACCCTTCTTAAATATAGGTACAATTATTCCTTCTGACATTTGCGGCAACCTGCTGAAAAAGAGTGTCAGTCCACAATTCAGGAGCACATATTAGGAGTGCATTGGAAGTGCCGTCTGGGCAAAGGCCCTTGAACTGTTCAATCGGCAAATGGCATATTCAACATCCTTTTTCTCAAATGGAGCCCTCCAGCTTTCCCCAGGAACTAACCCAAAAATATTCCTACCACGCAGAGACTTGTGACCCCACCCCCAATACCGCTGCACCCATCAAGGGAGCGCTTATAAATGCTAGCTCTCTGATAGGTCACGCTCTAGACATTGCAGACCTCACAATTGCTAATCAACTCGATTTCCTTGCAATAACGGAAACCTGGCTCCACGCCTCTGCAGGGACAACTCTGACACTCGCCATCCCGGATAATTACACCATACTTGATAGAGAAACCTTTAGAGAAACCTCTAGAGGTAGTGGTGTCGCTTTTATTGCCAAAACTAAGCTTGTAGTCAGACACTTTCCCACTCTACCTTTCCCATCTGGAGAAATCCTGCCAGTCAAACTACCACTATCGGCTTCGCGAACTATAACCTTATACTTCCTGCGAATCACTCCTCGTTAAACTATCCCTCTCCCCGTAACTCTCACACAGCTTCCTAATAATCTACAGACCCCCTGGCTACGATAGACAATTCTCAAACAACCTCTGCGACTCTATTGCCACCCTTCAACTAAACCATCCCAACCTCACCCTTCTTAGAGACTTCAACATATGGCTCGACATCCCCACCAACCCTATGACACACTCTCTGGTTGACGGTCTAGATGCAATTAACCTCCAACCCCACATAAACGGCCCGACTCACTATAAAGGACACACTCTTGATGCCATCTTTAGCTCCCACAACCGGATACATCTAAACCCCCCCACCCCTATCATCTGGTCCGATCACTTCATTGTTTCATTCGCCGTTCTCTCACCCGACCCCCTTCCCGTACTCGAATATGAACCTCCGAAGATACGCAAATGCTGGAAAAAACTAATAATCGTTCCTGACCTAGCCGACGCACTCCTCCAGTCTCCACCACCTACCTGCCGACCCAATAAACAACTAACCCCCGAAGCCTTTGACTCATGGCTCAACTCCTCACTAATGCGGCTCACACCCTCTTGCAAACCATCAGCCCGCCGTGGCCTGTTCACTAGATGGTTCACACCTGAGTTGAAGACCACTAAACAACTATGTAAATACCTAGAACGCAAATGGCAGAAAGACAAAACCCAGGAAAGCAGAGCCACCTTGGCCTGACACCTTCACCAATACAAGGCCGAAATCCGGAAAGCAAAAAAAGCCCACTACAACTAACGAATCCTAAACTGCAAAAACCCCAGCAAAGAACTTCACAAAATCATCTCCGAATTCACCAAACCGGCATGCACTACGACCGCCCGACCCCCTCTCAATCACTGTGCGACTCACTCTCTCTCCACTTTTACGCCACGGCTCTCGAAAGAACAAATGCTCTAACCACCAAACTAGCTCCCTTACATCCATCAGGCAACCCTCCCCCATACAGCCAACCCACTGCATGCGACCACTACGCAACCAATGTTCGAATCCTTTAGTCCAATATCACCAGACCAATTTCTCAAACTTCTATCTGCCCGCAAAATATCCGGCTCTCCCCTAAACCCTTGCCCGGCCACAACCCTCAAAGACATTTTCACTTCAACCTACGCAGGAGAACATGCAAGATCCATCATAAATGACTCCCTTTCCTCAGGTATCTTTCCTGACGCATTGAAAATGGTTCATGTCAAACCTCTAATAAAAAAACCTTCCCTCGACCCTCTCAAGCCCAAAAACTACCGCCCCATCTCAAACACCAGGTTTCTTGCCAAACTCATTGACCGAACCGCCTACTCCCAACTAAATGCCTTTGTCGAAACCAACAATCACCTAGACCCCGCACAATCAGGTTTCAGAGCTTGTCACGGAACTGAAACCACCCTTACCTCAATCTGGGATGACCTTAAAATAACGGTAGACTCCGCGGGATGCGCCGCATTAATCCTTCTTGACCTATCCGCCGCCTTCGACACGATCAATCACTCAATCCTCTTTGACCGCCTCCACTCCCTCTTAAAAGGATAGCTTCATTCCTCAAAGATAGGTACCAAATAATGATACTCTCCACCTATTCCTCCCAAGCCCGACCAGTCGACACGGGAGACCCACAGGGAGTATGCCTATCTGCCCTCCTGTTCAATCTCTCCTTGATCACCCTCCCACCAATAATTAGTTCACACAACATCCTGTGTTACAACTACACTGATGACACTCAACTAATTCTAAAACTCCCAAAATCAAAACCCAACTGCCAACCCAACCTCGCCTCCTGCCTCCTTGACATAGAGCTCTGGATGACCCAAAGCCACCTCTTGTTAAACCCCTCCAAAACTGAAATCATGGTATGTGCAACTCTGAACTTCTTCCACACCCACTATCCTGGCCATCTGCCATGGGCAACTCACCGACCCCCTCTAACACAGTGAAAAACCTTGGATGCACCCTTGACTCTGACCTAACACTCTTGCGCCAAGTCAACAACGTCTCAAAGTCCTGTCACTACTACCTTAAAACCCTAAGATGCATCTTTCCTTATCTCTCCTTTCCCAACAGACTCTCCGCGGTCGAATCAATTGTTATATCAAGACTGGACTACACAAATCCCCTCAACCTCAGAGTCCATGCTTACCAACTGAATAAACTTCAAAGGGCACAAAACGCTGCAGCCAAACTGCTACTTGTGCTCGGCCGAAGAGACCACATCTCCCCAGCCCTTAAGACTCTGCACTGGCTTCCAGTGGCCCAAAGGGTGACTTTCAAAACCTTATGTATCTCCCATCGAGCACTGCATAAAACAGGACCTCAATATCTTCAAGACAAGCTAAAACCCTATCACCGTCAACAAACTCTAAGATCAAGCTCAGCCGGCCTCCTAGTCATACCTAAGACAAACTCAGTCAGGTTAGGCGGGTCATCAATCTCAGCCCTGGCCACCACCCTGTGGAATGCACTCCCACCCCACATCCGCCTAACTGAGGATCTAATGTCTTTCCGCAAACTACTGAAAACCTGGCTCTTCCCCTAAAACCAACCCGTATGCAAACTAACCCAAACAGAATAACAGCATCTCAATTACACCAATCTAACAAATTACTAGATGCGAGAAATCGACATCTAATAACCGCTAATATAAACTAAAAAGAGAAACAGAATAGGACGAGTCAAGTAGATCAAAGCAGTGAAGTGGATAATAAGAATAAATTGTAAGAAAACAGTAACAAGTTTTAAATTAATGAAATGGATATAATACATGACGAATAAACGAAGTGAATGTTATTATTATTATTAATGTGGTGGATGAAATCGTTAGAATGGATGAAGCGTGTGCAACGGATGAATGCGCCGAGCGGATAAACGCGTTGAGCAGAAGAGTGTGTAGATCTGAGGAATGTGTAGATAGGAGAAGTGTATAGAACCAATGAGTATGTTGACCGGATGATTGTGTAGAGCAGTTGGGTGTATAGACCGGACGAGTGTGTAGAACAGGTGAGTACGTAAGTACAGAGAAGTGTGTAGAACGTCTAGTGCGTAGAGCAGATGAGTGCGCAGAACGGATGAGTGTACAGAGCTGATGAGTGTGTAGAGCGGATGAGCGCGTAGAACCGATAAGGGTGTAGAACGGATGCGTGCAGAAGAGTGTGTAGAACGCTGGAGCAGATGAATATGCAGACCGGATGAGTGTATAGAACGGATGAGTGTATAGAGCGGATGAGAGCATAGAGTGGATGAGTGTATAGAGCGGATGAGTGTATAGAGTGGATGAGTGTATAGAGCGGATGACTGCATATGAGTGAACAACTTTGTAGAGCTGATGAGTGTATTTAACAGATGAATGCATGGAAAGAACAACTGCATAGAGCGGATGAGTGAGGGAAGCGGATGAATGCGGGGAGCGGATGAGTGCGTGGAGTGCGTGGAGCAGATGAGTGCATGGAGCGGATGAGTACATGGAGCGGATGAGTGTGTGGACTGAATGAGTGCGTGGAGCTGATGGGTGAGCAGAGCGTGAAGGGTGAGCAGAACGAAAGAGCGTGCAGAGTGGAAGAGCGCGTAGAGCGGTAGAGCACGCAGAGCTGAAGAGTGCGCATAGTGGAAGAGTGTGTAAGAATGGTGGAGTGTGTAGAGCGGATTATTGCGTAAAACAGACTAGTGGGTAGAGCCCAAGAGTGTATAGAGCAGACGAGTACGTATGAGGAATGAGTGCGTAAGAAAGGAGGGGTGCGTAAGAGCGAGTGAGTGCAGAGAGCGGGTGAGTGCGGAGAGCGGGTGAGTGCGGAGAGCGGGTGAGTGAGTAGAACAGGTGAGTGAGTAGAGCGTGTGAGGGCATAAAGCGGACAAATGCCTAGAACCGACAAGTGCCTAGAACGGACAAGTGCCTAGAACGGACAAGTGCCTAGAAAGGAGGAGTGCCGTAGAGTGGACGAGTGCCATAGAGTGGACGAGTCGCATAGAGCAGATGAGTTGCGCAGAGCGGATGAGTCGCGTAGAGCAGATGAATGCGTAGAGCAGATGAGTTGCATAGAGCAGATGAGTGCGTAGAGCGGACGAGTGTGCAGAGCAGATGAGTGCGTAGAGCGGATGAGTACGTAGAACGGACGAGTCACGTAGAGCAGATGAATGCGTAGAGCAGATGAGTTGCTTAGAGCGGATGAGTGCGTACAGCGAATGAGTGCGTAGAGCGGATGAGTACGTAGAACAGATGAGTGCAAAATGCATATAGAGCAGACGAGTGCCTAGTGCAAAAGAGTGCGTAGAGCAGATGATTGCGTAGAGCGGATGAGTATGTAGAGCTGCCAAATGAGTAGAGCGGATGAAACGGGTGAAGTATGTGGATGGAATGGGTGACGTATATGGATAGAACGAGTGATGTATGTGAAGAGAACGGGTGACGTATGTGGATGGAACGGGCAACGTATGTGGATGAAACAGGTGAAGTATCCAGATGTTTGACATATGTGGAGGGAACGGGTGACGTATGTGGATGAACTGGTGATGTAAGTGGATGGAACGGGGGACATATGTGGATGGAACGGGTGACGTATGTAGATGGAACGGTAAGTGATTTCAATCCGGCACTCCAACTAAGTCAATGCCCAGTACGGGATGCCCAATGGAAACCCTTATTTATATAATTTTATGTCAAAGTTCGTTTAATTCTGGATGATGCCAAGAAGAAGGTTTGTTTTGCAAATTAAAAGATTTATTTGAAGAATTGAACAATATATATATATCACACTTTTATGAATATGAATAATATCTGAATATCACACTTATGAATTCGAACAATGATCAGCAATGGGTAATATTACAATACCAACAACCTCTTTAATCAATTAAGAGTAGGAATAGGAAGAATAGTCTAGCAGAGAATACTTTGTGTGGTTCAAGGAAGTGCAGTGATATGAAAGAATGCAACAAAGAAATAAACTTGATATGAATTTAACCAAAGACAATGTAATCCCTCTTTCTCCTGTTACTACTCACTCCCCACAACATGCAATATGAAGATATGGAATGAGGACACACAGGTATCAGGAATAACAATCACAATGCAGTTCAATCCCAATTCCCCCAAGCAAGATGAGAGAGAACAGGTATGATTTGAAAACAGGTCAAAATGCTTTTAAATGAGGTTGCAATGAATGAGAAAATGCTAAATTTGATTTTAATTTGCTAAATGGGATTCAGAACTAATGAGAGTTGCTTTGGATTGGTTCAGATCAACACTAGCAATGATTATAGAATGATTAGCAGATGGAAAACAAAATACAGAAGTTGAAAGCAAGAAATAGCTGTTTTTTACATGGGATGAAATTGAGCCAAATTGCAAATCCGCGGCAACTTTTCCGTGTGCGGGAAACGTGATTACGGAAAAACTATAAGGAATTGGAAGTTACAGAGTTTTTTGTGAAGGTAGATTTTTCAGAAACAAAGTCAAGATTTCAAAAATGAAAGATGCGCTTTAAAGATTTAGGAACCAATATGGATTTATACTAAGGAGCTATGAAAGTGCAAGATACACAACGGGACAACCACCAGAACAGGGTGCCTTCCACTCTGATTGTTGTGCGCCAGGACACTCGACTTTCTTCAGAAAATATCAGTGCACAGATGATTATCGCTACAATTATCACAGACTATATAATGAGAAGAATTCAGGATGGACACAAGACTCTATGATGCAGTTCTGTATAGGTTGAAATGGATAGAATAGGATTACTTTAAACTAAGAGATGACTATGGACAGTTCTATACTAAATACTCACTCATATGGCTTTGTAATGGAATGGACCCGTCAAAGATCTGGTCAAGGGTTTGGCTGGGATTCTTTCGCCACCGGACAAGTCGCAGGCACTGGGTTCTGCTCTCAGCAAGGCCCTCTGGTCTGCACGGCCTCTTGGACTGGGTCTGACGGGTTCTGGGTTACAGCTCTGCTGGACTGGTCTGGATCTTGGGTACTAGCATGGGTTCTGGGCCAGAAGCAAAACAGCTCAGCCAGGCTGTTGGATTTTGCGGTGTCCCTTGGAAGTTTAGGGGTTAAAATCAGGTTGCTTAAGATTCTGAAGGTCAGCTGAGAAGAGTTCAGCTTTTTGAATTGGGCCCTTCTGCTTCAAAGTTCTAGAGTCTGGTTTCTGGATCTATGTCTGGAACCTGGATCTTCCTGCAGGGTGATTCGCCAAGAAATCAGTTGATGAGTGGAAAGTGTGTGTGTCTTGTCTGTCCTCAGCAGTCCCAATTTATCCATTTCCAAATTGGGTGGGGAGGCTGATTATCTATGCCCAACCCTCTAAGGATCTGATAGGTCAGAGAATTCCCTGTCCCCTGATTTGAGAAAGGAACAGTGTGTCATGTGTCAGAGTGATACTGCCATTTACAACCTAGGGAAGAACCTCCCCTTTGCTTTTACTTAGAACATCTATTTTTCCCCAAATAAATATTTCCCATATGCACAACTTGTTGATAATACATAAATACATGACAGATTGCTTAAGGTATATTGCTGTGCAACTCTCATCTTCCTGTGAGCTTTAGTTCATAAATGACAACTTTTTCACACTTTTGGTAGGTTTCTCAATGTTAGTTCTGCACCAACTTTTATACATGCATACACATCCCATCTAGGCATATTCCTGTAATTTTTCATGTTCCTAACATAAACACAATGGCTACAATATGAATAATTTCCGGGGTTCAGTCCCAGAACATCGCACAGATTCCATATTAGTCTTAAACCGTGAGCAAATTTTTCGTTTTAACAACCTATAAGTTTCATATTTTTGTCAGTTCAGTACACTTTACTATAAGCATTTTTCTAAAACATGCATTTACTTCAATCTTCAATCCCCATTTCCAGTCTGGCCCGCCTCCAAAGCTGGGCTGAGTTGAGGGTCACATGGCTTGCCTTCCTGCCAGAGCTGTTGTTGTCAGTCACACCCGAATTAGCATTTTCTATTCAGTTCAAGGAACCCATTGTTTTTTTGCTCAGGGCAGCAGAGGAAATCTCATCCCCTTCTGATTAACATACCAATGTGAAATCCTCTCCTTTTGGTGAGAAGGAACCTGGTGTGAGTTTCTCAGGGGAAGAAGGCCTCTTGGAAGTTTTAACTGAATCAGGTTACCTTCTGGATATTGTAACATAGGTCCTTGTGAAAAAAATACATTTATAAATTTAAAATAAGCAAACCTTTACTTCCAGTCCTTTTTCAACATGAAAATCAAGGTGTGGCACTCTTATATGGCATTTTGATGGAAATCTCTTCTTTGGCATAGTTTGAGTTCAATGTTCAACTTTATACATGATAGGTTTTAAATCGCCAGCTTCTGACAGAGGTGAGTAACGGTACTACACCCAGATTTCTTTCAGCACGCAATCTTCAATGTGGATTTTCCTCTGATAAGTGTACTTCTGTGGACATTGTATTTATGTGGATTCTTGAAGTAGAATGATTTTCACCACCCAAAAAGGAGATTGGATCTTCTTGGATGGTTTGTGAGCCATGATTTTTGCAAATTTGACAGCCAGGGAAACAGATTTTTAAAACAGCTCTGTGTTTCTTTTGCAATGATTTTGCTCTGTGGACAGCCAAATGATGGGTTTTGGCAGTGGTCTCCTGTGTTACCACTGACATAGGCAAAAGTGGATGGTGGCCTATTTTTCAGATTTGTACTGCGCACTTTCTGGTGATTCTTTAGCGAGCCGCATGCTTTCCGGCGGCCATTCTGATGTTTCTGCTGCAAGCAATGCACAGTAATGTTGCAGGGCCTGGACTAGTGAGTTGAGACATCCCACAAGCCCCCCTCTTGCGATTGGCATTGATCAACCATCAATGGGAATTCGCAAGACTGGGATGTCAGTTTCATCTCTTCTGCTTCCACAAATGGCAAAGTTCATCATCTTTTCCTCCATCAGGGGTGGATCAATCGGTTCTCCTCGCCAGATCTGATGGGAGTATTAAGCGATACTCTGGGCCCCTCGGATCTTTGCTCCCGGTCCCCGGGTAATCCTCCTTGGTTAGTCTACATGGTTTATCTCTCTCTTCTAGGATGACAAAGCAAAAACATATTTGTAGACATTTCCCCACCACTATTAATGTAGTGGGGCGGACATATACATTTTATAAATCAGGACACATTTGTATTATTGTATTTTATAGGCTATAGGTGGAATATTTTAGAGTTGGAATTTTATGGATGTGGAGTTGCCCCCTCTGGGGTTCCAGAAGACACCTCCAGTTGCTGCAGAGTGTACCTAGGATGGCAACACTTTAGTTGATTAATATGGACCCATTCATCTTCCCCTTCTGCCAAACTGCCTTGGGGATGCGGATCTTATAGGTGACTGGTGAGATCTTGTCTACAATTTCAAAAGGTGTAACGCTCACCTGATTCCCGCAGAGGCGCCGGTCTTGACTGGGTGAATGCCGTAGCTTCAAAGGTGATGTGTAACACACGGTTGGCTCTTTGGGCTGGACCTCTGTGCACTGTATGTCTGACTCGAAGAGTAAGATGTCTGCAGATAGAAAATATGGGATTAATGAACTGGGGTTATTGGGTGCCTCTCTCCTCTTCCCTTTCTCTTCTCCTGTAGAACCCCAAAGGTTAACGCGCTCACCTTAGGTAAGTGAACGCCGAGCTCTCCATCGGCCTCGGGGCAGGGTGCCGTAACCAGTTCCTTCACTGGATAAGGGTGCAGGCCTCTTGACCTCAGAGGACTGCTGTTCGTCGTTAACTGCACGAACGGTAAGTTCTGGGCGCTTCAAATGTCTTAAAAGTCTTTTGTAATGATATCTCTTGTTTTGCAGAGTTCCGGCGATGGCGGATGGCGGGCTGATGAGAGTTGAGGATCGAACCCGCGTGAGGAATAGAAGCGCCTGGAAGCACGTAGGTAAGTGCTTGTAGCCTGCTTCACGATGCGCACTAACTGTCCCTTTTATCTTGCAGGTACAAGTTCGGAGCTTTAGAGAAGCTGAAGGGTGCTGGAATACCTACTGGATTCTGCGTGGGAAGGAGTAATGGCACGTGAGTAATAAAGTTGCCCAATGTCTTTAAACGCACCTTCTTTTGTCTTTCAGATGCGGGATGCAGCGCCGAAGGCCTCCGGAGCGTGCGAAGAGCTGGTAAGCTTTTGTCTTTCAGATGCCGGAATGCAGTGCGAAGACCTCCGGAACATGCAAAGAGTAGGTAAGTCTTTGTCTTTCAGATGCCGGAATGCAGCGCGAGGCATTGGTGACAGCCGATGGACCAGGTAAGAGATGCGCTGCCACTAAAGACCGTAGTGCTAACCTGTACTTTCTTTGTCTTTACAGGTGCTGCTGAAGACTGGATTCCAGGATGGTAAGCCTTTGTTTCCTTAGGCCCAGGATCAGAAGCAGAAGACACGATGAGCGTTCTGCTGCAGAGAATGCAGAATAACGCAAAGATCCAATGGGTGTGGTTTAAATATCCTCCTGTAGTGCTTAGGTGTCTCCTTCCACAGCCACGCCTAGGTAAGAAAAGAGTTCCTGCTTTCCAGAAGAGTTCCAGTGTTCTGAACCTAGGGAGTGGCTCCTGCCCCACCCAACAGGAAAAGTAGTCCCAAACAGAAGAGGATCAGGGGTTCAACTGGCAGGTAAGTAAGCAGCATGGTCTGCTGCAGGTAAGTCCACCCAAGCATTATGAGCCCGGCGCTTCCAGCGCTGGGACTGGGCATCTTTATGAGCCTGGTGCCACTGGCGCCACGACAGGGTCCAAAAGGTCCCAATTGGGACTGGCTGGCACTCGGAACCGGGGTTATGGGTCTGCTTCCAAGGGAGTCGGGCAAGTCCTGATCTTTTGGAAGCAGAGATCATGACAAAAGGTCCCTTCCAGGTAGGCAGAAATTTTCGCAGTTTGGCCTGGTTCCTTTGGAAATTGTATAGATAGACCCGGTCTACTACATTATACACCTTTCTGGTAGTCTTTAAGTAATAGTGGGTCTTCATGCTGTCAGCTGATCTTTACAGATTTCGCTGAGCATAGGCAAAAACATGTTGAAGGTGTTTTCCTAGATTTTCAACATACTCATGAGTTGTGGAGCATTGATCAATGTCTGCTCTTGGGTCCTGTAGAGCAGATGCATCATCCTGCGTCCAGTCATCAGCTCAAACAGTGACATTTCAGTTGCAGATGAAGGGGTAGATCTGATGGCCATTAGGACAAGAGGTAATCAAATATCCCAACTTGGCCCAGAATCTGCCACAAACTTTTTTAATATGCTCACAATTGTTCTATTATATCTCTCGACTGTACCACTAATATGTAGCTTCCTTTTAACCCCAAGTATCTCCCACATCTTTGTCATTACTTCGCTGGTGAAGTGGCCACCTCTGTCTGACTCGATCCTTTGGGGTAGACCAAAAACGCGAAAAGATGTGGTTGATCATCAGGGCAGCTGCTGGTTCTGCCTTGCAGTTTGGGGCGGGAGACATTCCACCCGTTTAGTAAACAAGCATGTCACGGCCAACATGTACTTGTTCCCCCTAGAGGAGCGAATCACGGGCCCAATGAAATCTACTTGCAAACCCGACCATGGCAGTGTCATCCCCCTCTTTTGGAGAGGCACACGTGTATGAGGGATGTTGGCTGAAATTGTGCACACACAAGACACGCCTTCAAGTATTGGTTGAGGTCCTGCCCCATGTGTGGCCAGTATGCAACCTCTCTTAAGATTTCAAGTGTTGTATGAAACCCCCTATGACCGGCTGTGGCCGCATCATAGGTGTGACTTAACATCAGCCTTCTGAATGAGGTAGAAACCACCCACTGATCATGGCCAGCTAGGGATTTCCTCACCAACAAACCGTCTTGGATTCAAACATTTTTGGACATTTCATCAACACTCTGAGGTCCTCTTTCCCAATGTAATCGGTATCCGTCAGGGGAAAGTTCTCAGGGTCCTCAATGTGTTGATAAAACTTACCAATTATTGGATCCCCTTTTTGAGCCATAATCAAATCAGCATCTGGGGTCTCCTTACTCCATTGTGCAGTTGAGAGATCATTGTGAGCATTTGTCTCGGACCTAGTGAAAGCAGTGACCTGAATTTCCACCAACAGGGACTCAATCTCAAGTAGATCCCCTTGGATGGCTCCGGTTTTGGCCAGCTGATCAGCTAAGTCATTTCCAGTTTTGTCTGGTCCCTCTACTTTGGAATTACCCTTGATCTTTTGCCAGTAGATGGTCATCCCATTCGAGGTGACCAGATCATCAATATTTTGAACTAACTTCCCATGTTTCAAGGGTTTGTTATTAGCACATAGCATGCCTCGGGTTTTCCAATTAACCAGGTGCTCAACGAACCTGTTCCGTACATAATCCAAATCAGTGATTATGACCAGTTCGTGGGGTTGATGTTGGACAGCAGTGAGGATGGCTTGATGCACAGCCATCAACTCTGCCACTTGACTACTTCGGGGACCAATCTTGTACCCAGCGGAGGGTTCTGGGACTCATTCAACCATGCATTCCTTACGCCGGTCACAAGTTCTTTTTCCCTGTTGTTGTCAACATGGTAAGAGCATCCATCCACATAAACAGCAGGCATTCCCTCACACTTGTCTTCTTCAAAGACTTTGTGTGGGGAATTGAGGTATGCCTCCATGTTGTCCTTGATTTTTAGACTCTCGTACTCGAGACAGTTTTCTTTGACACAATCATGCAAGTCAGGCAGACCTTGCGCGAGGGGACTCTTCTTGTTTTGGCCATATCTGACCTCAACAGGAAAGCCTTGCATTGACAGAATCCAGGAAGTAATTCAGGAATTACTCACATTTCCGGCCCGGATTCTGTCACTTTGGAGATATTGCAGAGGCTGGTGTGGAGTCTCCACTATGATGTGTTCCCCCTGGATAAACGGGCGGTAATTCTTCAATGCCCACATCGTTGCCAGGAGTGTCTTCTCACAATCGTTGAATTTTTCCTCGACAGATGATAAAGTTTTATTCACATAGGAGATTACTTTATTGACCTTTTCATGCTTTTGGTATAATACTGCAGTCAAGCATGTATTTGAGAACTCTGTCTCCAAGAAGAACTCCTTGTTTCTGACAGGGTAAGCTAGGCAAGGCACTTGTGAGAGGCTTCTTTTGAGTTGTCTTACTGCCTTGGCTTGTTCTGGACCCCATTCCCACTTGACCCCCCCTTCAAAAGATGAATCAGGGGTCTGGTGATCTCTGCGTAGCCCTCAATGACTTCCTACTATAATTAGTCAGTCCAAGGAGGCTCCTTAGTTCCTGCAGAGCTGTGGGGGCTTTCAATTTCAGAAGTGCTTCCACTTTCTTTTCCTGGGGACAGAGACCCTGAGGAGTAATCTCATGCCCCAAGAAATTTACACGGGTTATACACCACTGTGCCTTTTGGAAGGAAAGTTTTGCTCCGGCGGCCCTCAACTGTGTCAGAACATAACGGATCTCCGCTATGTGTTCCTCCACAGTTGAGCTTTTTATGAGGACATCATCTACATAAGCCAGGGTCCCTCTCTCACCCAGGTCGGGCATGGCTTTATGTAGAAAAATGTTGAACTCATTGTCGGAGTTGATGTATCCGAAGGGAGTCCGGGTCCATGTGTACTGCTGGCCCCGAAAGGTAAAGGCCAGTTTGTATTGGTCCTACCTACTGACAGGCACAGTCCAGTATCCATTGGTCAGGTCTATTGCATGGAACGGGCGACGTATGTGGATGGAACGGGTGACGTATGTGGATGGAATGTATGAAATATATGGATGAAATGGATGAAGTACGAAGATGATACAGAAGAAATATGTGGACGAAGTGCACAAAACAACTTAGATTACAGACTCGAATGCATGAAACGGATTGGAGTGCGTGGAACGGATTGGAATGCATGGAATGGACTGGAGTGCGTGGAGCAGACTGGAGTGCGTGGAGCAGACGGGTGTCCATGGAACAGATTGGATTGCGTGGAGCAGACAAGTGCGTGGAGCGGACTGCAGTGAGTCGAGCGGACTGGAGTGCGTGGGGCGGACTGGAGTGCATGGGGCGGACTGGAGTGTGTGGGGCGGACTGTAGTGCGTGGGGCGGACTGGAGGGCGTGGGGCAGACTGGAGGGTGTGGGGCAGACTGGATGGCGTGGGGCGGACTGGAGGGCGTGGAGTGGAGTGGACTGGAGTACATGGAGTGGACTGGAGTGCGTGGAGCAGACTGGAGTGCATAGAACTGCGTGACTTCAACGGAATGGTTTTGAGTACATGGAACGTATAAAAGAGCAAATAACCCATCATACCACATCATCATGCTTACTCTCCCCTTTACACCACCATTCAATTAGAACACAGAGATACTATGACACCATTCAGTATAACTGTTCTCATACCAACATCTGCCGCATACTACCCATCACTCTAAGTAAACACTGCTGGTTACACACCCCCCAGCCAGGCGTTCTCTTCAGGCCACTTTTCGGTCTGGATAAATCCTGCCAGAACGAACACATACTCCTGATCCCTCAACCACCACACCTACCGCTAAGAAGCTATTACACATATCCGGTGCTCACACGCACCTTGACTCTCTCTTCTCTCTCTACTGACTTGAACTTCGGTTCATAAGGGCGTTCAACCTACCAGCGCCTTCAGACCATACCAATGGGACATAAGGCACTATATAAATGCAAAGTAACATAACGAGATATACAGACCACCAGGCCCAATCTCAACCTTCGAGGAGAACATCACCTCGCTACTCAAAGAGAACACCAAACCAGGATCTCAGATTCTGATACTCAGTGACTTTCATCTAGGACTCCATGACATGAATGATGACAATGCCCTTTCGCTTGCCAACACCATCACAGAACTAGGATTCACCCATCGCATTCACACGCCTGCACACAACAAAGGAAGAAGACTAGACTGGCTAGCAGACCTCAACTGTGCCACTAACATCTTCTCCAATGAACCATGCACCTAGACTTTATTCTCCAAGACAGTTTACAATCAAATTTGCCCAACGCACTGGCCCCACCGGCCCGCACCATAAATACTTGCAAAATAACTGCGGAGAAACTATTACCCTTACTTAAACCCATCACCGATCATACCAACCAAGGAACAGACCTTTCAACCTTAGTTGAACTTTATAACCAGACCATGCAGCAAGCCATAGACAAAATAGCGCCACTAAAAATGTGCAAAGCTAAGCCCTTACCACATCTAAACTCCTGGTTCATACCTAACCCAAAATGACCGACCTCACCAAAAGACCTAAAACACACACCACGAAAAGTTCTAACTACCAAAAGTTTGAACTTTTTGTGGTATGTCTTTAGGTCTATTGGTGGGGTAGGTCTGAAAAAAAATGTTTTAAAAAGGATGCAGGGGGCTGTGGTGGTGTCCCCCGCAACATTCCGCTCACTAAACTGTACAGTATAGTGAGCGGGGGTTGCCGGGGACACCCCTGCAGCTCTCCTGACAGAACACAAAAAAGGCTGGGGGCTGCGGGGAAGTCCCCCGCAACACCCCGCTCACTACACTGTACAGTATAGTGAGCAGGGGTTGCAGGGGACATCCCTGCAGCACACCTGACAGAAGAATAAAAAGGGGCTGCAGAGGTTGCGGGGGAACCCCCCTACAGCTGCCTGAAAAAAAAAAGAAAAGGACCCTTCAGCGCTGGGTCCCAATCACGTAAGTGAAAGGGAACCAGCGCTGCAGGGACACAGCGTGAAGGAAAGGTAAGTAGGGTAGTGGGGGTTAGTTGTGGGTGTGGGTGGGTGTGAATGTTTGTATGGGTTTGTAATGGATGTTTGCATGGGAAATGGACAAACATTTTGTAGTGCGTACATTTCCCATGTGAAAATTTCCATCGCAGGTTATTCTGCTGCGGAAAAATCATGTAGTTCTGGAAGAATAACCTCTCAGTATTTAATAAGGAAAAACTCACCATAATCTCTACAACCTACAAAAAGGCCATCCTTCAAACAAAAAGCAATACTTATAACGAGAGAATTAACAAAGCCAATTCATCCACCAAAGAAATCTTCATTATCTTGAGAGAGCTAGAATCCTCCATACCATCGCCAGAAACATGCGCTAAAGACAGGTCTTGGTGCACTAATATCCAAACTGCTCTCCTTGACAAAATCTTGCTCCTACAAGCAAAGATAGAAAACAAAATTGTAAGTCTTTTAGGGGACTCGGACCCACAGGAATCGCAGCCACTTCTAACAAAACCAAGCAACCTTTTCAAATTCACCCCAGTCTCTATCCCCAAAGTCGTGGAGATAATCAAAAGCCTAAAACCATCCAGATGCCAGGGGTACACCTGCCCGGTGTCCGGCACCCATCATCAAAGAGGCAGCCAGGGATCTAGCGCCTTTTATTGCTACTCTAATTAAGGCTTCCTTTGAAACAAACTTGCATCGTCCCTACCACCTTAAAAGATGCTTTGGTCCTCCCACTCTTAAAAAAACCTAGCATTGACCCAAGCATCCTGACCAACTAAAGGCCAAAAACCACTGTACCTTTCGTTCTGAAAATTCTAGATAAGGCAGCATATTTACAAATTCTGGCGCACCTTGAAGCCAACAATCTCCTTGGTCTGCAACAATCAGGCTTCAGACCTAAACATGGTACTGAGACAGCATTAATAGACTTCAAAAATCAGATGGACGACCTAAAGGATAAGGGCAAACTAGCGCTCCTCCTTCTTTTAGATTTACCTGCCGCATTTGACTTAGTTAATCACAAGGTGCTCTGTAATCACCTCACGACAGTGGCCAACTTCTCCCTCAAAGCTACAGCATGGATATAATCCTTCCTGGATAACAGATTGATGAGGATATTCTCAGCAACCGCGTCAGCCGAGCCTGCGCCGGTCACAAGCAGAGTACCTCGGGGCTCCTGTGTCTCTCCAACCCTTTAGTATATATTCACTAAGCGCCTATTCGATGATCTTGACAGTCTGGGTGTCACCTACACTAACTATGCATATAACAACCAGATCCTCATCCCCATCACAGGTGACTATGACACAGACTCCACTTTGCTCAACAAAATATACCTCACCATTGAAGCATGGATGGCTACGCACGGTCTCTGTTTTAACGACAAGACAGAGCTATTACTCACTGGCTCAGTGGCAATATTGAATAAACTGGACAATAAATTCAATTCCCTCCCAATAGACGGCATTAACATAAAAGTCTCCAAGGAGATGAAAACCTTGGGAATCTATCTTGATTCTTCCCTAAAACTGACCAGACAAGTCAATGCCACGGCCTCTGCCACGGCCTCTGCCACGGCATACACATGCAAACGAATCCATGCCTGAAGAGCTTTTCTGACTACACTGGCAAGAGCACTTATCCTGTCCAAAATCGATTATTGTAATGCCTTGTACCTAGGGACTTGCAGGAACAATATCAACACACTTTAAATATGACAAAATAACGCAATAAGAGCGCAACTCAACATCTCCAGACGCCAGCATATTTCAGCCACAAGACGCATTGCCCAATGACTCTCCGTTAAAGACAGAATTGTATTTATAACTCTAACCCTTACACACAAATGCCTCTCAGATTCTGCCCCTAAATAGCTAGCATGCAAATTTACCAGAAACACATCAGACCGGCCTACCAGATCCCCACAGTTACACTGCCTCAAAGTCCCGAGATTTAAGCTACAGAAAGCAGGTGGTAGCAGTGTCCCCGTTCTGGCAGCAAAACTCTGGAACTCCATGCCTGTTTACCTTAGATCTGAACTGTCCTAATATGGCTTTAGGAAAAATACAAAAGTGTGGCCCTTCTCACAGGAAGCATAATCAATGAGCCAACCAGTCAACCTTGTACACACTCGCGATGCACTTGTGCATCATTTCTTGCATACCTGGTACCATTAAAGTTGGAATGTAATGCTCATCCTAGCTATGGCCTGTATATGGTCTGATTCCTGTAACCATTATGTATCAATATAATGCGCCCAGATACCTGAGGGTTTGGTGTGCTATATAAATAAATAAATAAACAAACCAACGATGTCTACGGGTGCCGAATCATTGCCTGTGTACTCCCAAAGACCTGCGAGGAGGGACTCATCCATCCTGCCTCTGCTACGCAGTTGGATTGTTCTATTTGCGTCATTTAACAGACACCAAATGGCACTGGCATTCCTTTTTCACAATTAACTGCATAAGTATCTGCTTAGACTGAATTTAAGAATTGATCCTATATGCCTTATGCCAGTTCTTGTGAGTCTGTCTTATTTTCTGTCACCTCTCGCTTTCCCAAACAAGAAAGATGACCAGGGACATCATTTCACCAAAAATCCAGTCGTAGCAGAAGTGACATCACATGACACTTGACCACTGAAGACATCACAGGAAGTGATGTCATTTGACCAGCACGCGGAAGTGACATCACTGGAACGATGGAACAAGACCTTTCATCCCTTGACAAAACAGAAAGTGGCATCACACAGCATTGTTCCTAAGTACACTACGAAAAATATGATTACGATATCACTATAATGTGACATACATTCCATACAAGGATGGAAGGCCATATGTATCATTAATATTAGTGTGTGTAGGCCCATATTAGCAAATTACTGTGAATGCTGGCACACGTCCAAGGCCAAAAGATGATGTGTTATTACGTAGCACTTACTCCTGTGCACTTTATATAGAACAAAACAATTGTGTATACAATATCACCCAACCTGCGTTAGTTCTCATTTATCGAGCTCAGAAGGATGAAAGGGTGAGATGAGGCGTTCAAGAGAATTCCAGAAAGACAAATGATGTGCTATTTCTATCCTTTCTTATTTAGGGTCGCTGCTCAAAGTGTTATACTTTGAGCAAGAAACCAGTCACTCCAGAAACAAATAGCCACGTGGCGCTGGCCACAGCCCAGGAGCTTACATCTAAAAAGGATGTAGCAAGCGAGACCACAGGGGTCGCAGTTGGGACCCCTGGCGACCCCCAACTGACATCCCTAAAGACGTCCCTTTAGAATCCGCACTTCTGTTCTCATTTATTTTACTAACATTAATACTATTATCAAAGACATCATATGTTTTCGTGCTGAAAACACTCTTCTCCCATCGCTTCATGCACCGAGTTTTCGCATTTCCACTTCCCAATGTCACTAGAAAACAACTTACAGCACAACTGGTCTCTCCTGGACGACCATAAAATCCAATATTCCCTAACATAAGAATTCACTGTCCTTTGATTAGTTCTAAACTGGCTGATCCTAGTCCCTGCATTATTAAGCACAAGATCATACATGTGTGAGCTCCTCCAGGCTGGAGGCTAACAGTACCCTGGCCATGCTCACTGAACTGGGGTTTCTTTACATTAAAATCCTCAATCTCACTTTTCCCTAACCCTGAGAAAAAGAAGCTGCAAGGCGGTTCACCCCCGCCCCTTTCCAAACTGTGAACCCTGAAGGACACCAAGCAGCAAGCCTGGGCAGAAACACTATAGCAAGCCTGGACAGTACAACATACCAAGGAAAGGTCCGGCCCTGGGCCACGGAATGTTCAGGGTCTGCAAAATCAACCAGGTGATTGCCCAAGTGGCCAGCTGACCCTGGAAGGCCACTCGAGCCACAGGGCAGATGCAGCGGCCCACTGGCTGCTCCAATATTCATCATATAACGAAACACAATACTTAAAGGAAGACGCCACTGATGGACACGCCATAAAAATAGGGTTGAGCCCACTCCCCCCCACCACCCGCCTCGGCTTCCCTTAATATGCAGGTCATTCTGTATCAGACACAAGAACAAAAACACGACATCCAACAAAGTGGTAAATACAGATTCACTGCACAGCTAAGAAAATGGAATTATTAAAAAAGCCTGGGCAAATCCGCCAACGTCGTCTAGAGATTTGCATATGAATGAGGCGCCTATGGATAGAGCTGTCCTGGAAACGCTAAACAAGTGGCAACATGCCTGCATCCATGTAGTCAAAGTCACACGTGGGGCCCGGCATTGGACTCCAGGTCCCAGGGAGATCTGGGAAGGCCTCCTTAACCACTCTTGCGCCCCTGCATACACAGCTCTCAGTTTAAAATGAAGCAACGATGTTGCAAGAATAACTGGTTCTCCATTTGGTAGCGGGGACGAGCTCGCAGGAGATTCCCTGCAGAAGTCAGCCTGCTGGGAACAGATGGGAGCCGAAGGCATAGATGCAACCTCAGTAAAGAATTGGCCTTAACATGTTTTAATCAGCATATAACTTTTATTCATAGCATCTATCTTGGAAATGTGTAACGTTTTACTTAAAATAATATCAAATATAGGTTTCAAGTTCAAAATACAGGACCAGTCCATGATAAGTTGCAAAGTTGGCGAGTTGGAGACTGTACATACTGATGGCAGTTCATGTTCCCGTTGGGTTTTCGGCAGCGTCCCAGTTTGGAGGTACACCCAGATGGGCATTTTACCAAGAGATGCCAGAAGCTATTACTTTGAACTCCCGGGCACTCAATGGAAAAGCCAAGAGTCCCTAAACACTGGGGCCAGACGCTATGTAAGAAAGGGGACCGCTAACGGCCTGTCCGGCATCGTGAAACATTCTCCTGAGGACACAAACCATTCTCAAGGCTGTAGAACCTCAGGGTTATGGCCAGATCGGATGTCTGGGAGATGTCCAGTCCAACGGAGGGCTTTGAGGAACATCAGCGGCTTGTATGCACTTTAAGACTCCACCAGGTTTGAAGAAACGCCAAATCATCACTTGGCCGAACAGTGTCCACACAGAAGAGCTTCCTTCACCACAAGGAAAAAATCCAAGTGGATGGGTCTATCAAGACCATACTTTAAGTAAGAGCAAGACTAAGAAAAACTATCCTGCAAGACCTAACAAAGGGACACTTGGGCCCAAAGAGTGGGTAAGGGCGGGCACACTGCCACATAGGTCCTTCAACAACAGGGAAGACTGAAGGCTCAGCATTCTGTGACGGGACCCTGATGGGATTGAACTTCAAGAGCGCGCAATGTGGCACACCTTCTTTTCAAGATCATGCAGGCAGACATGCCAGGTTTGGAATCTTCTGATAGGTCAAACATCATCAGCCAATAAGAGACCTAGTCCAGAGGAAGAGAGGTGAGAACACTTCCTGGATTTTGATCAGAGTAGTGGGAAAAGGCAGAGGCTTCTAGGGAATCAGGGGTTATCTCAAGGCTCTTCAGAGAGATTAATAAATTACCAGGCAAGGAGCAGCCCTCGATCTAGGGGAGAGCGTGGTGCGGCAAAGAGCAAACAGCCAGTCAGCTGGCAGTGTAGTCACTCAATGCTTAGGAGACCCCATCATCTGGCATAACACATCTCTTACCAGCCAAGGAGCAGCCCTAGATATAGGGGAGCTTAGGAGACCCCATCAGCTGGCCTAACACATCTCTTTCAGGCAGTGATTGTTCTCCGGGGATGTGGCACCTTCCTTCATGACAGTTTCCTTACTAACTAGGCATTTGTGGACACCAGAGTTGCGGGCCAAGGGGAAAGGTGTGAGATCCCTACCAGCTTTTCCCAGGAAAGGTGTGAGATCCCTTTCGGCATTTCCCAGGAAAGGTGTGAGATACCTTCCACCATTTCCCAGGAAAGGTGTGAGATCCCTTTCGGAATTTCACAGGAAAGCTGTGGGATCCCTTCCAGCTTTTCCCAGGAAAGGTGTGAGATCCCTACCAGCTTTTCCCAGGAAAGGTGTGAGATCCCTTTCGGCATTTCCCAGGAAAGGTGTGAGATACCTTCCACCATTTCCCAGGAAAGGTGTGAGATCCCTTTCGGCATTTCACAGGAAAGCTGTGGGATCCCTTCCAGCTTTTCCCAGGAAAGGTGTGAGATCCCTTCCAGCTTTTCCCAGGAAAGGTGTGAGATCCCTTTCGGCATTTCCCAGGAAAGGTGTGAGATCCCTTCCACCATGTCCCAGGAAAGGTGTGAGATCCCTTTCGGCATTTCACAGGAAAGCTGTGGGATCCCTTCCAGCTTTTCCCAGGAAAGGTGTGAGATCCCTTCCACCATTTCCCAGGAAAGGTGTGAGATCCCTTCCACCATTTCCCAGGAAAGGTGTGAGATCCCTTTTGGCATTCCCCAGGAAAGGTATGAGATCCCTTCTGGCATTTCCCAGGAAAGGTGTGAGATCCCTTTCAGCATTTCACAGGAAAGGTGTGGGATCCCTTCCAGCTTTTCCCAGGAAACGTGTGAGATCCCTTCCACCATTTCCCAGGAAAGGTGTGAGATCCCTTTTGGCATTTCCCAGGAAAGGTATGAGATCCCTTCTGGCATTTCCCAGGAAAGGTGTGAGATCCCTTTCGGCATTTCACAGGGAAGGTGTGAGATCCCTTCCACCATTTCCCAGGAAAGGTGTGAGATCCCTTTCGGCATTTCCCAGGACATGTATGAGATCCCTTCTGGCATTTCCCAGGAAAGGTGTGAGATCTCTTCCACCATTTCCCAGGAAAGCTGTGAGATCCTTTCCGGCATTTCCCAGGAAAGGTGTGAGATCCCTTTCAGCATTTCCCAGGATAGGTGTGAGATCCCTTTCGGCATTTCCCAGGAAAGGTGTGAGATCCCTTTCGGAATTTGCCTGGGAAGGTGTGAGATCCCTTTTAGCATTTCCCAGGAAAGGTGCGAGATCCCTTCCAGCATTTCCCAGGAAAGGTGTGAGATCCCTTCCAGCATTTACAAGAAAAGGAGTGCGATCCCTTTTAGCATTTCACAGGAAAGGTGTGAGATCCCTTCCAGCATTTCCAAGGAAAGGTGTGAGATCCCTTTCAGAATTTCCCTGAGAAGCTGTAAGAACCCTGCCAGCATTTCCCAGGATAGGTGTGAGAACCCTTTTGGCATTTCCCAGGAATGGTGTGAGATCCCTTACAGCATTTTCCAGGAAAGGTGTAAGATCCCTTTCGGCATTTCTCAGGAAAGGTGGAAGATCCCTTCCAGCATTTCCCAGGAAAATTGTGAGATCCCTTCCAGCATTTACAAGGAAAGGTGTGAGATCCTTTTCAGAATTTCTCAGGACAGGTGTGCGATCCCTTGCAGCATTTCCCAGGAAAGGTGTGAGATCCCTTCCAGCATTTACAAGGAAAAGTGTGAGATCCCTTATAGAATTTCCCAGGAAAAGTGTGAGATCCTTTTCAGCATTTCCCTGAGAAGGTGTAAGGTCCCTTCCAGCATTTCCCAAGCAAGGTGTGGGATCCATTTCAGCATTTCCCAGAGTATCCGTTCCCTTTGATCTAGGTGCATTCAAGTTGCAATCAATTATTTCCGCCTGCATGACCAAGACTACCACTGACCGCAGACTGCAAACGGAGCCTGCACCCAAGCTTTAATTGGAAGGAAAAGCAGGCGGTGACGGCTCCTGTAAAAGGGATGTGCACCGAAGGTGACTGCAGGCAAAGGCTGTGCATTTCGGGTAATCGCCCCCATCAGCCCACTGCACAAGTTTCACCAATCAAGTGGTTGCATAAGAAAAGAGACCATTCTCCATCTGGGCACTGCAGCGCTCAACTGTACGCATGCATACACATGCAGACGATTCAGAGACAATAATGCAAGCGCTGCACAGGAGCAGGAAGGCCAGCATTTTAGCAAAAACATTGGAAAACTGATGCCAAGGAAGAGAGCTGAGGCCTGACCCAGCTTCCGTATGTTGCTACTGGAGTCTGTGGTGGGCTCAGCAGGCTTCTATATCAGGATCTGAAAGCAAGCGCATAAGCAGAGGGTAGGGCACAGCAAGCTTCTATATCAGAAACTGAAAGCAAGCGCATAAGCACAGGGTAGGGCACAGGAACTGAAAGCAAGCGCATTAGCACAAGGTAGGGCACAGCAACCTTCTATATCGGGGACTGAAAGAAAGTGCATAAGCACAGGGTAGGGCAGAGTAAGCTTCTATACCAGGAGCTGAAAGCAAGCGCATACGCACAGGGTAGGGCACAGCAGGCTTCTATATCAGGAACTGAAAGCAAGCGCATAAGCACAGGGTAGGGCACAGCAAGCTTCTATATCAGGAACTGAAGGCAAGTGAATAGCACATGGTAGGGCGTAGCAGGCTTCTATATCAGGAACTGAAAGCAAGCGCATAAGCACATGGTAAGGCACAGCAAACTTCTATATCGGGAACTGAAAGCAAGCAAATAGCACAGGGTAGGATACAGCAAGCTTCTATATAGGGAGCTGAAAGCAAGAGAATAGCACAGGGTAAGGCACAGTAAGCTTCTATATAGGGAACTGAAAGCAAGCGAATAGCACAAGGTAGGACACAGCAAGCTTCTACATCGGGAACTGAAAGCATGCGCAGAAGCACAGAGTAGGACACAACAAGCTTCTATATAGGGAACTGAAAGCAAGCGAATAGCACAAGGTAGGACACAGCAAGCTTCTACATCGGGAACTGAAAGCAAGCGCATAAGCACAGAGTAGGGCACAGCAAGCTTCTATATCGGGAGCTGAAAGCAAGCAAATAGCACAAGGTAGGGCACAGCAAGCTTCTATATAGGGAACTGAAAGCAAACGAATAGCACAAGGTAGGACACAGCAAGCTTCTACATCGGGAACTGAAAGCAAGCGCATAAGCACAGAGTAGGGCACAGCAAGCTTCTATATCGGGAACTGAAAGCAAGCAAATAGCACAAGGTAGGGCATAGCAAGCTTCTATATCGGGAACTGAAAGCAAGCGCATAAGCACAGGGTAAGGCACACCAGGCTTCTACATCAAGAACTGAAAGCAAGCGCACAAGATGTAGCCACCTTTTAAAGCTTTGAGACATAAGAGGCAGCTGGCATGAGCCATTGAAGGAGTTTACATCAAGAGAGAACGACGTTTGTCGTTTGTCTTTCAAAGCAGCAATACTTTGTACTTAACATACACCTGGTGCAACAGGGCGATGGAGCTGCACACAACATTTTGTTGGGGCTGACCACAGTTATAAGTGGGCAGAGTATAGAGTGCAGCCACTGCTGATCTACTACTGACTACTGAAAGGAGGTGATGGCTGGAAAATTGAGAATTAATCATAACAACTAGCACTACTCTGGCAGCCCTTCAGACCATCGTTCTTCACCTGCCAAGCCATTACAGAAAGGGGAAAGATCACATGGAAATCAGGCTTAGACCCACCCCAAAAGGCTCAGTCCAGCCTGAACTGCTAAGTCACATCCCTTCGGCACGAGACAAGCATCCCCAGACATGTGTCAGCATCATTGGGCCTCATCAGTGAGGAGTAGCTTGGGTCTCAGGACCCACGTCTGGCCATACCCATCCCACTCGGGGTGCCAAATTGAGCACTGATGGTTGATGGCTGGAAGGTTATGAATTAATCATAACCACTGGCAATTGCTTTGGCCAACCCTTCAGGTCATTGCTTTACAGCCTGCTATGCCATCACAGAAGGGGAAAGAGCGCATACAAACCAGACCTGGTCTCCCACAGAGATGTGTGCTCCCCTTCGACTGACCCCTCTGGCGCCTGTGTAAAAGCTCTAAGAGTCCTCTTACAGAGGACACATGGTTGGAAATAAAAGTGTTCAAACAGAAGAAACTATATATACATGGACCCAGCCTTTAATGATGTCAAGATAATTACTCTGCTAAAAAAGGAACATAACATGTGTGAGTATAGAGCACACATTTAGCCCAGTGGAGTATCTTGTCAGTAATAACAGGCAATTATTGTTACTCATTGTAATGGTACTTATTACATTGATCTCAGAAGGATAAATGGGGTAGCTGGACCTGCTAGGATTTGAACTGGCGAGTATGAGATCACACACACAGCTCTGTAAAAAGGGCTTTAAGTGGGCTGGGGCTAGATGAGGTGGAGCCCCGGCAGTCTCCAAAAACTGTCCTTGAGCCGGGGGACCTCTGACCTCCTACCCATAAGCACCTAGCAGGATTGTAACGCCAAGGGTCTGTGAGTGTGCAGAGGTGACGTGCAGTAGGGAGGGATAGATTAACAAGCAGTAAAAGAAAGATATGCAGAGAAGCCATCTCTCTGTCCAAGCAGGGAAGCCAGCAACTGACTACCGGAGGTTTATATGGTCCTAGTATTCTGGCACTTTACTGTTAGGGTGCTATCATAAATGAAATAAGCAGGAAGGAAAGTGTGCATTATGCGCTCAGAGGGTTCCAGACTTCAATCACTGTCAGATATGTCATATATAAAAAATGTGTGTTTGTTCTCATGTTCCCCAGATGCTCTTTGATTTTATGCAACGCCTACCAGCCCAGCAGCTGGGTGGTGCGGAGAGTATAACTACGATGCTTCCAATGCCACCAGCGGGTGATTTATACGGCTTCATGGTATAGTGAGCTTAAGATGGGGCCCCACTTCCAGCTTCATTGTTCCGCAAGCCTACTCCCTGCCACCCACCAAAGAGCTGAAACCAATTAAAGCCTATCTGGGTTACGTTAACACCTTGGGGTGGTTATTGGTCACCAGACGCACATTTAAAGTGGCACAGCTTTTGGCTGAAGAAGGCGGGTGCCTCCCTGGGGCATGTGAGCGCGCCACCAGTGCCTGCTGGTGGTTGGTAGATGCCGATGATCATGGCACAGGCAGGCAGCAGCGGAGCTGAAACCTTCCAGGAGAACCGAACAGATCTTCCAGCACATCGGCTCTTGGCCATTTCTGTCAGTTCAGTACACTTTACTATAAGCATTTTTCTAAAACATGCATTTACTTCAATCTTCAATCCCCATTTCCAGTCTGGCCCGCCTCCAAAGCTGGGCTGAGTTGAGGGTCACATGGCTTGCCTTCCTGCCTGAGAAATAAATTGACTACCTCGATCCGAAATTAGAACTGAAGGAAAACCGTGCAGTCGGACGATGTTTTCGAGAAATTCTCGGGCCAGAGTTGCTGCTGTTGGTAAGCCTTTGAGTGGAATGAAATGCGCCATCTTGGAGAATAGGTCCACGATTACTAGGATCGTATTGTATCCGGAGCATGGAGGTAGATCGGTGATGAAGTCCATAGAAAGCGTATGCCAAGGGCGAGGCGGGATGTCAATAGGGCGTAAGAGGCCGGCTGGTTTTTCCTTTTGACTCTTGTTTTGGGCGCATACTCCACAGGACATTATAAAGTCTCTGATATCTTTTTTCCAAGACGGCCACCAGAAGTAGCGCTTGATCTTTTCCGAGGTCTTGGTCATACCGGGATGTCCTTCCATTAAAGAATCGTGATAACAAGAGATTACCTTTTTCTGTAAATCTGTGCTGGGCAGGTATAACCGTTCTTGGAAATATAATATGTTGTCCTTCACCGTAAAGTCCTTTCCCTGCAGATGCCAATTCTGTATGTCTGCTGGAGTTACCAGTAGCCTGGCTTTATCCTTAACTTCCTCTATGGATTGTGTGGCGATTACACCTAGAATTCTTTGTTCGGGAATGATAGGTACAGGTTTAGGATTGATCAAATGTTCTTCCACTCCCATCCGAGAAAGGGCATCAGCTTTACCGTTTTTTGTACCAGGTCGATAGGTAATTATGAAGTCAAACTCGGCAAAGAATAGTGCCCAACGGAGTTGCCTATAGGATTGAGCTTTTGCGGTTTTCAAATATTGCAGGTTTCGGTGATCTGTAATCACAGTAACGGTGTGTCGGGCCCCCAGAAGATAATGCCGCCAAGCCTTAAAGGCGGACTTGATAGCTAGAAGTTCCTTATCAGTAATAGTGTAATTGATTTCAGGAGGCGAGAATTTGCGGGACCAAAATGCCACGGGATGCAACTGATTGGTTACTGGGTCCTTTTGTGATAGAACTGCCCCCATGGCAATGCTCGAAGCATCAGTTTCAACGATGTAGGGGAGTTCTGGGCGAGGATGTTTTAAGATCGGTGCAGAGATAAATCTAGTCTTCAAATTCTGGAAAGCTTGTTCCGCCTCAGTAGACCATTCAAAATGTTTGTTTTTCTTTAACAAGGCGGTGATGGGCTGGACTATTCGAGAGAATTCGGGGATAAACCTGCGGTAAAAGTTAGCGAAGCCTAACATGCTTTGAACACCTTTTACGGAGGATGGCGATGGCCATTTGAGAATTGCATCAACCTTCTTTGAATCCATACGCACTCCGCTAGGTGATAATATGAATCCCAAGAATTCAACTTCAGTCACGTTGAAAACACATTTTTCCAACTTAGCGAAAAGTTTGTGTTGACGCAATCTCTCGAGGACCATTTTCACGTGTTTCCGATGTTCAGTTTCCGATGAAGAATAAACGAGGATGTCGTCAATGTAAACAACAACACACACATCTATGAGCTCTCTGAGGACATCGTTCATAAAATATTGAAAGGCGGCCGGGGCATTGCAAAGTCCGAAGGGCATGACCTGATATTCAAATAGCCCATACTTGGTGCGGAAGGCCGTCTTCCATTCATCGCCCTCTTTTACTCGTACCAAGTGGTAGGCTCCTCTAAGATCCAGCTTTGTATATATGCATGCTTTTCTGACTTGGTCCAGGAGTTCAGGGATCAAAGGTAACGGATATCTATTCTTAACGGTGATCTGGTTCAGGGCGCGATAATCTATACAAGTTCTAAGGTCCCCTTCTTTTTTTGGAACGAAGAACAAAGCTGAGGAAGCAGGGGACTTGGAAGGACGAATAAACCTATTCGCTAGGTATTGATCCAGGTATTGTCGGAGGTGAAGATTCTCAGGCTCGGTGAGGGCATAAATTCTACTACAAGGAGGAGTAGATCCAGGTATCAGGTCTATCTGGCAGTCATAAGACCTATGAGGAGGTAGAGAGTTAGCCTGATCCTTCCGGAAAACATCTTGGAATTCTAGGTGTTCAGGAGGTAACTGGGGAGCCTCCGAGGAAATTGCTGCCAGTGCAACACCAGGTCGAGGGTGACAAGTAGAGACACATTCTGGAAACTGAACCGTTCTTGCTCGCCAATCGATCTGAGGATTATGCTTCTCTAACCAAGGAATTCCTAGAATAATCTGGAACTGAGGGGCCTTGATCACATCGAACACGATCTTCTCATGGTGTCCATCTTGACTTACTAGCGTCACTTCTTGGGTGGTATGCGTTACTGGTCCGGAGGCTATCTCCGTACCATCCACCGTAGTAATGACGTCCTTTACAGCCTTTGGACAAAGAGTCAGATTCATTCTCAAAACCATTTCATGATCCACATAATTGCGAATGGCACCGCTGTCGACGTAAGCTTCAATCGCATGTAATCGATCCGGATGTTCAGGGCTAATGAGGACCATAGGTATCACGAAATGCGAGGTCATGGAACTGGTTTTAACGCTCGGCAAGGGGACCTCTATTCTTGTCGGGCGAGGTCGTTTCCCTGCTCAGAGTTTGTGACCCTGGTAACTGCAGCTCCTACTGCCTTCTTAGCTGGTTTCACCGGATAGTCTCGAAGAAAGTGCCCCGAGTTTCCGCAATAGAGGCATAATTGCAGCTGTTTTCTCCTTTCCCGCTCCTTTTGTGTTAGTGGTCCTTTCAGGCCCCCTATTTGCATGGGTTCCCCGGAGTCTACTCCTTTGGTAGGAGTTGGTGGTTTGGAAAATACTCGAGCATCAAACTTGGAACGATCGGCCTTCCTGTTCTGCAGTCTGTGGTCGATTTGAACGACTAAGTCAATATAGTCCGAACAGTCTTGCGGGGGATTCACTACTTGGGCTAACACATCTTTGAGCTCTCCACGTAGACCTCTATAAAACAGCGTAATCCTTTTGTCCTCAGGCCATCGAGTTTCCACTATCAGTCTGTTGAAAGACGCAATATAAGCCAAAAGGTCTTGATTACCCTGTCGCAATGAAAGGAGCTCATTGTCCAAGGCCTGCCCCTGTGAATGTCTTGCAAACAGTTTTTCCATACTGAGCTGAAAAGCTTGAAAATCATGGAGAACCGGATCATCTTGATTAACTAGAGGGATCGACCAGTCTGCCGCATTGCCACTAAGGTACGAAAGCACGAAAGCTACCTTAGCTTGATCAATTGGAAAGGCTGCTGGCCGGCATAAGAAGTGCAACCGGCACTGATTAATGAATACTGCAAACCTCTTTGGGTCACCAGAAAATCGTTCAGGCGGAGCCAGAGGTACATTCCCAGGTAGGTTGATCTGCACTGGGTTCGTAGAGGATGTTGAAGGAAGATTTGCCCCTGATGCGGGTAACGGAGTTTGTCTGTCTTGTGACTGTAGCAATTGTCTAGCGAGATCTTCTGTTCGCTCCTTGGAAATAATCAGTTCCCTTCTTAGAGCATTCGTTTCCTGACGGGCTGCATGCACTTCTGCTCTTAGTTCCCCAAGTAACTGGGCTAGTTGGTCGGTATCCGAGGTTTCCATAGCGCCTGGGTGGGAGTTTTGCGGTAGGCTTTGTGTTCTGTAACGCTCACCTGATTCCCGCAGAGGCGCCGGTCTTGACTGGGTGAATGCCGTATCTTCAAAGGTGATGTGTAACACACGGTTGGCTCTTTGGGCTGGACCTCTGTGCACTGTGTGTCTGACTCGAAGAGTAAGATGTCTGCAGATAGAAAATATGGGATTAATGAACTGAAAATATCAGTGCACAGATGATTATCGCTACAATTATCACAGACTATATAATGAGAAGAATTCAGGATGGACACAAGACTCTATGATGCAGTTCTGTATAGGTTGAAATGGATAGAATATGATTACTTTAAACTAAGAGATGACTATGGACAGTTCTATACTAAATACTCACTCATATGGCTTTGTAATGGAATGGACCCGTCAAAGATCTGGTCAAGGGTTTGGCTGGGATTCTTTCGCCACCGGACAAGTCTCAGGCACTGGGTTCTGCTCTCAGCAAGGCCCTCTGGTCTGCACGGCCTCTTGGACTGGGTCTGACGGGTTCTGGGTTACAGCTCTGCTGGACTGGTCTGGATCTTGGGTACTAGCATGGGTTCTGGGCCAGAAGCAAAACAGCTCAGCCAGCCTGTTGGATTTTGCGGTGCCCCTTGGAAGTTTAGGGGTTAAAATCAGGTTGCTTAAGATTCTGAAGGTCAGCTGAGAAGAGTTCAGCTTTTTGAATTGGGCCCTTCTGCTTCAAAGTTCTAGAGTCTGGTTTCTGGATCTATGTCTGGAATCTGGATCTTCCTGCAGGGTGATTCGCCAAGAAATCAGTTGATGAGTGGAAAGTGTGTGTGTCTTGTCTGTCCTCAGCAGTCCCAATGTATCCATTTCCAAATTGGGTGGGGAGGCTGATTATCTATGCCCAACCCTCTAAGGATCTGATAGGTCAGAGAATTCCCTGTCCCCTGATTTGAGAAAGGAACAGTGTGTCATGTGTCAGAGTGATACTGCCATTTACAACCTAGGGAAGAACCTCCCCTTTGCTTTTACTTAGAACATCTATTTTTCCCCAAATAAATATTTCCCATATGCACAACCTGTTGATAATACATAAATACATGACAGATTGCTTAAGGTATATTGCTGTGCAACTCTCATCTTCCTGTGAGCTTTAGTTCATAAATGACAACTTTTTCACACTTTTGGTAGGTTTCTCAATGTTAGTTCTGCACCAACTTTTATACATGCATACACATCCCATCTGGGCATATTCCTGTAATTTTTCATGTTCCTAACATAAACACAATGGCTACAATATGAATAATTTCCGGGGTTCAGTCTCAGAACATCGCACAGATTCCATATTAGTCTTAAACTGTGAGCAAATTTTTCGTTTTAACAACCTATAAGTTTCATATTTTTGTCAGTTCAGTACACTTTACTATAAGCATTTTTCTAAAACATGCATTTACTTCAATCTTCAATCCCCATTTCCAGTCTGGCCCGCCTCCAAAGCTGGGCTGAGTTGAGGGTCACATGGCTTGCCTTCCTGCCAGAGCTGTTGTTGTCAGTCACACCCGAATTAGCATTTTCTATTCAGTTCAAGGAACCCATTGTTTTTTTGCTCAGGGCAGCAGAGGAAATCTCATCCCCTTCTGATTAACATACCAATGTGAAATCCTCTCCTTTTGGTGAGAAGGAACCTGGTGTGAGTTTCTCAGGGGAAGAAGGCCTCTTGGAAGTTTTAACTGAATCAGGTTACCTTCTGGTCAATTGTAACATAGGTCCTTGTGAAAAAAATACATTTATAAATTTAAAATAAGCAAACCTTTACTTCCAGTCCTTTTTCAACATGAAAATCAAGGTGTGGCACTCTTATATGGCATTTTGATGGAAATCTCTTCTTTGGCATAGTTTGAGTTCAATGTTCAACTTTATACATGATAGGTTTTAAATCGCCAGCTTCTGACAGAGGTGAGTAACGGTACTACACCCAGATTTCTTTCAGCACGCAATCTTCAATGTGGATTTTCCTCTGATAAGTGTACTTCTGTGGACATTGTATTTATGTGGATTCTTGAAGTAGAATGATGTTCACCACCCAAAAAGGAGATTGGATCTTCTTGGATGGTTTGTGAGCCATGATTTTTGCAAATTTGACAGCCAGGGAAACAGATTTTTAAAACAGCTCTGTGTTTCTTTTGCAATGATTTTGCTCTGTGGGCAGCCAAATGATGGGTTTTGGAAGTGGTCTCCTGTGTTACCACTGACATAGGCAAAAGTGGATGGTGGCCTATTTTTCAGATTTGTACTGCGCACTTTCTGGTGATTCTTTAGCGAGCAGCATGCTTTCCGGCGGCCATTCTGATGTTTCTGCTGCAAGCAATGCACAGTAATGTTGCAGGGCCTGGACTAGTGAGTTGAGACATCCCACAAGCCCCCCTCTTGCGATTGGCATTGATCAACCATCAATGGGAATTCGCAAGACTGGGATGTCAGTTTCATCTCTTCTGCTTCCACAAATGGCAAAGTTCATCATCTTTTCCTCCATCAGGGTTGGATCGATCGGTTCTCCTCGCCAGATCTGATGGGAGTATTAAGCGATACTCTGGGCCCCTCGGATCTTTGCTCCCGGTCCCCGGGTAATCCTCCTTGGTTAGTCTACATGGTTTATCTCTCTCTTCTAGGATGACAAAGCAAAAACATATTTGTAGACATTTCCCCACCACTATTAATGTAGTGGGGCGGACATATACATTTTATAAATCAGGACACATTTGTATTATTGTATTTTATAGGCTATAGGTGGAATATTTTAGAGTTGGAATTTTATGGATGTGGAGTTGCCCCCTCTGGGGTTCCAGAAGACACCTCCAGTTGCTGCAGAGTGTACCTAGGATGGCAACACTTTAGTTGATTAATATGGACCCATTCATCTTCCCCTTCTGCCAAACTGCCTTGGGGATGCGGATCTTATAGGTGACTGGTGAGATCTTGTCTACAATTTCAAAAGGTGTAACGCTCACCTGATTCCCGCAGAGGCGCCGGTCTTGACTGGGTGAATGCCGTATCTTCAAAGGTGATGTGTAACACACGGTTGGCTCTTTGGGCTGGACCTCTGTGCACTGTATGTCTGACTCGAAGAGTAAGATGTCTGCAGATAGAAAATATGGGATTAATGAACTGGGGTTATTGGGTGCCTCTCTCCTCTTCCCTTTCTCTTCTCCTGTAGAACCCCAAAGGTTAACGCGCTCACCTTAGGTAAGTGAACGCCGAGCTCTCCATCTGCCTCGGGGCAGGGTGCCGTAACCAGTTCCTTCACTGGATAAGGGTGCAGGCCTCTTGACCTCAGAGGACTGCTGTTCGTCGTTAACTGCACGAACGGCAAGTTCTGGGCGCTTCAAATGTCTTAAAAGTCTTTTGTAATGATATCTCTTGTTTTGCAGAGTTCCGGCGATGGCGGATGGCGGGCTGATGAGAGTTGAGGATCGAACCCGCGTGAGGAATAGAAGCGCCTGGAAGCACGTAGGTAAGCGCTTGTAGCCTGCTTCACGATGCGCACTAACTGTCCCTTTTATCTTGCAGGTACAAGTTCGGAGCTTTAGAGAAGCTGAAGGGTGCTGGAATACCCACTGGATTCTGCGTGGGAAGGAGTAATGGCACGTGAGTAATAAAGTTGCCCAATGTCTTTAAACGCACCTTCTTTTGTCTTTCAGATGCGGGATGCAGCGCCGAAGGCCTCCGGAGCGTGCGAAGAGCTGGTAAGCTTTTGTCTTTCAGATGCCGGAATGCAGTGCGAAGACCTCCGGAGCATGCGAAGAGTAGGTAAGCCTTTGTCTTTCAGATGCCGGAATGCAGCGCGAGGCGTTGGTGACAGCCGATGGACCAGGTAAGAGATGCGCTGCCACTGAAGACCGTAGTGCTAACCTGTACTTTCTTTGTCTTTACAGGTGCTGCTGAAGACTGGATTCCAGGATGGTAAGCCTTTGTTTCCTTAGGCCCAGGATCAGAAGCAGAAGACACGATGAGCGTTCTGCTGCAGAGAATGCAGAATAACGCAAAGCAGGATTCATCCAACGGGTGTGGTTTAAATAGCCTCCTGTAGTGCTTAGGTGTCTCCTTCCACAGCCACGCCTAGGTAAGAAAAGAGTTCCTGCTTTCCAGAAGAGTTCCAGTGTTCTGAACCTAGGGAGTGGCTCCTGCCCCACCCAACAGGAAAAGTAGTCCCAAACAGGAGAGGATCAGGGGTTCAACTGGCAGGTAAGTAAGCAGCATGGTCTGCTGCAGGTAAGTCCACCCAAGCATTATGAGCCCGGCGCTTCCAGCACTGGGACTGGGCATCTTTATGAGCCTGGTGCCACTGGCGCCAGGACAGGGTCCAAAAGGTCCCAATTGGGACTGGCTGGCGCTCGGAACCGGGGTTATGGGTCTGCTTCCAAGGGAGTCGGGCAAGTCCTGATCTTTTGGAAGCAGAGATCATGACAAAAGGTCCCTTCCAGGTAGGCAGAAATGTTCGCAGTTTGGCCTGGTTCCTTTGGAAATTGTATAGATAGACCCGCTCTACTACATAATACACCTTTCTGGTAGTCTTTAAGTAATAGTGGGTCTTCATGCTGTCAGCTGATCTTTACAGATTTCGCTGAGCATAGGCAAAAACATGTTGAAGGTGTTTTCCTAGATTTTCAACATACTCATGAGTTGTGGAGCATTGATCAATGTCTGCTCTTGGGCCCTGTAGAGCAGATGCATCATCCTGCGTCCAGTCATCAGCTCAAACGGTGACATTTTAGTTGCAGATGAAGGGGTAGATCTGATGGCCATTAGGACAAGAGGTAATCAAATATCCCAACTTGGCCCAGAATCTGCCACAAACTTTTTTAATATGCTCACAATTGTTCTATTATATCTCTCGACTGTACCACTAAGCGCTAGCCGGTAGGCAATATGTAGCTTCCTTTTAACCCCAAGTATCTCCCACATCTTTGTCATTACTTCGCTGGTGAAGTGGCTACCTCTGTCTGACTCGATCCTTTGGGGTAGACCAAAAACGCGAAAAGATGTGGTTGATCATCAGGGCAGCTGCTGGTTCTGCCTTGCAGTTTGGGGCGGGAGACATTCCACCCGTTTAGTAAACAAGCATGTCACGGCCAACATGTACTTGTTCCCCCTAGAGGAGCGAATCACGGGCCCAATGAAATCTACTTGCAAACCCGACCATGGCAGTGTCATCCCCCTCTTTTGGAGAGGCACACGTGTATGAGGGATGTTGGCTGAAATTGTGCACACACAAGACACGCCTTCAAGTATTGGTTGAGGTCCTGCCCCATGTGTGGCCAGTATGCAACCTCTCTTAAGATTTCAAGTGTTGTATGAAACCCCCTATGACCAGCTGTGGCCGCATCATAGGTGTGACTTAACATCAGCCTTCTGAATGAGGTAGAAACCACCCACTGATCATGGCCAGCTAGGGATTTCCTCATCAACAAACCGTCTTGGATTCAAACATTTTTGGACATTTCATCAACACTCTGAGGTCCTCTTTCCCAATGTAATCGGTATCCGTCAGGGGAAAGTTCTCAGGGTCCTCAATGTGTTGATAAAACTTACCAATTATTGGATCCCCTTTTTGAGCCATAATCAAATCAGCATCTGGGATCTCCTTACTCCATTGTGCAGTTGAGAGATCATTGTGAGCATTTGTCTCGGACCTAGTGAAAGCAGTGACCTGAATTTCCCCCAACAGGGACTCAATCTCAATTAGATGTCCTTGGATGGCTCCGGTTTTGGCCAGCTGATCAGCTAAGTCATTTCCAGTTTTGTCTGGTCCCTCTACTTTGGAATGACCCTTGATCTTTTGCCAGTAGATGGTCATCCCATTCGAGGTGACCAGATCATCAATATTTTGAACTAACTTCCCATGTTTCAAGGGTTTGTTATTAGCACATAGCATGCCTCGGGTTTTCCAATTAACCAGGTGCTCAACGAACCTGTTCCGTACATAATCCAATTCAGTGATTATGACCAGTTCGTGGGGTTGATGTTGGACAGCAGTGAGGATGGCTTGATGCACAGCCATCAACTCTGCCACTTGACTACTTCGGGGACCAATCTTGTACCCAGCGGAGGGTTCTGGGACTCATTCAACCATGCATTCCTTACGCTGGTCACAAGTTCTTTTTCCCTGTTGTTGTCAACATGGTGAGAGCATCCATCCACATAGACAGTAGGCATTCCCTCACACTTGTCTTCTTCAAAGACTTTGTGTGGGGAATTGAGGTATGCCTCCATGTTGTCCTTGATTTTTAGACTCTCGTACTCGAGACAGTTTTCTCTGGCACAATCATGCAAGTCAGGCAGACCTTGCGCGAGGGGACTCTTCTTGTTTTGGCCATATCTGACCTCAACAGGAAAGCCTTGCATTGACAGAATCCAGGAAGTAATTCAGGAATTACTCACATTTCCGGCCCGGATTCTGTCACTTTGGAGATATTGCAGAGGCTGGTGTGGAGTCTCCACTATGATGTGTTCCCCCTGGATAAACGGACGGTAATTCTGCAATGCCCACATCATTGCCAGGAGTGTCTTCTCACAATCGTTGAATTTTTCCTCCACAGATGATAACGTTTTATTCACATAGGAGATTACTTTATTGACCTTTTCATGCGTTTGGTATAATACTGCAGTCAAGCATGTATTTGAGAACTCTGTCTCCAAGAAGAACTCCTTGTTTCTGACAGAGTAAGATAGGCAAGGCACTTGTGAGAGGCTTCTTTTGAGTTGTCTTACTGCCTTGGCTTGTTCTGGACCCCATTCCCACTTGACCCCCCCTTCAAAAGATGAATCAGGGGTCTGGTGATCTCTGCGTAGCCCTCAATGACTTCCTACTATAATTAGTCAGTCCAAGGAGGCTCCTTAGTTCCTGCAGAGCTGTGGGGGCTTTCAATTTCTGGAGTGCTTCCACTTTCTTTTCATGGCGACAGAGACCCTGAGGAGTAATCTCATGCCCCAAGAAATGTACACGGGTTATACACCACTGTGCCTTTTGGAAGGAAAGTTTTGCTCCGGCGACCCTCAACTGTGTCAGAACATAACGGATCTCCGCTATGTGTTCCTCCACAGTTGAGCTTTTTATGAGGACATCATCTACATAAGCCAGGGTCCCTCTCTCACCCAGGTCGGGCATGGCTTTATGTAGAAAAATGTTGAACTCATTGTCGGAGTTGATGTATCCGAAGGGAGTCCGGGTCCATGTGTACTGCTGGCCCCGAAAGGTAAAGGCCAGCTTGTATTGGTCCTACCTACTGACAGGCACAGTCCAGTATCCATTGGTCAGGTCTATTGCATGGAACGGGCGACGTATGTGGATGGAACGGGTGACGTATGTCGATGGAATGTATGAAATATATGGATGAAATGGATGAAGTACGAAGATGATACAGAAGAAATATGTGGACGAAGTGCACAAAACAACTTAGATTACAGACTCGAATGCATGAAACGGATTGGAGTGCGTGGAACGGATTGGAATGCATGGAATGGACTGGAGTGCGTGGAGCAGACTGGAGTGCGTGGAGCAGACGGGTGTCCATGGAACAGATTGGATTGCGTGGAGCAGACGAGTGCGTGGAGCGGACTGCAGTGAGTCGAGTGGACTGGAGTGCGTGGGGCGGACTGGAGTGCATGGGGCGGACTGGAGTGCGTGGGGTGGACTGTAGTGCGTGGGGCGGACTGGAGGGCGTGGGGCAGACTGGAGGGTGTGGGGCAGACTGGATGGCGTGGGGCGGACTGGAGGGCGTGGAGTGGAGTGGACTGGAGTACATGGAGTGGACTGGAGTGCGTGGAGCAGACTGGAGTGCATAGAACTGCGTGACTTCGACAGAATGGTTTTGAGTACATGGAACGTATAAAAGAGCAAATAACCCATCATACCACATCATCATGCTTACTCTCCCCTTTACACCACCATTCAATTAGAACACAGAGATACTATGACACCATTCAGTATAACTGTTCTCATACCAACATCTGCCGAATACTACCCATCACTCTAAGTAAACACTGCTGGTTACACACCCCCCAGCCAGGCGTTCTCTTCAGGCCTAACGCAGCCACTTTCGGTCTGGATAAATCCTGCCAGAACGAACACATACTCCTGATCCCTCAACCACCACACCTACCGCTAAGAAGCTATTACACATATCCGGTGCTCACACGCACCTTGACTCTCTCTTCTCTCTCTACTGACTTGAACTCCGGTTCCCAAGGGCGTTCAACCTACCAGCGCCTTCAGACCATACCAATGGGACATAAGGCACTATATAAATGCAAAGTAACATAACGAGATATACAGACCACCAGGCCCAATCTCAACCTTCGAGGAGAACATCACCTCGCTACTCAAAGAGAACACCAAACCAGGATCTCAGATTCTGATACTCAGTGACTTTCATCTAGGACTCCATGACATGAATGATGACAATGCCCTTGCGCTTGCCAACACCATCACAGAACTAGGATTCACCCATCGCATTCACACGCCTGCACACAACAAAGGAAGAAGACTAGACTGGCTAGCAGACCTCAACTGTGCCACTAACATCTTCTCCAATGAACCATGCACCTAGACTGATCATCACACTATCTCCTTTATTCTCCAAGACAGTTTACAATCAAATTTGCCCAACGCACTGGCCCCACCGGCCCGCACCAGAAATACTTGCAATATAACTGCGGAGAAACTATTACCCTTACTTAAACCCATCACCGATCATACCTACCAAGGAACAGACCTTTCAACCTTAGTTGAACTTTATAACCAGACCATGCAGCAAGCCATAAACAAAATAGCGCCACTAAAAATGTGCAAAGCTAAGCCCTTACCACATCTAAACTCCTGGTTCATACCTAACCCAAAATGACCGACCTCACCAAAAGACCTAAAACACACACCACGAAAAGTTCTAACTACCAAAAGTTTGAACTTTTTGTGGTATGTCTTTAGGTCTATTGGTGGGGTAGGTCTGAAAAAAAATGTTTTAAAAAGGATGCAGGGGGCTGTGGTGGTGTCCCCCGCAACATTCCGCTCACTAAACTGTACAGTATAGTGAGCGGGGGTTGCCGGGGACACCCCTGCAGCTCTCCTGACAGAACACAAAAAAGGCTGGGGGCTGCGGGGAAGTCCCCCGCAACACCCCGCTCACTACACTGTACAGTATAGTGAGCAGGGGTTGCAGGGGACATCCCTGCAGCACACCTGACAGAAGAATAAAAAGGGGCTGCAGAGGTTGCGGGGGAACCCCCCTACAGCTGCCTGAAAAAAAAAAGAAAAGGACCCTTCAGCGCTGGGTCCCGATCACGTAAGTGAAAGGGAACCAGCGCTGCAGGGACACAGCGTGAAGGAAAGGTAAGTAGGGTAGTGGGGGTTAGTTGTGGGTGTGGGTGGGTGTGAATGTTTGTATGGGTTTGTAATGGATGTTTGCATGGGAAATGGACAAACATTTTGTAGTGCGTACATTTCCCATGTGAAAATTTCCATCGCAGGTTATTCTGCTGCGGAAAAATCATGTAGTTCTGGAAGAATAACCTCTCAGTATTTAATAAGGAAAAACTCACCATAATCTCTACAACCTACAAAAAGGCCATCCTTCAAACAAAAAGCAATACTTATAACGAGAGAATTAACAAAGCCAATTCATCCACCAAAGAAATCTTCATTATCTTGAGAGAGCTAGAATCCTCCATACCATCGCCAGAAACATGCGCTAAAGACAGGTCTTGGTGCACTAATATCCAAACTGCTCTCCTTGACAAAATCTTGCTCCTACAAGCAAAGATAGAAAACAAAATTGTAAGTCTTTTAGGGGTCTCGGACCCACAGGAATCGCAGCCACTTCTAACAAAACCAAGCAACCTTTTCAAATTCACCCCAGTCTCTATCCCCAAAGCCGTGGAGATAATCAAAAGCCTAAAACCATCCAGATGCCAGGGGTACACCTGCCCGGTGTCCGGCACCCATCATCAAAGAGGCAGCCAGGGATCTAGCGCCTTTTATTGCTACTCTAATTAAGGCTTCCTTTGAAACAAACTTGCATCGTCCCTACCACCTTAAAAGATGCTTTGGTCCTCCCACTCTTAAAAAAACCTAGCATTGACCCAAGCATCCTGACCAACTAAAGGCCAAAAACCACTGTACCTTTCATTCTGAAAATTCTAGATAAGGCAGCATATTTACAAATTCTGGCGCACCTTGAAGCCAACAATCTCCTTGGTCTGCAACAATCAGGCTTCAGACCTAAACATGGTACTGAGACAGCATTAATAGACTTCAAAAATCAGATGGACGACCTAAAGGATAAGGGCAAACTAGCGCTCCTCCTTCTTTTAGATTTACCTGCCGCATTTGACTTAGTTAATCACAAGGTGCTCTGTAATCACCTCACGACAGTGGCCAACTTCTCCCTCAAAGCTACAGCATGGATATAATCCTTCCTGGATAACAGATTGATGAGGATATTCTCAGCAACCGCGTCAGCCGAGCCTGCGCCGGTCACAAGCAGAGTACCTCGGGGCTCCTGTGTCT
The DNA here is from genome assembly GCF_040938575.1 of Ambystoma mexicanum. Lineage (NCBI taxonomy): Eukaryota > Metazoa > Chordata > Amphibia > Caudata > Ambystomatidae > Ambystoma > Ambystoma mexicanum. Next base: position 1,700,951,289 of record NC_090932.1, on the reverse strand, counting down.
CTCCAACCCTTTAGTATATATTAACTAAGCGCCTATTCGATGATCTTGACAGTCTGGGTATCACCTACACTAACTATGCATATAACAACCAGATCCTCATCCCCATCACAGGTGACTATGACACAGACTCCACTTTGCTCAACAAAATATACCTCACCATTGAAGCATGGATGGCTACGCACGGTCTCTGTTTTAACGACAAGACAGAGCTATTACTCACTGGCTCAGTGGCAATATTGAATAAACTGGACAATAAATTCAATTCCCTCCCAATAGGGAGTCAATTCCCTCCCAATAAAAAGTCTCCAAGGAGATGAAAACCTTGGGAATCTATCTTGATTCTTCCCTAAAACTGACCAGACAAGTCAATGCCACGGCCTCTGCCACGGCCTCTGCCACGGCATACACATGCAAACGAATCCATGCCTGAAGAGCTTTTCTGACTACACTGGCAAGAGCACTTATCCTGTCCAAAATCGATTATTGTAATGCCTTGTACCTAGGGACTTGCAGGAACAATATCAACACACTTTAAATATGACAAAATAACGCAATAAGAGCGCAACTCAACATCTCCAGACGCCAGCATATTTCAGCCACAAGACGCATTGCCCAATGACTCTCCGTTAAAGACAGAATTGTATTTATAACTCTAACCCTTACACACAAATGCCTCTCAGATTCTGCCCCTAAATAGCTAGCATGCAAATTTACCAGAAACACATCAGACCGGCCTACCAGATCCCCACAGTTACACTGCCTCAAAGTCCCGAGATTTAAGCTACAGAAAGCAGGTGGTAGCAGTGTCCCCGTTCTGGCAGCAAAACTCTGGAACTCCATGCCTGTTTACCTTAGATCTGAACTGTCCTAATATGGCTTTAGGAAAAATACAAAAGTGTGGCCCTTCTCACAGGAAGCATAATCAATGAGCCAACCAGTCAACCTTGTACACACTCGCGATGCACTTGTGCATCATTTCTTGCATACCTGGTACCATTAGTGTTGGAATGTAATGCTCATCCTAGCTATGGCCTGTATATGGTCTGATTCCTGTAACCATTATGTATCAATATAATGCGCCCAGATACCTGAGGGTTTGGTGTGCTATATAAATAAATAAATAAACAAACCAACGATGTCTACGGGTGCCGAATCATTGCCTGTGTACTCCCAAAGACCTGCGAGGAGGGACTCATCCATCCTGCCTCTGCTACGCAGTTGGATTGTTCTATTTGCGTCATTTAACAGACACCAAATGGCACTGGCATTCCTTTTTCACAATTAACTGCATAAGTATCTGCTTAGACTGAATTTAAGAATTGATCCTATATGCCTTATGCCAGTTCTTGTGAGTCTGTCTTATTTTCTGTCACCTCTCGCTTTCCCAAACAAGAAAGATGACCAGGGACATCATTTCACCAAAAATCCAGTCGTAGCAGAAGTGACATCACATGACACTTGACCACTGAAGACATCACAGGAAGTGATGTCATTTGACTAGCACGCGGAAGTGACATCACTGGAACGATGGAACAAGACCTTTCATCCCTTGACAAAACAGAAAGTGGCATCACACAGCATTGTTCCTAAGTACACTACGAAAAATATGATTACGATATCACTATAATGTGACATACATTCCATACAAGGATGGAAGGCCATATGTATCATTAATATTAGTGTGTGTAGGCCCATATTAGCAAATTACTGTGAATGCTGGCACACGTCCAAGGCCGAAAGATGATGTGTTATTATGTAGCACTTACTCCTGTGCACTTTATATAGAACAAAACAATTGTGTATACAATATCACCCAACCTGCGTTAGTTCTCATTTATCGAGCTCAGAAGGATGAAAGGGTGAGATGAGGCGTTCAAGAGAATTCCAGAAAGACAAATGATGTGCTATTTCTATCCTTTCTTATTTAGGGTCGCTGCTCAAAGTGTTATACTTTGAGCAAGAAACCAGTCACTCCAGAAACAAATAGCCACGTGGCGCTGGCCACAGCCCAGGAGCTTACATCTAAAAAGGATGTAGCAAGCGAGACCACAGGGGTCGCAGTTGGGACCCCTGGCGACCCCCAACTGACATCCCTAAAGACGTCCCTTTAGAATCCGCACTTCTGTTCTCATTTATTTTACTAACATTAATACTATTATCAAAGACATCATATGTTTTCGTGCTGAAAACACTCTTCTCCCATCGCTTCATGCACCGAGTTTTCGCATTTCCACTTCCCAATGTCACTAGAAAACAACTTACAGCACAACTGGTCTCTCCTGGACGACCATAAGATCCAATATTCCCTAACATAAGAATTCACTGTCCTTTGATTAGTTCTAAACTGGCTGATCCTAGTCCCTGCATTATTAAGCACAAGATCATACATGTGTGAGCTCCTCCAGGCTGGAGGCTAACAGTACCCTGGCCATGCTCACTGAACTGGGCTTTCTTTACATTAAAATCCTCAATCTCACTTTTCCCTAACCCTGAGAAAAAGAAGCTGCAAGGCGGTTCACCCCCGCCCCTTTCCAAACTGTGAACCCTGAAGGACACCAAGCAGCAAGCCTGGGCAGAAACACTATAGCAAGCCTGGACAGTACAACATACCAAGGAAAGGTCCGGCCCTGGGCCACGGAATGTTCAGGGGCTGCAAAATCAACCAGGTGATTGTCCAAGTGGCCAGCTGACCCTGGAAGGCCACTCGAGCCACAGGGCAGATGCAGCGGCCCACTGGCTGCTCCAATATTCATCATATAACGAAACACAATACTTAAAGGAAGACGCCACTGATGGACACGCCATAAAAATAGGGTTGAGCCCACTCCCCCCCCCACCCGCCTCGGCTTCCCTTAATATGCAGGTCATTCTGTATCAGACACAAGAACAAAAACACGACATCCAACAAAGTGGTAAATACAGATTCACTGCACAGCTAAGAAAATGGAATTATTAAAAAAGCCTGGGCAAATCCGCCACCGTCGTCTAGAGATTTGCATATGAATGAGGCGCCTATGGATAGAGCTGTCCTGGAAACGCTAAACAAGTGGCAACATGCCTGCATCCATGTAGTCAAAGTCACACGTGGGGCCCGGCATTGGACTCCAGGTCCCAGGGAGATCTGGGAAGGCCTCCTTAACCACTCTTGCGCCCCTGCATACACAGCTCTCAGTTTAAAATGAAGCAACGATGTTGCAAGAATAACTGGTTCTTCATTTGGTAGCGGGGACGAGCTCGCAGGAGATTCCCTGCAGAAGTCAGCCTGCTGGGAACAGATGGGAGCCGAAGGCATAGATGCAACCTCAGTAAAGAATTGGCCTTAACATGTTTTAATCAGCATATAACTTTTATTCATAGCATCTATCTTGGAAATGTGTAACGTTTTACTTAAAATAATATCAAATATAGGTTTCAAGTTCAAAATACAGGACCAGTCCATGATAAGTTGCAAAGTTGGCGAGTTGGAGACTGTACATACTGATGGCAGTTCATGTTCCCGTTGGGTTTTCGGCAGCGTCCCAGTTTGGAGGTACACCCAGATGGGCATTTTACCAAGAGATGCCAGAAGCTATTACTTTGAACTCCCGGGCACTCAATGGAAAAGCCAAGAGTCCCTAAACACTGGGGCCAGACGCTATGTAAGAAAGGGGACCGCTAACGGCCTGTCCGGCATCGTGAAACATTCTCCTGAGGACACAAACCATTCTCAAGGCTGTAGAACCTCAGGGTTATGGCCAGATCGGATGTCTGGGAGATGTCCAGTCCAACGGAGGGCTTTGAGGAACATCAGCGGCTTGTATGCACTTTAAGACTCCACCAGGTTTGAAGAAACGCCAAATCATCACTTGGCCGAACAGTGTCCACACAGAAGAGCTTCCTTCACCACAAGGAAAAAATCCAAGTGGATGGGTCTATCAAGACCATACTTTAAGTAAGAGCAAGACTGAGAAAAACTATCCTGCAAGACCTAACAAAGGGACACTTGGGCCCAAAGAGTGGGTAAGGGCGGGCACACTGCCACATAGGTCCTTCAACAACAGGGAAGACTGAAGGCTCAGCATTCTGTGACGGGACCCTGATGGGATTGAACTTCAAGAGCGCGCAATGTGGCACACCTTCTTTTCAAGATCATGCAGGCAGACATGCCAGGTTTGGAATCTTCTGATAGGTCAAACATCATCAGCCAATAAGAGACCTAGTCCAGAGGAAGAGAGGTGAGAACACTTCCTGGATTTTGATCAGAGTAGTGGGAAAAGGCAGAGGCTTCTAGGGAATCAGGGGTTATCTCAAGGCTCTTCAGAGAGATTAATAAATTACCAGGCAAGGAGCAGCCCTCGATCTAGGGGAGAGCGTGGTGCGGCAAAGAGCAAACAGCCAGTCAGCTGGCAGTGTAGTCACTCAATGCTTAGGAGACCCCATCATCTGGCATAACACATCTCTTACCAGCCAAGGAGCAGCCCTAGATATAGGGGAGCTTAGGAGACCCCATCAGCTGGCCTAACACATCTCTTTCAGGCAGTGATTGTTCTCCGGGGATGTGGCACCTTCCTTCATGACAGTTTCCTTACTAACTAGGCATTTGTGGACACCAGAGTTGCGGGCCAAGGGGAAAGGTGTGAGATCCCTACCAGCTTTTCCCAGGAAAGGTGTGAGATCCCTTTCGGCATTTCCCAGGAAAGGTGTGAGATACCTTCCACCATTTCCCAGGAAAGGTGTGAGATCCCTTTCGGAATTTCACAGGAAAGCTGTGGGATCCCTTCCAGCTTTTCCCAGGAAAGGTGTGAGATCCCTACCAGCTTTTCCCAGGAAAGGTGTGAGATCCCTTTCGGCATTTCCCAGGAAAGGTGTGGGATCCCTTCCAGCTTTTCCCAGGAAAGGTGTGAGATCCCTTCCAGCTTTTCCCAGGAAAGGTGTGAGATCCCTTTCGGCATTTCCCAGGAAAGGTGTGGGATCCCTTCCACCATGTCCCAGGAAAGGTGTGAGATCCCTTTCGGCATTTCACAGGAAAGCTGTGGGATCCCTTCCAGCTTTTCCCAGGAAAGGTGTGAGATCCCTTCCACCATTTCCCAGGAAAGGTGTGAGATCCCTTCCACCATTTCCCAGGAAAGGTGTGAGATCCCTTTTGGCATTCCCCAGGAAAGGTATGAGATCCCTTCTGGCATTTCCCAGGAAAGGTGTGAGATCCCTTTCAGCATTTCACAGGAAAGGTGTGGGATCCCTTCCAGCTTTTCCCAGGAAACGTGTGAGATCCCTTCCACCATTTCCCAGGAAATGTGTGAGATCCCTTTTGGCATTTCCCAGGAAAGGTATGAGATCCCTTCTGGCATTTCCCAGGAAAGGTGTGAGATCCCTTTCGGCATTTCACAGGGAAGGTGTGAGATCCCTTCCACCATTTCCCAGGAAAGGTGTGAGATCCCTTTCGGCATTTCCCAGGACATGTATGAGATCCCTTCTAGCATTTCCCAGGAAAGGTGTGAGATCTCTTCCACCATTTCCCAGGAAAGCTGTGAGATCCTTTCCGGCATTTCCCAGGAAAGGTGTGAGATCCCTTTCAGCATTTCCCAGGATAGGTGTGAGATCCCTTTCGGCATTTCCCAGGAAAGGTGTGAGATCCCTTTCGGAATTTGCCTGGGAAGGTGTGAGATCCCTTTTAGCATTTCCCAGGAAAGGTGCGAGATCCCTTCCAGCATTTCCCAGGAAAGGTGTGAGATCCCTTCCAGCATTTACAAGAAAAGGAGTGCGATCCCTTTTAGCATTTCACAGGAAAGGTGTGAGATCCCTTCCAGCATTTCCAAGGAAAGGTGTGAGATCCCTTTCAGAATTTCCCTGAGAAGCTGTAAGAACCCTGCCAACATTTCCCAGGATAGGTGTGAGAACCCTTTTGGCATTTCCCAGGAATGGTGTGAGATCCCTTACAGCATTTTCCAGGAAAGGTGTAAGATCCCTTTCGGCATTTTTCAGGAAAGGTGGAAGATCCCTTCCAGCATTTCCCAGGAAAATTGTGAGATCCCTTCCAGCATTTACAAGGAAAGGTGTGAGATCCTTTTCAGAATTTCTCAGGACAGGTGTGCGATCCCTTGCAGCATTTCCCAGGAAAGGTGTGAGATCCCTTCCAGCATTTACAAGGAAAAGTGTGAGATCCCTTATAGAATTACCCAGGAAAAGTGTGAGATCCTTTTCAGCATTTCCCTGAGAAGGTGTAAGGTCCCTTCCAGCATTTCCCAAGCAAGGTGTGGGATCCATTTCAGCATTTCCCAGAGTATCCGTTCCCTTTGATCTAGGTGCATTCAAGTTGCAATCAATTATTTCCGCCTGCATGACCAAGACTACCACTGACCGCAGACTGCAAACGGAGCCTGCACCCAAGCTTTAATTGGAAGGAAAAGCAGGCGGTGACGGCTCCTGTAAAAGGGATGTGCACCGAAGGTGACTGCAGGCAAAGGCTGTGCATTTCGGGTAATCGCCCCCATCAGCCCACTGCACAAGTTTCACCAATCAAGTGGTTGCATAAGAAAAGAGACCATTCTCCATCTGGGCACTGCAGCGCTCAACTGTACGCATGCATACACATGCAGACGATTCAGAGACAATAATGCAAGCGCTGCACAGGAGCAGGAAGGCCAGCATTTTAGCAAAAACATTGGAAAACTGATGCCAAGGAAGAGAGCTGAGGCCTGACCCAGCTTCCGTATGTTGCTACTGGAGTCGGTGGTGGGCTCAGCAGGCTTCTATATCAGGATCTGAAAGCAAGCGCATAAGCAGAGGGTAGGGCACAGCAAGCTTCTATATCAGAAACTGAAAGCAAGCGCATAAGCACAGGGTAGGGCACAGGAACTGAAAGCAAGCGCATTAGCACAAGGTAGGGCACAGCAACCTTCTATATCGGGGACTGAAAGAAAGTGCATAAGCACAGGGTAGGGCAGAGTAAGCTTCTATATCAGGAGCTGAAAGCAAGCGCATACGCACAGGGTAGGGCACAGCAGGCTTCTATATCAGGAACTGAAAGCAAGCGCATAAGCACAGGGTAGGGCACAGCAAGCTTCTATATCAGGAACTGAAGGCAAGTGAATAGCACAGGGTAGGGCGTAGCAGGCTTCTATATCAGGAACTGAAAGCAAGCGCATAAGCACATGGTAAGGCACAGCAAACTTCTATATCGGGAACTGAAAGCAAGCAAATAGCACAGGGTAGGATACAGCAAGCTTCTATATAGGGAGCTGAAAGCAAGAGAATAGCACAGGGTAAGGCACAGTAAGCTTCTATATAGGGAACTGAAAGCAAGCGCATAAGCACAGAGTAGGGCACAGCAAGCTTCTATATCGGGAGCTGAAAGCAAGCAAATAGCACAAGGTAGGGCACAGCAAGCTTCTATATAGGGAACTGAAAGCAAACGAATAGCACAAGGTAGGACACAGCAAGCTTCTACATCGGGAACTGAAAGCAAGCGCATAAGCACAGAGTAGGGCACAGCAAGCTTCTATATCGGGAACTGAAAGCAAGCAAATAGCACAAGGTAGGGCACAGCAAGCTTCTATATCGGGAACTGAAAGCAAGCGCATAAGCACAGGGTAAGGCACACCAGGCTTCTACATCAAGAACTGAAAGCAAGCGCACAAGATGTAGCCACCTTTTAAAGCTTTGAGACATAAGAGGCAGCTGGCATGAGCCATTGAAGGAGTTTACATCAAGAGAGAACGACGTTTGTCGTTTGTCTTTCAAAGCAGCAATACTTTGTACTTAACATACACCTGGTGCAACAGGGCGATGGAGCTGCACACAACATTTTGTTGGGGCTGACCACAGTTATAAGTGGGCAGAGTATAGAGTGCAGCCACTGCTGATCTACTACTGACTACTGAAAGGAGGTGATGGCTGGAAAATTGAGAATTAATCATAACAACTAGCACTACTCTGGCAGCCCTTCAGACCATCGTTCTTCACCTGCCAAGCCATTACAGAAAGGGGAAAGATCACATGGAAATCAGGCTTAGACCCACCCCAAAAGGCTCAGTCCAGCCTGAACTGCTAAGTCACATCCCTTCGGCACGAGACAAGCATCCCCAGACATGTGTCAGCATCATTGGGCCTCATCAGTGAGGAGTAGCTTGGGTCTCAGGACCCACGTCTGGCCATACCCATCCCACTCGGGGTGCCAAATTGAGCACTGATGGTTGATGGCTGGAAGGTTATGAATTAATCATAACCACTGGCAATTGCTTTGGCCAACCTTTCAGGTCATTGCTTTACAGCCTGCTATGCCATCACAGAAGGGGAAAGAGCGCATACAAACCAGACCTGGTCTCCCACAGAGATGTGTGCTCCCCTTCGACTGACCCCTCTGACGCCTGTGTAAAAGCTCTAAGAGTCCTCTTACAGAGGACACATGGTTGGAAATAAAAGTGTTCAAACAGAAGAAACTATATATACATGGACCCAGCCTTTAATGATGTCAAGATAATTACTCTGCTAAAAAAGGAACATAACATGTGTGAGTATAGAGCACACATTTAGCCCAGTGGAGTATCTTGTCAGTAATAACAGGCAATTATTGTTACTCATTGTAATGGTACTTATTACATTGATCTCAGAAGGATAAATGGGGTAGCTGGACCTGCTAGGATTTGAACTGGCGAGTATGAGATCACACACACAGCTCTGTAAAAAGGGCTTTAAGTGGGCTGGGGCTAGATGAGGTGGAGCCCCGGCAGTCTCCAAAAACTGTCCCTGAGCCGGGGGACCTCTGACCTCCTACCCATAAGCACCTAGCAGGATTGTAACGCCAAGGGTCTGTGAGTGTGCAGAGGTGACGTGCAGTAGGGAGGGATAGATTAACAAGCAGTAAAAGAAAGATATGCAGAGAAGCCATCTCTCTGTCCAAGCAGGGAAGCCAGCACCTGACTACCGGAGGTTTATATGGTCCTAGTATTCTGGCACTTTACTGTTAGGGTGCTATCATAAATGAAATAAGCAGGAAGGAAAGTGTGCATTATGCGCTCAGAGGGTTCCAGACTTCAATCACTGTCAGATATGTCATATATAAAAAATGTGTGTTTGTTCTCATGTTCCCCAGATGCTCTTTGATTTTATGCAAAGTACCAAGTAGCTAACATTGTTGCTACTTGTCCTCCTCTGCGTTCTCAAAGGTGCTCTCATGGGTTTAATTCAAGGCAGGCTAAAGATGCATGTGGCCTCCTGGTGGCTAACACCCCCCCCCACGCCTACCAGCCCAGCAGCTGGGTGGTGCGGAGAGTATAACTACGATGCTTCCAATGCCACCAGCGGGTGATTTATACGGCTTCATGGTATAGTGAGCTTAAGATGGGGCCCCACTTCCAGCTTCATTGTTCCGCAAGCCTACTCCCTGCCACCCACCAAAGAGCTGAAACCAATTAAAGCCTATCTGGGTTACGTTAACACCTTGGGGTGGTTATTGGTCACCAGACGCACATTTAAAGTGGCACAGCTTTTGGCTGAAGAAGGCGGGTGCCTCCCTGGGGCATGTGAGCGCGCCACCAGCCCGTGCCTGCTGGTGGTTGGTAGATGCCGATGATCATGGCACAGGCAGGCAGCAGCGGAGCTGAAACCTTCCAGGAGAACCGAACAGATCTTCCAGCACATCGGCTCTTGGCCATTTCTGTCAGTTCAGTACACTTTACTATAAGCATTTTTCTAAAACATGCATTTACTTCAATCTTCAATCCCCATTTCCAGTCTGGCCCGCCTCCAAAGCTGGGCTGAGTTGAGGGTCACATGGCTTGCCTTCCTGCCTGAGAAATAAATTGACTACCTCGATCCGAAATTAGAACTGAAGGAAAACCGTGCAGTCGGACGATGTTTTCGAGAAATTCTCGGGCCAGAGTTGCTGCTGTTGGTAAGCCTTTGAGTGGAATGAAATGCGCCATCTTGGAGAATAGGTCCACGATTACTAGGATCGTATTGTATCCGGAGCATGGAGGTAGATCGGTGATGAAGTCCATAGAAAGCGTATGCCAAGGGCGAGGCGGGATGTCAATAGGGCGAAAGAGGCCGGCTGGTTTTTCCTTTTGACTCTTGTTTTGGGCGCATACTCCACAGGACATTATAAAGTCTCTGATATCTTTTTTCCAAGACGGCCACCAGAAGTAGCGCTTGATCTTTTCCGAGGTCTTGGTCATACCGGGATGTCCTTCCATTAAAGAATCGTGATAACAAGAGATTACCTTTTTCTGTAAATCTGTGCTGGGCAGGTATAACCGTTCTTGGAAATATAATATGTTGTCCTTCATCGTAAAGTCCTTTCCCTGCAGATGCCAATTCTGTATGTCTGCTGGAGTTACCAGTAGCCTGGCTTTATCCTTAACTTCCTCTATGGATTGTGTGGCGATTACACCTAGAATTCTTTGTTCGGGAATGATAGGTACAGGTTTAGGATTGATCAAATGTTCTTCCACTCCCATCCGAGAAAGGGCATCAGCTTTACCGTTTTTTGTACCAGGTCGATAGGTAATTATGAAGTCAAACTCGGCAAAGAATAGTGCCCAACGGAGTTGCCTATAGGATTGAGCTTTTGCGGTTTTCAAATATTGCAGGTTTCGGTGATCTGTAATCACAGTAACGGTGTGTCGGGCCCCCAGAAGATAATGCCGCCAAGCCTTAAAGGCGGACTTGATAGCTAGAAGTTCCTTATCAGTAATAGTGTAATTGATTTCAGGAGGCGAGAATTTGCGGGACCAAAATGCCACGGGATGCAACTGATTGGTTACTGGGTCCTTTTGTGATAGAACTGCCCCCATGGCAAGGCTCGAAGCATCAGTTTCAACGATGTAGGGGAGTTCTGGGCGAGGATGTTTTAAGATCGGTGCAGAGATAAATCTAGTCTTCAAATTCTGGAAAGCTTGTTCCGCCTCAGTAGACCATTCAAAATGTTTGTTTTTCTTTAGCAAGGCGGTGATGGGCTGGACTATTCGAGAGAATTCGGGGATAAAGCTGCGGTAAAAGTTAGCGAAGCCTAACATGCTTTGAACACCTTTTACGGAGGATGGCGATGGCCATTTGAGAATTGCATCAACCTTCTTTGAATCCATACGCACTCCGCTAGGTGATAATATGAATCCCAAGAATTCAACTTCAGTCACGTTGAAAACACATTTTTCCAACTTAGCGAAAAGTTTGTGTTGACGCAATCTCTCGAGGACCATTTTCACGTGTTTCCGATGTTCAGTTTCCGATGAAGAATAAACGAGGATGTCGTCAATGTAAACAACAACACACACATCTATGAGCTCTCTGAGGACATCGTTCATAAAATATTGAAAGGCGGCCGGGGCATTGCAAAGTCCGAAGGGCATGACCTGATATTCAAATAGCCCATACTTGGTGCGGAAGGCCGTCTTCCATTCATCGCCCTCTTTTACTCGTACCAAGTGGTAGGCTCCTCTAAGATCCAGCTTTGTATATATGCATGCTTTTCTGACTTGGTCCAGGAGTTCAGGGATCAAAGGTAACGGATATCTATTCTTAACGGTGATCTGGTTCAGGGCGCGATAATCTATACAAGTTCTAAGGTCCCCTTCTTTTTTTGGAACGAAGAACAAAGCTGAGGAAGCAGGGGACTTGGAAGGACGAATAAACCTATTCGCTAGGTATTGATCCAGGTATTGTCGGAGGTGAAGATTCTCAGGCTCGGTGAGGGCATAAATTCTACTACAAGGAGGAGTAGATCCAGGTATCAGGTCTATCTGGCAGTCATAAGACCTATGAGGAGGTAGAGAGTTAGCCTGATCCTTCCGGAAAACATCTTGGAATTCTAGGTGTTCAGGAGGTAACTGGGGAGCCTCCGAGGAAATTGCTGCCAGTGCAACACCAGGTCGAGGGTGACAAGTAGAGACACATTCTGGAAACTGAACCGTTCTTGCTCGCCAATCGATCTGAGGATTGTGCTTCTCTAACCAAGGAATTCCTAGAATAATCTGGAACTGAGGGGCCTTGATCACATCGAACACGATCTTCTCATGGTGTCCATCTTGACTTACTAGCGTCACTTCTTGGGTGGTATGCGTTACTGGTCCGGAGGCTATCTCCGTACCATCCACCGTAGTAATGACGTCCTTTACAGCCTTTGGACAAAGAGTCAGATTCATTCTCAAAACCATTTCATGATCCACATAATTGCCAATGGCACCGCTGTCGACGTAAGCTTCAATCGCATGTAATCGATCCGGATGTTCAGGGCTAATGAGGACCATAGGTATCACGAAATGCGAGGTCATGGAACTGGTTTTAACGCTTGGCAAGGGGACCTCTATTCTTGTCGGGCGAGGTCGTTTCCCTGCTCAGAGTTTGTGACCCTGGTAACTGCAGCTCCTACTGCCTTCTTAGCTGGTTTCACCGGATAGTCTCGAAGAAAGTGCCCCGAGTTTCCGCAATAGAGGCATAATTGCAGCTGTTTTCTCCTTTCCCGCTCCTTTTGTGTTAGTGGTCCTTTCAGGCCCCCTATTTGCATGGGTTCCCCGGAGTCTACTCCTTTGGTAGGAGTTGGTGGTTTGGAAAATACTCGAGCATCAAACTTGGAACGATCGGCCTTCCTGTTCTGCAGTCTGTGGTCGATTTGAACGACTAAGTCAATATAGTCCGAACAGTCTTGCGGGGGATTCACTACTTGGGCTAACACATCTTTGAGCTCTCCACGTAGACCTCTATAAAACAGCGTAATCCTTTTGTCCTCAGGCCATCGAGTTTCCACTATCAGTCTGTTGAAAGACGCAATATAAGCCAAAAGGTCTTGATTGCCCTGTCGCAATGAAAGGAGCTCATTGTCCAAGGCCTGCCCCTGTGAATGTCTTGCAAACAGTTTTTCCATACTGAGCTGAAAAGCTTGAAAATCATGGAGAACCGGATCATCTTGATTAACTAGAGGGATCGACCAGTCTGCCGCATTGCCACTAAGGTACGAAAGCACGAAAGCTACCTTAGCTTGATCAATTGGAAAGGCTGCTGGCCGGCATAAGAAGTGCAACCGGCACTGATTAATGAATACTGCAAACCTCTTTGGGTCACCAGAAAATCGTTCGGGCGGAGCCAGAGGTACATTCCCAGGTAGGTTGATCTGCACTGGGTTCGTAGAGGATGTTGAAGGAAGATTTGCCCCTGATGCGGGTAACGGAGTTTGTCTGTCTTGTGACTGTAGCAATTGTCTAGCGAGATCTTCTGTTCGCTCCTTGGAAATAATCAGTTCCCTTCTTAGAGCATTCGTTTCCTGACGGGCTGCATGCACTTCTGCTCTTAGTTCCCCAAGTAACTGGGCTAGTTGGTCGGTATCCGAGGTTTCCATAGCGCCTGGGTGGGAGTTTTGCGGTAGGCTTTGTGTTCTGTAACGCTCACCTGATTCCCGCAGAGGCGCCGGTCTTGACTGGGTGAATGCCGTATCTTCAAAGGTGATGTGTAACACACGGTTGGCTCTTTGGGCTGGACCTCTGTGCACTGTGTGTCTGACTCGAAGAGTAAGATGTCTGCAGATAGAAAATATGGGATTAATGAACTGAAAATATCAGTGCACAGATGATTATCGCTACAATTATCACAGACTATATAATGAGAAGAATTCAGGATGGACACAAGACTCTATGATGCAGTTCTGTATAGGTTGAAATGGATAGAATATGATTACTTTAAACTAAGAGATGACTATGGACAGTTCTATACTAAATACTCACTCATATGGCTTTGTAATGGAATGGACCCGTCAAAGATCTGGTCAAGGGTTTGGCTGGGATTCTTTCGCCACCGGACAAGTCTCAGGCACTGGGTTCTGCTCTCAGCAAGGCCCTCTGGTCTGCACGGCCTCTTGGACTGGGTCTGACGGGTTCTGGGTTACAGCTCTGCTGGACTGGTCTGGATCTTGGGTACTAGCATGGGTTCTGGGCCAGAAGCAAAACAGCTCAGCCAGCCTGTTGGATTTTGCGGTGCCCCTTGGAAGTGTAGGGGTTAAAATCAGGTTGCTTAAGATTCTGAAGGTCAGCTGAGAAGAGTTCAGCTTTTTGAATTGGGCCCTTCTGCTTCAAAGTTCTAGAGTCTGGTTTCTGGATCTATGTCTGGAATCTGGATCTTCCTGCAGGGTGATTCGCCAAGAAATCAGTTGATGAGTGGAAAGTGTGTGTGTCTTGTCTGTCCTCAGCAGTCCCAATTTATCCATTTCCAAATTAAGTGGGGAGGCTGATTATCTATGCCCAACCCTCTAAGGATCTGATAGGTCAGAGAATTCCCTGTCCCCTGATTTGAGAAAGGAACAGTGTGTCATGTGTCAGAGTGATACTGCCATTTACAACCTAGGGAAGAACCTCCCCTTTGCTTTTACTTAGAACATCTATTTTTCCCCAAATAAATATTTCCCATATGCACAACCTGTTGATAATACATAAATACATGACAGATTGCTTAAGGTATATTGCTGTGCAACTCTCATCTTCCTGTGAGCTTTAGTTCATAAATGACAACTTTTTCACACTTTTGGTAGGTTTCTCAATGTTAGTTCTGCACCAACTTTTATACATGCATACACATCCCATCTGGGCATATTCCTGTAATTTTTCATGTTCCTAACATAAACACAATGGCTACAATATGAATAATTTCCGGGGTTCAGTCTCAGAACATCGCACAGATTCCATATTAGTCTTAAACTGTGAGCAAATTTTTCGTTTTAACAACCTATAAGTTTCATATTTTTGTCAGTTCAGTACACTTTACTATAAGCATTTTTCTAAAACATGCATTTACTTCAATCTTCAATCCCCATTTCCAGTCTGGCCCGCCTCCAAAGCTGGGCTGAGTTGAGGGTCAATGGCTTGCCTTCCTGCCAGAGCTGTTGTTGTCAGTCACACCCGAATTAGCATTTTCTATTCAGTTCAAGGAACCCATTGTTTTTTTGCTCAGGGCAGCAGAGGAAATCTCATCCCCTTCTGATTAACATACCAATGTGAAATCCTCTCCTTTTGGTGAGAAGGAACCTGGTGTGAGTTTCTCAGGGGAAGAAGGCCTCTTGGAAGTTTTAACTGAATCAGGTTACCTTCTGGATATTGTAACATAGGTCCTTGTGAAAAAAATACATTTATAAATTTAAAATAAGCAAACCTTTACTTCCAGTCCTTTTTCAACATGAAAATCAAGGTGTGGCACTCTTATATGGCATTTTGATGGAAATCTCTTCTTTGGCATAGTTTGAGTTCAATGTTCAACTTTATACATGATAGGTTTTAAATCGCCAGCTTCTGACAGAGGTGAGTAACGGTACTACACCCAGATTTCTTTCAGCACGCAATCTTCAATGTGGATTTTCCTCTGATAAGTGTACTTCTGTGGACATTGTATTTATGTGGATTCTTGAAGTAGAATGATGTTCACCACCCAAAAAGGAGATTGGATCTTCTTGGATGGTTTGTGAGCCATGATTTTTGCAAATTTGACAGCCAGGGAAACAGATTTTTAAAACAGCTCTGTGTTTCTTTTGCAATGATTTTGCTCTGTGGGCAGCCAAATGATGGGTTTTGGAAGTGGTCTCCTGTGTTACCACTGACATAGGCAAAAGTGGATGGTGGCCTATTTTTCAGATTTGTACTGCGCACTTTCTGGTGATTCTTTAGCGAGCAGCATGCTTTCCGGCGGCCATTCTGATGTTTCTGCTGCAAGCAATGCACAGTAATGTTGCAGGGCCTGGACTAGTGAGTTGAGACATCCCACAAGCCCCCCTCTTGCGATTGGCATTGATCAACCATCAATGGGAATTCGCAAGACTGGGATGTCAGTTTCATCTCTTCTGCTTCCACAAATGGCAAAGTTCATCATCTTTTCCTCCATCAGGGTTGGATCGATCGGTTCTCCTCGCCAGATCTGATGGGAGTATTAAGCGATACTCTGGGCCCCTCGGATCTTTGCTCCCGGTCCCCGGGTAATCCTCCTTGGTTAGTCTACATGGTTTATCTCTCTCTTCTAGGATGAAAAAGCAAAAACATATTTGTAGACATTTCCCCACCACTATTAATGTAGTGGGGCGGACATATACATTTTATAAATCAGGACACATTTGTATTATTGTATTTTATAGGCTATAGGTGGAATATTTTAGAGTTGGAATTGTATGGATGTGGAGTTGCCCCCTCTGGGGTTCCAGAAGACACCTCCAGTTGCTGCAGAGTGTACCTAGGATGGCAACACTTTAGTTGATTAATATGGACCCATTCATCTTCCCCTTCTGCCAAACTGCCTTGGGGATGCGGATCTTATAGGTGACTGGTGAGATCTTGTCTACAATTTCAAAAGGTGTAACGCTCACCTGATTCCCGCAGAGGCGCCGGTCTTGACTGGGTGAATGCCGTATCTTCAAAGGTGATGTGTAACACACGGTTGGCTCTTTGGGCTCGACCTCTGTGCACTGTATGTCTGACTCGAAGAGTAAGATGTCTGCAGATAGAAAATATGGGATTAATGAACTGGGGTTATTGGGTGCCTCTCTCCTCTTCCCTTTCTCTTCTCCTGTAGAACCCCAAAGGTTAACGCGCTCACCTTAGGTAAGTGAACGCCGAGCTCTCCATCTGCCTCGGGGCAGGGTGCCGTAACCAGTTCCTTCACTGGATAAGGGTGCAGGCCTCTTGACCTCAGAGGACTGCTGTTCGTCGTTAACTGCACGAACGGCAAGTTCTGGGCGCTTCAAATGTCTTAAAAGTCTTTTGTAATGATATCTCTTGTTTTGCAGAGTTCCGGCGATGGCGGATGGCGGGCTGATGAGAGTTGAGGATCGAACCCGCGTGAGGAATAGAAGCGCCTGGAAGCACGTAGGTAAGCGCTTGTAGCCTGCTTCACGATGCGCACTAACTGTCCCTTTTATCTTGCAGGTACAAGTTCGGAGCTTTAGAGAAGCTGAAGGGTGCTGGAATACCCACTGGATTCTGCGTGGGAAGGAGTAATGGCACGTGAGTAATAAAGTTGCCCAATGTCTTTAAACGCACCTTCTTTTGTCTTTCAGATGCGGGATGCAGCGCCGAAGGCCTCCGGAGCGTGCGAAGAGCTGGTAAGCTTTTGTCTTTCAGATGCCGGAATGCAGTGCGAAGACCTCGGAGCATGCGAAGAGTAGGTAAGCCTTTGTCTTTCAGATGCCGGAATGCAGCGCGAGGCGTTGGTGACAGCCGATGGACCAGGTAAGAGATGCGCTGCCACTGAAGACCGTAGTGCTAACCTGTTCTTTCTTTGTCTTTACAGGTGCTGCTGAAGACTGGATTCCAGGATGGTAAGCCTTTGTTTCCTTAGGCCCAGGATCAGATGCAGAAGACACGATGAGCGTTCTGCTGCAGAGGATGCAGAATAACGCAAAGCAGGATTCATCCAACGGGTGTGGTTTAAATAGCCTCCTGTAGTGCTTAGGTGTCTCCTTCCACAGCCACGCCTAGGTAAGAAAAGAGTTCCTGCTTTCCAGAAGAGTTCCAGTGTTCTGAACCTAGGGAGTGGCTCCTGCCCCACCCAACAGGAAAAGTAGTCCCAAACAGGAGAGGATCAGGGGTTCAACTGGCAGGTAAGTAAGCAGCATGGTCTGCTGCAGGTAAGTCCACCCAAGCATTATGAGCCCGGCGCTTCCAGCACTGGGACTGGGCATCTTTATGAGCCTGGTGCCACTGGCGCCAGGACAGGGTCCAAAAGGTCCCAATTGGGACTGGCTGGCGCTCGGAACCGGGGTTATGGGTCTGCTTCCAAGGGAGTCGGGCAAGTCCTGATCTTTTGGAAGCAGAGATCATGACAAAAGGTCCCTTCCAGGTAGGCAGAAATGTTCGCAGTTTGGCCTGGTTCCTTTGGAAATTGTATAGATAGACCCGCTCTACTACATAATACACCTTTCTGGTAGTCTTTAAGTAATAGTGGGTCTTCATGCTGTCAGCTGATCTTTACAGATTTCGCTGAGCATAGGCAAAAACATGTTGAAGGTGTTTTCCTAGATTTTCAACATACTCATGAGTTGTGGAGCATTGATCAATGTCTGCTCTTGGGCCCTGTAGAGCAGATGCATCATCCTGCGTCCAGTCATCAGCTCAAACGGTGACATTTTAGTTGCAGATGAAGGGGTAGATCTGATGGCCATTAGGACAAGAGGTAATCAAATATCCCAACTTGGCCCAGAATCTGCCACAAACTTTTTTAATATGCTCACAATTGTTCTATTATATCTCTCGACTGTACCACTAAGCGCTAGCCGGTAGGCAATATGTAGCTTCCTTTTAACCCCAAGTATCTCCCACATCTTTGTCATTACTTCGCTGGTGAAGTGGCTACCTCTGTCTGACTCGATCCTTTGGGGTAGACCAAAAACGCGAAAAGATGTGGTTGATCATCAGGGCAGCTGCTGGTTCTGCCTTGCAGTTTGGGGCGGGAGACATTCCACCCGTTTAGTAAACAAGCATGTCACGGCCAACATGTACTTGTTCCCCCTAGAGGAGCGAATCACGGGCCCAATGAAATCTACTTGCAAACCCGACCATGGCAGTGTCATCCCCCTCTTTTGGAGAGGCACACGTGTATGAGGGATGTTGGCTGAAATTGTGCACACACAAGACACGCCTTCAAGTATTGGTTGAGGTCCTGCCCCATGTGTGGCCAGTATGCAACCTCTCTTAAGATTTCAAGTGTTGTATGAAACCCCCTATGACCAGCTGTGGCCGCATCATAGGTGTGACTTAACATCAGCCTTCTGAATGAGGTAGAAACCACCCACTGATCATGGCCAGCTAGGGATTTCCTCATCAACAAACCGTCTTGGATTCAAACATTTTTGGACATTTCATCAACACTCTGAGGTCCTCTTTCCCAATGTAATCGGTATCCGTCAGGGGAAAGTTCTCAGGGTCCTCAATGTGTTGATAAAACTTACCAATTATTGGATCCCCTTTTTGAGCCATAATCAAATCAGCATCTGGGATCTCCTTACTCCATTGTGCAGTTGAGAGATCATTGTGAGCATTTGTCTCGGACCTAGTGAAAGCAGTGACCTGAATTTCCCCCAACAGGGACTCAATCTCAATTAGATGTCCTTGGATGGCTCCGGTTTTGGCCAGCTGATCAGCTAAGTCATTTCCAGTTTTGTCTGGTCCCTCTACTTTGGAATGACCCTTGATCTTTTGCCAGTAGATGGTCATCCCATTCGAGGTGACCAGATCATCAATATTTTGAACTAACTTCCCATGTTTCAAGGGTTTGTTATTAGCACATAGCATGCCTCGGGTTTTCCAATTAACCAGGTGCTCAACGAACCTGTTCCGTACATAATCCAATTCAGTGATTATGACCAGTTCGTGGGGTTGATGTTGGACAGCAGTGAGGATGGCTTGATGCACAGCCATCAACTCTGCCACTTGACTACTTCGGGGACCAATCTTGTACCCAGCGGAGGGTTCTGGGACTCATTCAACCATGCATTCCTTACGCTGGTCACAAGTTCTTTTTCCCTGTTGTTGTCAACATGGTGAGAGCATCCATCCACATAGACAGTAGGCATTCCCTCACACTTGTCTTCTTCAAAGACTTTGTGTGGGGAATTGAGGTATGCCTCCATGTTGTCCTTGATTTTTAGACTCTCGTACTCGAGACAGTTTTCTCTGGCACAATCATGCAAGTCAGGCAGACCTTGCGCGAGGGGACTCTTCTTGTTTTGGCCATATCTGACCTCAACAGGAAAGCCTTGCATTGACAGAATCCAGGAAGTAATTCAGGAATTACTCACATTTCCGGCCCGGATTCTGTCACTTTGGAGATATTGCAGAGGCTGGTGTGGAGTCTCCACTATGATGTGTTCCCCCTGGATAAACGGACGGTAATTCTGCAATGCCCACATCATTGCCAGGAGTGTCTTCTCACAATCGTTGAATTTTTCCTCCACAGATGATAACGTTTTATTCACATAGGAGATTACTTTATTGACCTTTTCATGCTTTTGGTATAATACTGCAGTCAAGCATGTATTTGAGAACTCTGTCTCCAAGAAGAACTCCTTGTTTCTGACAGAGTAAGATAGGCAAGGCACTTGTGAGAGGCTTCTTTTGAGTTGTCTTACTGCCTTGGCTTGTTCTGGACCCCATTCCCACTTGACCCCCCCTTCAAAAGATGAATCAGGGGTCTGGTGATCTCTGCGTAGCCCTCAATGACTTCCTACTATAATTAGTCAGTCCAAGGAGGCTCCTTAGTTCCTGCAGAGCTGTGGGGGCTTTCAATTTCTGGAGTGCTTCCACTTTCTTTTCATGGCGACAGAGACCCTGAGGAGTAATCTCATGCCCCAAGAAATGTACACGGGTTATACACCACTGTGCCTTTTGGAAGGAAAGTTTTGCTCCGGCGACCCTCAACTGTGTCAGAACATAACGGATCTCCGCTATGTGTTCCTCCACAGTTGAGCTTTTTATGAGGACATCATCTACATAAGCCAGGGTCCCTCTCTCACCCAGGTCGGGCATGGCTTTATGTAGAAAAATGTTGAACTCATTGTCGGAGTTGATGTATCCGAAGGGAGTCCGGGTCCATGTGTACTGCTGGCCCCGAAAGGTAAAGGCCAGCTTGTATTGGTCCTACCTACTGACAGGCACAGTCCAGTATCCATTGGTCAGGTCTATTGCATGGAACGGGCGACGTATGTGGATGGAACGGGTGACGTATGTCGATGGAATGTATGAAATATATGGATGAAATGGATGAAGTACGAAGATGATACAGAAGAAATATGTGGACGAAGTGCACAAAACAACTTAGATTACAGACTCGAATGCATGAAACGGATTGGAGTGCGTGGAACGGATTGGAATGCATGGAATGGACTGGAGTGCGTGGAGCAGACTGGAGTGCGTGGAGCAGACGGGTGTCCATGGAACAGATTGGATTGCGTGGAGCAGACGAGTGCGTGGAGCGGACTGCAGTGAGTCGAGTGGACTGGAGTGCGTGGGGCGGACTGGAGTGCATGGGGCGGACTGGAGTGCGTGGGGTGGACTGTAGTGCGTGGGGCGGACTGGAGGGCGTGGGGCAGACTGGAGGGTGTGGGGCAGACTGGATGGCGTGGGGCAGACTGGAGGGCGTGGAGTGGAGTGGACTGGAGTACATGGAGTGGACTGGAGTGCGTGGAGCAGACTGGAGTGCATAGAACTGCGTGACTTCGACAGAATGGTTTTGAGTACATGGAACGTATAAAAGAGCAAATAACCCATCATACCACATCATCATGCTTACTCTCCCCTTTACACCACCATTCAATTAGAACACAGAGATACTATGACACCATTCAGTATAACTGTTCTCATACCAACATCTGCCGCATACTACCCATCACTCTAAGTAAACACTGCTGGTTACACACCCCCCAGCCAGGCGTTCTCTTCAGGCCTAACGCAGCCACTTTCGGTCTGGATAAATCCTGCCAGAACGAACACATACTCCTGATCCCTCAACCACCACACCTACCGCTAAGAAGCTATTACACATATCCGGTGCTCACACGCACCTTGACTCTCTCTTCTCTCTCTACTGACTTGAACTCCGGTTCCCAAGGGCGTTCAACCTACCAGCGCCTTCAGACCATACCAATGGGACATAAGGCACTATATAAATGCAAAGTAACATAACGAGATATACAGACCACCAGGCCCAATCTCAACCTTCGAGGAGAACATCACCTCGCTACTCAAAGAGAACACCAAACCAGGATCTCAGATTCTGATACTCAGTGACTTTCATCTAGGACTCCATGACATGAATGATGACAATGCCCTTGCGCTTGCCAACACCATCACAGAACTAGGATTCACCCATCGCATTCACACGCCTGCACACAACAAAGGAAGAAGACTAGACTGGCTAGCAGACCTCAACTGTGCCACTAACATCTTCTCCAATGAACCATGCACCTAGACTGATCATCACACTATCTCCTTTATTCTCCAAGACAGTTTACAATCAAATTTGCCCAACGCACTGGCCCCACCGGCCCGCACCAGAAATACTTGCAATATAACTGCGGAGAAACTATTACCCTTACTTAAACCCATCACCGATCATACCTACCAAGGAACAGACCTTTCAACCTTAGTTGAACTTTATAACCAGACCATGCAGCAAGCCATAAACAAAATAGCGCCACTAAAAATGTGCAAAGCTAAGCCCTTACCACATCTAAACTCCTGGTTCATACCTAACCCAAAATGACCGACCTCACCAAAAGACCTAAAACACACACCACGAAAAGTTCTAACTACCAAAAGTTTGAACTTTTTGTGGTATGTCTTTAGGTCTATTGGTGGGGTAGGTCTGAAAAAAAATTTTTTAAAAAGGATGCAGGGGGCTGTGGTGGTGTCCCCCGCAACATTCCGCTCACTAAACTGTACAGTATAGTGAGCGGGGGTTGCCGGGGACACCCCTGCAGCTCTCCTGACAGAACACAAAAAAGGCTGGGGGCTGCGGGGAAGTCCCCCGCAACACCCCGCTCACTACACTGTACAGTATAGTGAGCAGGGGTTGCAGGGGACATCCCTGCAGCACACCTGACAGAAGAATAAAAAGGGGCTGCAGAGGTTGCGGGGGAACCCCCCTACAGCTGCCTGAAAAAAAAAAGAAAAGGACCCTTCAGCGCTGGGTCCCAATCACGTAAGTGAAAGGGAACCAGCGCTGCAGGGACACAGCGTGAAGGAAAGGTAAGTAGGGTAGTGGGGGTTAGTTGTGGGTGTGGGTGGGTGTGAATGTTTGTATGGGTTTGTAATGGATGTTTGCATGGGAAATGGACAAACATTTTGTAGTGCGTACA
Source organism: Ambystoma mexicanum (assembly GCF_040938575.1). Taxonomy (NCBI): domain Eukaryota; kingdom Metazoa; phylum Chordata; class Amphibia; order Caudata; family Ambystomatidae; genus Ambystoma; species Ambystoma mexicanum. The sequence goes on along the minus strand of NC_090932.1, from coordinate 1,700,928,497 downwards.
TTTCCCATGTGAAAATTTCCATCGCAGGTTATTCTGCTGCGGAAAAATCATGTAGTTCTGGAAGAATAACCTCTCAGTATTTAATAAGGAAAAACTCACCATAATCTCTACAACCTACAAAAAGGCCATCCTTCAAACAAAAAGCAATACTTATAACGAGAGAATTAACAAAGCCAATTCATCCACCAGAGAAATCTTCATTATCTTGAGAGAGCTAGAATCCTCCATACCATCGCCAGAAACATGCGCTAAAGACAGGTCTTGGTGCACTAATATCCAAACTGCTCTCCTTGACAAAATCTTGCTCCTACAAGCAAAGATAGAAAACAAAATTGTAAGTCTTTTAGGGGACTCTGACCCACAGGAATCGCAGCCACTTCTAACAAAACCAAGCAACCTTTTCAAATTCACCCCAGTCTCTATCCCCAAAGTCGTGGAGATAATCAAAAGCCTAAAACCATCCAGATGCCAGGGGTACACCTGCCCGGTGTCCGGCACCCATCATCAAAGAGGCAGCCAGGGATCTAGCGCCTTTTATTGCTACTCTAATTAAGGCTTCCTTTGAAACAAACTTGCATCGTCCCTACCACCTTAAAAGATGCTTTGGTCCTCCCACTCTTAAAAAAACCTAGCATTGACCCAAGCATCCTGACCAACTAAAGGCCAAAAACCACTGTACCTTTCGTTCTGAAAATTCTAGATAAGGCAGCATATTTACAAATTCTGGCGCACCTTGAAGCCAACAATCTCCTTGGTCTGCAACAATCAGGCTTCAGACCTAAACATGGTACTGAGACAGCATTAATAGACTTCAGAAATCAGATGGACGACCTAAAGGATAAGGGCAAACTAGCGCTCCTCCTTCTTTTAGATTTACCTGCCGCATTTGACTTACTTAATCACAAGGTGCTCTGTAATCACCTCACGACAGTGGCCAACTTCTCCCTCAAAGCTACAGCATGGATATAATCCTTCCTGGATAACAGATCGATGAGGATATTCTCAGCAACCGCGTCAGCCGAGCCTGCGCCGGTCACAAGCAGAGTACCTCGGGGCTCCTGTGTCTCTCCAACCCTTTAGTATATATTCACTAAGCCCCTATTCGATGATCTTGACAGTCTGGGTGTCACCTACACTAACTATGCATATAACAACCAGATCCTCATCCCCATCACAGGTGACTATGACACAGACTCCACTTTGCTCAACAAAATATACCACACCATTGAAGCATGGATGGCTACGCACGGTCTCTGTTTTAACGACGATAAGACAGAGCTATTACTCACTGGCTCAGTGGCAATATTGAATAAACTGGACAATAAATTCAATTCCCTCCCAATAGACGGCATTAACATAAAAGTCTCCAAGGAGGTGAAAACCTTGGGAATCTATCTTGATTCTTCCCTAAAACTGACCAGACAAGTCAATGCCACGGCCTCTGCCACGGCATACACATGCAAACGAATCCATGCCTGCAGAGCTTTTCTGACTACACTGGCAAGAGCACTTATCCTGTCCAAAATCGATTATTGTAATGCCTTGTACCTAGGGACTTGCAAGAACAATATCAACACACTTTAAATATGACAAAATAACGCAATAAGAGCGCAACTCAACATCCACAGACGCCAGCATATTTCAGCCACAAGACGCATTGCCCAATGACTCTCAGTTAAAGACAGAATTGTATTTAAAACTCTAACCCTTACACACAAATGCCTCTCAGATTCTGCCCCTAAATAGCTAGCATGCAAATTTACCAGAAACACATCAGACCGGCCTACCAGATCCCCACAGTTACACTGCCTCAAAGTCCCGAGATTTAAGCTACAGAAAGCAGGTGGTAGCAGTTTCCCCGTTCTGGCAGCAAAACTCTGGAACTCCATGCCTGTTTACCTTAGAACTGAACTGTCCTAATATGGCTTTAGGAAAAATAAAAAAGTTTGGCTCTTCTCACAGGAAGCATAATCAATGAGCCAACCAGTCAAGCTTGTACATACTCGCGATGCACTTCTACATTATTTCTTGCATACCTGGTACCCTTAGTGTTGGAATGTCATGCTCATCCTAGCTATGCCCTGTATATGTTCTGATTCCTGTAACCTTTATGTATCAATATAATGCGCCCAGATACCTGAGGGTTTGGTGTGCTGTATAAATAAATAAATAAACAAACCAACGATGTCTACGGGTGCCGAATCATTGCCTGTGTACTCCCAAAGACCTGCGAGGAGGGACTCATCCATCCTGCCTCTGCTACGCAGTTGGATTGTTCTATTTGCGTCATTTAACAGACACCAAGTGGCACTGGTATTCTTTTTCACAATTAACTGCATAAGTATCTGCTTAGACTGAATTTAAGAATTGATCCTATATGCCTTATGCCAGTTCTTGTGAGTCTGTCTTATTTTCTTTGTCACCTCTCGCTTTCCCAAACAAGAAAGATGACCAGGGACATCATCTCACCAAAAAGCCAGTCGTAGCAGAAGTGACATCATATGACACTTGACCACTGATGACATCACAGGAAGTGATGTCATTTGACCCCCACCCGGAAGTGACATCACTGGAACGATGGAACAAGACCTTTCATCCCTTGACAAAACAGAAAGTGGCATCACACAGCATTGTTCCTAAGTACCCTACGAAAAATATGATTACGATATCACTATAATGTGACATACATTCCATACAAGGATGGAACGCCATATGTATCATTAATATTAGTGTGTATAGGCCCATATTAGCAAATTACTGTGAATGCTAGCACACGTCCAAGGCCAAAAGATGATGTGTTATTATGTAGCACTTACTCCTGTGCACTTTATATAGAACAAAAACAATTGTGTATACAATATCACCCAACCTGCGTTAGTTCTCATTTATCAACCTCAGAAGGATAAAAGGGTGACATGAGGCATTCAAGAGAATTCCAGAAAGACAAATTATGTGCTATTTATATCCTTTCTTATTTAGGGTCACTGCTCAAAGTGTTAGACTTTGAGCAAGAAACCAGTCACTCCAGAAACAAATAGCCACGTGGCGCTGGCCACAGCCCAGGAGCTTACATCTAAAAAGGATGTAGCAAGCGAGACCACAGGGGTCGCAGTTGGGACCCCTGGCGACCCCCAACTGACATCCCTAAAGACGTCCCTTTAGAATCCGCACTTCTGTTCTCATTTATTTTCCTAACATTAATACTATTATCAAAGACATCATATGTTTTCGTGCTGAAAACACTCTTCTCCCATCGCTTCATGCACCGAGTTTTCGCATTTCCACTTCCCAATGTCACTAGAAAACAACTTACAGCACAACTGCTCTCTCCTGGACGACCATAAGATCCAATATTCCCTAACATAAGAATTCACTGTCCTTTGATTAGTACTAAACTGGCTGATCCTAGTCCCTGCATTATTAGGCACAAGATGATTACAATTGGAATTAACCATACATGTGTGAGCTCCTCCAGGCTGGAGGCTAACAGTACCCTGGCCATGCTCACTGAACTGGGGTTTCTTTACATTAAAATCCTCAATCTCACTTTTCCCTAACCCTGAGAAAAAGAAGCTGCAAGGCGGTTCACCCCCGCCCCTTTCCAAACTGTGAACCCTGAAGGGCACCAAGCAGCAAGCCTGGGCAGAAACACTATAGCAAGCCTGGACAGTACAACATACCAAGGAAAGGTCCGGCACTGGGCCACGGAATGTTCAGGGTCTGCAAAATCAACCAGGTAATTGCCCAAGTGGCCAGCTGACCCTGGAAGGCCACTCGAGCCACAGGGCAGATGCAGCGGCCCACTGGCTGCTCCAATATTCATCATATAACGAAACACAATACTTAAAGGAAGACGCCACTGATGGACACGCCCCCCCACCCGCCTCGGCTTCCCTTAATATGCAGGTTATTCTATATCAGACACAAGAACAAAAACACGACATCCAACAAATTGGTAAATACAGATTCACTGCACAGCTAAGAAAATGGAATTATTAAAAAAGCCTGGGCAAATCCGCCACCGTCGTCTAGAGATTTGCATGCGAATGAGGCGCATATGGATAGAGCTGTCCTGGAAACGCTAAACAAGTGGCAACATGCCTGCATCCATGTAGTCTAAGTCACACGTGGGGCCCGGCATTGGACTCCAGGTCCCAGGGAGATCTGGGAAGGCCTCTACAACCACTCTTGCGCCCCTGCATACCCAGCTCTCAGTTTAAAATGAAGCAGCGATGTTGCAAGAATAACTGGTTCTCCGTTTGGTAGCGGGGACGAGCTCGCAGGAGATTCCCTGCAGAAGTCAGCCTGCTGGGAACAGATGGGAGCCGAAGGCATAGATACAACCTCAGTAAAGAATTGCCCTTAACATGTTTTAATCAGCATATAACTTTTATTCATAGCATCTATCTTGGAAATGTGTAACGTTTTACTTAAAATAATATCAAATATAGGTTTCAAGTTCAAAATACAGGACCAGTCCATGATAAGTTGCAAAGTTGGCGAGTTGGAGACTGTACATACTGATGGCAGTTCAGGTTCCCGTTGGGTTTTCGGCAGCGTGCCAGCTTGGAGATACACCCAGATGGGCATTTTACCAAGAGATGCCAGAAGCTATTACTTTGAACTCCCGGGCACTCAATGGAAAAGCCAAGAGTCCCTAAACACTGGGGCCAGACGCTATGTAAGAAAGGGGACCGCTAACGGCCTGTCCGGCATCGTGAAACATTCTCCTGAGGACACAAACCATTCTCAAGGCTGTAGAACCTCAGGGTTATGGCCAGATCGGATGTCTGGGAGATGTCCAGTCCAACGGAGGGCTTTGAGGAACATCAGCGGCTTGTATGCACTTTAAGACTCCACCAGGTTTGAAGAAACGCCAAATCATCACTTGGCCGAACAGTGTCCACACAGAAGAGCTTCCTTCACCACAAGGAAAAAATCCAAGTGGATGGGTCTATCAAGACCATACTTTAAGTAACAGCAAGACTGAGAAAAACTATCCTGCAAGACCTAACAAAGAGACACTTGGGCCCAAAGAGTGGGTAAGGGCGGGCACACTGCCACATAGGTCCTTCAACAACAGGGAAGACTGAAGGCTCAGCATTCTGTGACGGGACCCTGATGGAATTGAACTTCAAGAGCGCGAAATGTGACACACCTTCTTTTCAAGATCATGCAGGCAGACATGCCAGGTTTGGAATCTTCTGATAGGTCAAACATCATCAGCCAATAAGAGACCTAGTCCAGAGGAAGAGAGGTGAGAACACTTCCTGGATTTTGATCAGAGTAGTGGGAAAAGGCAGAGGCTTCTAGGGAATCAGGGGTTATCTCAAGGCTCTTCAGAGAGATTAATAAATTACCAGCCAAAGAGCAGCCCTCGATCTAGGGGAGAGCGTGCTGCGGCAAAGAGCAAACAGCCAGTCAGCTGGCAGTGCAGTCACTCAATGCTTAGGAGACCCCATCATCTGGCATAACACATCTCTTACCAGCCAAGGAGCAGCCCTAGATATAGGGGAGCTTAGGAGACCCCATCAGCTGGCCTAACACATCTCTTTCAGGCAGTGATTGTTCTCCGGGGATGTGGCACCTTCCTTCATGACAGTTTCCGTGCTAACTAGGCATTTGTGGACACCAGAGTTGCGGGCCAAGGGGAAAGGTGTGAAATCCCTACCAGCTTTTCCCAGGAAAGGTGTGAGATCCCTTTCGGCATTTCCCAGGAAAGGTGTGAGATACCTTCCACCATTTCCCAGGAAAGGTGTGAGATCCCTTTCGGCATTTCACAGGAAAGCTGTGGGATCCCTTCCAGCTTTTCCCAGGAAAGGTGTGAGATCCCTACCAGCTTTTGCCAGGAAAGGTGTGAGATCCCTTTCGGCATTTCCCAGGAAAGGTGTGAGATCCCTTTCGGCATTTCACAGGAAAGCTGTGGGATCCCTTCCAGCTTTTCCCAGGAAAGGTGTGAGATCCCTTCCAGCTTTTCCCAGGAAAGGTGTGAGATCCCTTTCGGCATTTCACAGGAAAGCTGTGGGATCCCTTCCAGCTTTTCCCAGGAAAGGTGTGAGATCCCTTCCAGCTTTTCCCAGGAAAGGTGTGAGATCCCTTTCGGCATTTCCCAGGAAAGGTGTGAGATCCCTTCCACCATTTCCCAGGAAAGGTGTGAGATCCCTTTCGGCATTTCACAGGAAAGCTGTGGGATCCCTTCCAGCTTTTCCCAGGAAAGGTGTGAGATCCCTTCCACCATTTCACAGGAAAGGTGTGAGATCCCTTCCACCATTTCCCAGGAAAGGTGTGAGATCCCTTTTGGCATTCCCCAGGAAAGGTATGAGATCCCTTCTGGCATTTCCCAGGAAAGGTGTGAGATCCCTTTCGGCATTTCACAGGAAAGGTGTGGGATCCCTTCCAGCTTTTCCCAGGAAAGGTGTGAGATCCCTTCCACCATTTCCCAGGAAAGGTGTGAGATCCCTTCTGGCATTTCCCAGGAAAGGTGTGAGATCCCTTTCGGCATTTCACAGGGAAGGTGTGAGATCCCTTCCACCATTTCCCAGGAAAGGTGTGAGATCCCTTTCGGCATTTCCCAGGACATGTATGAGATCCCTTCTGGCATTTCCCAGGAAAGGTGTGAGATCTCTTCCACCATTTCCCAGGAAAGCTGTGAGATCCTTTCCGGCATTTCCCAGGAAAGGTGTGAGATCCCTTTCAGCATTTCCCAGGATAGGTGTGAGATCCCTTTCGGCATTTCCCAGGAAAGGTGTGAGATCCCTTTCGGAATTTGCCTGGGAAGGTGTGAGATCCCTTTTAGCATTTCCCAGGAAAGGTGCGAGATCCCTTCCAGCATTTCCCAGGAAAGGTGTGAGATCCCTTCCAGCATTTACAAGAAAACGTGTGCGATCCCTTTTAGCATTTCACAGGAAAGGTGTGAGATCCCTTCCAGCATTTCCAAGGAAAGGTGTGAGATCCCTTTCAGAATTTCCCTGAGAAGCTGTAAGAACCCTGCCAGCATTTCCCAGGATAGGTGTGAGAACCCTTTTGGCATTTCCCAGGAATGGTGTGAGATCCCTTACAGCATTTTCCAGGAAAGGTGTAAGATCCCTTTCGGCATTTCTCAGGAAAGGTGGAAGATCCCTTCCAGCATTTCCCAGGAAAATTGTGAGATCCCTTCCAGCATTTACAAGGAAAGGTGTGAGATCCTTTTCAGAATTTCTCAGGACAGGTGTGCGATCCCTTGCAGCATTTCCCAGGAAAGGTGTGAGATCCCTTCCAGCATTTACAAGGAAAAGTGTGAGATCCCTTATAGAATTTCCCAGGAAAAGTGTGAGATCCTTTTCAGCATTTCCCTGAGAAGGTGTAAGGTCCCTTCCAGCATTTCCCAGGCAAGGTGTGAGATCCATTTCAGCATTTCCCAGAGTATCCGTTCCCTTTGATCTAGGTGCATTCAAGTTGCAATCAATTATTTCCGCCTGCATGACCAAGACTACCACTGACCGCAGACTGCAAACGGAGCCTGCACCCAAGCTTTAATTGGAAGGAAAAGCAGGCGGTGACGGCTCATGTAAAAGGGATGTGCACCGAAGGTGACTGCAGGCAAAGGCTGTGCATTTCGGGTAATCGCCCCCATCAGCCCACTGCACAAGTTTCACCAATCAAGTGGTTGCATAAGAAAAGAGACCATTCTCCATCTGGGCACTGCAGCGCTCAACTGTACGCATGCATACACATGAAGACGATTCAGAGACAATAATGCAAGCGCTGCACAGGAGCAGGAAGGCCAGCATTTTAGCAAAAACATTGGAAAACTGATGCCAAGGTTTTGGGAAGAGAGCTGAGGCCTGACCCAGCTTCCGTATGTTGCTACTGGAGTCTGTGGTGGGCTCAGCAGGCTTCTATATCAGGATCTGAAAGCAAGCGCATAAGCAGAGGGTAGGGCACAGCAAGCTTCTATATCAGAAACTGAAAGCAAGCGCATAAGCACAGGGTAGGGCACAGGAACTGAAAGCAAGCGCATTAGCACAAGGTAGGACACAGCAACCTTCTATATCGGGGACTGAAAGAAAGTGCATAAGCACAGGGTAGGGCAGAGTAAGCTTCTATATCAGGAGCTGAAAGCAAGCGCATACGCACAGGGCAGGGCACAGCAAGCTTCTATATCAGGAACTGAAGGCAGGTGAATCGCACAGGGTAGGGCGTAGCAGGCTTCTATATCAGGAACTGAAAGCAAGCGCATAAGCACATGGTAAGGCACAGCAAACTTCTGTATCGGGAACTGAAAGCAAGCAAATAGCACAGGGTAGGATACAGCAAGCTTCTATATAGGGAGCTGAAAGCAAGAGAATAGCACAGGGTAAGGCACAGTAAGCTTCTATATAGGGAACTGAAAGCAAGCGAATAGCACAAGGTAGGACACAGCAAGCTTCTACATCGGGAACTGAAAGCATGCGCAGAAGCACAGAGTAGGACACAACAAGCTTCTATATAGGGAACTGAAAGCAAGCGAATAGCACAAGGTAGGACACAGCAAGCTTCTACATCGGGAACTGAAAGCAAGCGCATAAGCACAGAGTAGGGCACAGCAAGCTTCTATATCGGGAACTGAAAGCAAGCAAATAGCACAAGGTAGGGCACAGCAAGCTTCTATATAGGGAACTGAAAGCAAGCAAATAGCACAAGGTAGGACACAGCAAGCTTCTACATCGGGAACTGAAAGCAAGTGCATAAGCACAGAGTAGGGCACAGCAAGCTTCTATATCGGGAACTGAAAGCAAGCAAATAGCACAAGGTAGGGCACAGCAAGCTTCTATATCGGGAACTGAAAGCAAGCGCATAAGCACAGAGTAGGGCACAGCAAGCTTCTATATCGGGAACTGAAAGCAAGCAAATAGCACAAGGTAGGGCACAGAAAGCTTCGATATCGGGAACTGAAAGCAAGCGCATAAGCACAGAGTAGGGCACAGCAAGCTTCTATATCGGGAACTGAAAGCAAGCAAATAGCACAAGGTAGGACACAGCAAGCTTCTACATCGGGAACTGAAAGCAAGTGCATAAGCACAGAGTAGGGCACAGCAAGCTTCTATATCGGGAACTGAAAGCAAGCAAATAGCACAAGGTAGGGCACAGCAAGCTTCTATATCGGGAACTGAAAGCAAGCGCATAAGCACAGAGTAGGGCACAGCAAGCTTCTATATAGGGAACTGAAAGCAAGCGAATAGCACAAGGTAGGACACAGCAAGCTTCTACATCGGGAACTGAAAGCAAGTGCATAAGCACAGAGTAGGGCACAGCAAGCTTCTATATCGGGAACTGAAAGCAAGCAAATAGCACAAGGTAGGGCACAGCAAGCTTCTATATCGGGAACTGAAAGCAAGCGCATAAGCACAGGGTAAGGCACACCAGGCTTCTACATCAAGAACTGAAAGCAAGCGCACAAGATGTAGCCACCTTTTAAAGCTTTGAGACATAAGAGGCAGCTGGCATGAGCCATTGAAGGAGTTTACATCAAGAGAGAACGACGTTTGTCGTTTGTCTTTCAAAGCAGCAATACTTTGTACTTAACATACACCTGGTGCAACAGGGCGATGGAGCTGCACACAACATTTTGTTGGGGCTGACCACAGTTATAAGTGGGCAGGGTATAGAGTGCAGCCACTGCTGATCTACTACTGACTACTGAAAGGAGGTGAAGGCTGGAAAATTGAGAATTAATCATAACAACTAGCACTACTCTGGGCAGCCCTTCAGACCATCGTTCTTCACCTGCCAAGCCATTACAGAAAGGGGAAAGATCACATGGAAATCAGGCTTAGACCCACCCCAAAAGGCTCAGTCCAGCCTGAACTGCTAAGTCACATCCCTTCGGCACGAGACAAGCATCCCCAGACATGTGTCAGCATCATTGGGCCTCATCAGTGAGGAGTAGCTTAGGTCTCAGGACCCACGTCTGGCCATACCCATCCCACTCGGGGTGCCAAATTGAGCACTGATGGTTGATGGCTGGAAGGTTATGAATTAATCATAACCACTGGCAATTGCTTTGGCCAACCCTTCAGGTCATTGTTTTACAGCCTGCTATGCCATCACAGAAGGGGAAAGAGCGCATACAAACCAGACCTGGTCTCCCACAGAGATGTGTGCTCCCCTTCGACTGACCCCTCTGACGCCTGTGTAAAAGCTCTAAGAGTCCTCTTACAGAGGACACATGGTTGGAAATAAAAGTGCTCAAACAGAAGAAACTATATATACATGGACCCAGCCTTTAATGATGTCAAGATAATTACTCTGCTAAAAAAGGAACATAACATGTGTGAGTATAGAGCACACATTTAGCCCAGTGGAGTATCTTGTCAGTAATAACAGCCAATTATTGTTACTCATTGTAATGGTACTTATTACATTGATCTCAGAAGGATAAATGGGGTAGCTGGACCTGCTAGGATTTGAACTGGCGAGTATGAGATCACACACACAGCTCTGTAAAAAGGGCTTTAAGTGGGCTGGGGCTAGATGAGGTGGAGCCCCGGCAGTCTCCAAAAACTGTCCTTGAGCCGGGGGACCTCTGACCTCCTACCCATAAGCACCTAGCAGGATTGTAACGCCAAGGGTCTGTGAGTGTGCACAGGTGACGTGCAGTAGGGAGGGATAGATTAACAAGCAGTAAAAGAAAGATATGCAGAGAAGCCATCTCTCTGTCCAAGCAGGGAAGCCAGCACCTGACTACCGGAGGTTTATATGGTCCTAGTATTCTGTCACTTTACTGTTAGGGTGCTATCATAAATGAAATAAGCAGGAAGGAAAGTGTGCATTATGCACTCAGAGGGTTCCAGACTTCAATCACTGTCAGATATGTCATATATAAAAAATGTGTGTTTGTTCTCATGTTCCCCAGATGCTCTTTGATTTTATGCAAAGTACCAAGTAGCTAACATTGTTGCTATTTGTCCTCCTCCGCGTTCTCAAAGGTGCTCTCATGGGTTTAATTCAAGGCAGGCTAAAGATGCATGTGGCCTCCTGGTGGCTAACACCCCCCCCCACGCCTACCAGCCCAGCAGCTGGGTGGTGCGGAGAGTATAACTACGATGCTTCCAATGCCACCAGCGGGTGATTTATACGGCTTCATGGTATAGTGAGCATAAGATGGGGCCCCACTTCCAGCTTCATTGTTCCGCAAGCCTACTCCCTGCCACCCACCAAAGAGCTGAAACCAAGTAAAGCCTATCTGGGTTACGTTAACACCTTGGGGTGGTTATTGGTCACCAGACGCACATTTAAAGTGCCACAGCTTTTGGCTGAAGAAGGCGGGTGCCTCCCTGGGGCATGTGAGCGCGCCACCAGCCCGTGCCTGCTGGTGGTTGGTAGATGCCGATGATCATGGCACAGGCAGGCAGCAGCGGAGCTGAAACCTTCCAGGAGAACCGAATAGATCTTCCAGCACATCGGCCATTTCTGTACCGGATGAAGGCGATGGACTCCCGTGTCTGGAAGGAAGGGATGTATTCACAGAAAGAGGGAGCTTCATTGACAGTCAGTCAGCAGGACCCCCCGAGACCCTGCTGGGAGCCCCAAGCCTCATGTTTAAAGATGTGAAGGCAGGCGCTCTGTTACCAGTCTTTAGCTTCTCCTCCTAACGCACGTTTTCATGACTTCATCAATCTTCAGGGAGGCTGAGTTTCTGTGTTTTTTCAGGCGGGTCTGCATTTCTGTTTCAGGTGTGGCAAGTTAATCAGCTCTGAGGATTCTGGTACTATTACGAGCCCCATGGTGCATTCTTTGTTTGGGACACGTGACCCTTGCCTAAGCCTCCTGCCTCTCACCCTCTTTCCACAGTGCTCCCCCTGTCGAATCTGTGGTGAATGCCTGTATCCACTGAGCCACTGGCACACGTCATAAGGGGCCATAGAACATGTAGGTGTCCAGTGTAGTGCCTAGACCTGCTGCTTCCAGTGCATAAGCGGTCATAGAACATGTAGGTGTCCAGTGTAGTGCCTAGACCTGCTGCTTCCAGTGCATAAGGGGTCGTAGAACATGTAGGCGTCCAGTGTAGTGCCTAGACATGCCTTTTCCAGTGCATATGGGGTCGTAGAACATGTAGGTGTCCAGTGTAGTGCCTAGACCTGCTGCTTCCAGTGCATAAGGGGCCGTCGAACATGTAGGTGTCAAGTGTAGTGCCTAGACATGCTGCTTCCAGTGCATAACGGGCCGTAGAACATGTAGGTGCCCAGCGTAGTGCCTAGACCTGCTGTTTCCAGTGTTTGCATGTATTTTAAAAGGCAGGTGACATGAAGGGGTGGAAAATGTGAATAACCACGTGATACCGTTCGTCCGCTGCTGATTGTTTGGCATTCCAGCCCAGAAAAATCAGCCATCTTTCAGTACTCCTTCCATCTCGAGGAGACTAAAGTCCCCGTCCCCGAAATAGCAGTAGACATTGACTAGCAAGCGTTCTCTGGTCCTGGGATATCATACCTGAGTGCTAGATGTGTGTGTGAGTTGCCCAGTCATTGCTGGCTTCTGGATCTTGAATCACTATGGAGCCCCACCACCCCTCTCGCCTCTCCCCCCAAAAGAGGAGCTCAGGTACAAAGGAAATGGAAAGCAGGGGGGTTGGTGTCCCTTGTCTGTACAAGGTTGTCACTCAAAGCTGGTTTTCTTCAACCACTCTGCACGTGACACATGTCCCCCACCCTCTGCTGTGAACCCCCGCCCGCTCACAGCTGTACCCTTTCAAATCTGAGCACAACTCGAGCTTGGGCCTAAATAATGCATGTGACGCACCAGGGTGGGGAACTACTCCGAGAAGCCCCCCACATAGGTGGCTCTCTGTGGAGACCTGATGGGCACTCCCCCAGCTGTGCCCCCCGCCGCATCAGAGCTCCTGGCATTGTCTGATCCTTGTCATACGAACTCAGTGGGTCCTTCTCTGCCCCAGCTCTGGGGTCTGTGCTGCATGTATTATTCCAAAACTGCTTTACTGCAGATTGCAAGGAACTGCGTCTGCTGTGTCCAGCAGCTGAGCGCACGCCCAAGCACCCCTCATACTGCAAGGGACAGCGTCAGCTGTGTCCAGCAGGTGAGCTCGCGCCCAAGCCCCCCCTTATACTGCAAGGGACAGCGTCAGCTGTGTCCAGCAGGTGAGCTCGCGCCCAAGCCCCCCTTATACGCCCAACCCCCCTTATACTGCAAGGGACAGCGTCTTCTGTGTCCAGCAGGTGAGGTCGCGCCCAAGCCCCCCTTATACTGCATGGGACAGCGTCAGCTGTGTCCAGCAGGTGAGCTCGCGCCCAAGCCCCCCCTTATACTGCAAGGGACAGCGTCAGCTGTGTCCAGCAGGTGAGCTCGCGCCCAAGCCCCCCTTATACGCCCAACCCCCCTTATACTGCAAGGGACAGCGTCTTCTGTGTCCAGCAGGTGAGGTCGCGCCCAAGCCCCCCTTATACTGCATGGGACAGCGTCTGCTGGGTCCAGCAGGTGAGCTCGTGCCCAAGCCCCCCCTTAAACTGCATGGGACAGCGTCTGCTGTGTCCAGCAAGTGAGCGCGCGCCCAAGCACCCCTCATACTGCAAGGGACAGCGTCTGCTGGGTCCAGCAGGTGAGCTCGTGCCCAAGCCCCCCCTTAAACTGCATGGGACAGCGTCTGCTGTGTCCAGCAAGTGAGCGCGCGCCCAAGCACCCCTTATACGCCCAACCCCCCTCATACTGCAAGGTACAGCGTCTGCTGTGTCCAGCAAGTGAGCGCGCGCCCAAGCCCCCCCCCTTATACTGCAAGGGACAGCGTCTGTTGTGTCCAGCAGCTGAGCGCGCGCCCAAGCCTCCCTTATACTGCAAGGAACAGCGTCTTCTGTGTCCAGCAGGTGAGGTCGCGCCCAAGCCCCCCCTTATACTGCAAGGGACAACGTCTGTTGTGTCCAGCAGGTGAGCTCGCGCCCAAGCCCCCCTTATACTGCAAGGAACAGCGTCTGCTGTGTCCAGCAGCTGAGTTCGCGCCCAATCCCCCCTTATACTGCCCCCCTTATACTGCACGGAACATCGTCTGCTGTGTCGGGCAGCTGAGCTCGCGCCCAAGCCCCCCTTATACTGCATGGGACAGCGTCTGCTGTGTCCAGCAGGTGAGCTTGCGCCCAAGCCCCCCTTATACTGCAAGGGACAGCGTCTGCTGTGTCCAGCAGCTGAGCTCGCGCCCAAGCCCCCCTTATACTGCAAGGAACAGCGTCTGCTGTGTCCAGCAGCTGAGTTTGCGCCCAAGCCCCCCTTATACTGCCCCCCTATACTGCAAGAAACAGCGTCTGCTGTGTCCAGCAGCTGAGCTTGCGCCCAAGCCCCCCTTATACTGCAAGGGACAGCGTCTGCTGTGTCCAGCAGCTGAGCTCGCGCCCAAGCCCCCCTTATACTGCAAGAAACAGCGTCTGCTGTGTCCAGCAGCTGAGCTTGCGCCCAAGCCCCCCTTATACTGCAAGGGACAGCGTCTGCTGTGTCCAGCAGCTGAGCTCGCGCCCAAGCCCCCCTTATACTGCCCCCTTATACTGCAAGGAACAGCGTCTGCTGTGTCCAGCAGCTGAGTTCGCGCCCAAGCCCCCCTTATACTGCCCCCCTTATACTGCATGGGACAGCGTCTGCTGTGTCCAGCAGCTGAGTTCGCGCCCAAGCCCCCCTTATACTGCCCCCCTTATACTGCATGGGACAGCGTCTGCTGTGTCCAGGAGATGAGCGCGTGCCCAAGCCCCCTTATACTGCAAGGAACAGCGTCTTCTGTGTCCAGCAGCTGAGCTTGCGCCCAAGCCCCCCTTATACGCCCAACCCTCTTTATACTGCAAGGAACAGCGTCTTCTGTGTCCAGCAGCTGAGCTTGCGGCCAAGCCCCCCTTATACGCCCAACCCTCTTTATACTGCAAGGAACAGCGTCTTCTGTGTCCAGCAGCTGAGCTTGCGCCCAAGCCCCCCTTATACGCCCAACCCTCTTTATACTGCAAGGAACAGCGTCTTCTGTGTCCAGCAGCTGAGCTTGCGGCCAAGCCCCCCTTATACGCCCAACCCTCTTTATACTGCAAGGAACAGCGTCTTCTGTGTCCAGCAGCTGAGCTTGCGCCCAAGCCCCCCTTATACGCCCAACCCTCTTTATACTGCAAGGAACAGCGTCTTCTGTGTCCAGCAGCTGAGCTTGCGGCCAAGCCCCCCTTATACTGCAAGGAATAGCGTCTGCTGTGTCCAGCAGCTGAGCTTGCGGCCAAGCCCCCCTTATACTGCAAGGAATAGCGTCTGCTGTGTCCAGCAGCTGAGCTCGCGGCCAAGCCCCCCTTATACGCCCAACCCTCTTTATACTGCAAGGAACAGCGTCTTCTGTGTCCAGCAGCTGAGCTTGCGGCCAAGCCCCCCTTATACTGCAAGGAATAGCGTCTGCTGTGTCCAGCAGCTGAGCTCGCGGCCAAGCCCCCCTTATACGCCCAACCCTCTTTATACTGCAAGGAACAGCGCCTTCTGTGTCCAGCAGTTGAGTTTGTGCCCAAGCCCCCTTATACTGGCCCCTTTATACTGTAAGGAACAGCGTCTGCTGTGTCTGGCAGCTGAGCTCGCGCCCAAGCCCCTCTTATACTGCCCCCCCTTATACGGCAAGAAACAGCGTCCGCTGTGTCCAGCAGCTGAGCGCGTGCCCAAGCCCCCCTTATACTGCCCCCCCTTATACTGCAAGGAACAGCGTCTGCTGTGTCCAGCAGCTGAGCTCGCACCCAATCCCCCGTTATACGGCCAAGCCCCCCTTATACTGCAAGGAACAGCGTCTTATTTGTCCAGCAGCTGAGCTTGCGCCCAAGCCCCCCTTATACGCCCAACCCTCTTTATACTGCAAGGAACAGCGTCTTCTGTGTCCAGCAGCTGAGCTTGCGGCCAAGCCCCCCTTATACTGCAAGGAATAGCGTCTGCTGTGTCCAGCAGCTGAGCTCGCGGCCAAGCCCCCCTTATACGCCCAACCCTCTTTATACTGCAAGGAACAGTGTCTTCTGTGTCCAGCAGCTGAGCTTGCGGCCAAGCCCCCCTTATACTGCCCACTTATACTGCAAGGAACAGCGTCTGCTGTGTCCAGCAGCTGAGTTTGTGCCCAAGCCCCCCTTATACTGCCCCCCTTATACGGCAATAAACAGCGTCTGCTGTGTCCAGCAGCTGAGTTTGTGCCCAAGCCCCCCTTATACTGCCCCCTTTATACTGTAAGGAACAGCGTCTGCTGTGTCTGGCAGCTGAGCTCGCGCCCAAGCCCCTCTTATACTGCCCCCCCTTATACTGCAAGGAACAGCGTCTGCTGTGTCCAGCAGGTGAGCTCGCACCCAAGCCCCCCCTTATACTGCAAGGAACAGCGTCTGCTGTGTCCAGCAGCTGAGCTCGCACCCAATCCCCCGTTATACGGCCAAGCCCCCCTTATACTGCAAGGAACAGCGTCTGCTGTGTCCAGCAGCTGAGCTTGCGCCCAAGCCCCCCTTATACTGCCCCCCCTTATACTGCAAGGAAGAGTGTCTACTGTTGTCAGCAGCTGAGCTCGCCCCAAGCCCCCCTTATACTGCCTCCCCTTATACTGCAAGGAACAGCGTCTGCTGTGTCCAGCAGCTGAGCTCGCCCCAAGCCCCCCTTATACTGCCCCCCCCCCCATATACTGCAAGGAACAGCGTCTGCTGTGTCCAGCAGCTGAGCTAGCGCACAAGCCCCCCTTATACGGCCAAGCCCCCCTTATACTGCAAGGAACAGCATCTGCTGTGTCCAGCAGCTGAGCTTGCGCCCAAGCCTCCCTTATACTGCCCCCCCCCTTATACTGCAAGGAACAGCGTCTGCTGTGTTCAGCAGCTGAGCTTGCGCCCAAGCGCCCTTTATACGGCCAAGCCCCCCTTATACTGCAAGGAACAGTGTCTGCTGCGTCCAGCAGCTGAGCTCGCGCCCAAGACCCCCTTATATGGCCAAGCTCCCCTTATACGGCAAGGAACAGCGTCTGCTGTGTCCAACAGCTGAACTCTCTCCCAAGAACCCCTTATACTGCATTCGGTGACACTCCACATTTACTGCTCGCAAACTTTGTTCTAGATTCAGAGGGAGAAATGCTTTACCAACTGACCTTAACAGCAGATTAACTCCCACTGGTCTAAGCCCACCCTCAAACCCGACCTGTTGCCTTTACAGAGTTCTAGACTCCCCCATATTAACACTTTGCAATTGCTAGAGTGCTGGGAAAGGTTCACTGCAGTGACGGCCCCGTTTTCAGGGTT
The DNA here is from genome assembly GCF_040938575.1 of Ambystoma mexicanum. NCBI lineage: Eukaryota > Metazoa > Chordata > Amphibia > Caudata > Ambystomatidae > Ambystoma > Ambystoma mexicanum. The sequence goes on along the minus strand of NC_090932.1, from coordinate 1,700,911,275 downwards.
CAAGTCTAGGGTACACGCAGTAGGTGGGGTGTAGAGACCACCCACTTTATTCAGAGGGTGGACTCTGACCCCCAAGCTAAAAGAAAAACATTGGATGTCCTCTTTGAATTTATGAATTAAAGCTGCCCTTGGGAATCAAACCGCAGTTATCAGGTTTGTAGGCTGGACACTTCACCACTGCACTATATAACCTGACGAAAAATCACAACTACATGTGAAATGTCCCATTTCGGTACTGCAAGTTCCAGGGAAAACATTTGTAGTGGTTCTTGCTCTGATTACTTACCAGTCATATTCATTACTCCTAGTCCTACTCTTCCTCGTCACTGTACTTACCCCATGGGGCTCCTGCCTCCGATACAGGACCTTCTTTTATTTCTATTATCCCCTATAACTCATCCCCTCCAACCACGTCACCCGGTTTACATAACCAAGTGGAGCATGGGGCCTTCCCAGCAGGTAGGGAGAGTAGGGTAGTCAGTACTGTGACAAGCAAGAGTAGGACAAGAAGTAATGAAGATTACCGGTAAGTAATTAGAGCATTACCTCCGCTTCCACTCTTCCTCGTCCCAGTACTTACCTCATGAGGTATACCAAAGCAGCAAACGGGGTAAAAAAGGTCCCAATGAGAGCCAGAGTCAAAACAGTGCAGAAACACACACCTTTAATAACTCCAAATGTATATCCCCACAGACAAAACACCAACCCCGAAGGAACAAACCCCCGAGTAGGAGACATTCAACCAATAGTGGTTGATGAAAGTGCTTTGATCAGCCCAAGTGGCAGCTCTACAAATCTCCTGTAGAGAAACCCCCCTTGCATCAGCCCATGAGGCCGCCAAACCTCTGGTGGACCGCCCCTGAACGTGCGCAGGCACAGGCAGCCCAGCCGCCACATAGGCCATGGAGACCACAACACAGATCGACCGGCTAATGGAAACCACTGAGGCCTTACGCCCAGCCCCAGCCGGGCCAAAAGTAATCAAAAGACTATCAGAGGGTCGGAAAGGAGCAGTCCTAGCCAAATACTCCAACACTGCCCGCCGCACATCAATGTTATGCCAAGCCACCTCCTCTGGTGGCAGGGAGAACCAGATCTTGAGAGGTATGAAACCGAGACACAACTTTAGGGAGGAACTTCGGTTCACACCTCAACACCACCATGTCTGGTAGCACCCTCAGGAAAGGAGGGTGACAAAATAAAGCCCCAATCTCCTCATGCCTACGGGCAGAAGTGATGGTGATAAGGAAATCAGTCCTCAGAGTAAGATGCTTTATGTCAATCTCCGAAAAAGCCGCAAAAGGAGGCCCTTGAACGAACCTCAAGACAAAAGGGAGATCCAAGCGGGGAAGCCCTTTATAAGTACAAGGACGGGAAGAAGAAAGAACCCGGAGCAACTATCCCACCAAAACCTCCCCATCCAAGTGACCATCAGAGTCCCCCAAGAAGAATATTATGGAGGCCCATTGGGAGCGAAGCGTGGAAACCGCCAGACCCTTGTGAAACCCCGCCTGGAGGAATTGGAGAATAGCGGACAGACCACAACTCAGGGGAGGGATGCCAGACAACCCACACCAGTCCTGGACTGGCCCCAGTGCCTGCCATACGCCTTCAGAGTAGAGGGTCGACAAGCATTCATGATAGACTCAACCACAGGACCCGAAAACCCCTGAGACATCAACCTAGACCGTGCAATAGCCACACTACCCATTGAATCGGTCAGACTCCAAACCCCAGGCCCCCCTGCAGGGGACATGGCCACTTCGGAACCAGCCAAGGCTCCTGGGACTGAAGCTCCAACGGAGATGGGAACCAACTCTGGTGGGGCCAGAAAGGAGCAACCAAAAACACAGTCGACCACGACACTCTGCTGCGCTGAACCACCCGGGGAAGAAGGGGAAGAGGCGGGAACGCATAAAGGAGACCCATAGGCCACTCCACCGAGAGGGCATCCACCATCCCAAGCACCCTCAGCCTGAAACCGTGAGCAGAAGAGAGGAACGCTTGCCAAGGTCAGAGAGGCAAACAGATGTAGAACGGGGGTCCCGAATCTGACACATATCTCTGCAAACACCTGGTCCGATAGAACCAGTTCTGCAGAGAAGAGAAACCGGCGGCTGAGAAGATCCACTCGAACATTGTCCACCCCCCTGACGTGTGAGGCCACCAGGGACACAAGACGAGATTCCCACCATGAACATATCTGAGCCGCCAGAGCATTCAATGAGCGTCCGGAAACCCCCCTGGCGATTTACATATGCCAAGACCGTTGTATTGTCCATCCGGACCAAAACTGCCAGGCCCTCCATAAACACTTTGAAGTACAGCAGAGCCCCAGGCCCGGAGAGTGGCACACAGCTCTCTCCAATTGGATGACCGAAGGCTCTCCCCTGGATCCCACAACCCCTGGGCCAAGAGGGCCCCCAAGGTTACCCTCCACCCTTTTCCGCTAGCGTCTGTAGTAAGAGTGGTCACAGCAGGAAGGACCAGGGAAAACCCTGCCCGGAGATTCGGAAACCCCAACCACCACTGCAAGGAGACCCTCAGAGCTGGGGACACCGGGATCAAGACCTCATAAGCCTGAGACATCAGGAGCCAGTGGGAGAGAAAATAAGATACCAAAGGATGCAAATGAAGACGCGACCAAGAAAACAGAAACACGCAAGATGCCATGTGACCCTGCAACTTGAGCAATAGGCGAGCCGAGACATACTGCCTCCTGAGAACCCTGCTCAGAACAGCTAGCAAGCGATGGACACTCTCCTGGTACAAGAACACCCTCCCCATCCTGGTGCAAACCTGTGCCCGATGAAAACTAGATCCTGAGAGGGCACCAGCTGAGACGTCTGCCAGTTCACCAGGAATCCCCAGTCCTGAAATTCCTGGCGGACCAACTGCAGCTGAGTCAGGAATGTCCACCGGAGGGCTGCCTTCACCAATCAATTGTCCAGGTAGGGAAAAGTCAGAAAGCCCCTCAGATGCAAATGTGCCAACAGTGGAGCCACCAGCTTGGTGAACACCCTGGGGGGTGAACGCAACCCAGATGGAGCACTCAGAACTGAAAGTGTCGGGACTCCACTGCAAAACGGAAGAACTTCATGTGACGGGACGGAGAGCCACGGGGTAATATGAGTCCTGGAGATCTAGAGATACCATCCAGTCCCCCCTGTACAAGATCGGGAGAATGTTCTACAAAGTCTCCATCTTGAAGCGTTCCTTCCAGACGAAGCAGTTCAGCGCCTTGAGGTCCAAAATCAGGCGATACTTCCCTGAAGGTTTGGGGACCAGGAACACCCACAAGTAGAAACCCTGACCCCGAAACGGGAAAGGAACAAGCGTGATGGCTCCCTTCAGCAACAATTCAGATAGAGCAGTTTCCATGGCCAACCTCTTCGTCCGAGACCTGGGAAACAAAGTCCAACCCATGCCAGCCTGGCCAGGAGGAGACAGGAGGTTCACTAGATAACCTCTCCAAATGGTGTACAGAACCCAGGAATCCGAGCACCACCTGTTCCATACTTGAAAAAACTGCCAGAGACGCCCACCCACCGGCCTGGACAAACCATCAGGATTTCTGTACTGGACTAGGATGTGAAGAGCGTGGAGGTCCCCGACCCCCCCTTGATCTCCAAAAAGATTGAGAGGAAGGGCCAGGAAAGGACTCCGGTCACAGTTCCCCCACCAGAGGAAGACTTCTTGGCCATTGAGGAAGGCTTGCGCCGCATCTTGTCCGCATGCTTGTCATGTCAGCCCTAAACACTTTATGCACTTTATCTTCAAGCGAGTCACCAAAACGTTTGGATCCATCAAAAGGAATATTTAGGGCAGCCACCTTCTGAGAACCTTCCGTTTTCCAATCGGCAGATACACCAGCCCTCATGGCCATGGCCGAGCCACGCACCCCATCAAATGCTAGATGGGACAAAAGTTCAACTTGGCTCTGCATCTCGGACAACAACGGAGCACAATCAGAACTGCCATCCACTGCCTTTTTCAATTTTCGGAAGCCACTGAGCACAGTCTCTGCTGTGTGGGAACCATAGATATTTGCTGTGAGGACCAGATGTGCCCCAGCATAAACCTTCTTCAGGCTGGAATTAACCGTACGATCGATCGGGTCCCGGATAGCAACCTCCTCGGCCGACGTAGAGGAGCGTTCCGCTAGGCTGGAGAGGATATCATCCACCTCAACTGGTTCTGACAGCAAAGTCTTGCCCCCTTTCAACGGGTAGAGTTTTGCCATGAAGCGGGGCATTGCAATCTTCTCTGGATCAAGCCATTCCCAAAGGATTTTATCCCGGATATCTGAAACCAATGGCAACCCCATCCTTGGGTATGCTTATTCTGGCAAATAGTAGGGTCAGTCCCCTCCACCGGAACCAGGGGCTCAGAGAACCACATGCAATCCCAAACTTGAGCAAGCAACTCCTCCACTCCTTCCTTGTCCAGATATTTCCCTTCTGCATCAGCCGATGAGGAACAGGAAGAAGCCGAGGCCCCAGTGCCAGAAGAGGAGGATGAAGAGGAAGACAGACGCTGGCGCTTGTTGCCATGCGCGTGGCTGTGTTTCCCCCCAGCATGATGCTTTAGCAGCCTCTTCAATTCCTTCCTCGTTAGCGAAAAACGCTTTGACTTCTTCCTTCTCCTGCGAGGTTCAGGTGAAGAGGAAGACGAGGAAGAAGACAGGACCAGGTGCCTGAGCTTTTCAGAACGTTTCCCCATGGCGTGCATAGAGAAACAGAACACGACCTTGCTAACCACACGCTTAAAATTGTAGGCCAGGAGAACTCCCACCAATGGCAAAGTTCAAACAATCTATCTCCATGGGAACCGTCCATAGAGAGCGAATCATGCACTGCCGGATGCGGAGCCCACCTGCCTCCAGAGAGGAACGTCGGGGCACAACTTCAAAGGGAGCCAGTGCAACCGCGTACCAAAGCTGGCCCCACCGGCAGGAGAAGAAACTTTACAAATGACTGAATATATGTTGTTACTGGTGGGCGCACGCTCTCCCCGTTGAGCTATTGGGATCCCCCCACCTCCTTACCGTACCCAGGGCCCTGCAGGACCCAGGCTGTGATGCTCATGCTCCGGAGCCCAGCAAAGAACTGAGCGAAGCAATCCCACTCAACCAATCGGCTCATCATCGCCTCCTTGCCCCCACTGCCCCCCCCCACCCCACCATGGGGGCATGTTCCTACTTCTGCTTTCCAGTCTCCCCTGAAATAGAAGGATCCTGGAGTATGCCTTCATCCCTGTTTTACAGGGGGGGACGTGCAGATGCGGTTAAATTGTTGGCTCCAGAACCAGAGGGACTAATCCCAGCTCACATGCTTGTATACATTGTTTGATCCTTGGCACCTCGTACAACATCGCTGTGCCTCGTTTCTTTTATCTGCAAGTAAATTGGCCTTAGCAGTAAACTAATGCAACCGAGCGACACTTTCACATAACTTCTTAATAAGTGGATAGTCCACCCTGGAACACCCTCACTGCTGCCTAGATGAGTAAGGCGAAAGGAGCCAGGAGTGTGTTGAGGCCTTCAGAAAATATAAGGGGTCTTCTTTACAAGGCAACTTTTAGCAACGCATCTGTGCAGGCTGTAATTCTTCATAATGCCTGAATGATTCCTAAACCTGTTGAGGCCCCTGTCTCTAGTCCTCTCGATTGGCCGCAGTCCTCTCATGATCCGAAGTCTCCAGAAACGTGTCCTACAGGCTCAAGCAGCATGTACTTGACATGTTGCTGCTTTTGCACCCGAGAGCTTGTTCTTGGATCCATGCAGCCATTTGGCCTTCTCTACTCACATTAAAGTATTATAAGCATCGAGGAGTGTTCAAGCCGCCTTTGCATACATCTATAATCAGTCCTTGTGTTCCTTGTATAGTGGGAGTAAGTTCTTCTGGTGTCGAGAGGGGACTGGGTACTCCCGCCCCCGCCCCACCTCTGCAAAACACTGTTGCTCCTGAGGACCCCTGACTCCAACACGTACGTAAGTCATGGAGCAGCTGCTCCAGTGATCCGGCTTTTGGGAACATTCTATCGTCTGCCTGCACCACATGAACTACCCAAGATCCCACCATCATTTTCAGTAGTGTCCTCTGCCTTTTGGACTGTCCATTACATGACCTTTGCGTGACCTCTGGCCACAGCCATGATTGTTTGTTCCCAGGGACGGAATAATCTCTGTCAGACGCCTGCTCGGACCACCTCCCATTCAAAGATGTGAAAAAGGTCAGCTTGATAAAGAGGCCTCTTCTGGAGTAGAGACTTGGGGATTCTCCAGTGGGGGGGGACATCTTGGAGGCGATTATAGGGATCTACCTTCTGCCTGGAGCCCCCCAATCCTCCTATTCAGCTATAGGACACGTTCCTGAGGACTCACAGCCGGGGCCTCTATCCCTCATTCCTTGCCTTCCAACACAGGGACAAAAGATCTTTCCGCGGCATGGTTTGGCAAGAACTATGACAATGTCCAGAAACAAAGCTCTAAAACAGTGTCAAAGGGCATAGGAGGAATTAGCACCCGCGGCGGGAGGGGTGGGGTGGGGGGGTGCAGCCATGGAACCTAAAGTCTGCTTCCCCTGCTCTGTACTGCCATCTTCCCCCCACCCTCCCTTATCTCTTATTTTTCTCGTTCCCCCACTCCCCACGCACCATCTACCTCTGTTCTTCGGCAGCGGTTTCCACTGCACTTCTGCTGCCAGATTGGAAACCCAAGGTGCTAATAGCCTTCAAACCCTCTACGGCCCGCCAGAACGGGTGTTATCGGCCCAGGGAACCTTGTTAAACGGTCTCGCTTCAGGCTGGCCTTTACCTCGTGCCTCGTAGGATCAGGTCTTAACGCTATATTATCACACTGTTCTTATACTTTTGACAAACAACAGACAAGGTTTACGACATAAAGTGCCAAAAAATTGAACAAATTGCAGGAAATGGAGATTTCTGAAAGTTGTTGAGTTGTTGTACTCAGAAGCGCTTTTGCTGTGAAGGGGTGGAGATAGGGTGAATATTTGCCCCAGCAATGTTCACTCCTTTGCTTTTGAACAATGATAGGATACGCTATTCTTGAGGCTTTCAGGATGAGGGGTCCCTCTCTTGGGCAGCATTGATGGTGTTGAAAGGGGAGCACCCCCATGTTGGTCGTGTTACTAAGTTCTTGTTCTAACTTTCAGCTCTTTAATGTAAAGCCCGAACTGGGGTCCAGAAGGTGATGGAGGCTGAGAAGGGCCTTCCACCAAGGGCAGCATGGCGCAAGGCAGAAAATATAGCAAGCCCCGTAATGACGACCACGATGAAATAAATAAAGCAGTCTGGCGGGAAGGGATGCTGGCGGGTTCGAAGGAAGGCACACATCAGTTCTGCTTGGAAGCCATCCTATCATGACCCAGAGTGATGGCTGCCAGGATGGTGGTGGAATGAGGATGGGAGAGGGGCTGCTGCTACTATCCAGGAGGGAGCATCCCGTTTAGAAGGGAGGTGGCCCTCCCCCTCCCAGTGCCGCAATTAAAGCTTTCCATTCCCTGGGCCCAGGGCTCCCTAATGTGTCCCCGCCGTCTCCCCGTCCAGGCATAAATCTCCGTCGCCGCGCGCACAAAGGTTATTGTTGTCGAATGGCCTTCTGTATTATTCAGCTCATTTAGCTTCTTGCAATATTTGGCGCCACTTCATTAAGCTCTTTCCGAATGTCTTGTCATTTCTCCCCCCTCTCCCATCACCGAGTCTGCAGGTTTGCTACAGGAGGGAGCGATAACAGCTCTTTCTGCCATGATTAATGGCCGCTGCCCCCTCTCTGCTATGCACAGAGAAGGGACTGCGCATGTGCGCGTCTGCGGCGCTCGCGCCCAGCCATGCATTCTGGGTACCAAACAGCAAAGCAATTAAACGTCCTACTCCGACCATGAAATAAGAACATTCTTACATGGTGGCGTGGGATGGGTCAAAGCACACTTCTGGGCTTGCTGTGCGAGGCCACGTGCACACAGGACTGCAATGCATTCCATCGCTGGAGCATGGGGTTGGGAGGGGGTTGGGAAGGCCCCCCCTGGCACTAGACCAGGGTTGTGAGGGCCCTTGTAAAGAGCGACTTTTTCAATGTGTAGTGGAAGAGGAGAATGGTGGGGGCATTTCGAGGCTCTGTCGGGATTCAGTTCCAGGTGGTCGTGGCATGGCAAGCAATGGATGGCCTGCAAGTCTTCTCTTTATGGTCCAGCTTAGACTCCAATCTTTGATCGTTTTTCTTCATAAGGTGCAAGAGCTCCCAAAGGTATGGGGTTTAGCCGGAAAATATGTTGCTTTTACGTTTGCGACTGTTTTTTAGGTGATACATGTAGTTTTGAGTAGGTCCCTGGCAGGGAGCGAGTCTGTGACCCGCATGCGGTGTTGGAGAGATACTGTCAAAATGTACTGACACCTTTCATGAGGTGGGCTACAGTGTGGTGGGCTGCCTTCAGGGGGGCCAGATGTGTGGCTGGAAGCCCAGTGAGGGGGGAATTTCCTGTGTCGATGTGTGAAGTCAATAGGGCTGGACCACCATGCAGGGGTCATGTGGTGGGATAACGGATCAGATTTCTTGGGCTGTGGAGAGCTGTAGCCATGCGGGTTGTGCCTTTTTGGCTATGTGCTTTTGGAAGGAAAAGCGCCTACCAACAATGAAGCCCAGGGATGTGGATGAGTTTGACAGCTGAGGGGCGAATCCTTACAGGCACAAGATGTCCAGCCATCGTTGCGCGAGTTGTTGATTGGTGGGGCTAGCAATGAGGATGAATTTGGTCTTGCTGGGGTCCAGGATGAGGTATTCATCTGACCTCCATTTGTGGATGGTAGCCGGGTATTCGCACTGCTTATACAATCTCCTCTCAATCCGTGTCTTCCATAAAGCCGTCTACAGTTGGAGCCAACTACTTGGCCTTCTCATCGACTCCATAGCTAACCACCAGAAATGAGGTTTGCAGTGCATACCGGCGACCCCCGGCCCAAGTGATCTGTACGGTGTCTGTGAACCAGCAGCTGCGCCCTGGCAAGGTGAAGCTGGGCTGATGGTGTTCATCTCCCTAATGATTTTTGGTTCCAATGTTAGCGGCGGAGTTGGAACAGCGAGCTAAGCTTCCACTAGTAAGTTCCGCGTGCAAGCAGCAGTGCCAAGTGTCAAGGAAGTCAGGCGCATGCCTTCTCTCTTCTGAGTTTGATAAGTGTACCACCATCAGTGCTCAGATGATAGGCAGAGACTAAACTGGATGCCTGAGCTGCGCCCCGAAGAGGATGTCCTCCTGCCGGCAGTTCACCCTGAAATACCCTAGCCGCTCCAGTACTGGACCACACTAAATCTGTGGATCACAAGAGTATGTGGACCCTGTTGACTGTTGTGAAGCTAATTGCAGGGGGCCACCTTAATCGGGAATAACTTTAAGGGAGAGGAGAAAGCGATGAGGACACGAGGGACAGAGGAAGGAAGAGGAGGGGCTTCCAGGGCCCGGGATGGCAGAACTGGAAAGGGGAACACACAAGAAGGTTATTGGTTCCACGGCTCCGTTGGTGCCTGTTTGTATGAGCAGTGTGTGAATGAAGACTACAGCAACTGGATCATCGCTGCACCGAGCGCAACAAATGGCGTCGAGGGGAAATGTGTCCCGTTCACACCGGACGGTGACAGTTAGCCCGTGTCAAGAAGCACCAGGAAGCAGCAGAGGTCTCTGCCCCACAGACGTCAATCCACTGCAACAGGTACCTAAGTGGAAGCAGCAAGAACACCTGCCACGTAACAGGCACTCCGCCACGCCGGGAGACAGAAGGTGGTCGGCCACACGAGCAAGCTGGCAATACGCTGCAGGAGAAAGCAATCCACTACTAAACAAAGGAGGCAACTCACCACATGAGCAAGCTGGCAATCCACCACCGGAGAAGGCAATCCACCACTAAACAACAGAGGCAACCCACCACAGGAGTAGACAACAATCCGCCACAGGAAAAGACGGCAGTCCGCAGCACGTAGAAACAGGCAGTCCACCACTAATATAAGAGGGCGATCTGCCCGGGGGGTGGGCGTAAGGGCAATCCGCCTAAAAGAAGGAGGGCATCCCGCCCATTAAGTTGCCTATTCCGACACGTACAAAGTAAGTAGAGAAATCTACCTGTGTGTGAGTGGGCCGTCCACCAATCTAATGTGGTGAAGAAGGGCATTCCACCCAGGAGGTAAGGGCATCCTGCCCCGCCTGGCGTCAAGGCACTCCACCCTGCCCTGTGGATGCTCCCAACTGCGAGGAGTAGATAGGGCGATTGGACTGCATGTGAGAGGGCCACCCGCCCCGGAGTGCAGAGGAAACTGAAAGGGAACCTGCCCACAGTGAGGAGGGCTGTCCGACTGTGCTACTGTCCCAGGATAACACCCGGGGAGTAAGGCACTCTACTCACAGGACAGGGTCACTCGGGCCTGCTGCCAAGTGTTCTGCAACACACAGAGAAGGGTACCGTGGTCAGCTGCGATGTTACCGGCACACAATAGTGGTCAGGAGCCAAAAAGGGAAGTAACACAGTGGGGCCACTGTGTAGACCAGGAGGTCGGATAAAGGTACCGAATGGTGGAAAAGCAGGGCAGTCCCAAGAAAGTGCAGTGCAGCAAAAACAGCAAGAGCTGCATTTCTCAGGTGATCGCAACCGTTTCAACTGTAACCACAGCAGGGCAGAGGGCCCAGGTGGGAGGATTGGCTGGAGGAATTTACCGATTATGAGAAAGTGCTTGGGTATGATGATCCAACAACGCTCCTGGTGATATTCACAAACATCGTGGGGATTCTTAAGATGATCCTGCAAGAAGTGAGAGCAACGCACGGGATGGCCATCACCGCAGTCAACAAGAAGCTACTTCCCGAACCCAACAAGGACTTTGAAAAGAATGTGTTCAACAACTGTCAGCATCAACCTCAGGAAACAATAGGGGACTTTGTCAGCAGGTTGTGAAAGATGACTTTGCACTGCGACTTTGCAAACTTCACGGACAAGGAGGCAATACGTCTCTCAATAACAGAGGGGTGCTCCTCACCTATATTTCGGAAGCATCTCTGAAGGAGCCCCTTCCATTTGAAGAGGTCTTGGAGCTGGCACCTGTCTATGAAAGGGTGGATATCCAAGCCACTGAAATGGAAAAGCTGAAGGAGAGGGGGAAGGTAGCAGCCGTACACCCACATCCGATGAGGCGGCCACCAGGACAATACAGCTTCGATCGAACACTGCAATGCCCCAAACCTCCGCTGGGGGGAGAAGAGACCATGTGCTATAGGCCTGGAATGCGCTTTCCCCACAGCAGACGATGCTCGGCAATAGGGCATCACTTTGAGCAGGTGTGCAGGAAGGAATTCCCTTCCCACCAAAGGAGATGACGGGCCCTCAGAGTAGCATGGGTAGAGGGAAAGGAGACTTTCACCAGTGGCAGGACAGAGGAAAGGAAGATACGCCAGAAGAAGACTACAGAGATCACGGAGCGAACAAGCAGGCCATGGGAGAGAATGGCGCTAAAGAAAGAAACTCCAGCCGTAGGAAGTTGTCAGCACCACCAGGTGACTTCCTCAACGGCTGAGCAGAGTGGAGAGGAAGCAGTTCGACGACGATAAGTTGGGGGGAGATGTTGTGGAGATAATTGCAGGGGGCCACTTTTATCGGGAACGACCTTGAAGGAGGAGAGAAAGCGCTGAGGACACGAGGGATGGAGGGAGGAAGAGGAGAGGCTACTAAAGCCCAGCGGTCAGAACTGAAAAGTGTAACAAAGAAGAAGGTTGTTGGTTCCATGCTCTATTGTTGTCAGTTTGTATGAGCAGTGTGTGTGAAGGGAGACTAGAGCAGCTGGGCCAACGCTGCAATTAGCTCAACACTGACAGATATCTCAGACAGTCTTCTTGGATTCCTACTCCTAAAATGGCACCTAACACCCCTATACCCTGGTCCATGGCCGCTGCCTCACTGAGTGTGCTCACGGTGAGCAGGTGGGGTCCACAGCACTGAGCCTCCTGGGAGTGATTGAAAGTGGAGACTGGTCTTGGAGAGAATACGCGGATGTGGCTTGCCTATCCCCTGAATGGCGAATTGCAGTGGGTGAGGCACATGCATGGATTGGGGGCCTTACTTGGAGGTCACACTGTGTACTCCCTACTTGAGGCTCTTGGCACCTGGAAACACCAGGGTGATCGAGGCACCCTATTTTGGGAGAGGCTATGTGCCTGTGTGCTCTTCACCCCCACCTCACTGTGGAAGAGCTCTCGGTAATATTGATTTTGTATTGACCTGTAGAGTGGGCTTCATGAAGTTCTTGTAGAGGAGGAGACATGTACGTCACTGATAGACTCCACCCCATCACCTCCATCATACTGGAAGAATAACAGGAGGACACTATGCAGGTGTCACAATATGAGTCTGATCGTTCCGACCCACTTCCCTCCTCTGACTCCTCACCTGTGGAACTGGAATCCATGGCGTATCTTGTGATCTCCCGGTATTGATGAGCGGTAGATGCTGTGATCCCTCCTCGGTGTGAAGCCACAGCGGCCACCTGTATGCTGTGGCCACTGCTGCCCGTCGCAGAAGACAGGCAAACAGGGGAAAAAGTCACTGGCGTAAAAAAACCCTCTGCGCAGATGAAGACTTGCTTGTGGAGGTGTCTGTGGACTCTGGGATGCGATGTAGCTCCTGACAAAATACTCGGAGGCGGTAGAACCCCCAGGGAAGGATGCAGACTTGGTGGTGGATGCGTCGGTGGAGTCCGGGATGATGTAGAAACCCAGCGAAGGATCCAGATAGAGGTAAGCAGAGAAACCAGAGGGAAAGGATAAAAGAGAAGAAGTAAGAGGAAACTGGACGACTGGAGGGAAACTGCTGAGAGCAGCAGGAACCGTTGGACGCCACAGGGTAAGTACAAAAACCCCTCGATGAGAATGGTTCAAGCCGCCGAAATAGCGGAGAGAAGGAGCACACGAGAGAGAAGGAACACAACCGAAGGAAGTGAGTAAACAGCATTGAGGCAACAAGTTAAGCGAAAGCGGTAGCTTAAACGTTGCAACGCATCGACAGCCGGGAAAGAACAGAAGTAAATACCTTTCCAGCTATCCGCGACGCCGCAACGTAGAAAACGTAAAAAAAGACTAGACCGTCACCCGTGCAAGAGTAAGGAAGCGTGCTGGAACAGGGGCAAAGTGACATCATAAGGAGAAGATACAATGATGCACTGAAATGGTATAAGAATACTAAAAGAATGAAGATGTAACTGAAGAAACAAGAGTAAACATACGTACATACAAGTAAGAAGAAACAATATACACAAAGAAAAGTAACCAAATAAGTAGTGAAAGTATATATGCAGAAAAGATGGACGCCAGCTCTCAATGATAGTAAGCAAAGAGCTTGAAGGAGAGAGTCCAGAGCTGCAGAGCTGACAGAGGCTGGAAATACACATTCATGCATGAACAAAGAATAGCTGCTGGCCAGAGCTCAAGGATGCTACAGCAAGAAACTACAAGGAGAGGTAACAAGGATAAGCAGCGTACACAGGACATATTTATCTTAGATTAAGTAAATGAGCAAACATTTGCAAGTGCCAAGTAAGGACAATAAAAGATGCAGAAAAGCCTATGTGAGGTAGAGCAACCAAGTCTCCAGAGGCCAAGAGGAGTAACAACATCCAGCTTAATTGAATTAAATAGCACTAAATAAAAGGTCGAAATGGACAGAATCGTGGTCTCCTCACAGGTGTTTCAGAACTCGAAAACAAGGCCTATTCATTAAGCTACAGATGAAGATAGTGGTGTACCTAAACGAGAAGACAACAACTTGCAAGGTCAACTACAAAGAAGAGGCCTTGGCTGAAGGGTTGGCTGATGAGAGACGGTTGAGTAATTGGGCAAGTGGGTACTTTCTTGTTGACGCATTTAGCCACTCTCAGCCTGAGGCGTTCATTCTGTTGAGAACGAAGCAGATCTGAAGCTGCAGAACACGATCGCCGTGCTCGCAACCGTGCATCCTGAAGTCTGGCTGCACGTCTCTCTGCTGCTCCTTGGCACGTATTTGAGTCTTTCTAAATCAGAAACATTGAAATGAAATCGTAAAATATTCAGTATAGCGTGTGTTGCTTTTACATCCACCAGATGGCGCTGTTTTCCGAAAAAGCATGAAAATATTTAGTATAGCTTGTGTTGCCTTTAGGTCCAAAATATGGTGCTGTTTTTCGGAAAAAGCATGTGTTTACCTGTCACAGGTGTGACATCTATGTATGGTAGGTATATAAAAACACATGCATATTTGAATGAAACATTGTGTCAAAATTTCAAAGCAATCAGTGCAGTACTTTCGGAGATTTAAGATTTTGAACAGACATTTATATTTATATAGTAATAATATAGATAGATGTTGTGATACGATGCGATACGATATGGTATTTATAACATGCCTGTACACAATTTTTCTAGGCACCACAAGACAAGGAAGGGGGAGACAGAGAGAACACAGGACAAATTATCCTACTCGCCCTTGTGTCATTCGGATTGTGCAAGTGCAGGAACAAAAGAGCAAGGGGGAAAAGGGAGAGGGAGAAGTGCAGGGGAGAGGGAAGGGAAAAAGTGCATACAGGGCAACACGGCTCTGCCTAAGTGTAGTCAAGGCAGCGCAGTTCTGGGTAAGTGCATGGAAGGCAGGGGCAGTAGGCATTACAGTTACAACTCCTAAGTGCATGGTAGGCCCGGAGACAGTGCAGGAAGACAGGTCCTGGAGGGGCCTGGTACCCTGTGAGTCTCTGAGGGTACCCAGCAAGCAGTCAGGGCAGGCAGACAGGACGGTTAGCAAGGAAGAGCGAGAGAGAAGGCAGGAGAGAAAAGTTAGGCCTTGAGCAGCATACAGAACTTCAGGTGTTCTGGCTCAAGTTTGAGAGGGCCAGCGGGGGCACTCCAGAGGGAGGCACCTGCAGAGGAAAGAAATCTGCCCCTCACACTCTGCTTGGAGAAGCTTCTGACCGTCAGAGAATTCAAGGTAGCTGAGCAAAGGGTTTTAGAAGGAAGGTATTTAGGCAGAGAGTGTTCTATATGGTGGAGACCCTGGCCCCAGAGAGCCACCTTGTGGACAATGCAAAGGGTCTTGAACTTGATCCTTGCAGCCACCGGGAGCCAATGCAGAGATTTCAGGGCTGCAGAGATGCGGTCACTGGGCTTGAGGTCAAGGATATGTCTCGCAGGTCTGTTCTGGATTAGTTGAAGGGTGTGAAGAGTAGAGATAGACAGATTGAGAAAGAGGCTGTTGCAATAGTCCAGCCTAGAGAGCCTGGAGACAGTGAGCTTCTGGATGAAGGTGTGAAAAGGTAGAATACCTCTGAGGAGGTGCGGCTAGAAGTGGGCCTTCTTGAAAAGGTCTGTTATGTGGGGAGAGAAGGAGAGAGTGGAGTCAAAGATAACCGGAAAGTGTTGAGCCTCCATTGAGGGCGAGGGTAGAGGGCCCAAGGAGGGCAGCTAGAGTGCGAGAGTGAAAGCGGCAGCAGGGGTCTCAATGAGAAGTATCTCAGTCTTATTGGCATTGAACCAGAGATTGTTGGAGGCGCACCACTCCTGAATCGCGAATAGAGAGTCAGGAATGAGAGAGGAAAGAGAGGATGCTGAGCGAAGCCTGAAACAGAGTTATGTGTCATCCACATAACACTGGAAGTTAGAAGAGAAGGTGGAAATCAGGGGAGCCAATGGAGCCAAGCAGACATTGAAGAGTCAGGGTGAGAGAAAAGAGCCCTGGGGGACACCGCAAGTGGAGAGAGAGGTGGTGGAGAGAAAGAACTCAAGTTGGACATGGGAGGGTCGGTCCAAGAGGAAGGAGGTCAGCCACGCCAGAGCCTGATCAGTGATGCCCAGGTTCATGCAGAGTCGATTAATCAGGATAGTATGATTGCCCATATCAAAGGTGGAGGAAAGGTCAAGGAGGATGAGGACAGCGGGAGAGCTGGAGTCAAGGTTAGAGAGCAGATCTTCATGCGTGTTCAGAAGAGCAGCTTCAGTGTCTTTGGCTGCTATGAAGCCAGACTGATGGCCATGGAGGCAACCAACAGATTCAGTGTGGCGGGTTAGCTGGGAGAGGGCCAGTTTTTCCAGGAGTTTGCCCAGGAAGGGAGTGATGGAGATCAGGCGATAGTTTGCCAGACAGAAGGTATCGGTCGGCAGAAGGCTTTTTTAGAAGTGGGTGCACAAGGGAGTGCTTGAGGAGACAGGGAAAAGATCCATTCTGAGCATAAAGAATGCTCCTGGTGCTACTGCACATTCTGCATATTGGCGAGACTTACACCTCCTGTATAAAGAGTGTGGGACTAACGGTGGGGACTACAGATGTGCAGTCTGTACAGTACGACTGATTGGGTGTTGTGTGATTGGGTCACTGAAGGTTGTTGCTACTGACCTCTACTGAAGACAGAACACCAACTATAAGGAAACCCCAGGAGGTGCTAGTTTGGCTGAAATTAAAAAACAGAGAACATCGGAGAAAGCACGTCACTGTTAGGAATCTACCCGCCTGCTACCCACTACCACAATATGCACCCATTCATAGATTTTGCTCATAGCATAACGGTCATTTACCTGTTTTGCTGCTGCAGATTTGGACCAAACTGCTTTCCTGTTCCATCCTGGGCTTTGGGTTAGACCAGCTGATGCATTCTGGTACATGTATGCTGTCCAAGATGCAAAGAGCTGGGGGAGGTATACTAAATACATTCACTTGCAACAAGCTGCTAAAAGATAGAAAGACCCTCATTGCATTCACCTGTTACAAGCTCCTGCAGGCTAGCCTACCAAGAGGAGGAGGGGTCTTACTTACTTACCATCCAATGCTGGAACTACTAAAGCCTGGACTGGGCTTAATTGGACACAGCTGCCTCAGGCTGCAGTCAGCTCCACCCTGTTGGGCTGTGGGCTGGGAGGGCTTCATAAGCTCACTCTGAGAATTAGCAAGTGTCTTATCAACTGCCGTTACTTGGATTTTCTGCTTTATGCGTTTTCTGAACATGTCCATCCTATCTTGCTTTTGGCTACTGACTCCTACTTGCTCTAGCTGCTTTCAGCTTCTGTCCTGTTTCCTGTTGAAGGTAATCCTTTTTCTGAAAGTATTTGTGCTGCCTTTCTGACTTTCTTCAAAACATTGTTTTGCTTTGACCTATTCTCCTTGCCCCCAACCCAACTCACAGACTTGCCTTGTTTCTGGCAAAGCTGTTCCCCAATGTCACTTTGCAATCTAAGTTTAATGCTTTACTTACTAGACTTCTGTCCATATTTTAAGTACCTGCTCTTTAGTGTGCTTAGTGTTCTGAACCAAGTATTCGCTGAGTTTGCAGTGACTTCTTGTCTTGTCTGTGACTAATGCACTGAGTTCCATGAACCACGTATTTGCGGAGTTGGCAGCGACTTCTTGTCTTGTCTGTGACTAGTGCACTGAGTTCCATGAACCAACGTATTCGCTGAGTTTGCAGCGACTTCTTGTCTTGTCTGTGACTTGTGCACTGAGTTCCATGAACCACATATTTGCTGAGTTTGCAGCGACTTCTTGTCTTGTCTGTGACTAGTGCACTGAGTTCCATGAACCACGTATTCGCTGAGTTTGCAACAACTTCTTGTCTTGTCTGTGACTAGTGCTCTGAGTTCCATGAACCACATATTCTCTGAGTTTGCAGTGACTTCTTGTCTTGTCTGTGACTAGTGCTCTGAGTTCCATGAACCACGTATTTGCTGAGTTTGCAGCGACTTCTTGTCTTGTCTGTGACTAGTGCACTGAGTTCCATGAACCACGTATTTGTTGAGTTTGCAACCACGTATTCGCTGAGATTGCAGCGACTTCTTGTCTTGTCTGTGACTAGTGCACTGAGTTCCATGAACCACATATTTGCTGTGTTTGCAATGACTTCTTATCTTGTCTGTGACTAGTGCTCTGATTTCCATGAGCCATGTATTCCCTGAGTTTGCAGCGACTTCTTGTCTGGTCTGTGACTAGTGCACTGAGTTCCATGAACCACGTATTCGCTGAGTTTGCATCGACTTCTTGTCTGTGACAAGTGCTCTGAGTTCCATGAACCACGTGTTTGCTGAGTTGGCAGTGACTGACCGCCTTTCCTATGACTACAGCTTTATGTCTCATGATATTCCTAGAATATCAGATTGCCAAGTTTATGTGTGGCAACTTTCCTTGCCTAAGTCCATGCAACCTGTTCTGGTTCTTGGTCCATAATTTCCTCTATGCCAGCCTTCACATCTGCCTTCTACGTAGTACTTGTGTAGATTCCCCATACAGCTTCTGTCTAAAGTTTCTTCTCTTTGCTTCTCCTCTCTGCCTATCCTGTACTTGGTTATTTCCATCCACTCTGCTTTCCCTGTCTTTGATTACAAATTGGTCCACTGCGATGTCTCAGCTCTGTATCCCTATGAAGTGTGATCCCTGGGCTGGTCTCCATTAAGATCAGATAAGGGAAAGGCAGTTTCCTTATTCTATTTCATTGGAAACTCACCTGTCTCAATATATGGTCTCCAGCTTTACCCTTATCCTCAGTACAACCATCGCAACATGACGTCACTGCATGATTGTTGTTAAGAGTAATTTGCTAGTACCTTTCCGAAGGGCTTTCCATAATCTCGCTGGAGGCCCCTTAGCGCATTCCAGTGCACCCTTTATTCTGATCAATCCATGTTACCCAGTGTATTTGCCTGCCTTCTCTTTCTCTGTGTCATTTTGCTTTCAGCCAGCCCCTGCCTCTATAGTTCCCATGACTACCTGTCTCCACAAAGATCAGCCTGGTATGCACTGTGTTTCTCTTATAGGAGAAGTGTTACCTCCTGAGTCACCCCAAAACTACAGTGTGTGCTCAGACTTATATCTATGGCCCTGTGCACTCCTGACACTCACATAGTGTTGCTGCAGGCTGATGGTTGATTTCTGGCCACCCTGAGGCAGATATAATCTTTATTTGTGGTGAACTCCACGATGGACATGTCCCAAAAGAGAATAATTGTTCCAAGAAAAAGGTAATGCAACAACCCTTTGTCATCCAGCAGCATCAGACAAACACCACTAGCATAGCATCACTGGAGCATACGCCAGCCAAAACTACAGCCCTTTGGCCAATTTTTATGCATGAAGAGAAATAGCAGTGCAAAAAAAGATTTTGTGGAAGAAGCTGAAAACTTAAAACAAAATTTGTTACAGAGGCGCTACCCGAAAAAGGTGGTTAAGAATGCGTATAAAAGAGCCTCTAACAATAATAGAGACGCCATTTTGGAATATAGAGAGAAAAAAACCAATGATGACAAGATTGTATTTGTAAGTACATATAACCCATTGTCAAAGGAAATATCCAAGATTGTGAGATGGCATTGGCATGTGTTGGAAAAGGGTGAATGTCCACTATCTACACCTAAATGTGCGTTCCGAAGAAGTAAGAACTTGAAAGAACTAACAACCAGAAATGATGTATTTGTAAAACCCAGTGTACAATCCACACTAACAGAAAGCTGGGGTCTCCCCAGAACCACAGGCAATAGTCCATGCGGCTACTGCAATTGTTGTGCACAAACTAGCAGAACGAAAGACATTGATTTGGGCTTGTACAAAAGATGGGAAAAAAGAGTCCTTACCAACTGTAACTCCACGATGGTAGTGTATGCCATCTGGTGCCCCTGTGATAGACTTTACAGCGGCAAAACTGAAAGGAAAATCAAAGTCAGGATAGGAGAAAACAAAAGCTTTATAAGGAATAATACGGCGAATACACCACTAGTGGGGAATTTCGCTAGCCTAGGACACAAACCAGAAGAACTTAGATGGACTGTGATTATGAAAATTCGACAAACTCAAGATCTAAGTGTGGATAAACGTACACTAAGCATACAAGGGCAAAAGATGATCTTTCCGACCAAAAGTTACCCCTTTGGATTCAATGAAAATATTGATTGGAATGTTTTTATTAATTAATACATATATGTTTTAATCATTGCACTTTCTGGCACTATCCAGCGCCTTGCACACCGTACTGCATTGTAGAAAGCTAGATCTGCTCATCTGCCATCTGGTTTTGACATCAGTAAGAATCCCCATTCACGGCGCCCATTGTTGAGAGCGTGGGGTTAAGAATATTTCTTTTTGTAGTAATGATAAAGTGACTTGTTGCATCTACATTACACTTTACATTTTTCCTATGCATCCCATAGAAGGGAGCTTGGTCTTTAATGCACCCGTGATTAGCCACCACCTTACAATCAACCACGTTGTGAATGACATCTACAGTGTGGTCTGATAGGGGTAGACAGCTACCCAAGGGACTAGCGTTACATTACATTTATATGCACCACGTAATCTGGAACACGACCCGACCCGATCAAGCCTTGCAGTTTTGACCCCCGTTTCCAATGCTTGACACTCGACAAGAGTAGCGTTACTTCTTTGAACACATGCGCATAGCATTACGAGTTTGAGACTGAGTCACCTCTCTCTCTCCCCTTCGACGCTTGACGAACGAGGAGAGTAGGTGTACCGGGTCGCGCGCATGCACTTAGTACCGCCATCTTCAGGTCCAGCTTCAGTAACATTGCGGGTATACTGCAGAGGGGGACACTTGACTTAGCTTAGTAATTAACGCACCTGGTGTAACACATGCGCAAGCTGGGCCTGTTTTTCGAATATCACACCAGGCTACCGGAGCCACGGTATCCCAGTCGATACGGGGAGAGCCCCGAGAGCAGCACTACTTTTAGAGCGCCTGCCCAGGCTGAATCTCATAAGGTATTTCCTATACCCTCCCCACCGCACTTTGTGCAGTATGTTCTGACGGCTATCTCTTCTTAGCAGTATGGAGTCGATCTATGTAGACATTCTCCCTTTTTGTAACTACCGCCATACGACCCAGATCGCAATTTCCACTATATGCGACCTTAGAGCTTATACTTTTTGTCTCAGATCTTTGGTAATACTAGTTGATCAATCTACACAATTTGGACGCTTAATGTAGTTTTGATCGATTCACAGGTTGATCCTCAAACTTGCCGACTTGACCTCCCTTGTGAAATAACCTAATTGTCTATACAACGACATGCCCACTTAATCTCGAGGCACGAGTGAAGTAAGTCGTCTTCTTCTTATCAGTAATTGCCATTATTACTGGCGTTCAATTATTTCAGCATATGGATAATGTCATATGTTGCCTAGTTTCTTCACCACTGCGGTTTATAGGGCTGAGTGTCCTGTCATTTTGTATGTCCACAGGGATGCTTTTGAACTGCGACCCAGAGAATGAATGCAGTTTCCGAGGATCCTCAACCGACACTGTGAGACGGTAAGCTCCTATATACATCTAACTAACAGAACAAATGATTGATGTACCCATTTAAGCAACAACACTAATTAGTCCGTGGTTTGTTTTTATCGTTAGGTTTACACTGGATCAACTCCTTTGTAGTAAATACAAGCGAACTGGGACTCTTACTCCATTTAAGTACCCACTGGGATACACCACTCAAGACCTCACACTTTTATGACAACTCCAACTCTTCAAGTGTTTTCTTGATACCACCACAAGTTGGGCTGTGGGTTCCCTCTGGCCCTGGCTCACATGTTCCCCTGAAGAAGTTCCTGTTACTAGTTTGAAAGACTGAAGGAACGAAACATGTAGGGCTTTCACAGATGCAACTGAGAAGTATATGGACTAGTTTCAATTATATATGATGCACTTTAGGTATATGCTGACTCAGGCATTGTAATTAGAGTCACTATATAATGATGGTCTTTGATTCTATATATTGTGTGGTTTTCTGTTTAATGAAGAGTTAAGGTTATAAGTACATGAAACTGTTTATATGTTTACATGTACACTTGATGTCATTATAGTATCTCAGAGAAGAGATGCAGATCAATTGCGAATTTTGCACATTGTCAGTTATTTAGTGACCAGCACTTAGCACTTTCTGAAGCACTTGTCACTTTTGTCCATTTTTATATGTTAGTTTGTATGTATTTGTTTTTATGCAATTACAATTTTTATTAAAATGTATCCCTTTTAACAGAATTATTGGTCAAGTCAGGTTGTATTCTCCTAGAACCTCTATTTACCTACACTTGAACTGTTTTCGATAGTGTGAGAATCCCAATAGTATCCAGCTAGTTGTGTGCTTAAAGCCTACCATTAGCGTGGGGGCTTCTTTTCGTTTATGATTCAGTTTGCTTTCAGCCAGCTCCTGCCCCCACAGTTCCTATGACTACCTGTCTCCACAAAGATCAGCCTGGTATGCACTGTGTTTCTGTTATAGGAGAAGTGTTACCTCCTGAGTCACCCCAAAACTACAGTGTGTGCTCAGACTAATATCTATGGCCCTGTGCACTCCTGACACTCACATAGTGTTGCTGCACGCTGATGGTTGATTTCTGGCCACCCTGCGGCAGATATCGGGCCTCATCACAAGTTTGGCGGTAACCCTTAAATCCGGCGGTCACGCTATTACCGCCGGATTTAAGGGTCCACCAAATCAGGGCTCAGCGGATTTCTCCCCAGCTCTGAGCCGGCGGTAAGAGCACAAAAACTCCCCATTGAGCCAAATGGGGAGTGGGGCATTCCCGAATGGGCTCAGTGGGGAATGGGGAATTCCATTACTGCCAAACCCGTAATCTGGCGCTAATAGCGGCGGGGGGGGGGGTTGGCGGTAGGGCTAATACCGCCGGCAGTAATACCGATGGCAGTAATACCACCGGTGTTACCGTCCAACTCGTGATGAGGCCCATAATATTTATTTGTGGTGAACTCCACGATGGACATGTCCCAACAGAAAAGAAGTGTACCAAGAAAAAAGTAAGTTAACAACACTTTGCCATCCAGCAGCACCAGACAAATCCCACTAGCATAGCATCACTGGAGCATACATCAGCCAAGCAGGAGTCTTGCATTGCCTTCGAGGAAATAATGACTATAAATTCCAAACCTTCCTCACAGGTGCAGAAGGGCCAATGATATATAGCCCTTACCGGTCATACTCGATAGGTGGAACATCAAGCTGGTACTACAGAAGATAATATGGAGTTAGAGCAGGAAGCTTAGCCACTAGACAGAGGATTTGGAAGGCAGATCAAGGCAGAAGAATATGTGTGTCCTTGGGCTGACAGAGGGGGTCGAATCCAATGTGATGAAAGCATTCCTAAAGAAGTAGAAACCGGCAGTGCTGCCCCGCACTGTTCTCTACCAGGACTTAACACAAAGCTCTTCAAAGCAGAATAATGGTTTGGATGCTCAACCATCAGGACTGAGATAGGATATTAAATGCTGGCCAGGTGAAATATGAAAAACTAACTTGAACAGTGAGGAAACTCCTCATAGATTGGCCCATTGTGCTCTCCTGGATATATCCTGTTATACTACAGATCAGCTTTAAGGATAGACATCTGTTTATATGAACCCTGAAGCTGGAATACATTTAGTAGAAACCTTGTCTGGACCTCACTCACCACTTCGCAGTCGTACAAATGTCAAAGAGCCTGGACCCGTATTGGTATGTGTTGGTTATTGGGCTTTGCAGGATTCAATTAATAGTTTGACATTGTTCACTGGTTTTAAATGGTTGTTGGTGTTGATCACCCTCTGATCCCAGCTTTCGACAGCGACCAGATATTTGTAAGATGTCAATGCCAGTAGCTGAAGTGGGGGGGGGGCGATTGGGAGCAGGCTCCTATACTTTTTTTATTGGGTTTTACTGTTCCTCTACTTTTTTTTAAAGTAAAATTGTTCTGGAATGGTTTTGTTTCAAAATAGGTGTAGGGAGAAGTGTTTGGGGTTTGTATTGTGCATGGCAGGGGGCATGGTGATGGGTGTTTGTTGGGAGTGGGGCAAGCTGGTACCTCTTTTCATACACTTCCACCACTGGTCAATGCTCCGTTTACTCTGATCTGCAGCTGTGTATAGGCAGGGAAGGGGGATGCTCTGTTTACTCTGATCTGCAGCTGTGTACGGATCTGCAGCTGTGTATGCTCTGTTTACTCTGATCTGCAGCTGTGTATAGGCAGGGAAGAGGGATGCTCTGTTTACTCTGATCTGCAGCTGTGTATAGGCAGCGAAGGGGAATGCTCTGTTTACTCTGATCTGCAGCTGTGTATAGGCAGGGAAGGGGGATGCTCTGTTTACTCTGATCTGCAGCTGTGTATAGGCAGGGAAGGGGGATGCTCTGTTTACTCTGATCTGCAGCTGTGTATAGGCAGGGAAGGGGATGCTCTGTTTACTCTGATCTGCAGCTGTGTATAGGCAGGGAAGGGGATGCTCTGTTTACTCTGATCTGCAGCTGTGTATAGGCAGGGAAGGGGGATGCTCTGTTTACTCTGATCTGCAGCTGTGTATAGGCAGGGAAGGGGGATGCAGCTGTGTATAGGCAGGGAAGGGGATGCTCTGTTTACTCTGATCTGCAGCTGTGTATAGGCAGGGAAGGGGATGCTCTGTTTACTCTGATCTGCAGCTGTGTATAGGCAGGGAAGGGGGATGCTCTGTTTACTCTGATCTGCAGCTGTGTATAGGCAGGGAAGGGGGATGCTCTGTTTACTCTGATCTGCAGCTGTGTATAGGCAGGGAAGGGGGATGCTCTGTTTACTCTGATCTGCAGCTGTGTATAGGCAGGGAAGGGGGATGCTCTGTTTACTCTGATCTGCAGCTGCAGCTGCTCTGTTTACTCTGATCTGCAGCTGTGTATAGGCAGGGAAGGGGATGCTCTGTTTACTCTGATCTGCAGCTGTGTATAGGCAGGGAAGGTTTACTCTGATCTGCAGCTGTGTATAGGCAGGGAAGGGGATGCTCTGTCTGATATCGAGGACTGGGATGTGGTCTGACTCATCCATCACCACCTGTGGCCACTATGGATGTTTAATCTAAAGCTTGTGGTTATTGTTGTGGTTGCCGTGTCACTGACAATTGGAGAATGTTAATGTTAAAGGATATTTGTACCGCGCACTATCACTACCGGAGTGGTCCCCTGGCGCTCTGGCAGCTCTGAAAAAGGGAAGTGGAGGTGAGTTAGTCAGAATAAGCTGGAAAAGTGCAAGAGAACAGTGATGTGCTGTTGGCTGCCTCAGCCCGGTGGGTCCGTTGGCTGGGCTTGGGGTGTTTTACGGTCGGTTGTCGTCGTGCGCTGTTGTGCAAGTCTAAGTGTGGTTTGTTTTGTTGTTGCAGTGTAGTGAAGTTTGTGTGGATTGTTGTGGTGTAGGCTTGTGGTTGTGTTTAGTTAGAGTTTGAGAGGTGTATGCAGACGGGTGAAATTGTTAGTGGATTGGTTAATTGGCATTGCTGTCTGGAAGTGAGGCGCTGAATTTCCGTATTCTCTCCAGGTGGGGTGTGGGAGCATCTCTGCGTCTCTGTCCTGATCTGGGCCATCCGATACTCACAGTCCCTTTCACACATGGCATCCACTCACATTCATAACCTTACGCAAGTTTGGCCTCGGCCACCTATGTGACACCTGTCTGTATGCAGGGCAGGCAGGCCTTTGTGTGTCCTTCAAATGTGGCTCAGAGAGCATTCCCAATCCACTCGGTGCGTGGCATTGACTAGCCAAGGCTACTCCATCCATATTTGGCGGGTAGTTGGCATTCATCATCTTATTCAGTTGTTTATGCAGGCTATCGCTCCCAGCTCCTTCGAAACGTGGCACATGCCAATGCTTGCAATTACGTCCAGGGGTGGCACCTGCCTTCATTCACAACTCCATACGGTCAAAGCCCAGAAGATCAGTGTCAGAAACTCAGAAAGTAGCCAATATTCCCACCTGCGTGGTGTGAGTCCTATATGTCAGTGCTGCAAAGAATTCCACATCAGCGTCTGTTAGCGATGGTTGGATGGTGTAACACGCAAGTATGCTGTGTTTTACGTGATTCCTCAGCTCAAGGTTACAGTGATGACATGGATCCTCCCGGGAGTCAATAATTATAAGAAATTGTGATGCCAACAGGCTGGACGTTTACATATTATGTTTGCAGGAAATCAATCCACCTCTTTCTTCACAGAGGAGTATAGCTGAAGAACAGGGCAGCAACAGGTTACGCCTAATAATCTAACCACGTGAGGAGTGTTGCTATTATAATGCATACATTATGTTTTACTCTGATAGAAGGGGTCACAGACCCCAAGGAGCATTATGTGTGTGTCATAGGTGACTTTGCAAGTCAGAGAACTTGGCGTTTCAACACATATGGTCCCAGCAAAGACGCGCCTATGTTTTTGACCAGCTTGGGTAGGTGTTCAATAAATGGTAGATTGGCTATGTTATGGGTCAGTGATTTGAAGGTTGTGTGGGAACCCAGCAAGAGCAGTTTGCAAGGCATCTCTAGACCTGTATCCAGATACTACAGTGCTTTGCTCTCTATTTACTAACCCTGACGACAGGAAATTAATTAATGCAGTATTCTGGAGTACCTGACTCACCTGCAGGAACATACTACATATTGATTTCTAATATGGGTCTTCCCTGGGTTGAGGAATCTTCTATATGAACTTGAACACTTTCTGACCATAGTTCACCTAAAATAGCAGTGGTGATCACTACTGTTTATGTATATCACTGTGACTTTGTACCTATGTAAAGCGCCCAGACACCTTTGTGATCGGCACGCCATATAAGCAAATAAAACAAACAAACAAACAGAGAAGTATAAGAGCAGCGGTGGAGGTGAAGCGACCATGGCCTGGCTAAACAATGATGCCATGATGCAATGGTAGAACATTCCAGATTCAACGAGGGCGTGGCTTCCATCTCTGCTATGATCTGGGATGCCTTTAAAGTGTATGTTCGGGAATCTGTTTATCTAAAGAAATGGAAAAAAGTAAAGATATACAAAACATGTTATTCACCCACCAGAAAAAATATAATGACAGCAGGAATTGTGAACTATGTGTGTTAAATCTTGCCAAATTAGGGAAACTAAAGGATGTTACAAAATCTGAACAGACCCTTGGTGGCTCGTAGATGGTGTGCAGCAGTGGCCGTGAAGATCTACTGCGTGGTTAATCATTTGGGAGAGGGGTAATTGATCGTTCACCCACTTCACATGAATGAAACATTTGCACAGTTCTCTGGCGTGTGGTGTAGTTCTAAAGTTGTCTGCAAAGAAATAGAAGAGGCACCCTACTGAGGTGCCATACAATTCCCAAACTTGAGTAATGAAGTCTCCACCTTGCCCGACAGTTAGGATCGCCTTTCTGAGGTCCAGATCCCCTTTCTGAGGTCAAGGTCCCCTTTCTGAGGTCCATAAGGCCGTTGCTGATCTAGTGAATGGCAAGTCCCCTGGCCCTGACGGTTTAACAGTTCAGTTCTCAGAAGGCATACATGGATGACTCAACTCTGTACTCTTAAGAGCTACAAAGAGGCACATATTGGCGGCTTTTCACCACACACCTAAAATGAGGCTCACATGATACTCCTGTTGAAACAAACCAAATCACCGGATCGTTGTAGGTCATTCTGCCCTTTTACCAGGCTTAACGTGGGCAATAATACGCTTGCCAAAATACTGGCTAATCACATTCTTCCCCAAATACAGCGTTTAATACACCCGGGTTCATCCCTGGTGGCGCCGAGCAGCTGAATCTCAGGAGAACGCTTGGTTGAGTGTCACTCCTCGGCCCTCATACGAACTCAGTTGATGTTGATTCAGACGATGCTTAGGCGCTTGATTTGGTGGAGTGGGGGTTTCTATGGGCTATTATTTGCACTAGCCTTAGTGCCTCTGGCAGTAATGCTTAAACAACAACATACCCAACATGGGGGGCTCTGCTGAATGTTGCCTCACTCACCTCCCTTAACTGGAGGACATGGTTCTGTTCATAAGGGACGCACAGATCAACCTTGGACTGATAATGGCTGAAATCACATGTTTGCAGTCCCAACCTGTCCATCAACTGGAATTAATCAGAAATCTGACTGCTTACCTCGGGAGCACTTAGCAAATCACTTCACTGCTGATGGGCGGGAGGAAGAGGTCAGCATCTGTCTTCATTGGTGGCTATGCTTTACCACCACCATGTTTGCATCCAATACAATACATTTTTACTGGAATAATGAGATGGTAAAAACGGGAAAACTTGCATTTAATGTATCTGTGACATATCTGACAATTGTGCATGTACTTTGCATGTGACTGCATGTTAGTCATTGTGCATGTGTTCTGCATGTAAAGTACAGCAGAGCCGTCAACTGCAGACAGTTGTCCTAGGTATTGGGAGACTAGTCATAATACACATTCCCCCTCTTGCGCTGCAACCCACAGAACACAGATGAGTCCCATGAAGAATTCGGTCCAGCTGTCACTGGCATTGCAGTCTTCTGCTGCATGTTTTTTCAATGTTTAGAACTGGTCACTTCTGGTAGTAATTGAATAGTCACTGAATTCTAATCACTGTCCGCATGCAATGTACTGCTCCTTTATTTACAGGTTTACACAGACTATGGTCTTCCCAAGAGTGTTTATCCACTGCAGTGCTTCGGAGCCATAACAACGGCTGTAGGCGCTATACAAATACCAAATTACATAACATAACCTAATGGTTTGGATTGTGCCTAGAATCAGTCAAATATTTAGTGATTATTCTTAACATGGATCCAAAATATTTGAGTTAAATTATGCTTCACTTACAAGACAATCAGAGTCTCATATCAAAAGATGGATTGTTTTACGGCTCTCGATGTCTGGCTCCGCATGATTGGGATATGGTCTTTCCCTCTGTAATGGCTTGGCAGGCGAAGAATGATGGAGGGTTGCCCAGAGCGATGTCGGAGGCTAAGATTAATTTGAAACCTTCCAGATATCGCCTCTTTTGTTTTGCTTAGTCTCCCCGAGTGGGGCGGGTATTCCCAGACGTGGGTCCCGTGCCTGCCAGGCCTAGAGTCCCAAGCTACTCCTCACTGATGAGGCCCAACAAGGCTGAAACATGTCTGTGGATGCTTGTGGTCTCGTGCGGAGGGGATGTGACCTAGCAGTTCAGGCTGGACTACTGCTTTTGGGGTGGGGCCAAGCCTGATTTGCATATGGTCTTTCCCCTTCTGTAATGGCTTGGCAGGCGAAGAACGATGGTCTGGAGGGTTGCCCAGAGCAATGCCAGTGGTTGAGATTAATTCTAAGCATTCCAGCCATCACCTGTTGTGTTTTGCTTTTGTCACCCCGAGTGGAACGGGTATGCCCAGATGTGGGTCCCGTGCCTGCTGGGCCTAGAGACATAAGCTACTCCTCACTGATGAGGCCCAACGAGGCCGAAACATGTCTGGGGATGCTTGTGGTCTTGTGCAGGAGGGATGTGACCTGGCACGATTCATTCTAAACCTTCCAGCCAGCACCTCTTTTGTTTCTGATGCACTAGTATGTAATGTAATGTAATGTAATTGACACTTGTATATCGCATTTTCCCATTGGTATGGTCTCAGAGCGCTGTAGGAGAAAGCCCTCGGGGGGACCGCAGTCCAGGTATGGGAAATTCATCAGAGGAATTTAGAAAGCGTGTGTGCATTTGAGCCCATACAAAGGTAGGTAGGGGTGGCCAAGTTACTGCTAGTCACCCATGTTGAGCTGGCATGTGGATGGGTGCAGAGGGGTAGTCTGGAAAGAACCCGAGAGCAGGAGGCTCATTATGTGTGCAGCTATATATGTGTTGTGGGGGATAGCTACATTCTTACGGCACAGGTGCTGTGCATTGTGTCTTAGAGAAGTGCGTGATAGCAGATGCGTGTCGGTGGGTGACCGTGCTTTCGGCTATCTTCCATAAGCACGGAGTGTGATACGTACCCCTGTGTCCTTGCCGGTATACGAACAAATATTGTCTGCAATAATGCTCATTTTTTATGCCCATGACTTTCTCCTCTTGAGTTTGCTTTTGCAGATGCTACAAATGATGTCACTGGTTAAATCATAAGAAATGCCATCCATGATCGCATTGATGATGTCATTTGTGCTGTCATCTGTGATTACATGTGTGAAGATCCAAGTAGTTCATGCCAGGGAGGGTCCAGGTAGCTAAACTTTACTGAAAACCTTCTGGGTTGTGGTGCTTGTTTCTGTTGGTACCGTGGTGGGGAATTGGCCTTCCCGTTGCATTCATGTGTGTTTACAAGCACGCGTGGTGTGGAGGTGGGGGTGGGGATGTGTGGTACCTATTCACCCTAGTTTTTGGAAGAGGTTGCTTTGTTGATGGTTTTGACAGGTGGGGATGTCACGTGTCTGTCTTATTTGTAGATAAGTGTTCTTCCTATCAGAGTTTAGGGCCCACAGTGCAGTCCAGGGCACAATGAAAAGACTACCTTCCTGAAAGCTGTTGAGCACGGCAGTACTACCAATTGCCACAGTGTTTAGAGGTTACTCGCGAGAGGAGACCCATCACTACTGACAGCTCTGTGCATTAATTTGGGAACTAAAATCAAAAGAAAACAGAGCACCCTCACAAATTATTCAAAATATAAGGAACAAAAGGTGAAATTTGTCCCAAACACGCAAACAAAATTCCTGATATTAATCACAAGTTTAAAAAAAAAAAACTTTATTCAAATATGTTCGCCAAGAACAGTTAAAAACACATAATTATAGCGTTAACGTAAAATATGAATTGCAGTATCAATCGTAAGATTCAGGTACATTATGTACTCATCATTAGTCTGGTCCTTCGCCAGGAATGATCGTAATTCACGCCATATGTCTTTCGGGCAGGCCGTGATTGGCTGCAGCATAAGGTAGGTGTCCTCACAGTCGTTAATCCATGGAAGCTCTATTAGTCAGCCTTTTACATTAGGGGGTCTGAATCTATCCACGTATGCACAATGGCTGCCATACACCCAATGTTCAAGATGGAGCGTAGGCACTGTCTGGGAAGCTCGCTCTACACCCCATAGAGGATACTCATCTGTATTAGTTCCAACCTACCATCGACTATGGGGGATAGTACACTATACACATTTCCCAGAATCTCCCCAGTATCAGTGTGTATATCCGCAGCATCTTCAGTACCACATCTCGGGCAGCCCCCGTCATGCTCAGCTTGTGCGTGGTATAGTACTACATATGCAATATTTTATACTGGATTAGCTTCAGTCTCATGTTCATGGACACACCCTTTGTAAACATACAGATGGACGTGTAGCATACCTCAGTCACCTCCATCCCAAGTTCCGCCACCCACCTCCCTCGGGCCTTGTCTACTATCGCTGGGGCCCTGCCTATAATTCCCCTGTTAGGGCAGCAAGTATCCTGCGGCCGCCTAGTAGCCCATCATAGTGCAGTTTACTCTCAGTGTAGTGTCCCACGTGGGAGAGAGGCCCGGGACCTTCCACAGTGGTAGCCAATGGTAGTACCGGCTGCACCCTGCAGTGCTCTGGAAAATGGCTCTCCAGACGACTAGTGTTGTCTGAACCGGGTCATAAGGACCGCTGTCTGTATAATTAGTGTCTAATATCAGGTTTTCATGTCTACATTCCCCGCCACCGCTCACTCCAGCTTAGCATGTGGCGGGAGCCAATCTGTCTCGTACCAATAAGTGGTGAACTGCGTCTGGGCAGCCAACCAATATATTTCCATGTTTGGGTTAGTGAACCCCCATTGGCCATAAGGTCTTGCCAAGTCCTCCCATTTCTTCCTGACTGCCGTGGAATGCAATGGGAAGCTAGCCATGTCTCTGTGTAAGTCTTTCAAGTACTGCCTCTCCAGCCACATTGGCACGTTGACAAACATGTACAATAGTTTGGGCACTAAGACCATTTTGATCAGTGCTAGTCGCCCAGCTAGTGATATCGGCAGTGTGGACCATAGCTCAATTTTCACATGTGCCTACCTAGAACCAGCCGCAAAACTGTCCGTCATAAGCGCATCGCTGTCCCTGGAGATGATAACACCTAGATACTGGACCCTGTCAGGCAACAATTGGGAGGTGAAACCCCCTCAAGGGCGCGGTGTGCTATCAGTTAGGGGAAATGCCTCAGACTTCCCATAGTTCACAGTGAATCCTGAATATTGACCAAACCAGTTGACATCCTTCATTAGCACATCATCTGTGTATAGCGAGATGATCTCGGGTTGGCCCGCTATTTGAATCCTCCCGTTCCCGTGGCGATGCTGTATCAGGTCTGCCATTGGCTTAATTGCCAGAGCAAAAAGTATGGGCGACAGTGGGCAGACTTGGCGCGTCCCTCTGCCCAGCATAAGCAGCCTAGAGTTTATCCCATTGACCCATATGGTGACTGACAGGGACGTGTAAAGTAACCTGGTACCGTGAATAAGGTGCTCGCCCATATGACACTTGCCCACCGATTGCACCATGGGTCTTATACGAGACATGACATTAAATAGCAGCCCGAGGTTCAAAGATGTGGACCGACCCGCGACAAACCCGGCCTCGTCAAGATGCATCAGTGCCGGCATCAGCGATAACAGCCTAGTTGCAATTGCTTTAGCGTACATTTGAGTGTCCATGTTTATGAGAGATAGTGCCCTGTAAGAGCCACATTCCTCCCTTGGTTTGCAGGGTTTCAGCAGCACTATAATTACAGCCTCCCGGAGCGTATCCAGCAGGCACCCCGTCTGCACCGGTTCCACCCAAACTTTCAACAGGTAGGGGGATAGAAGGGCCTTGTATTCATATAAAATTCAGCGGTACACAAATCGAGCCTGGAGCTTTATTTCTTGGCAAGCCCTCCACTACTTGTAAAATGTCCTCTACTGTGAAAGGAGTGTTTATCTGCCCTTTGGTGCTATCTGAGAGGAGCAACATCAGAATGGAATCCCACAGGGTCTGCAGGCCCTCATCTTCTTGATCTTGTGCCCTATACAGTGATTCATGGAACTGCAAAAGACATCATTGACACCTTGGTCTGAGTACTGCATCTGTCTGGACCCGTCCCGAACTGCCACTATGTAATCTGGCCCTCTTTCGGCCTGGTCCGCATTGGCCAGTTGCCTGCTCAGCTGCTCCCCCTCTCCATATTTCCTAGCTGAGGTGGGTTTGCATTCCTTGCTCCACTTAAACTCCTCGACCTGGGTTTTTATGTCAGCCAAAGAGGCCGGGTGGGTGGTGGCTATGTCCCTAGGTATAGTTTTGAGCATGCCAAATTCCCTAGTCATGACCATGCCCCTTACCTTAAACGTCTGCCAAAGTGTGCCTTGCGATACTGCATCATCGTCATTGGTTTGGAAGAAGGTACGGCTATCGTCCTCCATGCTGCTCCTAATTACTAGTTCTTGCAGAGCCAAGGACTTGAATCGCCAAGTTGTGCTATCCAGCAGGCTGCCTCCCAGTTTAGGATGAGTACTATAGTGAAGTGACCAGAGTACATGCGGGGAGCATATCGGCCCGCACCATCTGTCCTACCAGGCAGTTTGAGATTAAAAAGAGGTCTGTCCTGGAAGACATGTCATGCACAAATGAGAAGTAGGTATAACCCGGGACAGCTGGGTGTAAAATGTGCAACACACCACACAAACTAAGGTTTGTCATTCATTGTAGAATATAGCGGGCCGCCTTCGACAGCGCCCTAGCCGCTTTCCTGGTACGATCCAGGTCTAGGTTCAGGATGATGTCCATGTCTCCCCCCCAGATAACTGCCGTGAATGGGTATGTCATGAGAACCTCCAACAATCGTGCCTAGAAGGCTGGGTCATCTATGTTGGGCCCATAGGAGTTCACCAAGAGCACTTCCTTACCCATCCGCTTACAATGCACTATTACATAGCGACCTTCCAGATCTATGTGTGAATGTGGGCATTCAAACTTTATCCCCTTGTGTATCAGGGTCCGCACTCCCCTGGAATGCATCGAGCGATCAGTGTGGAATCTATTGGTCCCCAGCTCTTGGCGTAGGTAATGTTCCTACTTCCCAGAGCATGCGTTTCTTGCAAAAACAGAACCTGGACCCCGTGCCGGGCAATATAGGATGCTAGCGCCCATGCCTTGGAATAAATCCCAAGCCCCCTCAAATTCCAGCTTAGTATTTTAATAGTCCCCATATAGGCCTAAGGTGGGCTGTAGGGTACTGTTACACTATATTTGCTGTGTTGCCAAGTAGTCACAATATTAACACTAATGATCTGCATTACGTGCTTGCCAAAACATGTGTTAAACATTTTCACCCCAACCACCCCCATCGCCCCCCCCCAATTAGGGTCAATGCTAAATACCCCCAACCCCAACCACAACACCAGTATACCAGCAACCTTGCATAGGGGGACAACCGGTTCTACCTCAAGCAACCACCGTTACTATCCTGGCCACCCGTATTAAGAATGCATGCACAATTGTTTGATTTTAATTAAATGTTTTAATTTAATTGGTTCTTTATAGCACACTTAATACCCAAAGGTTTCTAAGCGCGGACCCGGGGATCAAACCTGTGTTGCTATTTGTTGTCTTGCTTCCAAGTTTAGCACGTTGCCCCTGAGCTATCCTCCCAATACATGTATGACAATGAGAATGTTTGCCTGTTACACATTGGTGCACAGAGTTGTCACTCTGTCCGCGCAACTCGTAAGGAGTATGTTATGCCTGAGAAAATAAGCCCCAGTATCTGGCCACTCTCTCCAATAAGTGTTACCCAGACACACCAGTTCCACTCCCTCCAATAAGTGTTACCCAGACACACCAGTTCCACTCCCTCCAATAAGTGTTACCCAGACACACCAGTTCCAGTTGCGTCGGCTAGGTCCATTCGCGACTGGAAGAGCCCACCATTTCCGATTCCTTGTGAGTATCATGCGGGGGCCAGACAGGTATGTTGGCATTCAACGAAAGCCACTGCTTCTTCATGCACCGTAAAGAAAAGGGCTTTGCCCCCATGTTGTGTACGCAGCCGTGCAGGGAAGACCATTGCATATGGGACTGCTCTTTCCCGGAGCAGCTTCTTAGCTCCCAAAAATGATCTGCGCTCCAGTTGTACAGCAGTAGAAAAGTCTGGGTAGATGTGGATTGAGGGGCCCTCAAACCTCAAAGGGCCTTTTTCTCTTGCCAGCAACAATATAATGTCTCGGTCATGGTAGTTCAGTAGCTGCATGATGGCAGGTCTGAGGGGGGCACCGGTTTATGCTTCCGTGGGGCCACAACCAAAACCCTCAGGGAGCCCCACTATGCGGACGTTGTTCCTACTAGACCTAGACTCTAGGTCGTCACATTTGATCAGGGCTTTCTTCAAGTCTCTGGCCATACCTGTCACCTGGCTTCTGAGGGGGTCCCAATATCATCTTCTGCCACCCCAATGCGAGTCTCTGCTTCTGTAACCCTTGAGCATACTCGCTCCATTTTGCCATTAAGGGTACTAATATTCGTGGTTATGCCGTCTAACTTGTCTGTCATTGTGGCAAACCCAGCCTGCATGCTCTCCATGATTTGTTTGAGATTCGGTGCATCCTGCTCCACACTCCCAGTCGGGTCCCCTATGTCCGGCGGTAGGTCCGCCCGGGGCCTACCGTTCTGGCGTGCAAATTATTCCAGGCTACTCTGTTTTTTTCCACACTGTTTACCTCATGTTGGGGATGGCTGTTCGGTCACATGGCCGGAGATACAACACCGGAATCGAGTGGTCCCCAGGGAAGTTGGCCATGGCTATGCATGCTACACTTAGGGAGCTCACCCTGGTAGGTATGGCCCAGCCCTTTCACAATGGAAGCCTCCTTCTTTTACTTCTTCTTAGCCAGGGTTTGCTGCTGGTGCCCCTCAGTGTGCAACTTCATGTGTCCTTCCTCGTACAAGGCACCACCAGGAGAGGGTATCGCCTTAAGGTAGATGGGCCAGGCATGGGGTTCCACACGACAGGTGTCAGCGGCCCCACATAGAGCTCCTCTGCAGATTTTGCCCCTAGCGCCAACCACCATGGCCCCTCACAGCCCAGGTGTAATTTTACCGTGGATAGGCTGTTTAGGGTGTGATGAAGCGCAGCCAGTCTTGTAGCTGAGTGTGGGGACAGATCCTTTCCGCTCCATTGGCTCATGCAGCTCCCACTCAGCCCAGACCCAGGTGTTCTGGCAGGCAGGCTGGGTAGGCCCACCAGGGTCCCTCCACGTCAGTAGCATGGCCTTCGGCACTCGGGTATGTAGATCCAGCCATTAGGCAACCGTATAATGTGTGAAGGTGCTGAAAGCTGGGGAAAGGGATGGGGTGTCCAAATGTCATGTAGCTACTAATATGCGGTGGGTCAAACAGGTAGCTATGCAAAACCTGATGTAAATTGGTGAAATGGTGTGCAATTGTATAAGGAACAACGCTTCACCAAGTCACAAACCCACAAACAAATTTGGACTTGAAACTTGGGGAAAGGGGTGGGGTGTCCAAATGTCATGTCGCCAGTAATGTCCATAGGGTCCTAACAGGTAACTATGCACACTTTGGTGCAGATTGGTGAAACACTGTGGAATTGCATTTTTATAAATATAAATAATTTCAAACTGTAGTTACTAAAATAGACATTTGTGTATAGCAGGCCATGTTGGAGACCTGCCGGTGTTATGTCCAACATAGCTGTGTCATCAGCATAAAGAAGCATGCTATAAAATGTACCCTTCAGAGGCAGTGGATTTACTTTCCTAAGAAAAGTACAAGAGTCAAAGTCCACAGCAATACATAGGGACCAGCTGACATCCCTGCTTTCATCTTTCTCGGTGGGTATAAACAATCCTCATTTTGAGTTTGGCGGTGTGGCCAGAAACGGTGGTAATTTGGCCACAACCCCAAACCAACCACTGCATTACTGCTGCATTACTGCACTGCCAAACTATTGATTTGGAGGTAAGGTAGGGGAAAATCCTCCAGCAGAATGCTGGAGGTAATCTCTCGGCCTTACTGTCATGAATGGCCAAATTGGCAGAATTCCCGCCAGAAGTAATTCCCCCAAAATCCCCAGGGAGTCCTATGGACTCCAAAAAATGGGGACTAACACGATTATCACCACTTCTAATCTGGCGCTAATTCTGCGAGACCAAGTAGTGGTAAAAGTAAATCCTTTTGGTGGTATTTTGGTAGATTTACTGCCAAAATACCACCAAAAATGTAATGAGACCCAATGTATAATTCCCCAATCTTGTACATCAGACAGATATTGAGTTGTCTGCTTATCACAGTTGGATAAGTTTTAATAAACCATTAGGAACCGCAATGAAATGAATGTAAATTACACCAGAATGTGTTTTAATCAATCAAATCAAATGCTTTCTCCAAATCTGAAAATAGACACAAATAATCTCCCTCCCTTAACCTTACCGTATTTCTCCATGATGGAGCTCAGAGTGAAGAAGTGGTCGTACCAAGCCCTCCCCTGAAACACGCTTGGGAGGGCTTCAACATATTGTTACTTTGAGCCAACTCCTCCAGTCTGAGGAAAAAACATTTGGAGAATTTCTTACTGGCAATGTTCATTAAGGAACCTGGCCTATAGGTTTGGGGGTGAGGGGTGATGATGGTCCAAGGACTACTTGACCAAGGATCTGGCATAATGCCTTCTCTCGGCAATTGCATTCAAAACAAAACAATTTGGTGTAATTCAAAAAACTGCCATTGTTTCGCAAGACATTTTTAATTTTGTTGTTTTAGAAATTTGTATATGCCCTTTTGAAAGTATAAATCTGCCACCCGTGTAAACATCACTCATTAAATCATAATGAATTCTCTTTTTGAGGTTTTTTATTCTGCATCAAAACATGGGGCATCGCTTTCTATAACCTGTACCTCTTTACCTAGTGGACGCCAATGGCCAATAGCTTTGTCCCACATAGTGTCAACCGAAGACTCAAACAAACAGATACTTTCCTTTTTGGCCTCTGCACTGTTTAACAGAATAGCCTCTATGGCTGTCGGACATCTTCTACGTGGTCCCTACCACTGGCCATTGGAAAATGTACTCAAGAGGATAGTGATCACTCTCTGTTCACTGAGAAATGCAAAAATAAAGTCCAGAATACGGTAATCAATGACTGGGAAACATTATTGCTGGTCTTGTATGTTTAGGAATGCACCATTTGTCACTAAAGATCCTGGAAAGTCCTCGGGCAGATTCCAAAAGTACACCTGAAAATCAGTGCTCCATTTGTGTCCAATTTACTGTCCAAACATTTGCACTACATTTCTCTAAAATATTTTGCTCGAGAATCTGAAGTCCCTTGTAATGTTTATTTAGTCCCACTACATTTTTGAACAACTTGTCTGGTCCTATCTGTCGGAAAATGTTATACTGACCACTCAATTTCCTTGTTTCCTGTAAACAACCACTTAATGTCAAATTAAGTTAATGGCCTTGCACATTTCTATTACTAGAATTGCATGTGGATAACTGTTAAGTACTGCAAATTACAATGTTCTAGTAGCAGTCTTAAAGTTTATTACATTTCTAACTTGTGTTGCAATAATTTTTCTGCCAACTGAGCACTGATATGTGCCACCGAAAAATAGATGTTACTCAACATTTAATTGGTTATGCTAATTTTTCTCATTGCGCACAAAAGCTTGGGCACCCCTGTCTTAGCAGAAAGAGACAGCTTCTGTCAGTTTACCAAGGATTCAAGAGATACGAGCCCCAGCTTGTGTCTCTATACACAATTTGGCATGGATAGAGCCAAACCAACAACCTTTTTCCACATCAGTCCTTCCAAAGAATTTAGAAAGGGACCCAAATCAACAAGCACCACTTCAAGTCCATAGATTACTATGGGAATCGGTTTAGCTGAATAAAACTAACGCAGTAAAATGGAGACTTTATTTATATTTAATTTATACCTATCCGATCTCGGTGAAAATTGGGAAAAGGGAGACTTATTTTCTGTTAAAGTGGGGAGTATTCATTTGAAATGGATTGCATTTGCTGATGATATTATTTTGTTTGACCCTACTCCAGTAGGGCTCCAAACCAAACTCTCATTATTTGAGAATTTTGCAAAAGCACATAATTTGACACCTAACCCTGTAAAAACTGCCATTATGACCTTTGGCGTGAAATCAAAAAACGCGAATTTCAGATGGCAAATATTGAATACACAAATTTGCCAAGTGAACAATGCTATCTATCTAGGGTATTACATATCAGCATTTAACTCGATTAACGCATGGTCAAATATTATTAGGAACAAAACTCGACCACTGTTGTCTCAAATGAAAAGGATTTATAGCCAATACTGCAAATTCTCTTTAATCCCGCTAATAGACTTTATGATATTGAAAGTCGAAAGTGTCATATTGTACACATTAGATATCTGTCTGTGTGACATGACTAGCGTGCTTGACAGTATACAGGGTTCTCTTTTAAAATCTGCAATGTTTCTCCCGATGTCAACTCCTAATGCTATTATTCGACACGAACTGGGTCTGGTTTCATTATCAACTCGCTGGAAATGGAGACAATTGTCCAATTACGTTAAAATTCATTATCCTCCCATTAACTCACTGTATACCGATTTAAATAAAATGTTGGGTATGCAAAATCCAAAATCCTTTTTTAATTATCAATTGAAAATGCAACAAATTTTAGGTAATATAAACACAACCGTGGAGGACATGCAATATCGTCCCGGTTATGTTAAGAAAAAACTTTTTGAAATGGATTGGTGTATTACTATTGATTTAATTAAAAACTATGTGTTATATAAGGAATACAGTATGCATGTAAAACAGCGCATTCCACGTTATGACCATGTTTCGTTATTCCCTTGCGAAAATATCCGAAAAGTATATATTCGCTTTAGATTGAATCTATTCCATACACGGGAACGGACTAAAAACTGGGATATGAATAAATTAAATGATCGCGTGGGATGTCGATTTGTTGAATGTAATGAATCGTACGAAACATTGAAACATCTTATACTGTACTGTCCGCATTTTAAGAATATAAGGACACTCAAATTGAGGAAATTTGCGGAAAATGAATTTGAGGACTGTCTTGAAGTTTTATGGACCAGAATGATGCAGGGATGTCACAAACCCTTAATATACGAATTGGCAAGTTTTTGTAAATACATCGAGAATGAATTAGAGCTATTTTTGTAATTGTAAAACGATCATTTGTAATATTTTTAAATTTTGTAAAAGTTCTGCATGAATTGTTGTGTATTATGAACCAAATGCAAATAAAAAAAAAAA
Organism: Ambystoma mexicanum; assembly: GCF_040938575.1. NCBI lineage: Eukaryota > Metazoa > Chordata > Amphibia > Caudata > Ambystomatidae > Ambystoma > Ambystoma mexicanum. The sequence goes on along the minus strand of NC_090932.1, from coordinate 1,700,871,194 downwards.
AAAAAAAAAAATGGAGACTTTGCAGTATGTTAAGTAAAATCTCTTTAGTTAAGCAGACAAGGGCGGTATCTTCGCTTTTAAGTGCTCCTTCATCATCCTCATTGAGGAGGTTTCCCTACCCAATCTGGCTTCAGACCGCTCAGAGGAACGGAGTCCTCCCTAGTTTCTGTTTGGGACGACCTAAAAAGAATAGCGGATGCAGAAGGATGTGCTGGACTCATTCTCCTTGACCTCTCTGCCGCCTTTGATACCATTGACCACACCAGACTCCTAGACAGACTACACTCTTTAATAATCAAAGACTGTGGGAGATTCTAGAGGACCATATTTAATTAATACTCGGCCCTGCCCCCACAGCCAATTCCTGGACTGGTTGGCATATGACCCCTCTCGAGGTGAATGCATTGGTGCCCTCCCCAAACATGATTTGCACACTTTTACAGTCTTCCTTAACGATATGCAGTTATGCCTTATGTCGTTATGCTCTTGTCTTGTTGGATTAAATGTTAATAAAAAGAGGGTTTTTTTAAAAAAAGACTCTGCCGTCACTTGGATCTCCTCTTTCATCTCTAATCGCTCGCATATCATGCTCCTCCACCCTTTTACCTCTCATCCTGATCCGTACCAAAAGGGGTCCCACAGGGAGCATCCTTATCTTCCCTCCTCTTCAGCATCTATCTGAACCCACTCCCCAAACTCATCCGCTCCCACAATCTCACCTGCTACAACTAGGCACAAGATATGTCCCAAAATCAGCGGCTCTACCCGCCCAGATCTGTCATCATGCCTCTCGGATATTGACTACTGGATGACAACGAACTGTCCTCAATCCTGGGAAAACGGAAATCCTAGTCTACGGCAAAAACAGTGCTTCTTCCCCAGCCTATTCCCTGACCTTAAGCCCAAGGCCCCACAGGCAACCTTCACCTGGTTGAAGAACCGTGGATGCACACTGGACATGAACTTATCCCTCTCCCAACACATCAACTCCGAATCCAGAACCTGTCCCTTCCACCTACGCATCCTCACCCGTATCTTCCCGTACCTCACCTATCCCCACCGTTTCTCTGCCATCATCTGCATCATCCTCCCCCGCTTAGACTATGTAAACCGCCTTTCTCTAGGTGCACTGGGGCTTCAGCTAAGGAAGCTGCAAACAATCCAAAACACTGCTGCCCGCCTGCTCATCAGCCTCCCTCCCAGAGAACACATCAGTCCAACACCAAGAGTTCTCCATTGGCTCCCTATTGGTCGATGCACCATCTTTAAAGCCATGAGCATGACGGCAGCGTTCGTAGCGACACCATGTGATAAATTTGTCCCCCATGCCCTATGACTGTACATCACTCCACCATCCCACCTGGCCCCCCTCCCACTGCTTGGGCTCTCAATCTAGGGAGACCACAGCTGGTGAGACCAGCCAATCACATTAGAGCTAGGAAAATGACATTGAAGGTGCATCTCCATCCGAGTTTAAGGTATGTACACCTTGCACCATGTCTGTGGACACACGGCCACAGACACGGCCAACCATACATGCACTATAGAATGCAGCTATGGCTATGCAATTCCGGTCTAGCAGCACACATAGCCATCCACATTGAAAGCCCTGGGGTACCTCAACACCTCTGCCATGAGTATACAGTGACAACCTACAAAACATTTCAGTCGAGCTGGGCACACATCGAGGCTCTGGCATTAGCCCTCTATCCTAAACCACCAACAGCACCCGCACACGTGCCTGACCTACAGGCTGCTTCCTGGACCCTAGCCAGCCCACCTAAGCCATAACCTGGCAAAATGCACACGCATTTTATAAGTCAACTCTTAGAATCTCCTACACATGGACTGCGGTCCCCGAGGGCGTTCGAATCACAAAGCGCATTGAGGGCATACAGATGGGGAAAGGGCACTATATAAATGACGAATAAAATACAATACAATTTTGTTGGATTGTAAACCCCAGATATTTAAGGGAGGTGACTCTTTCTAGTGTGAAGTCACCAACTATTCAAGAGATCCTTTTACGAGATTTTTTATTATATAAAATTATTATCTTAGACTTGCTTCCGTTGACTAAATGGTTGTTATCTATTGCATATGAACTAAAAATAGTCTGCTTTCTTTGTAATCCAAGAAGGGTTGAATCGTCAGCAAAAGCGAGCCAATGCAGAGTTAAATCGCCCAATTTTACTGGAAACAATTTGTTAATAGCGGCTAGGTACAGATTTAAAAGTATCAGAGCGATGATGCAAATCTGTCTGAGGCGAGAGAGAGAGAGAAAGAGAGAAAGAGAGAAAGAGAGAGAGAGAGAGAGAGAGAGAGAGAGAGAGAGAAAATAATGTTGTCCCTCATGGCGTTCCTGCCCTGCAAGTGATGCTGTCACTCATGGCATTCCTGCCCTGCAAGTGATGCTGTCACTCATGGCATTCCTGCCCTGCAGTTCCTATCCTGCAAGTGATGCTGTCACTCATGGTGTTCCTGCCCTGCAAGTGATGCTGTCCCTCATGGCGTTCCTGACCTGCAAGTGATGCTGTCGCTCATGGCGTTCCTGCCCTGCAAGTGATGCTGTCCTAATTGTCTCTATCAGGTGGAGTCTTTTTGGGTAATATGCTATTTTTCATGTATATTTATATTATATGGAAAGCGCTGTACATAGGGAGCCCAACCAGGAGGTTACAAGTAAGAGTGCAAGAGTAGCAGAGAAGCTGGGATGGATAGGGAGAATGGGGGGGGGCTCCAGAATGAGAGAATTAGGGTTCAATGAAGCAGTCAGCGATTGGAAAGATATTCTTTGAAGGGTGGGGTCTTTGGGTCCTTCCTGAAATGTAGGATGAGAGGGGCACACATATTTGGGTTGGCAACATGTTCCAGAGACAGGGGAGCTGCAGGAGAAGGCCTGGCTCCTTTGTGTTCTGTCTTGCTGTCATTTTTCTCGAGTCTGGGGATGTCGTGGCTTTTGGTGGTGCCCGGGACTCTGGCCATGGTGAGTCTTTCAGGTGGGTAGAGAAGTGTCTTGGTTGTCACTGCTTTGTAGGTAATGCACACTGCCTTCAGATTCGTGCAGGCTTAAAGCAATAGGCAGTTGGGCTCTTTGAGGCCACGGTGATGCGCATGAAGGTTCTCGGTCATGTGATGAGGTTTTGCACAGTGTCCTGGGCGGCTTTCATGGGGGCCAAGATGGCAGTTGGGACGGCCACGAGTAGAGTATTGCTACAGTCCATGTGGGAGATGACCGAGGCTTGGACTGCCATTCTGCTTGACTTTGCAGGGAAGAGCAAGCTGGCACCAGGCTGTTTGGCTCTTCCTGGCAATGTGTTTATGTACAGCTTGGCGTTTACTGTTGCAGCCTAGTTTATGAGCTAAGTAGGGGGGAGTGTTTATTAAATCTTTACCATTTCTGTCATGATATTATTGATAGTTGTGATATTAGGACATTTTCTTGAATATTCCCGTTCCTTTTGAAGTCTGCCATGCCAAATGGTTCTGTAATGCGCCCTTGGGTTCTACGTACACATATTCTTACTGAAAGGGTGCAGTGGAGTGCATATGTGTGCTGCACCCACTTTTCACTGTCTACTGCACTTACTAAGGAGCTGTTCACACATTCAGACATAGATTGACCCCATCTTTGCCCCAAACCTGCCATCCATGTGTACAATCATGCCAACGGTCTGGAGTGGACACTCCTCTTGGCATCTCACTCTTCAGGATATTGGGTTCCACAAATCTGCTCTCAGCTGCATCGCCTCCTACCTGGGAGAGCGCTCCTTCAAAATCCCCTGGAACTTGCAAGCCCCTGACCCCAATCCTCACCCTAGTGACGTCCCCCAAGGATCAGTCCTTGGACCTCTGCTCTTCTACCTCTGCACTAGGAAGATGTATTTCGTGATCTGTCTTTCACTATCACCTCTCTGCTTTCTCCTTTCCCTCTGTCACGCCAGCCATCTCAGAACGGATTACAAACTGTCTCCCTGCAATTCGTCGCTGGATGGCTGTCCGCAGTCTCATGCTGAACTCTTCAAAAACAGAAGTCATCTTTCAGCCGGCTTCCAGTGCCATCCCTCCCCTCCCCTCTGCTGCCTCTTTTCCAACAAACCTCCTTCCTCCCTTTCCCCGGGCACACCATCCTGTGTCCTCTTAGATAGCGACTTCTGGCTGCAACAGCTTGCATTCAACGATAGCAAAACGCATAGAACGGTTGTGTAAGTCAGGTGGTTCCTAGCACCACTCACGGCTAAGTCCACAGAGATCCTAATGGCCAATGTGTTCTCATCAGGAAGGCTCTGGGTGCCTTAGAATGAAGATGCAGGCTCTGTCCAAGTATTGAACTAGTCACATAAGAATAAGGAGTCACCGCTCTAGAAACTGTCTGCAAGGTGAGCAGCAGCAAAACCGCGTTCTGTTCTCAGGGTGTAAAGAGGTCAGGGCTCTAGAAAGGCATGACATGCTTTCCTGCCCATCCCATAATGCCTAGGTTTATATCTTGCTAAAAGTGAAAGCCCATAGCTGTGACCTTTTCTTACCCCGATATGTACATGAAATGGGCAGCTGGGCACAGTGTGTTCCCTTAGTGTCCCTAGCCGGCATCAGCTACCTTCTGCTCTCCTGGGTATGTGACATGTTTTACTAAACCTTATCTGCCACTTGCTCCTTTGCTATTGGGGGTCAGAAGCTCAGCTTGAGGCTGGTGGGGAAATTTCTCTGTTTGGGGCTCACGCGGGGTGCAATGCCATTCAATATTTCTCATGCTGGTTGCAGGGATCGAGGTGCATGGGAGTTGTGGGGGTGAAAAGGATGTCTAATAATCAGCTTCAATTAAATGCAGCTAAAACTGAAAACTGAACTTATTCTGTTTTGGCCCAAGACACTCACTCAATGCTGCCAAGAAACTCCCTATTCTGAACCCTCCTGGGAAACCAACCTAAAGTTTGTAAGGTTAAGAACTTGGGCTGTGTCTGGCAGGATGTTCTTGAGACTCCTGCGGGTAAAGGTGCAGGTGGTGTATTATGCCTTGAGACTCCTGCGGCAGGTAAAGGTGCAGGCGGTCCTGCGGCAGGTAAAGGTGCAGGCGGTGTATTATGCCGTGAGACTCCTGCGGCAGGTAAAGGTGCAGGCGGTGTATTATGCCTTGAGTCTCCTGCAGCAGGTAAAGGTGCAGGCGGTGTATTATACCTTGAGACTCCTGCGGCAGGTAAAGGTGCAGGCGGTGTATTATACCTTGAGACTCCTGCGGCAGGTAAAGCTTCAGGCGGTGTATTATGCCTTGAGACTCCTGTGGCAGGTAAAGGTGCAGGCGGTGTATTATGCCTTGCGACTCCTGCGGCAGGTAAAGGTTCAGGCGGTGTATTATGCTTTGAGACTCCTGCGGCAGGTAAAGGTGCAGGCGGTGCACTATGGCTTGAGACTCCTGCGGCAGGTAAAGGTGCAGACGGTGTATTATGCCTTGAGTCTCCTGCGGCAGGTAAAGGTGCAGGCGGTGTATTATGCCGTGAGACTCCTGCGGCAGATAAAGGTGCAGGCGGTGTATTATGCCTTGAGACTCCTGCGGCAGGTAAAGGTGCAGGCGGTGTATTATTCCTTTAGACTCCTGTGGCAGGTAAAGGTTCAGGCGGTGTATTATGCCGTGAGACTCCTGCGGCAGGTAAAGGTGCAGGCGGTGTATTATGCCTTGAGACTCCTGCGGCAGGTAAAGGTGCAGGCGGTGTATTATGCCTTGAGTCTCCTGCGGCAGGTAAAGGTGCAGGCGGTGTATTATGCCTTGAGACTCCAGCGGCAGGTAAAGGTTCAGGCGGTGTATTATGCCTTGAGACTCCTGCGGCAGGTAAAGGTGCAGGCGGTGTATTATTCCTTTAGACTCCTGCGGCAGGTAAAGGTTCAGGCGGTGTATTATGCCTTGAGACTCCTGCGGCAGGTAAAGGTGCGGGCGGTGCACTATGCCTTGAGACTCCTGCGGCAGGTAAAGGTGCAGGCGGTGTATTATGCCTTGAGACTCCTGCGGCAGGTAAAGGTGCAGGCGGTGTATTATGCCTTGAGACTCCTGCGGCAGGTAAAGGTGCAGGCGGTGTATTATGCCTTGAGACTCCTGCGGCAGGTAAAGGTGCAGGCGGTGTATTATGCCTTGAGACTCCTGCGGCAGGTAAATGTGCATGCGGTGTATTATGCCTTGAGACTCCTGCGGCAGGTAAAGGTGCAGGCGGTGTATTATGCCTTGAGACTCCTGCGGCTGGTAAATGTGCATGAGGTGTATTATGCCTTGAGACTCCTGCGGCAGGTAAAGGTGCAGGCGGTGTATTATGCCTTGAGACTCCTGCGGCAGGTAAAGGTGCAGGCGGTGTATTATGCCTTGAGACTCCTGCGGCAGGTAAAGGTGCAGGCGGTGTATTATGCCTTGAGATTCCTCCGGCAGGTAAAGGTGCAGACGGTGTATTATGCCTTGAGACTCCTGCGGCAGGTAAAGGTGCAGGCGGTGTATTATGCCTTGAGACTCCTGCTGCAGGTAAAGGTGCAGGCGGTGTATTATGCCTTGAGATTCCTGCGGCAGGTAAAGGTGCAGGCGGTGTATTATGCCTTGAGACTCCTGCGGCAGGTAAAGGTGCAGGCGGTGTATTATGCCTTGAGACTCCTGCGGCAGGTAAAGGTGCAGGCGGTGTATTATACCTTTAGACTCCTGCGGCAGGTAAAGGTGCAGGCGGTGTATTATGCCTTGAGACTCCTGCGGCAGGTAAAGGTGCAGGCGGTGTATTATGCCTTGAGACTCCTGCGGCAGGTAAAGGTGCAGGCGGTGTATTATGCCTTGAGACTCCTGCGGCAGGTAAAGGTGCAGGCGGTGTATTATACCTTTAGACTCCTGCGGCAGGTAAAGGTGCAGGCGGTGTATTATGCCTTGAGACTCCTGCGGCAGGTGAAGGTGCAGGCGGTGTATTATGCCTTGAGACTCCTGCGGCAGGTAAAGGTGCAGGCGGTGTATTATGCCTTGAGACTCCTGCGGCAGGTAAAGGTGCAGGCGGTGTATTATACCTTTAGACTCCTGCGGCAGGTAAAGGTGCAGGCGGTGAATTATGCCTTGAGACTCCTGCGGCAGGTGAAGGTGCAGGCGGTGTATTATGCCTTGAGACTCCTGCGGCAGGTAAAGGTGCAGGCGGTGTATTATGCCTTGAGACTCCTGCGGCAGGTAAAGGTGCAGGCGGTGTATTATGCCTTGAGACTCCTGCGGCAGGTAAAGGTGCAGGCGATGTATTATACCTTTAGACTCCTGCGGCAGGTAAAGGTGCAGGCGGTGTATTATGCCTTGAGACTCCTGCGGCAGGTAAAGGTGCAGGCAGTGTATTATGCCTTGAGACTCCTGCGGCAGGTAAAGGTTCAGGCGGTGTATTATGCCTTGAGACTCCTGCGGCAGGTAAAGGTGCAGGCGGTGCACTATGCCTTGAGACTCCTGCAGCAGGTAAAGGTGCAGGCGGTGTATTATGCCTTGAGACTCCTGCTGCAGGTAAAGGTGCAGGCGGTGTATTATGCCTTGAGACTCCTGCTGCAGGTAAAGGTGCAGGCGGTGTATTATGCCTTGAGATTCCTGTGGCAGGTAAAGGTGCAGGCGGTGTATTATGCCTTGAGACTCCTGTGGCAGGTAAAGCTGCAGGCGGTGTATTATGCCTTGAGACTCCTGCGGCAGGTAAAGGTGCAGGCGGTGCATTATGCCTTGAGACTCCTGTGGCAGGTAAAGCTGCAGGCGGGGTATTATGCCTTGAGACTCCTGCGGCAGGTAAAGGTGCAGGCGGTGTATTATGCCTTGAGACTCCTGCGACAGGTAAAGGTGCAGGCGGTGTATTATGCCTTGAGACTCCTGTGGCAGGTAAAGCTGCAGGCGGTGTTTTATGCCTTGAGACTCCTGCGGCAGGTAAAGGTGCAGGCGGTGTATTATGCCTTGAGACTCCTGTGGCAGGTAAAGCTGCAGGCGGTGTTTTATGCCTTGAGACTCCTGCGGCAGGTAAAGGTGCAGGCGGTGTATTATGCCTTGAGACTCCTGTGGCAGGTAAAGCTGCAGGCGGTGTATTATGCCTTGAGACTCCTGCGGCAGGTAAAGGTGCAGGCGGTGCATTATGCCTTGAGACTCCTGTGGCAGGTAAAGCTGCAGGCGGTGTTTTATGCCTTGAGACTCCTGCGGCAGGTAAAGGTGCAGGCGGTGTATTATGCCTTGAGACTCATGTGGCAGGTAAAGGTGCAGGCGGTGCATTATGCCTTGAGATTCCTGCGGCAGGTAAAGCTGCAGGCGGTGAACTATACCTTGAGACTCCTGCGGCAGCGAAAGGTGCAGGTGGTGCATTATGCCTTGAGACTCCTGCAACAGGTAAAGGTGCAGGCGGTGTATTATGCCTTGAGATTCCTGTGGCAGGTAAAGGTGCAGGCGGTGCATTATGCCTTGAGATTCCTGTTGCAGGTAAAGCTGCAGGCGGTGAACTATACCTTGAGACTCCTGCGGCAGGTAAAGGTGCAGGAGGTGCATTATGCCTTGAGACTCCTGCGACAGGTAAAGGTGCAGGCGGTGTATTATGCCTTGAGACTCCTGCGGCAGGTAAAGGTGCAGCCGGTGTATTATGCCTTGAGACTCCTGCGGCAGGTAAAGGTGCAGGCGGTGTATTATGCCTTGAGACTCCTGCGGCAGGTAAAGGTTCAGGCGGTGTATTATGCCTTGAGACTCCTGCGGCAGGTAATGGTGCAGGCGGTGTATTATACCTTGAGACTCCTGCGGCAGGTAAAGGTGCAGGCGGTGTATTATACCTTGAGACTCCTGCGGCAGGTAAAGGTGCAGGCGGTGTATTATGCCTTGAGACTCCTGTGGAAGGTAAAGGTGCAGGCGGTGCACTATGCCTTGAGACTCCTGCAGCAGGTAATGGTGCAGGCGGTGTATTATACCTTGAGACTCCTGCGGCAGGTAAAGGTGCAGGTGGTGTATTATGCCTTGAGATTCCTGCGGCAGGTAAAGGTGCAGGCGGTGTATTATGCCTTGAGACTCCTGCGGCAGGTAAAGGGCAGGCGGTGTATTATACCTTGAGACTCCTGCGGCAGGTAAAGGTGCAGGCAGTGTATTATGCCTTGAGATTCCTGTGGCAGGTAAAGGTGCAGGCGGTGTATTATGCCTTGAGACTCCTGCGGCAGGTAAAGGTTCAGGCGGTGTATTATGCCTTGAGACTCCTGCTGCAGGTAAAGGTGCAGGCGATGTATTATGCCTTAAGACTCCTGCTGCAGGTAAAGGTGCAGGCGGTGTATTATGCCTTGAGATTCCTGTGGCAGGTAAAGGTGCAGGCGGTGCATTATGCCTTGAGACTCCTGCGGCAGGTAAAGGTTCAGGCGGTGCACTATGCCTTGAGACTCTTGCGGCAGCGAAAGGTGCAGGAGGTGCATTATGCCTTGAGACTCTTGCAACAGGAAAAGGTGCAGGCGGTGTATTATGCCTTGAGATTCCTGTGGCAGGTAAAGGTGCAGGCGGTGCATTATGCCTTGAGATTCCTGTGGCAGGTAAAGCTGCAGGCGGTGAACTATACCTTGAGACTCCTGCGGCAGGTAAAGGTGCAGGAGGTGCATTATGCCTTGAGACTCCTGCGACAGGTAAAGGTGCAGGCGGTGTATTATACCTTGAGACTCCTGCGGCAGGTAAAGGTGCAGGCGGTGTATTATGCCTTGAGACTCCTGCGGCAGGTAAAGGTGCAGGCGGTTTATTATGCCTTGAGACTCCTGCGGCAGGTAAAGGTGCAGGCGGTGTATTATACCTTGAGACTCCTGCGGCAGGTAAAAGTTCTGGCGGTGTATTATGCCTTGAGACTCCTGCGGCAGGTAAAGGTGCAGGCGGTGCACTATGCCTTGAGACTCCTGCGGCAGGTAATGGTGCAGGCGGTGTATTATACCTTGAGACTCCTGCGGCAGGTAAAGGTGCAGGCGGTGTATTATGTCGTGAGATTCCTGTGGCAGGTAAAGGTGCAGGTGGTGTATTATGCCTTGAGACTCCAGTGGCAGGTAAAGGTGCAGGCGGTGCACTATGCCTTGAGACTCCTGCGACAGGTAAAGGTGCAAGCGGTGTATTATACCTTGAGACTCCTGCGGCAGGTAAAGGTGCAGGCGGTGTATTATGCCTTGAGACTCCTGCGGCAGGTAAAGGTTCAGGCGGTGTATTATGCCTTAAGACTCCTGCGGCAGGTAAAGGTGCAGGCGGTGTATTATGCCTTGAGACTCCTGCGGCAGGTAAAGGTGCAGGTGGTGCACTATGCCTTGAGACTCCTGCAGCAGGTAAAGGTGCAGGCGGTGTATTATCCCTTGAGACTCCTGCAGCAGGTAAAGGTGCAGGCGGTGTATTATGCCTTAAGACTCCGGCTGCAGGTAAAGGTGCAGGCGGTGTATTATGCCTTGAGATTCCTGTGGCAGGTAAAGGTGGAGGCGGTGTATTATGCCTTGAGATTCCTGTGGCAGGTAAAGGTGCAGACGGTGTATTATGCCTTGAGATTCCTGTGGCAGGTAAAGCTGCAGACGGTGTATTATGCCTTGAGATTCCTGTGGCAGGTAAAGCTGCAGGCGGTGAACTATACCTTGAGACTCCTGCTGCAGGTAAAGGTGCAGGCGGTGTATTATGCCTTGAGATTCCTGCGGCAGGTAAAGCTGCAGGCGGTGAACTATACCTTGAGATTCCTGCGGCAGGTAAAGGTGCAGGCGGTGTATTATGCCTTGAGACTCCTGTGGCAGGTAAAGCTGCAGGCGGTGTATTATGCCTTGAGACTCCTGTGGCAGGTAAAGCTGCAGGCGGTGTACTATGCCTTGAGACTCCTGCGGCAGGTAAAGGTTCAGGCGGTGCACTATGCCTTGAGACTCCTGTGGCAGGTAAAGGTGCAGGCGGTGTATTATGCCTTGAGACTCCTGCTGCAGGTAAAGGTGCAGGCGGTGTATTATGCCTTGAGACTCCTGCTGCAGGTAAAGGTGCAGGCGATGTATTATGCCTTAAGACTCCTGCTGCAGGTAAAGGTGCAGGCGGTGTATTATGCCTTGAGATTCCTGTGGCAGGTAAAGGTGGAGGCGGTGTATTATGCCTTGAGACTCCTGCGGCAGGTAAAGGTGCAGGCGGTGCACTATGCCTTGAGACTCTTGCGACAGGTACTTCCCGATATTCCCATTGAGGATCATGCTTCTATAGTGGGTGCCCTGACAAATGCACATCTGGACTACTGCAATATCCAGTTGATCGGCATTCCATTTACACAAGTCCAGAGACTTCAAAAAGCCCAGAATGCGGCCATTAGAATGATCTTCAGGTTGGGCAAAACTGCCCATGTCTCACCTTCTCGTCGCACCTTGCACTGGCTAGCAGTGGAAGATCGCATTAGATTTAAGGTAGCTTGCCCTATCTTTAAATGCATGAACGGGCTCGCTCCAGCATACTTGAAGGATAAGATCTAACGTTACCAACCCTCAAGATGTCTACGATCCAGAGACTGTCTTTTTTTGTCTATTCCCCACTCAGTTTATACATCAAGGGGAGACAGAAGATTTGCAGTCTTACGTCCTAAACTGTGGAATTTGATTCCATAGAGATCAGGACCCTCAAATCATTGTACCAGTTTCGTAGGGCCTTGACGACATTCTTGTTCAGATAAGGTTATCTCATGGCTACATTTATATTTGCGTCCCCTTATGGGCCTAGCTCTGCTTTACATGAAACTGTTGTTTCAACTGCGCCGCTATATGGTTTGGTCCATCATGTGCGCTATATAAATGTAAAATACAAATAGCATTATCAAGGCAATGGATGTGTATGGCGCGTCAACTACTAGAACGTTTCATCTCAAGCCCTTTCATCATGTAGATCAAAATTCTGATAAAAATACTTTGGCTCTATAATAGAAATCCAAATGTCCATCACTAACTTTCCATAAGGTTTAGGATCCATTAACCGGTATTCAAAATAGGGGGGAAACGTATTAACCCACGTGATCCTTCTCATGGACCAGTTGTTACCCTTCGGCAGATCACAATGCCGCTCTACTTGCCCACAGAAATACAAGAAGATTTGGGGAGGTTGGGGATAAGATGGGGGTTAGTTGCAGGCATGGCAGAAGGAGAGTAGAGGGAGAAAGGGATGGAGACAGGAGCAGAAGCCTCTGGAGGTGGGTGTAACGGGTGGAGGAGGAGAGGGGCGGTAGTGGGAAGTGAGTGGGTCTTAAGGGTACAGATCCATGTAGGTTGGGGAGTACTGGAGATAATGTCTGTCCCGATCTGATCTGTTTGTGGACTTTACTCTGTACAAAACTTAATAAACAGATGTTAAAAAAAAAAGATGTGGGTTTACTGGATGCACATTTCCCTGGAAACTTTTTCTGGAATTTCATGATCATGCTTCTCTGTTCTGCTGAGTCACTATTCCTTTGGAAGGCAATTTGGAAAATGCATTCTGGATCAAAGAGGAGAAGAAGAGGTTGCAGCCAGGGCTCATTTCTGAATTATCACGATTGTCATTGGGCACAAGGGGTCATTGCCAGGGGTGAAACCGAAACCCATGCAGCCCCCTACCCCACAGGCTGAATGACAGGCCCCTACACTCAAGTGGCCCCAAATTGGACCACGCCTTGAGTATTCTGGTTGGAAGCAATTTTACTGCCATCTCCTTGGATTTTTCAGGGGGCTCCCACATTTTCTGTTAGACTACTGGTCATGACTTGTATAAAATATTTCAAAATATTTTTTTGAAATAGTTTATTGCGAAACATATTTTCTTGCAGCTTCTATCAAGTTTTACTTAAGAAGTAATCAAGTAAAAACAATCCTTTGTATTGCGCCAGCAGTTGGTCTCCTGGCGATGAGTCTTCTCTGGGGTGTGTATTACGTGCAGGGTGATGGGACCTGGACCTCTAGGGAGGAGAAGGAACATGGGATGTAGAAATAAGTGTGCAGGTAGCATTGTAGGAGGTATTGTCACAGGTGGCTTCAAGAGCACACTAACTCTCCAAGATGGTTCAAGGATTCTTTTCTAGTGTGTGAATGTGGTCTCACTAAGGGCTGTCTCTCTCTCTTTTGTCTTACTGTGGCTGGGCTCCCTGCTCTCCAGCACAGCATCCCTAAATCCCAAGGTGGTCACTAGAGACCGGTAACCCGTACTGTCTAAGATCTGGCTTCCTACTGGTGAGGGCCTAAAGGCAAACACCCTACCTCTCTTACTGGCTCTGGGGTCTTCTAGGTGGATCCTAAACTGGGTTCCCACAAGAAGAATGGCCCTAAGAAGTGGTCCACTCCAATCACCCAGGTCTTACTCTTTATTTACTGCTCACACTCTTGTACTTATCGCCTGCTGTTCTTTTCACTCTCCTTTTTTCTCTCCCTCTCCTCCTCCCTCTGTGCCTCTAATGTTCTTCTCTCCCTACTCTATTCCTCAAGTCTACCCCCTGCTCTGCTCTAAACTACTCTGTTCTCCCAATACTATCTACTATTCTCTCATCAGACTACTCTCCACTCTTCTCGCTACTCTCTACTTCTATCTACACTACCAGTGCATAGTATCAGTATAGCGATTGCACTAAATCGTATGCTGTTACATACTTATTGTAGTTTAAATACATTAGTCAACTCTAGAGACATAGGGCCTCATTATGAGATTGGCAGTAACCTACGGGTTCTGCCAGCGGATTGCCGTCAACCCTGTAACACTGATTCTGCTGCCGGTTATTCCGGTGCCACCGGGATATCACAAGTAGCGGTGGAATGGTAAATCCCCATTCCCTTGGCGGCCCACAGGGCTCCATGGGAATAGGGACACTGAAGCACTGGCCCCGTTGCTTTAGTGAGTGACTTGCTGAGAGGGGCCTGAACTCCTGGCAGGTCAGACCTGCCGGGGGATCCGTGCGCCTACCGGCATTCTCGTAGAATGGTGGGCCGGAAAGGGTGCCGGTATGGTGTTAACCCCATAGCCAGTGTACCTTATTAATTTATTTTATTCTGTTAGCGAGAGTGTCTCTCTGTGCCGTGGCGCATTGATGCACTGCACTTCTACTTATTTTGAACAGGTCCCCCATTTCCAAGCAAGTGGTACTATTTAAACTCAAGTCTAGTCTCTTTTGGTATCCGTACTAGGTTGAACATTGCATATACAACATAGTCATGACATGGACTTGTGTTCCATGTTTTTGGTGGGGATTTGCAGGGCTCTGGAAACTTAAAAAGAAAGTAACTGCAATTATTGATATTCTATAATTGTGGGTACTTTCGCTGTAGGTTTCCAGGGTTCCCACAAAACTTAAAACAAAGTACCATCAATTACTAATATTCTGGCATCCGCTGCATCAGTGGGGCAGTGAAAAATTCCTAATTGCCGGTACTTTAGTTTTAAGTTTCCAGAGCCCTGGAAACTTAAAAAGAAAGTAACTGCAATTATCAATACAATGCTGGCAGGCTGTAGTCTGCCAGCATTCACTGCTCTCCAGCAGCAATAAGCAAAAGCTCCCAGTAGGGGACTTTTGTTTGATTATTGCCGCGGCAGCAGAGAGAGGCTCATTCATTTCCCAAAATGGATGCTGCCATAGTTCCCACTTTAAGGCTCATTTGCCGAAAATGTTACATAGGAACTTTAATAAAAATAAACGTGTACGTATATTTTTTATTATGCCCCATCTTTTAAAAGAATAACATTTTTGAGTGAAGTACCCCTTTGAACTCTTACCAATAGTCTACACACGAGGCTACAGCACACACGAGTAGGCACTCATATCACTCACAGAAGCTGTGAGAATGGATTTCTAAACTGTGCTCTGGTGAACATAGGTTTAGGAGGCCACCCTTGTTAGTGAAACAGGGAACACTTCTAGGAGGGGGTTGTATGTGAATTAAATAATGAATTAATAACAAATCTTTTACACCGAAAAAATATCGATTTCATTTTTTTCTATTTGGGCTCCCCAAAACTCCTTTTCCCTATACTTTTAAACTCACCCCAACACTCTCCCCACCTGTTTTAACCTGTTACCCAACCCACATATAAACATTTTTTTTAAATCATTATTTTTTCGCTATTTAAGTCTCGTTATTAAATTCATTCTCTGTTTTCTATTAGTTAAAATCACTGGATACCTTAGGAAGATAGCCAGACCAATTCACTGTAAATTGAAGAGCAGTCAAGGCTAAGTCAAAGGAGGAGTGGGGGTGATCTGAGGTGTTTGTTGAGCCCAAGAACAAACATAAGTGAATAATGGAAAACACAGTAATAAAAATATATAGTGACTCCCCATCCACTCTAAGAAGAGGGCCCATATCCAAGCCTGCATCTCTGGGGCCACCAACAACACGGGTTAACTTTTCAAAATCTGCAAGTACCTCGCCATTCCTACTGCAGTTTCCACTTCTCCTCTTCCCTCCCAGTCCCTCTGTACCACACTGGCCTCCCACTTCACTACTAAAACCCAGGACATTATGTCATCACTCTCCTCTTCTCCACACCCACCCCACCTCTCTTGCCTCCCTTGGCTCCCCTCTCGCCCCCCATGTACCTTCCGCATTCACTCCTGTTGCACCGGATGAGGTCTCTAAAGTAATCCGCTCTATGAAAGTCTCCTCCAAACAGGTGCTGCCCAGCTCTTCCAGAACTATCAAGGACAACATCTCCACTCTTGCCCGTGCATTGGCCGACTTCGGTAACCACTCCTTTGCCACAGGCTCTTTCCCTGTACCCCCGAAGCACTCCCTTGTGCACCCTCTCCTAAAAAAGCTGTCTGGTGACCGTTCCGCCCCGGAAAACTATCGCCCTATCTCCATCAACCCTTTCCTGGGCAAACTCCCAGAAGATGAGATCTCTAAAGTAATCCGCTCTATGAAAGTCTCCTCCAAACAGGTGCTGCCCTGCTCTTCCAGAACTATCAAGGACAACATCTCCACTCTTGCCCGTGCATTGGCCGACTTCGGTAACCACTCCTTTGCTACAGGCTCTTTCCCTTTACCCCAAAGCACTCCCTTGTGCACCCTCTCCTAAAAAAGCTGTCTGGTGACTGTTCCGCCCCAGAAAACTATCGCCCTATCTCCATCACCCCTTTCCTAGGCAAACTCCCGGAGAAGTTGGTCATCCCCCAACTGATCCAACACACTGAATCTGTTGGCTGTCTCCACGACCACCAATCGGGCTTCAGACCTTCCAGAGACATGGAAACTGTTCTCCTGAACACCCGTGATGACCTGGTCTTAAATCCTGATTCCAACTCTCCCTCCATTATCATCCTCCTCGAACTTTCCTCAGCCTTTGACATGGTCAATCATGCCACCCTCATAAACCATCTTCATGATACCCTTGGCATTACAGGCTTGGCACTGGCATGGCTGACCTCCTTCCTGTCTAACCGACCTGCCCAGGTGCAACTGCGCCCTTTCCTCTCCTCCACATCACACTCTACCTGTGGCGTCTCTCAGGGCTCTATCCTATCGCTGTGGCTCTTCAATATCTACGTTGTCCCTCTTGCCCATTTGATCTCCACCTTCTCTCTTCACTTCCAGTGTTATGCTTTTGATACAGAGCTCTACTTCAAACTTCCCTCCCCAGCCTCCTCTTCTACCTCTCTCAAACCTGACAGCCTGACAGCTATTCAGGGATGGTGCACGGCTAATGATCTCTGCCTTAATGCCAGTAAGACTGAGATCCTTCTCATTCAGAAACCTGCTCCCTGTTTCCCCCCCACTCTCTGGCCACCCTCCTTGGGTCCCATCCCCTCACCTTCTTGTGGGGCAAAAATCCTTGGTGTCATCTTCGACTACTCTCTCTCCTGTACCCCTCCCATCACAGACCTTGCCAAGAAGGCCAACTTTCAGCTTCACCCCCTCAGAGGCATTCTCCCTTTCCTCACCTTCCACCAGAAACTTAATGTCTCCAGAGCTCTGGTCCTCTGTAGGCTGGACTACTGCAACATCCTCTTCTTCAATATGCCTCTTTCTTCTCTTTACCCCCTCCAACTAATCCAGAATTGGACTGGAAGACTTATCCTTGTCCTCAACCCCAGAAACCACATCTCTCCAGCCCTAATATTTCTCCACCAGCTCCCGGGGCCTGCTAGGATCAGAGATCAAGAGCCTCTGCATCATCCACAAGGCTTTCTGGGGCCTGGGACCCCACTACATCCAACTCTCTCTCCCAAAATACCTCCCTGCTAGAGCCCTTCGGTCGTCTAGCTCCAACTATCTGCAGATCCAACCTTTTGCCAAGCAGAGAGTGGGGGTAGATCTTTCTCTACGGCAGGAGCCTCCCTCTGCAATGGCCTCCTTGTCCCTCTCAGGCTTGAGCCAGATCTCTTCAAGTTCCAGAAGCAGCTCAAGACACTGCTCTTCTCTACTTCTTTCCCCCTCGCGCTCCCCTGATAACTGCCCCAGTCTGCCTGCTGTGACTGGTAGCCTGGTTTCTTATGAATCTTACAGGACACCAGGCCCCATTTGTCGAGTCTACCCCAGCAGCTGCCCTACTAGCACTGCCTTCAGGCCCCCTTCCTGACAAGCCAGGATGAATGGCACCCCTCCCCTCCTTTCCACCCATCCCCGCACTTTACAGTGATCCCCATCACCCCCTGGCTTTTGCCCTCCTGGGCTCCCCTTAGCACTTGCCTATCCGTGGGCCCTCATTCCCCTCTGCCCCACTCCCCTGCCCCTCTCCCGCTGCACTTTTTGCTTTTTCACTTGCACGATCCGAATTTCACAAGGCCTAGTAGGAACGTTATAGTTTTCATCTCCTTGTCCCCCCACTTTTTGCCTTGTGGTGCCTGGAAACACTGGTGTGTAGACACCTTATAAATATGCATTAAATAAAATAAATAAAACATACACTATGTAAAATATATGTACAGTCACTTTTGGTCAAAGCGGTAAAGTGCAGAATACCACAAAAACCTGTAAGGGAAAAGGGCAGGCAAACGTAATCACATCGGCAAACTTCAGAGATGGACTACGCTAACTTTCTAAGATTAGAGCCTTGTGCTCAATGTTAGATGTGCGCATAAAGCACTCGGTCGTACATAAAGACACAAAGTACAATATTCAAGGGGGGTTGGAAAAGTTACAGGGAGGATTCTGAATTGTAGAAAAGGGTTCAGAGAGCCAGGGGAGGATCTGCTGTGGAGAACAAAGCAATTCCCAAATGTGGGGGGCCTTTAGAAAGTGGAGGGCACCCGAGCCAAGGCAAGGACCACAAGGGATCCTTTGTGCGTAAAAATGCAATGGATGAACTAGGGGCCAACGGTAAGTGGTTTGATTACTCACTGCCCTTAGCTCACTCCAGGTCCAAACTTGATAGGTCTAAAGAGAGTTGCTCTCAGTGCGATTTCCCACCCTTGATTTGGTTTCAAAGTGCACAGACACTGCGGGTGCAGATGCAGGTCCAGTTTACACCAGGAGCTGTCTCTTGTCTTGGTTTCAGGAGAAACAAAACACTGATGCAGCTGGTCTCAGGGAACAAGAAGGAGCGCAACCGTCACTGTCGCACAGTGATGCAGGTGCACCCAAGTCTCGTGGTCTGACATACGCTTCTCTATCACACCCCAAAGCAGCTGGGATAACAAAAGGTGCTTTGCAGCACCAGCTAGGATTTCCCCAAAGCTTGAGGTAAAACTAGATAAGACAACGCTCCTTCGCAAGTGCCAAGGTTTGAGCTAGTCAGTCCACTGGAGGGCCCAGGGACACTTCCTAGAAGGCTTTTTTGCATGGCAACACAGAGACATTGAGAGTGATTGGTCACACCACGTCAAGGGGTTGAAGAACCCTTACAGGTCTTCACAGATCGAGTGCAATGCAGGGCCCTGTCGGGAGACAACAGCGCGATCAGGGTGCCAACCTTCTTCACGGTTCTGGAGATAATCCTTGTGTCTGCTTGACTCTTCTGGATACTTGGCTCTGTGTACAGGTCGATTCGGACCTGTTGATGATCTGCGGGTCTGCATTCAGGACCCCTCCTCATATTCACAAGTCCAGTGAGTGCTCGCACCCAGCTTGCCAATGAGAACATCTGCCTCACTCATGCACGCCAGCAGTGGTCCAATCATGCCCTCATGCACACCAGACACCCTGGCACCAGTAGTGTGCATTGGGACCAGACAATCCCAGCCCACTTCCTGGGGTCCTACATGCGTGGCATGCATTAGCCAGCGAAAAGCAGCGACTTTCGTGGGTGAATGCATGCCCAAATAAGGACTCCCCAGGTCACAAAGACCAGAAGGAAGGCCAAATGGACAAAAGGGCCAAAGCAGAAGACCTTGTGGCATGGCCATGACAGACACTAGCCACAGTCTTGAACCAAATGCAGTAAGCGCGCTTTGGCTCAGTAAATGTTCATAAACATGAAAAGGCCTCTGCTGTCAACTGTCTACTCCTAGGCACATGATCCAGTCCAGTTATCAAAAAATCCTTAGTAGATGGCTAGTGCCCGGAAACGCAAGGACCCTATTGCGCGGTAGTGTCACGTAGTTTGCACAATGAAATACAGTTGGCAAAAGTGGCAACAAAGTCATAAGAATAAGAGAAACAAAGTTGCTCATTACTGACTCTCTGAAGAGCACGTCAGTTTCCCCGGAACAATGAGCAAAAGCCCAGGGGAGTGCAGCTGAAGGCCTTGCTCCACTGGCAGAAGTCAGGGCAGGAGGCTGAGACAAAAGCAAAAGGTCTGGGGTTTACCCAAATATAAGGGTAAAATAGCATTACTGACATTTTTCCTAACAGAAGCCTTGGCCTGCCCCCTTTTTTGCCTTGTCCTCTATATTTCATGACTATAGTCATTGTGACTACCGCTTGCGCTCAGTCCAGTCTCTGCTCTCAGAGTGGTCACGTGGTTGGTCATCCATCCAGCGTCCTGTACAGTTGTGCTGTCCGATTCTATGAGCACAAACTCCAAGGCGTAGTTTACCCTTTCCCTTTGAGGTATTATTCTGCTTCATCAATTATTGAGAGGGTGAGTGAGGCTCAACAGACCACCCGGTGGTACAATCTCTGCGGATCCATTAATATTTCAGATGAACTGCGCCCCTTCCAAAGATGAACACGTGTACTGCTCTGGCTGTGCCTGCTGCCTACCAGTGATGTCTTCACAGAGGGCAAAAGGGGCTCCTGCTCTGGGCCCCCTCCATGCGGGGTTCCCCCACATGGCTGCCTGATTCACAGAAGGCAGTGACCATTGTTTACAGAGCAAGGCAGGCTGTTTCCTGGTGCTCTGCTGAAGCTCTAACCCTGCTACCTGGCTGTGCTTCATGCCTGCATTCTGTGCTGCTCATGTAATCCTGTGAAGCTGGCTGCGCTCACTGTACAGCACACAGCGGCCATATTCTCAAATCTTTTTTGGGGCAAGAGATGAAATGCACCAAGGCATTTCATCACTTGTACGAAAGAAATGGGCACCCCCTTCCGCAAAAGGCCTGTGACTGTGTGCCACTTAGATGTACAATTTAGAGGCCCTCTGTCACTCCCTATGTCACTCCCTCTGTCACTTCCTCTGTCACTCCCTATGTCACTCCCTATGTCACTCCCTCTGTTACTCTCGCTGTCACTCCCCCTGACCTCTGACACTCCCTCTGTTACTCCCTCTGTTATTCCCTCTGTCACTCCCTATGTCACTCCCTCTGTCACTTCCTCTGTTATTCCCTCTGTCACTTCCTATGTCACTCCCTCTGTTACTCTCGCTGTCACTCCCCCTGACCTCTGACACTCCCTCTGTTACTCCCTCTGTTATTCCCTCTGCCACTCCCTATGTCACTCTCTCCGTCACTTCCTCTGTTATTCCCTCTGTTACTCCCTATTTCACTCCCTCTGTCACTCCCTATGTCACTCCCTCTGTTACTCTCGCTGTCACTCCCCCTGACCTCTGACACTCCCTCTGTTACTCCCTCTGTTATTCCCTCTGTCACTCCCTATGTCACTCTCTCCGTCACTCCCTCTGTTATTCCCTATGTCACTCCCTATGTCACTCTCTCTGTCACTTCCTCTGTTATTCCCTCTGTTACTCCCTATTTCACTCCCTCTGTCACTCCCCATGTCACTCCCTCTGTTACTCTCGCTGTCACTCCCCCAGACCTCTGACACTCCCTCTGTTACTCCCTCTGTCACTCCCTATGTCACTCTCTCTGTCACTTCCTCTGTTATTCCCTCTGTCACTCCCTATTTCACTCCCTCTGTCACTCCCTATGTCACTCCCTCTGTTACTCTCGCTGTCACTCCCCCTGACCTCTGACACTCCCTCTGTCACTCCCTCTGTCACTCTCTCTGTCACTCCCTATGTCACTCCCTCTGTTACTCTCGCTGTCACTTCCTCTGACCTCTGACACTCCCTCTGTTTCTCCCTCTGTCACTCCCTCTGTCACTCCCAAAGAAAACAGCAGTTTACCCCAATAGTCGAGGGAACTGCCGGACTGTCCTCCTTCCGCCTCACTGTTCTAGAATCCGCGTGTGTGGGGCGTTGACTGCATAACCATCTACCTGGCAACATGCAAACTCAGTGGCCCATCCAGTCAGGGTTCCCTGGCCGTGAATTCATGGAAACAGCGCTCACCCATGTCTCAAACTGCTCACAACTGCGTTCTGTTCCCACATCTCCTTTGTCCTCATCGTCCTTGACCTCTCTGTAGCCTTGGACACGATCCCACCTTGTGACTCCCTCACACCGGGGGGCTTCTAAGGAACTGCCCTTGCCTACACTCATTTCCGAGGGGCTCATTTTTGTGAAATTCGTAATTATGTTTACACTGTAACATAAACAGATGCCAGCTGCCAAATTTTCATAATTTGCACTGCGGGGTGAAAATGTAAAGAGTTTGTACAAGTTTACACGCTACCCTTTTGCTCTTTTCATTTGCACTCCACAGTGCAAAGTGAGTAAACCCTGCCTGCATCGTTTACTTTTCATTGGGAGCTCCTCTTGCATGTGCGCATGGCAAGCAGTGCTCCATGATGACATGTCGAGGAGGGTTCATTCCCATTGCACATGCTCCTTGCAAGCGTATACAATGGATACCTATGGATACCTATGGGGTCTGCCTGCTTCATGCTGGTGCATAAAGCTGTCGAACATGACTGCAAAGACTGATCCATCTGACCTTCTAACAAATGTCCAAAAAACGGGATTATAGAGTTCGCAGCAATACATTTCCTAAACAATGTTGAGGCACACCACTTCCTCATCATCTTTAGTGATAACAATCCTAACTCAAAACGAATGATTTGGATCGGTGGCCTTGGCGGGAGAGACAGAACCTTCTTCCAATACAATTCTTCCAGTCGTTTTCAATCTGGGACACATCCTACCATTTTCGTCTTAGCCCCGTAGATCAACGTGAGCACAACCTTTTGCTTGTGACAGCGGGAATATAAGAACATTTCCCGGACTTCCTATGGATAATAAGAGCCTGAGCTGCCGCTGTCTCCATTCTAGGCCTCCTATCCCGTCTATAAGGGCTTCTTGGTTTGCAATTATTCCTATTCTTTAAGTACAACTAATGGTTGCTTGCATAAAAAAACAATTTACCACAGTTCTCTTAAAACCCTCTTCGGAGTTAAAATCACAAGGTTTCACTTGTCCACATTGATAGTTCATTGATTCTTAGTTGCATATAGTTGCCTCTGCAGGCCTTCGAGCGTCTTGTCTAATAGGGCAGAAACATGCGCGTGTAGGAGTCACGATATAGCAGTCATCCCTAATTTCAGAGGGAAACAATTAACCTTCTTCAGATTTTCCCCAATGTCACCTATGAACAAGTTAAAAAGTGCTGTGGCCAAAATGCACCCTTGTTTCAAACCTGAGACCCCCCTGCGTCAATCCAACCTGAGTTGATGTACCTGAAAACAGCTGGGGAATGAACGCCAGGATATATGGCGGGCACCCTGCCGCCTTCATTTTTTTAAATAATATATCTCTTGGTAACGACTCAAACGCAAGCTTGAAATCAATAAATGCAATATTTACTGGCTAGCCTGATTGGCTTCCCCTTTTTTTATTAGAGTTAATGCTACCAGATATATCACTGTCCCCATATCTAGAACACACCCCGATTGATGAGTATCAAAATAACCCGTCTCCTTAACCCCGCTCATCTAATCTCTGAGTAATAGACAAGCAAACATTTTCCTCCGCATGTCCAGAAGGGCCATTGGCCGGTAATTCTGAGGGGCCTCTCGGTCTTCCATCTTAAATATAGATATTATCACCCACTTTTTCCAGGTTTGCTTCATGTGTTCAGTGGTCAGAACATGTTTAAAAATTGTCAAGAGTATCTTAGACCATGCATCAGGATTAGATTCTAACATGAAATATATAAGGCCATCTGGGCCTGGAGCTCTAGAACTACTCAAGTTTTCGATTTGCATTACAATATCATCCTGCGCAAAAACCACAGAATCATGTGTGTCCCAATCTTGCCTCACCAGATGGTCTGTCGAACTCGAGGAAGCCTATAGATTTGGGAAATACTGTACCCACACATGTTCTTGAATCGGATCTATCAACAAAGGTATCTGTTTCAAAACTATTCCCAGTTTTTAATAGTGACCATAATTGGGCACTGTTCTTAAAGGCTTCTGGTTCACAACATGGCTTCCCCATCCTGCTGAAGAATCCTGACTCTATGACTTCTCAACCAATTCCTGTATCTTAGTTTCAGTTTTTCTGACAATACCACTCTACAGGAGACACCGACTTCAGCCAATGCTCTGAAATGTTTCCTTAGTTGTTATTTTTAAATAATGGCTGAGTGCCCAATCGAATGTTTTGCCACGTAATTGCTCCCATCTCAAGTGTTATGTATATTAGGTGTAGAGCCCCCGGTCTTTAGACAGTCATTTAATCTCTCTAGTGTTAATTCAGACCATTTAAACCTATTTATTCCCCATCTGATATGGTAATACTCCCCCTGGGGGATTATCAAAGCCAGTTCCCAGGTGACAAGTACAAGATCGTGATCACTATTAATCTGTGTTGTCACCTGGTAATCTTTCACAGTCATAAAAATGTTTCTTGAGACAACAAATTAATCAATAACAGCAACTTGGACAGCTCATCTCCATGTTGGACGGGGAGGGATGTCTCCCTTTAAAGCTCCGTTCAACATGAAAAATCCTCTGTCCTTCATCAACATCAACCACCTCTTTGCTCTTGTATTTAATAATTTCTCCTTTCTTTGAAAACTTTGAATGTTCAAATTGCCTGCAATAAAAACTGTAATGGTGTTGGCATCACCCAAACTTAAATCAAGCATAGCTTCCACAGCCTACACGAAATGGGTCATCAGTAATTGACAGCAGGTTTCAATATAAATTCAAAATTGCGTAATGACCTGTCTGTCGATCACTGACAGCAGGACACAGGGGCTTCGTTAGCTGAATGAAGACATTCGGTGATTCCCAGGACTCCAATGTTAATCCTGTGCCCATTTTGAAAGCAGATAACTAACCCACTGAAGATCTCCCCTTCACGGCCTTAAGGGCAGGTACCAGGCATATAGCAAATCCCGCCCACACTGGAGGGTCAAGAAGCCAAGTTTCCTGAAGCATTGCAATGTCAACAAAGACCAACAGATTATTTTCATACAATAACAAGTGTTTAAAACCCTGGGTATTGCAGGAAGTATCCTCAACATCCTACCTCTCTTGTAAACCGGTAGTTCATTTTGTTAGTAATGCCTCTTGTCTGCCAAGGCGCCCGGGATCTAAGACGAAGTCTGTGTGATCCTGAACTGATGAAAGATCCAGGATCTCGATCTCCTAACCCATCTTGTTGTGTCCATGTGGGCAAGAGGTTTTGAATGATGGGATAGAAGGCATCTTCCTCGTCTGCAGTGGTAATGTCACGTTTGGACACTTTTTCACTGAGGGCAACAATTTGTGGTCCTCACCCAACGTGAACCCTGCACATTGAAAGTGTTTCCTTGCTGCCAATAAAATCTCTCTAACCAATTGAGATGGAACAACCATCCTGACTCTATTTAGGTAGTAATCATTAAGGAATTTGACCTGTGCTTTGTCGCATGATTGGATGGCTCCTAGCCCCAGTATGTTGGCTATTACCTTAAGATGTTGGCTCTATTTAAGATCAATTCTTCCACTGGCCTTCCTCTAGTCTGCAAATATGAACAATTGTTATCATTGACCTTTTTCTGTGGATCTGCCTGGGCCCGCCATAGGTGTCTTCCTGAAGATACTGAATCCCCACATCTTTTATTATATTCATAATTCGTAATTGACCTTTCATCTACGGAATCGACCCCTACTTGTCTGCCCGTCCTGCTTTACAATCATTTTCCTAAACCCATCTGAGTAGCCTCCCTTCTCTCTTGCCTCCAAAGATATGATCGTTAACTGAGCATTGTCTTCTTTGCTCTAATGTATAAGTTAGCATTGGGAATAAGTTTTGTCGGATATTAATAGAAGGGTCCTCATTAATTATATCTTCCGTAATTTAATTGTGTTGTAAAATTAAACAAATATTCTTGTGTTGCTGTATCCATTAACTCAGATTAATACCCCAGAGTGTTGCGCTCACTCTGTAAAAGCGAATTGATTGGTCCAAACGCGGGCTTTACCTGACAAGTAATCCCTTGTTCCAAGATCCTCCCGCCGCAGCTGTAAACAATGTTTCCAGGTTCCCTCGAGAGTTCGGTATCAAACCCTATAACTTGAAAGAGCACACACGCAGCTGTTTTCTCTGTGGGAATTCCAAATTCGTCACGCCACATATTTCATACGACCTCCTCATGGCACAGCAAAGCAAACTTAGAAATGCAAGTCATATTTCCAACATGACAACGGTGAGCAACATACATTTCAATCTCTTTGGCTCTCACACATTTGAGCAGTGGCTGGAAACAAGTGAGTCAGAAACAAAGGACAGACACCACAATCATACTGGTAACAGTCCTTCAACTATTTTTACTAGTCAGGCAACAGTTACAAAGAGACATGCTACTGTGGGCAATATGGATTTAGGTGATATTGAACTCAGCAAAGCAGAAACAAACACCCAACTTGCAAAGAAATGGGCCATTGAAACATTTAAAAGCTGGCTTTCTGAAAAAGGACACAGTACATCCTTTGAATCCAAACCCATACAGTCTTCGGCAACACTCCTTCGTCATTTTTATGCCGAAGTTCGCACTGCGGCTGGAACTGAATACCAACAACAAAGCCTAATTTCATTACGGTCTGGCATCAATCGTAATCTGAACAATCCACCATTTAGCCGTAACATCAACATAATGCACAACCAGGCCTTTTAAGTGCCAATAACGTCTTTGTCAGTATCATAAAACGTCTACGCAGAGCAGGCAAAGACACCGCTGCACACAAAAATGCTATCTCTCCCCTTGATCTACAGAAATTACGTACTTCTGGTGTATTCAACATTGACTCTCCAGATACCCTACAATTCAAAGTGTGGTTTGACATTCAGATACATTTTGCCCATCACGGTCGTGAGGGACTCAGACTGTTACCCGCCAATGCGTTTACTGTCATCACCGATGAAAATGGCAATCAGTATGCCAACCTTACATTCAATAAGCTCACCAAAAACCACCATCCTCTTTTTGAGAGAGACCGCAGAAATCTTTGTGGCCGCAAGTATGCCATTCCGGATGCCCCTTACTGTCCAGTAAATTCATTGGTCCGTTACATATCCAGGATTCCTCCTGATGCACCTCGTTTCTTTGTAGCTCTTCGTCGCCTCACAAAACAAGAGCTGCTAACAGGACAAACATGGCACTCCAACAAACCATTAGGCAAAAATACTCTCGGCAATTTCATGATGAAAATCAGTCATCGCGCACATCTTCAAGGCAACTACACCAATCACTCCATTCGAGCCACTGCAGGACAACTGCTATTCAAAGCGGGACTAGAATCGCGTCAAATAATGTCTGTCACGGGACATCGTAATGGCTCTTCAATAGAGAGTTATTGGCAGCCGCAAGCAGCAGAAAGATTACAGTGGTCATCGGTTCTCCATCACGGATCCAGCAACCTTTCTTCTGCAGCATCAACATCCACTGTCACTTGCACAAACAGTGTGCCTTCACTTTACAATTGTGTTCCCTACTGTTCCGCCACCTCATCGGTCACCTTTGAAAATCCTGTTTCTACATCAAGGTCTATTCCACAATTCGTAAACTGTTCATTTACTTTCCTCTGTAACGTTAAATTCAATTCACACTGACACATTCCATCCACTTCAATTTGATGGTGCACCTAGATAAAGCTATAGTATTTTTTACTTACATGTACACTGTAACCTTTCAAGAAAAGCAGTATTATATTTTGCAAACTTCTGTTTATTTATGTGTTATAATATATGTATTTTTGTACTTCAAAGTTTCTTTTTCCTTCATGCTCCATGCAATTTGATGGTGCACCTAGATAACACTGTACAATTTCTTCACTACAATTCAATTTTTCTGTAACTAAAAATACCTGTTTGTGAAATAAACTCCATGTTTCTTTTTCACACTTGCTAATTCTCCGATTCCTCCTTCTACTTCCACATCAATCTTTCACACACCACGGTAGCATGCCGCTTACAAATAATTGCCCCCATGTCACAATGCCATGCACACAATCATTTCATACACACATGCATTCAACATTGCCAGCAGGACCAACAGGCACACATGCAATATACAGAACTAGCTGCCACAATACATCATTCAATCCCCATCACAAATTTAAATGCACCTGTGCCCCAAGCAGTAACATGTTTCACTGAACACACATTCCATGTGTTCCTAATGCTCTCCTATTTTCTGTACCCAGTGACCACTCTGACTGTGCCAGGAAATGCACAGCAATGAACAGTGCATATTTCACAACCTATTTGTTAACATTCCCTACATATTTGTTCGCTTCATTTCTGTGGGAACTTATTTTTTTTTGTTGAAAAAATGAAACCAACCCAATTTGCTAATCCCCTTTCCCTGTGACAGAATTTAAAACTTTGCCAAAACAGGCTTCTGACGTTTGAAATCCTGTCACACTACAGTGCGCCTCAATCTCTTCCCCCAACATGGCCGCCAGGCTTCCCGCACTACAAGTACGTATGAGGCATTCCATTCATTGGAAGCCCTCAGTACGCTACAGAACGAAGGACGGAAAGGTAAGTGAAACAAAATGAACATGGTATTGCTATTAATATTCCAGGACTCAAGCCCGGAATACTAATAGCAATAAGCCCCTCCCTGCGGGGGCATTACTGAGTCAGGTAATGCGCTGGGGCCCATTGATTCTGGATCGTCATTGAATTATTAATTATAGCCTCTTCAGCAATCTTTACCGACTTCTGATTCTTGCTTTGTTTGACTTCTTTGCAACCTTTCCCTTTAGGGTTTGGTTGTTCATCCTCATGAGGAGGTGTAGATAAGGCCTGCAGGCATGTCTTTGAGCCATACATGGTTGATTTGGTTAATAACCTTGGATTCGTTGCCTTGTTTGATGCTTGCGCGGGTTTACAACAACCCCCTCCACGGTTAGTAACTATTTTAAACAGTGGCTCTTGAATTTCCATCGGATCCTCAGTGATTTCCTGAGGCTATTCTTGGTGCCTAATGCTCTCACCTTCCTCAATGGTAATGGCCCTCAGAACTGTCAGAAGGGGATCGTCTTTAATAGTAAATTCCCTCCTGTTCTGGAGTCCGGTCTGAATCTCGGCGACAACGGATCCCTTTGTGATGGCTATGTTTGCCCCTTGGTTCAAATACCTTGATTCCATTACTATATTATGTTCTTGAATGGTGACCTTTTCGATGAGGGTAGCCAATTACATTGTGTGGTCGTCAAATTCTTTGTCCAGGGTTTCAAACAGTTTGGCCAATGCCAATATACCTGCATTCATCGTGTCACGGTTACCTCCAACATGGGGGTAGCATCCGGATCCAGGCCAAACGACCGACTTGGGGTTGGATTAATGAACAATATAGATGAACCTGAGGAGGAATTAAAAACTCTGGGTATAATATTGGAAAGCCTGAAAGATTCAATGGACGAGAAGTGCCTACATCCAGAGGCTGGGTTTGCTGAACAAGCACCTGGTCCATTTTTTAAACAATGGGTAGTGCCTGGAGCTGAGGTTCCAAATCATGCATAATTAGGGACTCCTCTTTTAATGAGTCCATTAAATGGACTCTGGTACCAAGGTTGCTTTTGTGACCGAAGAGAAGCCCTTTCTAAATCTTATGTAAAATCAACCTGGGCTTCCGTGACCGGTGGGAGTAGAGGTACACACTCCTCAGTCCCACCATTCTGGCCTGTTCAGTCACTTAAGACCCTCTGAGACAAATTATCATTGTGTAATGTTAATGTGCCCTCCTCATTCCACATGACACCACCCCGTGTTCCATTTTGCTGATTTCTGCAATTAATGCTGAGTCAGGCATTTCATCAAAATATATTAGGAGGTCTTTGGAACTGTCTGAATTTTGATTCTGTTATGGCAGCTCCTGTAATGTTGAGACCTTTCCTAATGTGTTGTTAGTTTTGCTCCACTCTTTTGGCTTAACCCAATAGCCCTTGATATCAGAGGTCAAGGATTTCGACAGAAGTTCTATTGTCCCTGCTTCCTTAAACCGTGTGTATTCGACAATGGCTCATTACCATTTTTGACCTCTGGAGGGTTCTGGAGATCACTTTGAGGCATGGTTGACTTCAATGCGTATGCGGCTACGGCATAGCTTAGTTTAGTTTATTATTTGTAGAGCGCACCTAACCCTGAGGTATCTGGGAGCTTGAGCATAAGTGGTTCTTACAAGTACAGACACATAGAGACAGTTGGCAACATTACAAAAGGGCTTGTTGGCATGAGTTACAGACTGGTCAACGTGCCAGCATCAGGAGTAAATACAGAGAGGCTGCAGCACCTGAGGAGCAATTCACAGTTGGCCATAGATCCAAGTTACGTAATGGTCAGAAATAGTTACAAAATAGTCAAGCAGACCTGTATAGTTACGTAAAAGTTAACAATGTTTACAAAAAAGTCAGCAGACTTACATAGTAACATGATGGTCAACAATGGATACAGCATAGAGTGTGAAGCCACAGTAATAAGGCAAGCACCGAATTTGGGACCCCAGACAATAGTCAAACACAGGCCATATAAATAAGAGTAGTAAGATCAGCACAACAGAAGAAGGTGACAAAAAAAATCAAAATCTGAGTTCAATTACAATAAAATAGTTAACAATATATTAGCGTCTACAGGACACACAATCCGGGAGGTATCTTGTGTCAAGGATACTTCCAAGACGCCTGGTTTGGCCAGCAATGAGTATTCGAACCCACGCAATTCCAAATGTAAACAAAAAATCACAACAACAAAAAATAAAGTATACTGCCCTATGCCGCGAAGCCCGCCAAACAGCCAAACCGCACTCAGGGTCGCACGCACGGGTGCGCGGGGAATGCAATGTTTAAACCTGCCGGTGAGAGGGGGCGTGGCGGTATTGAATACCCTCTCTCCTGTACCAGTCCGTGCTGGAGTACATAGAACATCTGTGGAAAGGGAGCGTGCGCTGGGCCTAGAAGCCCCCCAGGGTGTCTGGCGGCATTTGGCGTTCCGGAAACACTTTTTCCAAGAGGTCCACCTTTCCCGCAGGCCTGGGCGCCTTTACTCTTGTGCTGTAACCTCACTGGGCAGGGCCTGGGCGCCTTTACTCTTGTGCTGTCACCTCACTGGGCAGGGCCTGGGCGCCTTTACTCTTGTGCTGTCACCTCACTGGGCAGGGCCTGGGCGCCTTTACTCTTGTGCTGTCACCTCACTGGGCACAGCCTGGGCGTCTTTACTCTTGTGCTGTCACCTCACTGGGCACAGCCTGGGCGCCTTTACTCTTGTGCTGTCACCTCACTCTTTCTGGTGTTAGACCTTAGAGAGATACGCTGCTTTCAGCGCTATGGGAACGAAGGTCCTCCACATGAGGTGGCCTAGGTTGCACGTTCATCTCCAAGGGGGGGGCGACAGATAGAGCGAGTGATAGAGAGAGCTACACATCCAGACAGACATGTAGATAGATAACGCTACAGAACATTTTGATAGATAAATAAATGCTATACATTGAGCGACAGAGCGGATATACATGTATATATATAGGGCAGATGGATAGATAGAGCGATAGAGAGCCCTCTGCTCTATCTATTGATACATAGGGAGATAGATAGACCAGACGTATTGATAGAGAGGTGCGATTGATAGATGTATAGACAGATATGGCGATATAGAGATAGATAGACAGAGTAGATAGATAGATAGATAGGTCAGATAGATAGATAAATAGATAGAAAGAGCAGATATATAGATAGAAAGAGTAGATAGATAAATAGATAGTATAGCCAGAGCAAATGGATGCATAGATAGATAGATAGATAGATAGATAGATAGATAGATAGATAGATAGATAGATAGATAGATAGATAGATAGATAGATAGATAGAGCAAATGGATAGATAGATAGATAGATAGATAGATAGATAGATAGATAGATAGATAGATAGATAGATAGATAGATAGATAGATAGATAGATAGAGATAGATAGATAGCTAGATAGATAGCACAGATAGATATCCCATAGATAAGTAGCTAGATAGAGATATAGAGCATTTCGATAGATAACTTAATGCAATACATAGGATAGATAGAGCCGATACCTAGAGTGATAGAACGGATAGACAGATATATTGGAGCAGATGTATAGCTAGAGAGATGCGATTGATAGATAGAGTGATAAAAAGACAGATAGAAAGAGCAAATGGATAGATAGAGAGATGCAATTGATAGATGGATAGACAGATAGAGCAATATAGAGATAGATAGAGCAGATGGATGCATAGATAGATAGATAGATACATACATAGATAGATAGATAGATAGATAGATAGATAGATAGATAGATAGATAGATAGATAGATAGATAGATAGAGATAGAAAGAATATCTTAAAGTGAAATATACACATGTAGTTCAATAGACCTAATCCTTAGACAAAAGTGTGCAAGACAAAATAGCATTGGATTTTAAAAAAAAGTAATCAACACCAGAAAAATAACCCTAGATAGGAAATGTTGCAAACAATATGCTGGCAAAGTATGCAAGGTGCTCACCTTGTGAACCTAGCAATCTGTCGTGAAATATTCCCTGGAAAACTAAATCCCTATACGAAAGAAGTGCTTGTGATCTTGTGAGTAAGCGTCTGCATTGGGAACATGACAACCGGAGTAAAATCCTGGTAACCAAATACTTCAGCAAGCTTACCAACCTAAAAAAAAGCCAAGGGGTTGCATCCGCCCTCTGAAAATGTGTCCTTTACTGGTGCCATTAAAAGCAGCCACAATCAGGGGATTATAACTGCACCAGTGTCCAGGATTGCAAACTCTCTTGCCACATCTTGGGCAAATACTCATGACTTACTTGCCCTCCCATCATTTCCCCTCCTCACCACCATTTCTAGCTTTCAAAAATACTCTGCTTTATAAGGCTGACTTGAAAAGTACACATACCATAGTGTCACTCAAATATATAAATCATTATAGGACTATGTGTACAATTGTGGCATTATTCCCCCCCATCTTGACTGTGAGACTACAACTACCAGAATACAATTCAGCAAAAGGCAAAAAAAGTGTCTCTGAGTGCAAACCTTTCAAGATATGATAGTAGCACGGTTTAAAAAAATAATGCAGATGCCGTGTGTTATGAGATATTTAAAACAAATAAAACACATTGCATTCGATCCTGTGGACTGTCTCCCATCCATGCAGGAACTGGGATTCGACCCGTCTTAGTTTCAAAGCGAGGAAGGATCCAGCCCCTTCAGCCATGTTTCTCTAACTGGTCTTGTAAGGTGGGCTTATTCATTAGGCAACGTAGCCTTAAGGGGCTGACCACTTCCTTGCTTTGAAGCTAAGCAGAGTTCGTCTCAGTTACTGCTGGGATGAGAAACCCACGGTTGCAGTAAAAATATTTATTTTTTGTATTAT
The DNA here is from genome assembly GCF_040938575.1 of Ambystoma mexicanum. Lineage (NCBI taxonomy): Eukaryota > Metazoa > Chordata > Amphibia > Caudata > Ambystomatidae > Ambystoma > Ambystoma mexicanum. The sequence continues at coordinate 1,700,838,227 of NC_090932.1, read as the reverse complement.
CGACTGTGAGACTATAACTTCCAGAATGCAATTCAGCAAAAGGCAAAATATGGTCTCTGAGTGCAAAACTTCCAAGGACTGACAGTAGCACGGTTTTAAAAAATTAAATAATTTGGATACCCGTTTGGTCACCCATCCATGCAGCAACTGGGACTGACCCTGCTTAGCTTCAAAGCAGGACTGACCCTGCTTAGCTTCAAAGCAAGGAAAGGACCGGCCTGTTTCTCTAAGGGGTCTTGTAACGTTGGCTCATTTATCAGGCAACGTGATCTGAGGAGGCGGCACCTTCCTCACTTTGAAGCTAAGGAGGGTCTGTCCTGGTTACTGCATGGATGGGAAACCTGGATGGCAATTGTGTCACTGGCTGTGGCCAGTGATTTTTCACCCCTGACGTCACTATAGCTGTCAAAATATCTTTAAAAAAAAGACAAATCCTGTAACCGCAGGTACCAAACTACACATATCCTCAGCTATCTATAGCCTCATCTGTGCCCACTCCCCCCCCCCCAGATGGCCTCCTACCTCCCCTGCCCTCTCCCTTTACAGCCACAACACACGCTGTTTCTGTGACAAAGTTTGCTTTGAGATGTCAGCAATTTAATAATAAGAAAGCTTTGTATTGCAAACTCAGTCCCTAGACCTCCTTCAACCCCCAAATTTCACTTGGTACCCTCTAGCCACCCCCCACCTCTAGCTTGATGGCATTTGCATGTTCTTTTACCTTCCTGCGTTTCATTTTCCCATATCCCCGGTTATAGCCACAGACATCTCTTGCATCGAGAGAAAAACAAGATGGTGGTTGTTTCATTTCTAAAAAAAAACTGTTTTGGGTAAATCCCCTAAAAATCTATTTTTGGGAAGGGGGCACCCACTTTTCCGTTGAATATTTAAAAAATGACTGCACGCAATAACCACAAACCAGGCATGGATCGCAACTCAACACTTTGTGCCCAAGTTGTTTTGGACCTGATCCAAATCTAGCCAGCGATTTGGGCTGTGCACTTCGTCAAAAATTATCATTGCTTGTATATGAGCAAATGAATGGAAAATAGGCCGCACTTTTGGAGAAAAAAAATCTTTTTACGCTTAATAACCTTTTTATTTTTTGATTAATCTTAACAAAACTTTCCAGTTTGCGGGGGAGGGTGTGGGTTTTTAATCACTTTCAAAATTTCCGCCAAAACCATTACTCGAATCAAAAGTTTATTGACCATAGAATTATGAGGGGTTCCTATGGGAGTCTGAATTACCTTAACTATAGGGTGGCTATTGGCGACCTATAATATATATAGAGAGAGACAGCTAGAGGGCTAGGGAGATAGCTGGATAGCTGCTAGACAGATAAATATGTGATAGATAGATGTACATATAGAGATAGATAGCAATAGAGGGATAGAGAGTTAGATATAGAGAGGTATAGAGAGAAAGCTAGCTAAATAGAGGGATCGAGACATAGAGAGAGGACTAGGGATAGATGGACAGAGATAGCTGATAGATGAATAGGTGATGATATGATAAGATATGATACATAATTTATAACGCGCCTGTACACAAGTGTTTATTATTGATAGATAGATTAATAGAGATAGAGGGATAATGAGATAAATAGATATATGTAGAGAGATAGATATAGAGAGATAGCTAGATAGCTAGATAGAAAGAGAGAGAGAGAGAGAGAGAGAGAGAGACAGACAGAGAGAGAGAGAGACACAGAGGGATAGAGGGATGGAGACATAGAGAGATAGATATATAGATAGAGAAAGGGAGAGGGGTAGAGGGACAGAGACATAGAGAGCTTGAAAGAGAGAGAGAACAGATGTAGACCATGTTGTGAGACAGGTCCTTGACTTCACATTACTGCACTGTGACTTGGCCTCCCTTAAAAAATTTCATCTGAACTATTTCAGTGCCCATAAATCACAGCATATGGGGCATAGGCTGCAAATGTTCAGTGCTTTGGGTTGGTGCCAAAACTTGGCACAAGACCGTGTTGGTTTTGTATTGTGGATGGATGGCATGCCGGCTTCTAATAGTTCCTTGGCTCTGGACACACATCAGGGTGCAGTGTTAAAGGCTGGATGCCTTCAGTCACCGCAGTTTGTGAGCAGGAGCCTTGGATATTGTTCACAGTTTTTCTGGTGAGTGTGCGGTGTACGGTGGTGGTGGCGGTGCGCAGCGGTGGTATTTTGAAATTGTCTGCAGACTAAAGGGAGCAAAGAAAAGAGGGCGGACGCATCAGTGTCTTCCGTCGGGGATGTCATAAGTGGCTTCTTAAATCGCAAGTCAAAACATAACAGGTAAGACCGTCACAAAACTCAGTCCAAGGGATGGGTCTCACAAGGCTTCACCCGGCAGATTTTAGACGTGCCTTCTTTAGATCTGGGCTGTAGCGGCTCCACACGTAACACAACATATTTCTGGGCCTGTAATAGCAGCGGAATAAACTGCTCAACATTTGAAAATAAGAACTTGTGAGGGTCATGCCTGTAAACTATAGTGGGGTTTAATCAGTTCCCAATACGGCCCTTCTTAAGCGTCCAGATCCCTTCGCATAGGCAAACCTTATTCCTGGATAGGAGGTTTTGTAGATTTTCATGGTCTTCAGTTATATCATACTACCACAGAAAATAACCTCTAGATTAATGTATGGTGTAGAAACCCATTTAGCTGTTAGCAAGATTTGGAAGAAAGTCTTGTCCCTCACTCAGGGGGGTCCTTTGCCTGCATTTCTGCATGTTCTTGGTCATTAATCCCTACAGATTTGCATATCTTGGAGCTGTTCACAGTTGTAGAGAGGTTTCTTGGTCCCCAGCCAGTTCTTTATATATTTTACTTGAGGCGGTAATAAACAGATGTATGTGATTTCTTAGAAAATATTTCACCTACTGGAGATTTCACCAAATCCATTTCACCGAATAATGAAATGACCTTTTCTCTTTTCCTACTTTTTTAAAAATATTGCGGGGGAAGACCCCCCCGGACCTCTCCACACTGCAACCCTGCTCACCGTTCCCTACCCTACCCTAACCTATACCCTTACCCCACTTATGTATTACACATATACCATTTCACCTACCGTTTTCAATGAAATTAATTTGGTGACACCTCATTAGGTGAAATGGTGTTCGATGAAATCTACTGAAACGCTAATGAAGGTCGAATCTTGTTGGGTCTTATCGTCGTGGAGAGAAAGGTGCTTGAAGTCATTCAGGGAGGCAGGCTCCTCAGAGGAAGAATGTTATTCCCGCCCACTTTCTATTTTATTCTGATTGGGTGTCAAATGGGGATTTACTTTTTAGATATACAATTTGTAATCATTTTGAATACGTTATAAAATCTTTTAATGTTGCTTAACGTTTTTTAAGAAAGCATTCCTCAAAACAATGTACACATATGATGTCAGATTTAAAGAGTTTTATTTTCAGGTAAACAAAATACATAACAACAACTGAATAGCTGAGATCAACAAGAAACCTAAAAGAAATGTTAACAAGCACAATCACATATCAGATCACATCAATACCAAGGTCATTTAAAAAAGGTAAGAAATAAAGGGGGACGAGAAAGAAGAAAAAGAAAATAGATCAAAGATCAAAGAACCAAAACATAATTATAATATCAAACATTGCTATCAGTTAATAAAGCATCATATAACGAATCAAATAGTGAACCATGTTGGCATTATGTGACGTCGAGGTTCCCAACTAATAATTTGAGAGGTGCAAGGCTACAAATTCCTAAAAATGAAATACTGTGTCGTTTTTGTAATAAGGCGGTAGAAACTTTGGAACATTTGTTTATTAAATATGACAAATTGATGCATGTTCGTAATCAAGTGTTTGGTAAATTTGAGTTAATTTTAGATGAACTGTTCCTTGTATGGTTTTGGCATCGCTCGCTTGTTGTGTCAACCTAGTACCTCAATGTGTATTGCTGCTATGAGATTTTTAAACTGATTGATCTTCACAGAGGGCCTTATTACAAGTATGGCAGTGTGGGTAAAAATTGTGGGGGTAATTCCATTGCTGCTGCCTGGGTGTTGCATTACCACACCGCCATACTCCAAGTTTGCTGGTAAGGTGGAGGATTTAACTCCAGCAAAAGCATGAGATAAATCCTACACCTTACTGCCAAATATCTGTGGAATTCCCGCCGGCGGTATTTCCACTGAAATCCCCATTGAGATTTATGGACTCTGAAAATGGGGAGTAAGACCCCAAAGTCCCCAAGAACTGGGCTTTCTTCACCTCAAGTAGAGAGGCCACTGTGGCTAGGTAATGGTTTAGGCAGCAGCCAATTTGATAGAGGGCTGAAAAGAGGTACCAGGTTTACAAACAATGCGTAAGGCTGGGTGCTCTGCAGGGTAGCTCTCTGCACAGAGCACATTTCAAAAGCCCACCACTCCTGAAGGGGATACTGTAAGATGGAACTCTGATAGGAAACCAAGAGATGAGACTTCTTATCCAATGTCTCGAAATCATGCATGCTCTAATGGGTGCCATATGTCTTGCTTGGGGGGACTGGATCTGGTGCATAGCAAGAAGGAGTTAAATGGCAGCAAGTGGAGGACTGTACATGCCTTCAAGATGCTGATGTCTCGCAGCTCACAAATTTCAGTTCAAGAGTGGGCTTGTTTTAGTAGCAAGGGAAAGCATTTGACAAGCACGCATGGAACAGTGAAGTATACTGCTCCTCTTGACGGGACGCATTGCATCATGCTAAGGGATTCTTCAGAAAGCAAAACTCACAGCACATCTATAATGGAACCTTCATTCATAATGATTCGAAAAATGTCCCATTTGACAGATGTCAACAATCAGCACAGGTGAAATTCCCAAGATTCACATCACACTGTCCACAAACAGGTTAGGTATTTTACTGCAACGCCATTCTTCCACCTTCTATTGTTTTCAGAGGGAGACTCTGCAGACAGCTAACGAAATGTGAACATTTCTCTTGAGCAGCTGTATTTCTATTCAGCATTGCCCAACAGTGGCATGCCTCGTCACTGGATAATTGCAGAAATGTATTGCTCCTGACAGTTACCCGAGCCCTAAAACACAGAACTAACTGAGCTTGGTAAATCAGGAAGGAAATGGTGCAATAATGTAGGTGTTGTATCCTGCCTTCTTGGATGTATGGTGTGCATGATGCTTGAAGTCGGAGGTGTGTTTGTGTCCCCACTGTGAGAGTTAATGGAAGGGAGGTGTGTTGTATCCTGCCTTCCTGCATGTTCGGTGTGCATGATGTCAGATTAAGGATGTTGGTATGTCACTGAAATGTTTTGTGCATGACTGGAGGTTGCAGCCCAGGGAGTTGGTGCCATGTAAGCCTGGGTGGCGGGTGCCAGTGGGCCTGACTCCAAAGTCTGACTTTTGTTCCCATTGTGGGGTAAAATAGCCCTGAATGCCGTAACTAAAGGCTGGAGTCAGTATGAGGGCTCCCCAAAATGAAAGACCTGTTTTGAATTAACACGGAAATAAGGCCCTGCAATTTCAAAGCAAATAGGAGCAAAATTAGGCATCAAAACTTGGAGATGCCTAAAAATGTTCATTGCCTCATGGAAGGGAAAGATATGAGACCAAGTTTGCAAAAAGTCTCAAATGGCTGATTTCCTGTTGTCCAGAATGTGAAAGGAAAATGCCAAGATATTGTGCAGGCCTGCACAGCAGAATGGAGCTGTTTACTGTGACAGAAATAATTGTGTGCATAAATCAGTTGTTCCCTTTATATTAAAGACATGCTCATGAAAATGTGTGCAAAATGTATAATAGAGGAACTTAAGTTTGTCCAGCATGAGCCCATCACAAGAAGAAACAATAAGTCGCAGAATCTACATGGAGATGTGTGAATGGCAGCAAAGTGAAAGCCATTCACGGCTGGAATTGACAAAAGACATTGCAATTGTGCCGTCAAAATCAACTCTTTAAGCATTCACATGTACAGTGAAAGTCTTTTAATATGTGTATAATGTTTCCCTTCTATTACCACTGTTGCAGGAAATTACTTGTGCAAGGGTTTACATGTTTAGATTGTGTGCATTTGCTAAAGTTGATTTCAAATTAAAATGCTTGCAGTGAGGGGCAAGCCGGAATCCTGGTTTCATTTATCTGCTGTGGGTTTCAAAGGACCGTTGTCATGGGAATGAAAGTCTGTTCCTTCTTCAGGTATCAGCCCATTCTGTTAAAAATACAAACCTAAGGCTGCTGGGAGGGATCCTTTGTGCAGGGGTGAGGGGAGTGGGGTTACGAGATAAGAAAATTCTCCTGATCCCCAGTTTCATGATTAAAACCACTTAGGCCGTAATAAAGCCGGCCATTAGCCATTCCTCTGGCTAATCTAACCACAGACGTCAGAGCAAAAACCAGATCCTTTTCAAGGGTGTGGGGCCAGAATTGAGGAGCAGTGGCACAACCATTGCACAGAATAGGAGATATGATGTTTATGGACTAAATTTGGTAATATTGATCATACACGGTTCATGTTCGGATTTCTGGAAAGCTGTCAGCGACCCACTTCTGGTGAGTCAAAAATGATTTTGCTGACCCCCAATTACCAAAAGTTATGAGGAAAAATTGGATTGTGATCTCTGCATAAATGTGGGGACCATAAAAACTTGAGAAAAGATGTCAAATGTTATCGATATTTCGCCCACCGAGTGCCATATTTTTCATTAATATAGTTTGGGCGAAAATGAGAAAATATCTTAGCTTTGCACCAATAGGTCACACAGACATCAAACAAGGTTTATGCGATTCCCTGAAAAATGTAGTATTAGAAAATGCAGGCATATGTGTCATAATATGATGAGAAAAGGCATTTGTCATGCGGTGAGATTTCCATGTGCAAAAACCACACCCAGCACACTGTCCCAGTGAGATGATTGATGGGGTATCCTCCCTTGACTTCCCAGAACACTCCCACTTTCTTTGGATCAGCCCACAGATGGGAGAGAACTCTTGAACACTGGCCTATCAATTCTGTAAGAACTATGACAAATCAGTGATGTCACTTGCCTTATAAATAGGTCATTCTGCCTCAAATCAGGAATTTTCCCTACCAAATCTTGAGACATGCAGATGACCAAATCTGGAACCATACTTGCAGAGTTGGGCCTAACTCTTGGAGTGAATCCAGGAACTGGAATTGGGCATTTATGGATGACAGAGGGATGCCTTTACTGACCCTTTGATTGTCCCTGCCGTGATGCCCTGGTGCTCTCTTGATTTCCACTAAGCCCTCTCCTGTAAGTATATTCATCCCCAGCAATAGATTAAATAAGCCCTATCTTCTTCAGCATTGCCATAGAGATTCCCCCATGGAAACCCCCCTATCTTCTTTGTTTGTGTAATTCAGTGATTTTCCCATTTGACAATATTTCACTTCTCTGTGCATTGTAGTAAGTGTTCCTAGTGAAAATCCTTTGTGTTTGCCTGTGCATTTCTGTCATTTCCCTTGAAAAATCTCTAGTCGCTTGTGTAGATCCCTAGTATAATTTTGTTCAGTAAATTAATTTCCACATTATTTCACGGGATTGAGATAGAATTAGAAACTATCTCTTCCCAGTGTCTTGTGAGTTGTTATTAATTAGTTATTGAATTAATTTCATTATGAGCTAAAAACAAATTTGTCCGTGTGTTTAAATGGTGTTTTACCAAACAAATTTCTATTTGCATCTGTCATTTTGAACCCAAACGGATTTCTTATTGTGAGTAATCTCCTTGCCCAGAGCCTACCTATTATGTGCCTCTGTCATTTTAACTGAAAACTGATTTTCCTATCGTGATTTCCCCATTGCTTAAAGTGTGTCTGTCATTTGTAGCCTTAATAAAAAAGAGTGTCGTTTGCATTTTCGTTTCACTGGAAATTTAGCTTACCCTGTCTAAAACCATTTTTCCTAGTCTATCCCTCTTCCCCTACTATACTTTGATAACAAATGTCCTACTGCATTTCCCTTTTATTTGCCCATGCCTTACATGCACTAAAATCGGTTTTCCTATTGTGGGCTGGTTCGTTGGTTCTAAAGCCCTATTTGTGTTCTAGTCTAAGGAGCACAAAGTTCCCTTCGGTGCTGTCCCATAGCAGTTGTCCTAACTAAGTAGAAACCTGTTTTATCAGGTGCAGAAAAATAAATTGTCTCATTCATTGCTGGCTCCCATATTGTTTCTGAAAACCCCATTCCAAATCCGATTTTAACCTGGTGTTCCCATTCCCTGCCACGGCCTTCCATTCAAAACTGACAAGCCTAGTGGAGGTCTAGGGGGGGTGAGGGGTTGAGGGTCGCTGGGTCTCAAGAATCCTTTGTGTACGCATGGACTTTCCTGTGAGTTGCATTCAGTTTCCTGGAGTTTTGAACTGTTGGTGGTAGTGGTGCAATCAGCAAAGTAAATCCTTGTGCCATACATGTTTCAGTTGTCTTAGGGTACCCCGTGACTAAAAGTACTCTGAAGTTGTGTTGCTACACCTTGGGGGCAATTGTAACTGTTTATTCAATCTTCTCATTAAATCACAAATTAATACAATATTAATTGATGACACAACAGCCTGGTTCCTGGTCTACTGTGGTGCGGGGTGCTGGTGGAGGTTGGGTGCGAGATGGGTTGGAGACCTCCTTTAAATGAAATGGGATTGTAAAAATAAAAAGCGGTTTTATTCTGCGCCACAGTCATTGCAAGGGAGCGAGATCCCTGACTTGCCTGGGCTGCATAATATATTGTGACAAACTTCTGGGCTCGTAGTCTGGGATTAGGGTAGTGTTTTCACCTGTGACAGTGTAGCATTGCAGACTAGCCCATTGAAGGTATTGTTACATTTGGTGGATAGTAAGCCGAGTTACATTGTGAAGGCGCCAGCCAAACTTGTAGCCTGGGTGTCAGGGCGGTGTCCAAAATAAAATATTGTGCGTATAAACTAGGCAGGAGCAGAGAGTTTGCACTTGCAAGGAAAATGTGTCCAAGGTGCAGAACACTCTTCACAATGAGCACGTGGAAATGAACATGTCTATGAAGCACCTTCTATCCAAATTGTTCATTAAAGGGGAACGGGCCGAACATGGACATGAAGCCTGGCAATCTAGTATGATAATTATGGATGTGTGGCAAGACAGTGCCCTGTTACTTCAAGCCCTGACAGATGTTTACATGATGCAGACCACCAAAGATGAGCAAAATAAAAAGGTGCAGTTCACTCCCTATATGTACTTCCCCATGATGATCATGGAGGAAAGGTACCAGGAGAGTGTAGCCTCTGTGCAAAGTCAATATGAGTTATTAGAGCAAGCACATAGAGATATAAGGCAAGCAGGGCAGAAAGTGCTACTGAGCCAAAATTATGAGTTAGAATTAGGGAACATCATTCAGCAGCTAAAGAATGAGTTGGCAGCACAGCAACAAATTCATTCAGAGTGAGAGTCCCAATTCTCTGCACTGGAAGAGGAGTGTCAAGAAGGGGTTCAGAACCTGAAAAATTGAGTCAACAAGTGACGTACAATACTGCCTGCCTAGGGGACATGTGCGCTTTTCAAAATCAGATCAAGCAATCGGAAGAGCAGACTAACCAGTTGATTATTAAAGAGGTCCATTCCCAAGCAGATTTTGACCAGGCGCACTAGAAGTTGAGCGCTATGAAACAACAAAGAGATCAACTCAGTGAACAGAATCGCATGCTGTGTCAGGAAAAAGATACCCTGTGTCAGGAAGTGGGCCAGTTGAAGGCAGACCTGGAGAAAGGCGAGTCATGTTTTCAGGAACTGACTGACATAAAAGTAGAGAATGAAAAATTAATAGGACATATGAGACAAATAGAATTTGACCTAGAGCAAACAACACAGATCAAAAATGCGAGTGAGGAGATTAGTCTCCTGCAAAAGAAGAGGTTTGAGTATTCCCACAGAGCCAAGTAGTGGCACAAATTAAGGTCATAGAAGTCAATTAAGCCCTGGCAGCAGAGTACAAAGCTCAGGCCTCTGCATACTACCAAGAGATAGGGGCTGGAATGGAAGGGAAACCCCTGATTATGGTGTGATGTCCTCTGTACCAGGGACCTCAAGCCAACTCACCACTGTGTATGCGCAAGGCGCTGCTAACTTCGTGCCTATGAGTTCACAAGAACCAGGAAATATGAGGCAGCTAGACTCAATTAGGATTAGTATGACTGAGCCGGAAGGCCAGCCCCCATCAGATATTGATGGACGTGCATCATTGCTTAGGTTCAAAAATATTTTGGTAAACACATCTAACCAGGAGGCTTCCTATTAAGAGAAGATCAGGGAGTTAGACTGGCAGAGACATAGGTTATAAAGAGACCATCTGGTCCATTTTGCAGATAAAGAAGAGTCAGAGTTTAGGCCCCAAAAGAGCATCCTGAAAACCTCCACCCATTGGGGGAGCTCTCCACCAACCCTGGAAGAAGGAAGGAGTCAGATGAGTACTCCTCTGTGCGAAAAAGGGAGGCCAAGGGAAGTGACCCAGAAGCCCACAATACCGCAGGGGAGAAGAGACTAGGCCCCGTCATTCAGGGAGATACTCCCAGTCTCAAAGAATCAGGGAGCACCTATAGGATAGGGACGGGACCACAAATGGTAGCAGCTCTTAGTCTGAGGGTGAGTGGACTCAGGTGCAGTGGTAAAAATATGGCTGCCGAACAAAAAATAGAACTCTGGTAAAAGACCCCATCCGACAAATAAAAGCCATCAGAAGTTTCATGACTCTGTACCACAAAAATGCCAAGTACTCCGTCTGGGAGCATCTGGAGCTGTATGACCAGATGATGACATGATTTGGCATCAGAAATTACCATAATTGCATGGAGTTTGTCAAGTGAACATTCTCCCCAGAATACTCCAGCTTCTGATCAAAATCATTCAAGATGGTCTACCTACAAGGCATCCATCTTGTAACCCCTCTCCGTACACCGGAACCCATAGGAGGCTCACAAGGCGGCCTACAACAGTGCGGAGAGGATCAGGCCCCAAGAGAGTTTATGCAAGAATTGAAGCAGGCATTTGCCCAAACCTCTAGACGGATTCACACAAATAGTAGTGAGTTCATTAGTACCTATTTTCATGCCCTCCCTAAGTACACCATAAACGCAACTGGTTAGGCACTTCCACGATGAAAGGACCCTGGATTGGGTAATAGAACAGGCTACCCGGATCTATGAAGTCCAAAGCAAATGGAAAACAAAAATTCTCCCAAAAATCACAAACCAACCAACACCCCTACTGCCGCCAAGGTGGTAGAGGTGAAGAATACCCCCATTTTTGGACTGAGAAATGGGAGGCTCTAAAAATACCCCTCCCGCAAACAAACTGAATGAGGGGCAGAGAAGACCCTCTGACCAGTCCCAAGGGGGTGGTAGCCAGGCAGGGTACCCCACAAATGTGTCACCTGACTCTGCCACCTACATAAGCCCGAGGAACAAGGGGAACAGACCCATCTTGGGGTATGTATGGACTCCCCCGGCTCAAGTGGGGGATCCAATCAGGTAAGTATGGCCCCAGGAAACTTTCCTCAAAACTCCCCACACAAATTCTCTCAGAAGGGCAGTAATCTTCCCCCATCCATTTTAAGTTTCTTCCTCGGGTACCCTCCAAACCCCAACCTTCAGAACCATCCTCCTCCCTCTCCACACTTTTAGGAGTCCAGACCCCAAAATCAGGGAGAAAGGAGATCAAGGATGGAGTGTGGGGTACATTTAAAGGCCCTAGACAGAAGCCCCCACACCTGAACATCAGCATTTAAACACTGCCACAGAAAACAGCCCAGGTGTGCTTCTATTTCATCTGAATGGAAAGAAGTTCTGCACTGCAACCAAAAATGGCCCTGCTCTGCTTTTATTTCCCCTGAATGACAAGAAGTTCTACATTGCAACCAAAAATGGCCTTGCTTTACTTTCTATTCACCTGAATGACAAGAAGTTATTCATTGCAACCAAAAACAGTCCTGCTGTACTGTTATTTCACATAAGGGGCAAGAATTTCAACAGTTCAAAAAAATGGCTTTTGTTTTCCCTTTCACATGAACAGCAGCCATTTAAACATGGCAAACAAAAAACAGCTTGGCTTTTGCTTTGTGTTCATTTCAAACAGAAGAACCATGGGAAAAGGGGTCCTACTCATCATTATCATTGGACTAAAAGCAAATGTGAATTCACCCAAGGAGGAGAACTTATAATCCTATGACCTGAAGGACAGTATTTAAACATTTAAAGTAAAAAGCCTGTACACGTGTGAAAAGAAAACGGCTTTCAAAGCCACAGTGGAAAGATAGCACTGCTAATGCAGAAAATAGCAAGGAAATATGATGTGGGGTGTTGACCAAAGCAATGTACATTATGTTCCGACCCACAAAACTCCAGTCACTTTTGAAGAGACACTTACGTCAGGAAAAACAGTTTCCGGCATGAAGGCAGGAACTCATGATAATAAATCCCTACTTCCTGCTGAATATCACACATACCCTATAACAATCCTACAATACAATGTGATGCTGTTGAGGGCATCATAATTTCCTGCTCTGCCAGACAGGAAGGCAGGAGCCCATAGTGTTTAAAGGAGGCAAAGAATGGCTAAAGCTTGACAAGGAGGTGTGAGCCCTTCCTGCAACCATTTTAAAGAACCCACACCACTTCAAAGAGACTTATAAAACAACTCTGGTTACAGGCTAAGCCCAGGGAGACAGATGGCTGTGGGGGGATAAAGCGGCCCTCCACCCAGGTGGAACAAGACACTCCCAAGTTACATTAAAAGACTGGTTTCATTTTAAGCATTTTTGCAGCAATCAGAATAAGAATTAATTTTGTTTTATGCTTTTTTCTAAAGTAATTTCCAGGTGGTTTTAAAGAGACTAATTGCATTTCCCTAGGACTTTGGGGACTGAAATGGCCAGTTAAGACTCATTTCTGGTTCAGCTGAACAGGTGACAAATATGACAGTTGATGAAAAGATGGAAGATGAAATTAGGAACTTGCTGGATCATTTGCGGAGTCAAAACTGTTATACATTTTATGAAAATGACAAAAATGTGCCAAAGGGCCATGCTACCTCATACGAAGTTGGCGATCGGTTTGCCTAATTCCATGTGATTAACTGAAACCGCATATCTATTTCATATGGCCGGCTCTAGTATAGGTATGAAGTTATGAGACATAACTGATTTTTTGCCAAAAAGTGGTAATGAGAACAAAGAAATTGTAATAAATGCAAACAGACAGATGGTGTTCTCTTCTCTTGAAGCAATCATGCCAGGTGGTGGAGAGAGGTATGGTAAACTATCCTATTCGAGCAGCAGGGATAATTACAGAGTACTCCCCCTAGATTGTAAAGTTAGTGATGTCATTCATGTTATATAAGGGGACTGTACTAGGACTAGAGAGAGACACAAAAACCGGGAGACAGGAGAAGGAGGACGGAGAGAAGGCTGCTGAACGTTAACATCTTTGAGAGTGCAGTGGCCAGACCCCTTGTCCTAGCTGTCCAGAGTGTCCTGAGACCCAGGTGGCTTTCTTGAATCCTAAACCAAGGCTTGCTTTGTAAGAAGCATGCAACCCCAGCCTTACATTGCATAAACCCTTCATTTTTGTAGCATTGCAGCCAATATTTCTCCCATTGAAACCCCCAAATTGCCAGTGTAATCCAGTCATCTTCCCTAGAAGAATCTCTTATTTGCTTGTGTATGTTAGCATATCTCCTTTGAAAAACCTCTCAGTTGTCTATGTGAATCCTTAGTATTTCTTTTTTAAGTAAAACAATTAATTTCCCTATTTGAAATTCACAGTGCAAGATCGTTGCCATTCAAAACCAACCATCTTGTCCCTGGTGTTGTATTGAATTATTATAGTCATCAAAGTGTTGCCTCATAAGAATTAGGGCCTCATTACACAGTAGGTGGTAAACCATGGCGCTATTAGCACCATGGTTCATGCCGGTAATTTACCGGTACCGCCTTGGAGGAAAGGGGAATTACTGCCCTATTCCAAGGTTGGGAAGGCGGTAATTCCTCCTTCCTCCATTGCCCTTCCCCATTACCATTTTAGCCCCATAGGGCATAATGGGAATGGGGAAGGTGCTAATTACGGTAGCGCAAAATGCGGTACCGTAATTAGCACCCCGGTATGATATGATATGGCATTTGTAACGCGCCTATACACAAGTGTTCCAAGGCGCGACGAGGCAGGGGGGGAACAAGGGGAGACAGACAACGATCCTACTAGGCAAGGTGTCATTCAGATCGCGCAAGTGCAAAGGGTAGAGGGAAAGGGAAAAGTGCAAGGGGGAAAGTGCAGTACAGGGTTAATAGCATACAGCAAACAGGATAAATAACAAGGGCCAGCTGGTGGCAAGTGCGAAGTAAGTGCAGACAAGTGCTGGGAAGGGGGGCTGTAGGGATACAGACACAGTCCCGTAGTGCAGGGGTTGCCATGGAGGCAGTGCAGGGGAGAGTGGCTGGGCCAAGGACCGAGAACGGTGAGTGGCCCAGTTGCAGATTCAGTGCAGTTTCAGTAGTATTAGCAGGAGAGAGGGGGAGAGAAAGCGGAGGCAAAGAGGAAGGTTTTGAGGTGCTTCCGGAACCGGAGATGGTTCTCCTCAAGTTTCAGGGAGGCAGGAAGGCTGTTCCAGAGGGAGATCTCTGCAGCGGAGAGAGATCTGCCCCCAACTTGTTGTTTGGAGAAGCGGCTGACCCTGAGGGAGTTGGAGGCGGATGAGCGAAGAGCTCGAGAAGGGAGATATTTAGGAAGAGAGAGTTGGAGAGTTGAAGGTATTTTGGCCCAAGGCCCCAGACGGCTTTGTGGACAATGCAGAGGGTTTTGAACTTGATCCTCGCAGTCACTGGGAGCAAGTGCAGTGATTTCAGTCCTGGAGAGATACGGTCCCTGGGCTTGCGGCCAAGGACAAGTCTCGCAGTCCTGTTCTGGATGAGTTGCAAAGGGCGGAGAGTAGAGGCGGGCAGATTTAGATAGATGCTGTTACAGTAGTACAGCTTCGAGAGAACCAGGGCTCTAGAGACAGTGAGCTTATGGGGGAAGGCGAGGAAAGGAAGGATACCTCTGAGGAGGTGTAGCTGGTAGTGTGACTTCTTAGAGACGTCGGATATGTGAGGAGAGAAGGAGAGTGTGGAGTCGAAGATGACCCCAAGCTTTTTTGCCTTGCAGGTAGGAGCAGGAAGAGGGCCAAGAGAGGCCGGCCAGAGAGCTGCATGGAAGGAGGGAGTGGGTGTGCCGATGAGTAGAATCTCAGTCTTACTGGCATTAAGGCGGAGGTCGTTGGCGGCACACCATTCCTGGATAGCAGAAAGACAGTCAGAGATGAGGGAAGGAGAAGAGGAGGTCGAGGGTAGCCTGAAAATGAGCTGGGTATCATCCGCATAGCACTGAAAGTTGGGGCAGAGAGCAGCGATGCGGTGGGTGAGAAGTGCCAGATACTGGTTGAACAGCCAGGGAGAGAGGTTAGATCCCTGGGGGACACCACAGGTAGAGAAAAAGATGTCAGAGAGGAAAGACCCCAGTCGGACCTGGGAGGGTCGATTGGAGAGGAATGAGGTCAACCACGCCAGAGCCTGACCAGTGATACCCAGGTTATCACGGAGACGGTTGAGCAGGATAGTATGGTAGACAGATTCAAAGGCAGAAGAGAGATCAAGCAAAATGAGAACACATGGAATGTTAGAGTCAAGGTTCGAGAGCAGGTCCTCACGGATGTTCAGGAGAGCAGTTTCCGTGCTTCTGGCAGCTCTGAAGCCAGACTGATGGTCATGAAGACTACCAACAGATTCAGCATGGAGATTGAGCTGGGAGATGGCCAGTTTCTCCAGGAGCTTGCCCAGGAAGGGGGTGATAGAGATTGGGCGATAGTTAGCCAGGCAGGAAGGGTCGGAAGAGGGTTTCTTAAGAAGGGGGTGCACAAGGGAGTGCTTGAGAGGGGATGGGAAGACTCCAGAGGCAAAGGGGTGATTGCAGAAGTCAGCAAGGGCAGGAGCCAGGGAGTCTATGTGGACCTTGATAGTCTTGGAGGAACAGGGGTGGACCTGTTTTGACCAGACTTTCATAGATCGGACTTGTCTTGAAACCTCGTCAGCAGAAAAAAGGGGAAAGGCAGAGAAGGGGTGGCTGCAGAAGGGCCAGAGGAAGGGCAGAGAATAGAGGGGGGAGGTGATAGGAGGAGAGTGAGGACAGGATGCCCTGAGTTTTTGAAATGAAGTGAGAGGCCAGTGCCGTGCAGAGGGCCTGGGAGGTGACAGGAGAGGTAGAGACTGCAGCATGGTTGGCCAGCTCCTTGCAGATTTTGAAGAGTTCGGCCGAATTGTTAGATGCCGCAGAGATGCAGGCTTGGATAAGGGCTCTCTTCTTGGTGAGAACGGAGAGCCGGTATTGCCTTTGGAGCAGGCGACAAGCCAGTTTGTCAGAGGATGAACATGAAGCACACCATTTCCTCTCTGCCACCCTGCACTTGCGTTTGAGGGTGACGAGATCCGAGTCATACCAGGAGTTACATTTGGCTTTGGGCTTCAGGCGGATACTCATGACAGGGGCAAGGATATCAAGAGTATCAGATATAGCAGAGTGGAGAGGGCTGTGTCAGGGTGGGAGTCAGCCGAAGGGGGAGGAGGGGGCGAGAAGGTGGCAACGAAAGCCTCAACTGACACGCGCTTCATGGGTCGGATGACCGAGAAGGAAGGTGGCAGTGATGGGGGTGGCTTTGCCTGTGGGGTAGGAAGGGTGAGGTGGGAGGAGAGGAGAAAGTGATCACTCCAGGAGAGAGGAGTGGAGAGAGGGACAGAGAGGGGAAGGTCAGAGGAGATCAGGGCATCAAGAGTGTGCCCTGCAGAACGAGTTGGCCCAGACGGGAGAATAGAGAGTGAGAGCGAGTTGCAGAGGTCTCGAAAGAATCCAGAGGGGGGACAGGAGGTATCCAGGTGGATGTTGAAGTCACCAAGAAAGAGGAGTTGAGTGGTTGAGGACAGGAGTGAGGAGGAGAGGTCCGCCCACTCGGAGAGGAAGGAGGAAATTTGACCAGGTGGCCAATAGATAGTAGCCACGGTAAGGGAGTGGCTAGGAGAGAGAGAGAGTCGGCAGACAAGACATTCAAAAGAGGAGTAGGTCTGCGTGGGTGTAACTGTGGCAGGAATTCAGGGAAGATAAGGGCAACACCCCCCCCAGCACGGTTGGGCCTGGGCACAGAGAGGATGTTGTAACCATGAGGTAGGAGTGTATCAAAGCTGGTGACAGAGCTGGCCATGAACCATGTCTCAGTGAGACCGAGTACGTCAAAGTCAAGTTCTTCAAGAAGGCGGAAGATTTTAGAGGAATGTTTGACGGCAGAGCGACAGTTAAGAGTGGCAATGTGGCGAAGGTTGCCATCTTTGAAGGACTTCTTCCGGGGAGGGGTACAGATCAGAGGTACGCCCTGCGGAGGTGAAGAACGAGCAAGAGAGGGGGTGAGGGGGAGGGTAGAGGCAAGGTAGTTGAGGACAGAGGAGGGGCACAGCAGGAGAGGAAAGGAAGTTGATGAGGCACGGGAAGCATCTATCGAAGAGGTGAAGGTTGGCCTGAGGGCCTTGGACCAAGACGGTCCCATTAGCGTAGACATTAATGATGGCCTTAGAGGAGTGGAAGGAGGCCAAGAGGACATCCCAATGGGTGCCACCATTAATGGGAGAAGAGGAGAAAGGAGAGAGCACAGAGACCATATGAAGGGTCCATAGGTCAGGTGAAGGCACGAAAAAGAGGATGTCAGTGAGAGTTTCCTTGGAGGAGGCACTAGTGTAGGTGTCAGCGATAGGGAGGCCTGGGTTGGAGACCAGGATGTCCTTTTTAAACCTTTTCCTACTAGATTTAGTGAGGAGAGCAGGATAGTCAATGGAGAAGCAGTTAGAAAAGATCGGTGAGATAGAGAGCACCATAGAATAGGAGGGAGTGGGTGGGGGAAGACAGGACAAGCGCAAGTGGATAGGAAGAGAGCGGCAGCCCTAGTTTACAAGATCAGAACACACAGTAATGCGAATCAGGTACACAGTGGAGAGGCCACCTAAGTTTGAAAATCCTGCGGGGGGAGAAAAACCCTAGTTTACCACAAAAATCAGGGCACAGAAGTGTAGACACCCTGCAAGGGGGTGAACAGGTAAGGATGGGGTGGGCCGGGGGAGCAGGTGGAGTTCACAGATGGAGCGGCGGAATGGCGTCCCCTGCGGACACCTGCAGACACACAGGGAGCCGCACAGGAGGGAGCCGCTCTTTGCCTAGGTGGCCCTTAGCCGTGGGGCTTGCGGGCAGGGGGCTGCCCAAACGGGTCAGATTAAACCAGAAGGCACCCAATAGGAGGAGGAGCGGGGGGGTGGGCGGGCAGGTAGGTGGGAGGAAGGGAGGCTAAAAGCAGGCGTTAATGTACCAACCCGCAAAGGGACCTCGTAGTAAGGCGGTAAGGGTTTACCAGTACCGGTAAAATACCAGTCCCGGTAAACCCTTACCACCTACCGTGTAATGAGGCCATTAGTCTCCTTGTAACTGAAAAAATCCAATTTGTCCGTGTATTGTTTTCATTACCCTACGAATTCCTAGTTGCATCTGTCCTATTAAAATCCAAACCGCCATTCCATTGTGAGGAATCCCTTTTGCCTAGAAGTCTACCCGTTTGTGCCTCTGTCCTTGACATTCAAACCCGATTTTCCTATTGTGAGCTAAACCCCTTCCCTGAGCTGCCTGTCTTTGTAAACCCAGTGTAAACAAATTTCCATTTGCCACTGTATTTTTCCCTTTTGCATTTGCTTTCTCCCAAAACCGATTCTCCCACTTCATTTCTATTGTTGCCCTGGTGGGATGATTAGTATTCTCTAAATTTTCCCAATCTCCTAAAGTGTAAGCAATATGAATTCCCTTTCATTCTGTCCCCAGCAGTTCTGAGTAAGAACCAAAACCCCATTCTGCGGTTTTGCTAAAAAGAACGGGGTTTCACTTTCTTTGCTAGCTTCCCATCTTGTGGTGGTGGGCTTTACCCCAAATGTGATTTTCTCTCTCCATTCCTGCACCTTGCCACTGCCTTCTATTCAAAGTAATCAAGTTTAGCTGATGTTTGCGGGTGAGTGTTGCAGGGGGGTGTGCTCAACCCTGGGTGCTATCACTTTATAAATATTGTTTGTTTTCCGTTTTGCTATTTAAGAACGGTGTGAATTGTAATATGATATCTTAAACTAATTGTTCTGTACAGATCATTACATTTGTGTTGCCATAACATTGGTGGCTACTGTATATTGATTATTTTCCTTTTTCGTTAAATAATACATTAATACATATCTTATTGATACCCACCGGCCTGATTCCTGGTCCATTGTGACACAGGTTGTTTGTGGAGGTTGGTTGTGAGACGGGTTGGAGGGCTACTCAAAAAAAGAATCTGTGGTTTATTAAAAATAAAAAGCGTTTTATTGCACACCACATTCGGTGTCGGGGAAGGAGTCCCTGGCTGGAGTGTGCTGTGTAATAAAACCGTGAAAGGAGGGCTACCAGGGAAACCCTCAATAAAGCAGCTACTCTGGGACAAGGGACAGTGACCCGTCGCCAGAGCAGCAAAGGTTTGATCCTAGACCCACATATCAACAAGAGAGGATGTCACAACTGGAGCGCCAGGTCTAGAGCTTGACCCAAGACCCGAGTCGCATGTTGAGGGCTCAGCAGAGCCCTCAAATGAACATGGCTGCCCAGAAGAGCTCAAACCCAGGTTCTGGCACCCCGGAGCAATGGCGGGGAGAAAACCCAGACAACCAACAGGTTCCAGAGGAGGAGGGATGCAAAGCCCTAGAGGAAACTTCCTTCATCACCCGTGAAAAGCCCTTAGAAACCTCTTAACCTGATCCCAAATCTCCAACCCCCAAAAAACTGCAATTTAGGGAACAGAGGGTAAGTAGGAGAAACCAAGGCACAAGGAAAACCCAGTTTGTTAAGGAAGTCTGTGTCCTCCAATTTGAATGGGAAGAATCCTTGGAGGATTCAGGGAAGAAGTCTTCTCTTTCAAGGACGGGGGGAGGTCCCTCTCAAAGAAAAATGGGTCCCAAAAGACCCCAACTTAGACTGGGTAAGTATGGGGCCTAACCCAGAACCACCAATCCCTGAACCCCAAAAATGTCAACCCAATGACTCAGAAATCTATGATGGATCCTCCCCCAAAACCGGTTCAAGTGACTGTCTCCAGGAAAAGGGGGACAGCACAGAATCGGGGGAAAAGGGAATTCCCAAATCCCCCAAGTTTCAGGATGCCAAATTTTTCCAGGACTCTGACACAGAAAACTGCCCAAGATCACACAGTGTCAGAGTTCAAAATAAAGAAATTGACTGCCCAGCTGGCCCAAAATGCACATTTCCTTTGCCCCCTTGAGGAGAAAGAAGGCTGATTTTACGCCCCCATCAATGTGCACATTTTCAGCGCTGGTGGATACAGGAACCCAAGCCACCCTTCTATCCAAAAAGGTGTGTGCTCAAATCAATTCAGGAAGGGGGAGAGTCACCGAATTCCCCTCACAAATCTTCCCGGACAACTCCAGAACTTTGAAGGAAATGACATTCCCGTTGAGGGGACTGTGGATCTAGAGATCAAAATTGGGTGACATAGTGTGAGACACCCGATCATAGTCGTCACTCCAGAAGGCACACGCTGTCTCCTAGGGAATGACCTCCTTCAGAGGTTGTCACCCCTAATAGACTGTGTGAACAAGGTCCTCTGGACCCAGACTAACTGGCCAATTAAACTAAAACAGGGCACCATATGGTTGAGCAGTGGTCTGACCAAATTGAATTCCACTTTAGGAACAATCAAGTCTGCAACATAACTGTAATCTCTGTGCGAGAACAAACTGCGGATGGGAACCTTTCTCCGTTTTTTGGAAAATCAACCTTCCTCCCAGTTTCAAGTGGTATTCCACACTGGAAGGAAATACCCTGAAATTATATACTGATCCACAATTTGAAGAAAACCCAAATCCCATGGTAAGAGGTGATGAAAAACCAGCTCAAAGATTGGCTGATATTCAGAAAAAGGGTGAACAGCTGTTCTTCCCTATTCAGATAAATGAGGTGGGTGGGAATCTGTTCTCGCCAGAGTAGGCCTGAATAATGGAAAAAGCTTCAGTTATTCAGGAAACTCCCAAAAGATCAGATCATTCCCACATTTCAGCTGATTGATAAGTGGGAAATGGGCCTGGAAACTCCCAATTCCAAACATCGCCGGGATAGCAGGTGCATGCTAAAAATTTCCATTGGTGATAAAAGCATAGATCATAATTGTTGGGTTGTGCGAGATGGCCCCTCTGCATTCTACTTAGGCAGCAACATTCTTAATCGATTTGCAATTCATTTGGACCTAATTAATTACAAGTGTGGTCCTGACTGAGGGGCAACCCTGTGGGCTTTGACAACCCTGAAAAAGGCATTTCGGTCAGCTCAATTGCTGCCATATGCAGTTGAAATTCAAACTGGAGAAGAGGTCACCATCCCAGGACTGGTCCAACAATTCACTGTTCCCCTAAAAATTAAGATAGGACAGAAACACCAAAACTTGGATGCTTATGTAAATTTAAATCATCACCTCCAACATCAGGAGTTGTATTTGAACCCAACACCACTACTTGACCTAGAACACAACACCATTCGAATATTGGTGGATAACAGCGACCCTAGGAGTATCACTCTGGGTTCAGACACCTTCATTGGAATGGTGGTTGATGCCCAACATTTCTCCAATGACTTAGGGAATAAAATCATGGGACTGATTCCCAATGACTGCTACGAGTGTGACAATGACTTATCTCTAGAAAAGATTTTCACACAGCAAGGGGGGAATTTCTTGGTGTTCTCTTCCTGTCCTTATGGGGGGGGGGTAACCTGTGACATCAGGAAGGATGAGGTGGTATTTCAGGTCAACAGTGACTGCCTCTCCTACTGGAAACCTCCGGTCCAGGCCAAAACCGTGACAAGAGATATCTCCACACAACGGGATGATACTGCGGAAATTGCAAAACCTGAGGTATTTCCAGGCTTCAGGCAATGAATCAAATTCACTGATGCCTGTGACTTTCAAGACATCTTTGCTGTGGACTCATACAACTGTAGTCGCACCGAGATACATTCTACATCCATACCCACGGACACTGGGATGGCTCACGTATTCGTGAGGCAATATGGGTTTCCTCTAACGTCTATGGAGTTGCTCACGGAGATCATCAAGAACTTAGAGCCCCATGGGATCATTCATCCAGTCCACAGTACCTTTAATAATCCGGTACTAGGGATACTAAAACTCAATGGCCAATGGAGAATTTGCATAGACCTTAGGGAGTTAAACAAACGGGTCTGCATTTCCAGATGGCCTTTTCCCAACATTGACCAGGGACTGGCTCAGATCCAAGGGTCAAAGGTGTATACCATCATTGACCTGACCAATGGTTACTGGACAGTACCCGTGAGTAGGGAATACCAGTACAAGCTGGCCTTTACCTTGGAGGGCAGCAGTGCATGTGGACCCAAACCCCCTTTGGATATATAAACTCCAGCAACAAATTTAACATTTTTCTGCACAAGGCCATGCCCGACTTGGGTGGACGAGGAAACCTGGCCTATGTAGATGCTGTTCTAATTAAAAGCTCAACCGCGGAGGAACATATAGCAGAAATCGGTTCGCTATGTTCTTACCCCGTTGAAGGAAGCCAGAGCGAAACTCATTCCAGAAGGCGCAGTGGTGTAAGACCTGTGTGAACTTCCTAGGGCATGAAATCCCCCTGAGGGTCTCTCTCCCCAGGCAAAAACAGGTGGAATCCTTACTAAAATTGAAGGACCCCACGATTCTGCTTGAACTAAGAAGCCTTCTTGGACTGACTAATTATAGTAGAAAGTCCATAGAAGACTACGCAGAGGCCACAAGACTCTTGGTCCATTTACTAGAGGTCAAGTGTGAGTGGGGTTCAGAGCAAGCCAAAGCAGTGAAACTATTGAAGAGAAGCCTTTCACAAATGCCTTGTTTAGATCACCCAATCAAAAACAAGGAGTTCTTGGAGACAGGGTTCTCAAATACTTGCGTAACAGCAGTATTATACCAGAAGTACGACATGGTCAACAAAGTAATCTCCTATGTGAGTAAAACTTTGTCCCCTGTGGAGGAAAAATTCACGATTGTGAGAAGGCACTCCTGGCAATGGTGTGGGCATTAAGAAACTACTGCCCGTTCATCCAGGGGAGCACATCATCATCGAGACTCCTCACAAGCCTTTACAATATCTCCAAAGTGACAGAATCTGGGGCGGGGAATGTGAGTAATTCCAGAATTACTTCCTGGATTCTGTTCATGCAAGGCTTTCCTGTGGAGGTCAGATATGGCCAAAACAAGAAGAGTCCCATCGTGCAAGGTTTGGCGGACCTGCATGATTGTGCTCGAGAAAACTGTCTCAAGGACAAAAGTCTTAAAAACCAACACAACATGGAGATGTACCTGACTTCCCTGCACAAAGATATGCGGAAGGCATATGCCAGGAGATGCCCACAGTTTATGTGGACCGGTGCTCCTACCATGTTGGTAACAACGGGTCAAAGGAACTGGCAGCTGGCGTTGGGAATGCCTGGGTGAATGATGCCCCAGAGCCCTACGCTGGGTACAAGATCGGTCCCCAAAGTAGTCTGGTGGTGGAGTTGATGGTGGGTTATCAGGTCATCCTCACTGCCATAAAACACCTACTCCACGAACTCGCCATAATCACTGATTCAGATTATGTCAGGAATTGGTTGATGGAGCACCTGATTAATTGGAAAACCTGAGGCATGCTGTGTGCAAACTACAAACCAATCACGCTCCGGAAACTAATACAAGTCATTGACAATCTGGTCACCTCTAATGGGATGACCATCTACTGAAAATAAATCAAGGGTCATTCCATAATAGAGGTATCAGACGAAACCGGAAATGACCAGGCTGACCAGTTAGCTAAAACCTGAGCCATCTATGGGGATCTCATTGAGGTTGAGTCCCTGTTGGGGGAAATCAAGAGCGCTGCTGTCACCAGGTCCCAACAACCTGCCCAAAATGAACTCTCAACTGCCCAGTGGAGTAAAGAGACCCCAGATGCTGATCTGATTACCACACAAAAAGCGGATCCAATCATTGGGAAATGTTATCGACACATTGAAGACCCTGTGAATTTTCCTATGACCGAAACCAATTACATCGGGAAATAGGATCTCCAGGTGTTGAGGAAGTTTCCCAAAATGTTCAGAATCCAAGACAGTTTGTTTGTATGGAGACCCATCTCTAGATGTGACCAGTGGGTGGGACCTAGGGGTGTCACGGTATTAGTTTTATGATGGTACGATAACCTTCTTGCCAAATGACGGTATATCATGGTTATCGCGGTATAGCAGGTGTAGTTAACCAATCTTAGCAAATATTTTCTAAAAGGTCATACATTGTCAGATTTATCATCACAAACAAAACCAGGCACCCAGGGCCAGAATTGGGATTTTCAACATACTTTCCACTGAAATGCCATCCCTTGCTTCCACCAAACACAAACGCACGTGTGGAGAGGGTGGGGGGGGGGGAGCCTGCTGCAACTGCCAAAGCAAACTGAATAGCTTTCCTTAAGTGGTCATTTTGGCTTTTAGCTCCCCCACTGGCTACTGGTGAAGATGAACATGTTGCCATCTTTATAACCTGCATGCCACAGATCAATGGAGGCTGATGGTCGTATAAGCTTGTACGCATACACACACATGCACACGCACGCTCTCTTTACGTTACAGCCTTTAGTTTACTTGCGGGCCAAAAGAAGATGTTCATGTAATCACAGAGATATTACGCTTTGGTATGGCAGCAGGGAATAACCACAGAGATGAGTGAATTCCGCAGTGTGACTTATTGTATGTAAATACAATGATAGAACCAGGCAAATACCCCATTGTCTTATGTTTAGCAAACATTATCCATTATAAATATATATACCCCAAAACCCGCCAACCCAAAGTAAACCCTTTCCCTTGTTGGCACTGTATTTATTCTTCCTATTGCTAACATATTGATTTTTTTGTCAGGCACATGTGGTTTATGGAATGGCATTAAAAACTGCTCCAACTGAAACTACTTGGCAGATGGCACATCCAACAGTGCAAGACCAAGACTGTGCAGCACTTGCTTACTGCAGCCTTTCCAAATTAGATAGAAAAGCGCACTTAACGGTATGAACGGTATACACAATGTGACGGTTATTATTGTTCAATTGAGTGGTTCACGGTATCTTTAACGGTATACCGTGATACCGTTACATCCCTAGTGGTACCTACCTCATTCAGAAGCCTGAAGTGAAGTCACGCCCATGATGTGGCCACACCCGGTCATCGGGGGTTTCATACAACTTTGGAAATTCTGCGAGAGGTTGGCCACACATGGGTCAGGACCTCGACCAATACTTGAAGGCGCATCTGGTGTGGCGGACTCTGGGCCTAGTTGCAACATCCGATTACTGCTTGTCCTGATGGCCATCAGGTCTACACCATAGTCTGTGACAAAAATGTCTCCATTCGAGCTAATGACTGGATGGAAAATTGTGCTACCTCTGCATCTGCTCTACCAAACGCAAGAGCAGACCCTTATCAACGTGTCCAGGACACATGAATATATTGAGAATTTGAGAAGACCCCTTCAGCATGCTTTTGCATATACACAATGAAATATGGAAAAATTGGCAGAGGGGATAAAATCCCACTACGAATAAAAAAAACATTAAACATGAATATCAAGTAGGAGACAGGGTCAAGTTGTACAATTTTCAAAGGAACCACACCAAGGAGTGGAAATTGCTTCCCTCATAGCATGGCCCCTTTGAAATTATAAATAAAATCTCACCTGTCACCTATAAGATCTACATCCCTAAAGGAGAACAAACTGAAGAGAAATGGGTGCACATCAATCAGTTGACGAGTTGTCATCCCAGGCAGAACTTGCGACTGATTAAAGAATACAGTGAGCGTAGAGCCCAGGAATCCTCTGTGGAATAAAGGTAAGGAATTGGAACCCGGATGAAGACAATCATATATTTACAGGGAGTAGAACATTATTATTATTTTGAAAAGATAATGGAGTATTAAAATGTAAAAGAAATGTGTGTTTTAAATATGTATATGTAAGACAAATGTGTGAAATGCAATGTGTTCCGTGTATGTGTTTCTCCTGCTGTTTGGTTGTCTATTTTCACGTCTCTACCTGGGAAAAAGGTCATGTATAACAAACGTAAGCTCTCTGTTCTTTTGGCAGATGCATTAACTCCTTGCCTCTACAGGTCAGAGTGGAGCCGCCAGAAGGGGAGAGACCCAGGGCCCACAACCTAATGGAAAAATAAAAATCTGAAGAGAGCGGGACAAACCAGTGCACCACTCCATCAGGACCAGGAATAGAGAAGACGCACTGTGAAGAAGAGTCCTGGCATGAATCCGGGAGCAGGCGGACTGTAAAGGAGATCCCAACGGACAAACCTAGCCATCATAAAATGAACACTGCACTTTCTCCTAGCTCATTTCTCTGAATAAAGTTACCAAAGAGCTAGGAGGGGGGATTTTGTGGGGTGAAATAGCCTGGATGCGTAACTAAAGGCTGGAGTCAGTATGAGGGCTCCCCAAAATGAAAGGCCTGTTTTGAAATAACATGGAAATAAGGCCAAGCAATTTCAAAGCAAAAAGGAGTGAAATTAGGCATCCAAACGTGGAGATGCCTAAAAATGTTCATTGCCTCACAGAAGGGAAAGGCATGAGATCATGTTTGAAAAAAGTCTCAAATGGTTGAATTCCTGTTGTCAGAAACAGCAGTGTCCAGAATGTGAAAGGAAAATGCCAAGATTGTGTGCAAGCCTGCATAGCAGAACGGAGCTGTTTATTGTGACAGAAATAATTGTGCGCAAAAATCTGTTTTCCCAGATATGCTCATGAAAATGTGTGCCAGCTGTATAATAGAGGAACTTAAGTTTGTCCATAATGAGCCCATCACAAGAGAAAACAATACGTTACAGAATCTATATGAAGATGTGGAATGGCAGCAAAGTGAAAGCCATTCATGGCTGGAATTGACAAAATACATTGCAATTGTGCCGTCAAAATCAACTGTTTAAGCATTCACATGTACAGCTAAAGTCTTTTAATGTGTGTATAATATTGCCCTTCTATGATCACTGTTGCAGGAAATTACTTGTCTAAGGGTTTACATGTTTAGATTGTGTGCATTTGCGAACGTTGATTTTGTAGTGAGGGGCAGGCCAGAATCCTGGTTTCATTTCTCTGCTGTGGGTTTCAAGTGTGAAACTAGATTTCAAAGGCCCGTTGTCATGGGAATGAAAGTCTGTTCCTTCTTCAAGTATTAGCCAATTCTGTTAAAAATACAAACCTAAGGCTGGGAGAGAACCTTTGTGTGGGGGACGAGAAAAATTCTCCTGCTCCCCAGTTTTATGACTAAAACCACTTAGGCTGTAATAAAGCTGGCCATCAGCCCTTGAAGCCTCTGGCTAATCTAACTATAGGAACTTCTCTTGACGTCAGAGCAAAAACCAAATCCCTTTCAAGGGTGGGGGGGCAGAATTGAGGAACAGTGGCACAACCATTGCACAGAATAGGGGATATGATGTTTATGGAATAACTTTGGCAATATTGATCGTACACAGTTCATGTTCGGATTTCTGGAAATCTATCAGTGACCTACTTCTGGTGAGACAAAAACAATTTTGGTAACCCCAACATACCAAAAATTGAGATGAAAAACTGGATTGTGATCTCTGCTTACATGTGGGGACCATAAAAATTTGAGAAAAGATGTCAACTGTTACCCATATTTTGTCCACCGAGTGCCATATTTTTCATTAATATAGTTGGGAGAAAACGAGAAAATACTGCAGCTTTGCATCAATATGTCGCACAGACATCAAACAAGGTTTATGTGATTCCCTGAAAAATGAAGTATTCACAAATGCTGGCATGTGTATCATAATATGATGGGAAAGGGCATTTGCATGCAGTCAGATTTCCATGTGCAAATACCAGACCAAGCCCCCTGTCCCAGTTAGATGATTGATGGGGTATGCTCCCTTGGCTTCCTAGAACATTCCCACTTTCTTTGGACCTATCGGCCCACAGATGGGAGGGAACCCTTGAACACTACCCTATCAATTCTACGAGAACTATGACAAACCAGTGATGTCACTTGACTTATAAATAGGTCACTCTGCCTCAAATCAGGACTTTTTCCTACCAAATCTTGAAATGTGCAGCTGACCAAATCTGGAATCATACTTGCAGAGTTGGGCCTAACTCTTGAAGTGAAGCCAGGAGCTGGAGTGGGACCTTTTTGGAGGACACAGAGAAGACTTGACTGACCCCTTGATTGTGCCTGCCGTGATGCCCTGGTGCTCCCTTGATTTCCATCAGGCCCTCTCCTGAAAGTATATAAATCTCCAGCAATAAATTAAATAAGCATTATCTTCTTCAGCATTGCCATAGAGATTCCCCCATGGAAACCCCCCTATCTTCTTTGTGTAGTTCAGTTATTTTCTCATTGAAAGATATTTGCACTGGCAAAGTTCAGGTCGGACCATGTCCTTACTTCTGGTGGATTATAGGTCTCCGGAGATGCTGAGGTTCTCAATGAGGTCACTTGGTGGAGTTCAGGGTGAGAGCTTTATAGAGAATGCAACAGGATTTTAATATGATATGCGCTTGCAGCGAGAGCCAGTTCAGTTCAATGGGGGTTGTGGCGATTTGGTTGAATTTGCAGAGTCCTTGGATGGGTCGTGCTGCAGCATGCAGGACATATCTCAGGGGCACCAGTATAGTCATTGGAAGGTCTTCCAAAAGGTTGTTGCCACCATCCAGGTGGGAGAGAACCAAGGCTCGGACAGAAGATCTGAGGTTGTTTTCTGTGCTGGAGGACTTCATATTCTGCAGGAGAGAAAGTTAACACCAAACTGTTTATATGTACATTGTAATGCACCGTTTGAAGGAGAGGTGTCTGTTGAGGTGAAACCCAAGTGGTGCAGGTGACCAGCTGGGTTGTGAAGCAGTTGATGTGCATAGCAGAGAGTCAGGTCTAGAAGTGTTATGCTCCGGCAGCGCTGTTCTCGCCAGTCTCCCTCAGCAGTTACACCGGCTCACACCGTCCGGGGAAAGACATCGCTGTGGCAGCGTTATCGGTTTCCATGGAGACTGTATGGACGTCGGCATCAGTATCGGCCGTGTCAGCTGACACACGCATTACACACTATACGTACACCGATGCCCCGCCCCTTGCCTTCTTAATCCGGTTCCTCTCGGGGCTCGGTGCTGCTAATTGTAGTCTACACGTACTCTTTCGTGTTTAGCCCTCAAGCTAAATTCCTTCTTCAAACCTTCCAACTTAGTTTCCCTGGTTTTCGACTTTGCCTTCCACTCGGACTGTTCACGGATTGCCCTGCTGATTTTGGTTCTACACGCTGTTACGACGCGGAACGTTTCCTGGATTGTTGACGACTGTAAGAAGTCATTTTCCTATGTTCTGTAGCTTTTTGCTTCCTTCCACAAGGGCTGCATCGGAACAATCATCGCCTGACACTAATTGCTTTCAGTAAGTGTGTCTTCATTTCTAGTTGTCATAATTTCCTGTGATTTGCTTCTTGGATAAACACTGCCTACTCGCGCTGTGAAGAAAATTACTTTTTCTTGGACATTGTGCTGGATTTGTACTCTTATCTTAAAAGTGCAGTTCAGGACGCTTTCCAGTTACCTGCACCAACCCGTACCTAGTGCGTCCCTCGTGCCGTCCGGTGTTTCCTCCCTCACTAACTTCCCTGTTTATTATTTTCTCCTGTCATTGTGTCGTTTTCAACTGGATTTCCCTCTTGGCTCCTCAACCATCTCCTTCCAGGTCAGTTGTGCATTTCCTAGAGGTCCAAGGGGAGTCCTTAACTCAGTAAAGCTAGTTCCTTATTGTCCTTTACATTGTTCTTTTAGGCCCTGTATCTCACTCTGTTACTCCAACTAACTTGTTATTCAGGTATTCATGAATAGTTGATTGTCTTACAATTATTATTCTTATCCTTACCGCTTATAACCCTTTCTGTGGTTTCTTTTCAGCTGTTGGTCTAGCGGTGTATGTGTCTACCCCGCTCTCTTATTTGATTGATACCTCTGTCTGTCTTATCAACACAGCAGAGGGATACATCATAGAAAAGAGCCCCTCTTTTGAGGAAGCCTGATTTACTAAAATCAGGGTAGCTGAGGTCGAGACTGGTTGCTCCGAGAGTTCCACCACTTCTGTCTTCGAGGTCCGGTTTCAATCTTCCGAATCTTGGTGTGATGAGTAACAGAATTAGCAGCCTTAGAGATGTCTACAGAGACAACCGATGCATTAGCACAAATAGTGCAAATGGTCACTGAGTTACGTTCTGAATTAACCACAGCTCAGGAGGCCTTGCGTCAACGCATGGGTGCAATTAAGTCTCTAGTGACCTCACCAGCATCCCAAGCAGGAGCTGAAGCTATGGCTTAAGGATCTGGTTTTCCTGTACCTAATTCATAACCAGCTCCCGTGATGCTTACCACTCAGTTTCCTTTGGCCTCTCCAGAACGCTTTCTAGGCAATCCAAAACAGTATAGGACATTTATAAATCAGTGTAAACTGCATTTTTTATGCCGCCCTACGTCCTTTCCTACCTCCACCACTAAGGCAGCTTTTGTCTTATCCCATTTAGGGGGTACGGCAGCAGCATGGGCTAACCCATTGCTCGAATCCAACAGCCATGTGTTATACAATTGTGACGCTCTTCTTTCAATGATGAGCAAGGTGTTTGACACTACATACACCACCCAACCCACAGATCTTGAGCTCCTTAAACATAGGCAGGGGAACACCTCTCTATTGGCTTATTTAGCAAGATTCAATCAATTGGCAGCAGAGACGGACTGGCCAGAAGAGAAAAAAGCCACAGTATTTGACCAGGGCCTTGCTGATGAAAGACATACTATCCACAGTTCCTGTGGTTCCACCGCTTTCACTGAACTCCTCGACTTAGTCCTCCAAATAGACGCTCGAAAGGCTGAACGTCGTGGGGAAAAGAGGTCGCCTGTTACCTTTTCGGTAGCCCATGAAGAAACATTTGAGGGAAATGCCATCATTGATTCTGGAGCCACAGGCAATTACATTGACCAGTGTTTTGCATCTGTATCTAGGGTTCCCTTAATACCCAAAAAAACAACCTGAAATTGTGAATGCCGTCGACGGATCTACCTTGATTTCTGGAATGGTTACTCACCAGACAATACCGCTGCTCATGTCCACTAAAGAAGGTCATACCGAGGAGATATCCTTTGATGTTATCAAGGCGCCTGCTTACAAAGTCATTTTGGGCATTCCGTGGCTTCAATACCACAATCCCGCCATCGATTGGTCCTCCCAACTGGTGGAGTTTGCATCCTCTGCATGCAATACGTCATGCACTTCCTTGCATACTATCAATCAGAGTAGTCCAACTCAAGCGCTTGTCTCCTCTTTGCATATAGGAGCTATCTCTGCCAATGCAATACCTTCAGTTCTGCCTGAATATATGGATTATTTGGATGTTTTTGACAAGGGTATGGCAGAGACCCTTCCACCTCACCGGATCTATGATTGTCCAATAGATCTGATACCAGGGGCTAAGACACCTACCGGCAGGGTGTATTCGCTAATGCTCAAAGAAGACCAAGTGTTAAAGGAGTACATCGACAAAGCACTTGCGATGGGTTTCATACGTCCATCCAAATCGCCAGCGGCATCTCCACTTTTTTTGTCCCCAAAAAAGAAGGAGATCTTCGTCCATGCATAGACTATTGTGCGTTGAATGCTGTGACCATTAAAAATCAACATCCACTCTCGTTAATATCGGTCCTTCTCGACCAATTGGGTTCTTCACAAATTTTCATGAAACTGGATCTCCGAGGAGCGTACAATTTGGTACGTATGAGAGCAGGGAATGAGTGGAAAACCGCATTTAAGACACGCTACGGTCTTTATGAATACCTTGTGATGCCGTTTGGTCTCTACAATGTTCCAGCTACCTTTCAGGCTTTTATGAATGACCTTTTTCATGATATATTAGATCAGTATGTCGTTGTCTATTTAGATGACATTCTGATTTATTCCAGGACACTTCCAGAACATATCCAACATGTCAGAACTGTACTTCAGTGTTTGCGAGACAATCACTTATATGTGAAAATTGAGAAATGTATTTTTCATACCCCGGAGGTTGAGTTCTTGGGATATGATTTGACCAATCAGGGAGTTTTCATGAGCAAATCCAAAGTGAAGGCTATTTTGGAATGGCCTAGCCCAAAAACAGTGAAATCAATTCAATCATTTTTGGGATTCGCCAATTTTTATCGGCGTTTCATACATGGGTTTTCGGGGCTTTCTGCACCTCTCACCTCCTTGACCAGTGCTAAGGTTCCACATGTCTTGTCTAAGGTGGCTCAGGATTCATTTGAACAACTAAAATTGGCTTTCACATAAGCTCCTGTTCTAAAACATCCCGATCCGGAGTTACCATTCTATGTGGAAGCCGACGCTTCTGGTTTTGCTATTGTCGCGGTTCTGTCGCAGAAGTGTCCTCTTACTGGTGAAATACATCCCACTGCTTTCTTTTCTCGTAAACTTACAACATAGGAAAAAGAACTATTCAATCACTGAACATGAACTCTTGGCCATCCTAGACACCTTTTCTGAGTGGAGGCATCATTTATTAGGGGCTCGTCATCCTGTCACAGTTTTTTCTGATCACAGGAGTTTATTGGCTTTTAAGACCATGAAATGCCTGACTGCCAGGTAGGCCCGTTGGCATCTGTTCTTTTCGCAGTATGATTTTCTTATTACTTATCGTCCTGCCAGGGCTCAGGTGTCTGCTGATGCTCTATCTCGCATTCATGCTGAGGAGCTGCCGTCAAAGACAGAACCTCTTCCACTGCTACCTAATAAGGTTATCTGTGCGTGTGCTGTGCAACCCACTCTACGCTCTGTCATTGAGAAATGTGTCTCTTCTCATCCTACGGAAGTCGTTGATCTAAACCTAGACATGGTTCAGGGTCTCCCATTCATAAAAGGACGCATCTTCATACCACTGGGTCATGCACGTACCTTGGCCTTACAGTGGTCTCATGACTCTGTCATTGCAGCACATCCCAGCCACAAGAAGACAGTAGAGGCCTTACGTCGCTGGGCCTGATGGCCTAACATGTCTAGGGAAATCAAAGACTATGTTTCCTCTTGTGCAATATGTGCACAATGCAAAACTTCCAGATCTAAACCTGTAGGACTATTACGTCCACTACCGGTCCCTTACAAACCTTGGCACATGGTCCCAATGGATTTTATAGTCGATCTACCTGAAGTGAGTGGACATGATACCATTTGGGTATTGATTGACTACGTTACCAAATTCGCCGTTTTTGTGCCCTGTGCAGGTTTGCCTTCCACTCCTCAGTTGGCCAGGTTGTTTATGGCTAATGTTTTCAGGTTTTTTGGATTGCCGTCCATCATCGTGTCTGATTGGGGAACGCAGTTCACATCTCGTTTCTGGAGGGCACTCACTGATTCTTTTGTCATCGGCGACAGATACTCCTCGTCGTATCATTCTCAGACGGACATCCAAACTGAAAGGGCAAATGCTACTATAGAACAATACTTGCGTTTTCTGTGCCTTCAATTTCAGCAATCTTGGTTTACTGCATTACCCCAAGCGAAATTCGCTTATAATAACTCCATGCATTCAGCCACAGGAGTGTCACCATTTTTTGCCCTATATGGGTATCATCCATGGTCTTTGCTTCTCAACCCGTCCTTGCCTACAACAAATCCAGCTGCTTCGGATTGTGTTCGTGATCTGGACCAGTTGCACCGGGACATCCGTTGCCATTTACTCCGGGCCCAAGAGCATGCCAAGAGGACTGCGGATGCTCGCCGTGTGCCTGGCCCCGACTATCGGGTCGGTATGAAAGTTGGGTTGTCTTCACGGAACCTGCGAATAGCAGGTAAAAGATCTTTGCTACCATGATTCGTGGGTCCTTTTCTCATCATCTCTATGATCAATCCTGTCGCTGTGAAGTTGGCTTTGCCGAAGTCATGGCGTATCCATCCTGTCTTCCATGTGTCCTTACTCAAACCCTGTCCTCCTTCCACATGTTTATTGGCTCGTCCACCTCCTGTGTTGGTGGATGGAGAGGAGGAGTATGAGGTGTCAAGTATTCTGGATTGTCGAATAACTAGAAGTATTGCTTTTTACTTGGTTTATTGGAAGGGTTTTGGTCCCGAGGATCGGACTTGGGAACCCCTTGATAATTTGCATTGTCCTGATCTTCTTAGAGAGTTCCATGCCTCCCGGGGGTTGCCGGCATCTTTGGGGGCGGATGCTGTTACGCTCCGGCAGCGCTGTTCTCGCCAGTCTCCCTCAGCAGTTACACCGGCTCACACCGTCCGGGGAAAGACATCGCTGTGGCAGTGTTATCGGTTTCCATGGAGACTGTATGGACTTCGGCATCAGTATCAGCCGTGTCAGCTGACACGCGCATTACACACTACGCGTACACCGATGCCCGCCCCTTGCCTTCTTAATCCGGTTCCTCTCGGGGCTCGGTGCTGCAAATTGTAGTCTACACGTACTCTTACGTGTTTAGCCCTCGAGCTAAATTCCTTCTTCAAACCTTCCAACTTAGTTTCCCTAGTTTTTGACTTTGCCTTCCACTCGGTCTGTTCAGGGATTGCCCTGCTGATTTTGGTTCTACACGCTGTTACGATGCGGAACGTTTCCTGGATTGTTGACGGCTGTCAGAAGTCGTTTTCCTATGTTCTGTAGCTTTTTGGTTCCTTCCACAAGGGCTTCATCGGAACAATCATCGCCTGACACTAATTGCTTTCAGTAAGTGTGTCTTCATTTCTAGTTGTCATAATTTCCTGTGATTTGCTTCTTGGATAAACACTGCCTACTTCCGCTGTGAAGAAAATTACTTTTTCTTGGACATTGTGCTGGATTTGTACTCTTATCTTACAAGTGCAGTTCAGGACGCTTTCCAGTTACCTGCACCAACCCGTACCTAGTGCGTCCCTCGTGCCGTCCGGGTGTTTCCTCCCTCACTAACTTCCCTGTTTATTATTTTCTCCTGTCGTTGTGTCCTTTTCAACTGGATTTCCCTCTTGGCTCCTCAACCATCTCCTTCCAGGTCAGTTGTGCATTCACTAGGGTTCCAAGGGGAGTCCTTAACTCAGTAAAGCTAGTTCCTTATTGTCCTTTGCATTGTTCTTTTAGGCCCTGTATCTACTCTGTTACTCCAACCAACTTGTTATTCAGGTATTCATGAATAGTTGATTGTCTTACAATTATTATTCTTATCCTTACCGCTTACAACCCTTTCTGTGGTTTCTTTTCAGCTGTTGGTCTAGCGGTGTATGTGTCTACCCCGCTCTTTTATTTGATTAATACCTCTGTCTGTCTTATCAACACAGCAGAGGGATACATCATAGAAAAGAGCCCCTCTTTTGAGGAAGCCTGATTTACTAAAATCAGGGTAGCTGAGGTCGAGACTGGTTGCTCCGAGATTTCCACCACTTCTGTCTTCGAGGTCCGGTTTCAATCTTCCGAATCTTGGGGTGGTGAGTAACAAGAAGTCAGGGTGTTCTGTGTTGATACAATATGATATTATGTGGCATTTATAACACGCTTGTACACAAGTGTTTCTAGGTGCGAAAAGACAATTATGGGGAAACAAGAGAGGACAAAATAATGGTCTTACTAGGCCTTGTGTCATTCAGATCGTGTGGGGAAGAGGGAAGGGGAGAAGTACCAAGTTGGAGGGGAAGGGGGAAGTGCAGTTAACTCACCAGTGCAGCCAGCAGGTGGCTCATAAGTGCAGAGAGAAGGGACTGTAGGGTTGCAGAGACCGACCCTTAAGTGCTGGGGAGCCCGGAGGCAGTGCAAGGGCAACTGGAAATGCAGGAGCCTTGGCCGGAGTTCAGAGGGTGGCCAGGTGACCATTGCGGGAAACCGACGGGTCATCAACAGGGAAGAGGAAAAGAGAAAGCAGAAACAAGAAAGAAGGTCTTGAGTTGCTCCCAGAACAGGAGGTGGTTCTGCTCAAGTTTGAGAGAGGCAAGGAGGCTGTTCCAGAGGGAGGCCCCAGCCAAGGAGATTGATCTACACCCAACTTTCTACTTGGAGAAGCGGCTGACCCTCAGCGAGTTTCAGGTGGATGAGGGGAGACCTCGAGAAGGAAGAGGTTTTGGAAGAGAAAGTTGGAGGTCAAGTGGTCCCAGGCCCCAGAAAATCTTGTGGACAATGCAGAGGGTCTTGAAGTTGATACTTACAGCCACGGGGAGCCAGTTATTAGTCAGCAGTAGGAATTCTGTCTTGGAGGGGTTGAGCTTCAGGTAAGTACTGGACATCCAGGACTGGATCAAAGAGAGGCAGGCCTTGAGGCTGTAGATTACTTTGATGGAGGATATCTTGAGGTAGAGCTGCGTGTCATCTGTGTATTGGTGGATACAGATGTTGTATGGAGCAAGGAAGGTTCCAAGCAGTACCATGTAATCTTTGAAGATCACTGGGGAGAGAATACATCCCTGCAGGACTCCACAGGTGGTGGGTAGGATTGATCATCTGGAGGAATTCATTTGAATGAACTGGTGGTGATTAGCAAGATAGGGTTTCAACTAGCTGAGGACAATCTCACTGCCCCCAATGGGGTGATGCAGATTGTCAATGAGTGTTTGGTGGTCTACTTTGTCGAATGTTGCTGTGAGATCAAGGTGAACCAGGAGGCAAGAACAGCCATCATCAAGATTTTCAAAGTAGTTGACAGTCATCTTGATGGCAGCCATTTCTATGCTGTATCTGTGTCTGAAGCCAATTTGGAAGAACTGAAGGAGGTTGTTGGTTTCAATATGTTGGAGGAGTTGCATGCCTATTGGTTTCTCAATGGTTTTACTGTCAAGCTAGAGAAGAAGGTCTGACAACTCCTCCCTAACCACGGAAGCCAAAAGGAGTATGATCCTCCCACCGTGGTTGGCACTGGTGTCTGATGTGATGCTAACAAGACACCACACGGCAACCAATGGAGGAAAGAGGGTTAGGGAGAAGTTGTGGATGGTTATGGGGAGATTAGGGAAACCGGAAAGAGGTTGAGGGGGTGTGATTGGATAGGTAAGGGGGTATTAAGGAAAGGTATAAACAACAAATACATATACCTCCTAGGTCTAAAGCATACTCTAAACCACTGCACCTGCCTCGTAATGTAACCACACTATTCTACCATGCTCACAACTTAACTCACAACACTGATTAATTGATCCCACATAATGTAAAACATGAAAGGAGAGCTTAAACACACACATAAAGCAGCTCATGAATGGAAGCTTAAAAACACATATGCAGCTCATGAATGGAAGCTTAAACACACATATGCAGCTCATGAATGGAAGTGTAAACAAACATATGCAGCTCATGAATGGAAGTGTAAACAAACATATGCAGCTCATGAATGGAAGTGTAAACACACATAATGCAGCTCATGAAATTGAAGCTTAAACAAAATTGATTAATGCAGTCAAACCTTACCTATCTACTCAGAACTGTCTCTCAATAGCCAGAGCCACCATAGGTGCAAAACTTGACTTTTGAAACGTTCTCTTTGATTACACCTCTTACAAAGATCTCAACAGACTGCGAATTATTCAAAATAATGCGCTCCGAGCAGCCCTGAACATTCCCAAAAGGGAGTATATCTCCCATGCTAGACGTGCTGCACACTGGCTCCCCATCAAAGAACGCCTCATATTCAAGACCCTAGCCATAACCCACAAATACCTCTCCCTCACAGCTCCATCCTATCTCTCAGAGAAAGTAGTCAGAGCCAGTTGCTCCGGACCCAAACGATCACACTACTCTAATCAACTGAACATCCCCACCATCAAGCGGGCCAAAGCGGGAGGCAACAGCTTCTCATTCATAGCTCCAAAACAATGGAATGCCCTCCCTAATACCCTGAGGAATGAAACTTTGCACCTGTCCTTCCGCAAAGCCCTCAAAATGAGTCTCTTCAACTAGGCCACACTACACCCTTAGGCTCACCCCTTCTATGCCTGTGTTCATGTAGGTATTTGTTGTATACAGTTCTCCTATAACCCCTGAACCGTAGAGCCCCCCCCAACCCCTGTAACATTGCATGTTTAACCGTTACCTGTCTGGTATTAGGTTCAAAGTAACCACGAAACACAGACAGGCTGTTCTTCTTTCTGGCTTCTGTAACAGAGTAATCCTTGCTTGTAACAGCACCACGAGGCCCGAGGCCTGCT
Organism: Ambystoma mexicanum; assembly: GCF_040938575.1. Classification (NCBI taxonomy): domain Eukaryota; kingdom Metazoa; phylum Chordata; class Amphibia; order Caudata; family Ambystomatidae; genus Ambystoma; species Ambystoma mexicanum. Next base: position 1,700,799,877 of record NC_090932.1, on the reverse strand, counting down.
TTGTGCGATTTATACATGTAAATAAATAAATAAAAGAGAGCACCATAGAGGGAACAAATGGGAAGAGAAATGGCACAGAACAAGAAACAACGGACCTATTAAATCAGTATGCAAGGACCATCAACAAAGCACAAAACACATCAAGGAAGAGTGCAGGCAATGCAAAGTAACGCCAAAACCAAGAGCAGTTGCAGGGTCAAAAACAATCCCCAGATAACAAAAACACAACAAGGAACATGGAAGTAAGGAATGCAGGTAATGCAAAAAAAACAGAGAATACCACAATGTCAATATGATAGGGAATAAAACGACGACAGTGTCGAAGTAAAAAGCAGATTCACAACTCACCAGGAACAGTAATCAACTGAAGAACCTAGAAGTAAGGAGTGCAGGCAAAGGCAAAGGTACAGTACTGAGCAAACAGTGGAATGTGCAGGGAACAGTAAGCAAGGGGGGTGACAACAATAGGTCAGAGAGCACAATTTACTGTGCCACGGAACACCTGTCCTCACCCCAGCACCAGAGAAGTTGACGTTGCCTGATGATGGTGGGATGGCCTGTGGGGACAGAGGGAGAAAACACATGTCTGCGCATGCTTACCTGTTGTCTGAGCAGGGGTTCGGCCCTGGGTCTTCCTGGTCAGAACAGGCCCAAAGAGAACTTGCCCTTTTCTTCGTCTGACCTTTGCTCTACACCTGGGCGGGTGATGCTCTTGATCTATGAGTTAAGAACAGAAAGGAAGAGGCAGGGCTAAGAAGGTGGGCATGGCTTAGTTCAGGTGACCTAGATCCACTTGTACCTGCTCCCCATCTGCAAAGGAAAGAGCAGCAAACCAGGAAGGCACCAACAGTTTAAAGTGATTCACAGGTGGGCGGGGCTTAGACTAGGTGACCTAGATCCACTTGCACCTGCTCACCAACTGCCCATTAAAGGTTTACTTCAGGCACACTTTAGGGGGTGAGTCACTGATTTAGTCTGTTCTTAAACAGTTCAAATTCACAAGGCAGACAAAGTCTTCCAAAAAGCATTTAGAGTTGCAGTTATAGCATGTTTTTTTCTGGCGCTGTCTCTGTTACAATCATCACAAGACATTCCGTCTCAGTGTCCTCGGTCAATTGACTACATCCTTGGGCCGGAAAGCTTGTGTACAGTGCAGAAATGTCTGACCACAGCACATCAAGTGGCCCTTTCTTTCATTGTGCTACAATCAATGCTTTGTTGTAATGTTTCTATCTTTACCATCCCCCTGGCATGCTGTTCAGGATGTTTGTTTACATGTGTGAGGTAACGATTGACCAGAGGACAGGATCCCATGTGATTGCGTTGCTTTCCCTGCGTTACTCTAACTTCTTTAATACACAGTTATGAACCCTCCAGATAGTATGTATTTTGACAACCTCTGAAGCCTGAAATATAGATCCACACAGGCTTGACATGTGGCCAACTTTGCATCAGACCTGCAGATGTACTGGCCTGCTGTTCAATCTCAGTTACCAGTTTAATGGTATCCACTACAGAGTGTAATTTGCTTTCTGACTTTGAGAACCCTCAGACATATAATTGCTCATTTTACTATAGCCGGTAAGATAGCCGTTTAAGTAGCTCAGTGGGTTGAGTGCTCGCTGTTGCAATGTGTGTGTGATCTTCAGGTTGCAGGTTCGAATCCCGGCAAAGGCCAACTCAGCCTTTCATCCTGCTGAGGGTGATAAATGAGTACCAACACAGGTTGGGTGATAGTGTATGTATATTTATTCTATATAAAGCGCTTAAGTGTAAGTGCTATATAATAAAACATCATCATCATTTGGCCTTGGATGTCTGCTTGCATTCACAGTAATTTGGTAATATGGGCCTATACACACTGGTATTAATGATACATATGGCGATCCATTCTTGTATGAAATGTATATCACATTACAGTGATGTCAAAACCATATTTTTCCTAGTGTACTTAGGAACAATGCTTTGTGATGCCACTTCCTGTTTCATCAAGCAGTGAAAGGTCATGTTACATTGCTTCCTCTGATGTCACTTGGTGGTGGGGTCATATGACATCACTTCCTATGATGTCATCATAGGCCAAGGGGTGTGTGTGTGATGTCACTTTTGCTACCCCTGGCATTTTGGTGTAATGACGTCCCTGCAAACCAATCAAGGAAACTAAGGCAATGGTCTGTGCCCAAATTGTTTCTCATTTGGTCCAAATCTGCCTAGCAGTTTTCACACTACGGCTGTTCAAAAACTGCACTTTTTCTCTAAGGGAAAATGAATGTGAGTAGGCTGAAAGCAGTGTTTTTATGTTTTCATAACGTTTTAACTTTCTAACTAATTGTTCCCAAAATGTCCAGTTTAGTGATGCTCTTGATAAACTGTTTGTTTAGAACTTTCATTCAAATCCACCCAGCGAGTGAAAAGTGATTAGCCTCACTCAGCCTCTCTGCGGTAAAAAGCACCAACGCATAAAGGATTTAAGGATCAGGGGGTACCCCATTCTCTGTCAAATATTTTAAAGACTACTGGATGGATTCACCCCAAACCAGTCAAGAAATGTAAATCAACGCGTTGTGCCCATGTTGTTTCATATTTGGTTGATATCTGGCCAGCGTTGTTTGCACTACGACTGCACTTTTTCATTATGTTAAAATGAATGGGGTGAAAACTGTGAAACTCTCGTGTTTTGTTTTCTTAATAATGTTTTCATTTTATAATGTATTATCCCCAACATTTGCAGTTCGGGGGCCCTTGACAAGTATTTTGTTTTGAGAATTTCATCCAAATCTATCCAGCAATTCAAAGGTTATTAGCAATAGAATTTTGGGACAAAATGGCTGCTTTTTCATTTCTGAAAAGTCTTTTAGCCTCTCTGCTGCAAATCACCATGGTAGATAGTGCTATAATTTTGGGAGAAGCAGCCCCCCCTCTTCCCTGTAAAATATTTGAATAACTACTGGACGGAATAACCCCAGACTCATCCCAGAATTCGAGTCAACACTTCGTACCCAAGTTGTATTGTATCTGGTCCAATTCCGTCCAGTGGTTTTGGCTGTGTGCTGGAGCAAAGTTTTAACTTTTTCTCTATGGGAAAATGAATAGGGACTAGGCGAAATGAGCGTTTTAAAAAAAGTTCTTAATAACTTTTGGTTTGCAAAATTCCAGCCAAATCCGGCATGCAAGTTAAAGGTTATTGGCAATTTATTTTTCAGGTTTCCTATGTATCTTGATACTCAACTTACTATAGTGCAGTGATCGCTGCACTATAATATACATATATACCAGCAAAATGTACCCGTTCTCTGCACGGGTTTTGTAGACAGACATGACAACACCCTCATCAACTGTTGGCAGACATGGAGGTGAGGCGAGAGTTGGCGTGCTGCAGCATACTGGTACCTTCTGTGTGCTCTCTCCACCTGTCACTTTACCCTGCCATGGTGCAGTGCTTTGCAGTGCAAATATCTCAGAAATGGTGCGTCCTAATGCCTGGAAACGTGGTTTTCATGGTCCTGGGAATCTTCATGTTTTTGTTCCTCGTGTCGAGACACTTAACATGAGCTCTGTCCGGTCCTTCTACGACCACAATGATGTTTCGCCGATTCCAGGCAACCGCCTCATGTGTGAAGGGACTGAAATCCGGGGAAAGAGGTTGGGTGTCCACATGTCATGGAGCCCGTAATGTCTGCAGGGTCCTAACAGGTAACTATGCAAAATGTGCTGCAGATTGGTGGAACGGTGTGAATTGTATAAGGAACAAACTAACAGATGTTCTCCTTTGTAGGAATAGAGATATGTGTAATCAACTTAACTCTGGCCATATGAAATCAAAATACTGTGACTGAAAAGCACCAATGACCAGAGGGTGGCACAGCCCCAGCCGACGAGGACAGAGGAGGATTGTATGACAAACGCACCAACGCCCTTCTTCCACGGTGATAGTGAACGTTCACAACTGTATTCACAACAGTTCCTTGACAGTTCTTTGGCAGCTTCGAGCCACTCAATGGACCTCCAGTGTATTGCAGACATCACCCACGGGAGCAAAGCCCCCACTTCTGACCCGAGTCACTGAGCCGTGTTTGTTTGCAAGATAAAATCGCGTATTTCCATCTTTCAACCCAATCTCCGATGCATCCGCTGGGGGGAGCAAGTAAACTGGTTAAAATAACTCTCATTCTAGACTGGGCAGAATTTAAGCAGACAGAGCTGCTTCTTCTTTATTAAGTTACTTGTTCAGTTCACTTTAAACGTGCCAAGAAATAGCGTGTGTGCTGTTTATTCACTGCCAGACAATATGAAACACTCCTCAACAGCATGCATTAGAAAAGGGGGGCTGGCAGCATCGGGCGGTGTTGTGACTGCGCAGCGGGTGCGAGACAGCTCTGTGGCGGGCCCCACACACCTTGTGACGCTTTAGTTATGGTGAAGTTGCACTCCCCATGAGACGAGCGTGCCCTGATGTCCAGAGCGTTAGTGCCGTTTGGCAAATCTGCACTCATTCTTTCAAAAGGAATTTCCACACAGCTCCGAAATGTTGTGGAAGCTTTTGTGAAATTCATCGTGGAATGGCACCTTTCATGGGGAGAGCGTCCAACACTTGCTTCCCATGCAAACTGTCAATGGCAAAGTTCGCTCGCAACTACCGCTAAACCCACCGGGTTAGGTATTCAGTAAACCTGTGCGAGACGCAACTGTCTGCTCTCAATCACCTTTTTCACTTCGTCTGGTGAAAATGTGCAGGTTTTGTAAAACAAAAGTGTCCACAATAGTGTTAGGGATATTTTGAGCTTGCAGGCCCATCTGCGGACTCTGAGGAGTGTTTTTAGGCTCCTGATTGGCCAACCGCAACCCCAAATCCCGGCCGCTACTGCAGATGTCATTGAGGGATCCATTCTGATTGCTTTGAGCCCTCTTCATTATCTCAAAGTGACCTTCATTGTGGTCCCCCCAAATTGTCATACTGCATTTGTTGAAATCTGCAAACAGGGGGGCTTATTACAGTACGCTAGGACGCACCCCACCTTTCGACGTGGTGGCGGGGGGGAGGGTCTCAAGGGGTTGCAATAATAGTTAAAGCATAAAAACAGCTCTGGCAGAAACTATCCCTATGGAATATTCCAGCTGGACGTTCGTCTATGGCCATCGCCCTCCATTCTGACACTAGGGTGAAAGCTCGACTGGACCAGTAGGGTAGGACCTCCTCTTGGATATCTACGACCCGTGGCTTGGAACAGGGCTGTACTGTTGCGCCACTTCTGTTTAATCCTTATCTAGCAGACATTGGTGCTGCGCTGCCCAATCCATTATTGATTCCCCCGAAGTTGGGCAACCTTTCCCTCCAATGGATGGTCTATGCAGATGACATCGTACTGCTCAACCTTACCCTGCATGGCCTACACGCCTCTTTGCACCTGTTATAAACCTACTCGGACACCCGGGAACTCGTGGTTACTACTAAGAAATCAGAAGTCACAGGGTTTCATCCTCCTGGCCATAAAGTCCATCATGACCTGGCAGCTCGTGGGAAATAAACTCGAGGTGCTCAGTGAATATAAATACTTGGGAACCCGCTTTGACATTGGCATTTGTGGTATTCCCCACTTGGACCATGTTAAGCAGAGAAGTTGCCGGGTCTGTGGGTGTTTGAGCAACCTGGCCCGCTCTGGAGGGGGTTATTCACTAGGGATTCTGGCGAAATTATACACTGCCAAGATCAGCCCTATTATTATGTGCGGGCGGTTGGCTGGCAACATGTGAGTGACGAGGGTCTGGTGAAATTGGAGTCTTTTCTCCTCCTGAAGAGGCTATCTCGCCTCCCCAAATGCACCCCGGTGCAGACCATTTTCCTTCAGTTTGTTATTGTTTCCTTTAAGGCGCGACTGCAGTTGCCTTGCTTGAATATTTATTGGAGACTAGCGAATGCACAGCCTGGCACCTTGAATTCATTCATTTTTAATGCCGGCCGGGACAAGGCTGCCTTCATGCAGGGCAGTGCCTTACACTGTATTAATAACACTGCTAAATGGTTTGACTTGGCGTCTGCTGTTTGCATAAGCTGGTCACTCCCACAGTTCAAAACTGCCATGCAAGCGTCTTTCTATGCTTGGTCTCATGAGCAGTTTATCGCGGACCTTGCAATGAAGTCCAATAACGGCTTATTTACTGAGCATATTCTCTCGCGGAAACAATTTCCGAGCTACATCAGAACATTTGTTGGCAACACATTGTTCTGGGATTACCTCAAACTTAAAGCCATCTCTTTTAAGACCTTGGAAATCACGGGAGCTTGGAACAACATCCCAACGTTGTCTTGCGTGTGCCGTTTATGTGGGTCTGTGTCACACCCTTGGAGTATCACACAACTCCTTCCTAACCACGGAAGCCATATGTAGTTGACCCCTCCCAGCTTGTTTGACACGGCTCCTGATTTTAGCATATAAAGGTAACCTCGAGACAGCCAATGGGGGGAGGAGGGTTAGGGAGAGGTTGGGGATAAGTAGGGGGTGTTAGGATCTCTGGAAAGAGGTTTATGGTGCTTGAATTGGATAGGTATGGGGAACCTAGGTAAATAAACCTGCTAGATCGCACACATGAACTAGAACAATGCAAACACCTCCCATCCTACACCTGACGCTAGGCTAACACCCTTCTTGATTAGGTTATAGCTCTCAAAACCCCTGTCCCTCGCACCTGTTCACCACTGAGCCAGCAACAAACATAAGCACATAATGGGTTATCAGTAGTCTCCCGATAACTGCAGCAGCATACAACATGGAAATGACAGAAGCACAAAACAGCAGTGCTACAGCATGGTACCCCCATTTGTCAACCCAAACCCTCCTGCCTTGTCACTTAGCAGAGGCTACTTTCATAGAAATGCTTTTAAAGTGAGCAACTTGCAGCAACACATAGATTAGGACAAGAGCAAGCAGCCACAAACAACATAAGCGTCCCTCGCTTTTCTCATGAATAATTCCAGAAACGTTCCAAAGTTCTGAATGCTAGGATTCTGATTTCTGCAGTTTGCCCAGCATGAGTTTGTGATAAATGTTATGGTGAAACACACGTGCGACACTCAATTGCACGGATTGTAGCTTTTCACAGCATGCTGATGAGTAGCACATAGGAAACAAACACACTGTGCGAGTCACACTGAAATAATGACTGGTAACACTCTCCAACACACTCCCGCACTACATGTTTGCACTTAACTGAGGCCGGTGGGGGCACGCCGGTACCACCCCAGGCAATGTTTTATCGGACACACTGCAGTGACCTGCTCCGTTCCCCAAATGAGGGACGAAGTCTACAAGCCACCTCACTGCATGGAGTACTGCATGGACTGCTCGAAAACGCTGCCCACCTGCTCTCCTCCGGTGCATGCCTGCCACGCCAGCAATCACCAACAGGCAGCACAGGCAGAGGAGGAACTCAAGTAGCGTGCGCGAGCCTGTGCATGCACCGGCCCAACTGAATCCCAAAAAATCATGGAAAATGTAGTCCTTGGCTCGCTCTTGCCCGTGAATACCGTCCTTGGGCCGTTTTGCAGCCCTTTTTCCTTACATTACCCCCTCCTCTAAGGCCCTTCCCAGGACCTGGCTTTCCCGGCTGTGACCGGTGAAATAGTCTTACCAGACGATCTGCATGCACTGCCTCCGCAGGTTCCCAAGAATCGTCCTCAGGACCACAACCCAACCATGAAATTACATACCAAAGTTTCTTGCCACGCCACTTGGAGTCCAAGATGTGCTGCACCTCAAATTCCTCTTGATCATCCTTCATCACCCCCGTAGTCTTCCTTGTCACCACACCAGGGGCTGCGGGTTTAACCAAAGAAATGTGAAACACTGGATGAATCCTCATATGTGAAGGCAGGCACAATCACACCGCCGTACCTGACAAACATTTCACAATGGTATAAGGTCTGATGAAGCGAGGCAAACATTTACAAGACCCAAAGAACTTAATGTGCTGAGTGGACAACCATACCCGATCTCCCACCACATACTTTTTTTTTTTTACATTTATTTTTATTTCAATAAAACCAAACAAAATAACACACATTACAACTGTTTAGGACGTACATAATCAGCATCAAACCATCACATTATACAGTCTAATTCTCTGTCCTCCCCCCTCCCATCCCACAAACTAGAGCCGGCACACTCATGTCATCTACAGGAGCATTATCAGGTATCGCAGTGCTTGTGCACTCATCCGAGTCCTCTAATTCGTTATTGTCCTGGTGAGGGTTTGCGATAGAGGTCACCAATTGCCGCCAGGCCAAGAAGGGCCCTACTTCCTCCTCTCCCTCCCCCCCTAGTAACCGCTTCAAACCAAACTACAGATTCCGCCTCCACCCATCTGAGGAGGTCCATCCACCATAGCTCCACCTTGGGTCTGTGGGCCGCCTTCCAGCCCATTGCGATCCTGCGCTTGGCCAGGATGTAGGCAAAGTCCTTCATTTTGCTTATGTGCTTTAAATCCCGTGGCCTGGGAAAAAACCCAAGCATGCATGGCCAAGCTGATCCCACGTCCAGCTCCACTCCCCCACCAGCCAGTCTAGTTTTAATCTCATCCCAAAATCTGTGCACCTCCGGGCAAGCTCAGAACATGTGTAGCCGCCCCGCTTCCACCTCCCCACACCTGGGACATTTCTGTGTAGCCGAGCCTCCAAACCTTGCAAGTTTCCAGGGAGTCAAATAAGCCCTGTGAGTGACATACAATTGGAGTTGTTGGAGTCTCGCATTCCGGGATACCTTTTTATGGTACCTTTGGGCTCTCTCCCATTGCCCATCTGTCATGGGTCCTCCAACTTCCTCCTCCCAGTCCTGCCTCAATTGAAGCAGCTCCTTCCCTGCCTTTGCTCTTAGAAGCTCGTATATTCTAGATATTTCGTTCCCGCCCTCCGAAACATCATACATCGTTTCCAGGGAGGCATCAGGGTCATCTTCTAGCACTGTCTCCAGCCATCTCTCCCTAACCCGTTTCATGAGCCTAGCGTAGGTTAAATACTGGCCTTTATGCACCCCTGTCTCTTCTTGCAACCTCTGAAATTCCAATGCCTCCCCTTTCTGCCATATGTCCCCAAGGGTGGCCAGGCCTACTGGTTCCCAATATCTACGGACCGCTTCAAACAGTTGAGAGTCGCTCCCGCATAGCGCCACCAGCGGGGCCTGCTGAGAGAACAGCTCTATGTCACCCATCATTCTCCACGTGCTGCGCCAAACCTCCCAGCCCAGCCTCAATAGCCGCCCGCTTTACACCAGTTTGTTCTTTTGTAACCATACCACTTCATTCAAAAAGTATGGGGCCGAGTCTTCCCGCAGAAGTCTGGCTTCCGCCGAGTCTTCAGTCGACAGCCACCTGGCCACGTACAGCAGCTGCCCCGCCAGATAATAAAGCTCAAAATTTGGCAGGCCTATGCCCCCCTTGTCACATGGGTTCTGGAGTTTCCACAGGGCCATTCTGTTCCTGGAGTTACCCCATATGAAGCCCCTGCACAAGCTATGAAGTCTCACAAAATGCAGGAGTCTAGGCAGGACCACCACCTTAAGCAAAGCCGCTCTCCCCATCATAGTCAGGGGCAATATGCTGTTCTTAACTCCCTCTATTGCTTTCTCTGTATTATGTTTATGCTCCGCCTCGATCTTGTGGTAAATATTTACTCCCAAATACCTAAATGTCTCAGTCTGCCATGGTATTGGCAGGATAGGCAGCCTCTGTAACGGGACATTCTTATATCTACCCAAGGGGAACAGACTAGACTTCCTAGGGTTCACCGATATGCCAGAGAGGGTGGCGTATCGGTTCATCACCTCTAGCACATACTGCAGGTTCTCCTCCGGATAACGCAGATAAAGGAGCATGTCATCTGCATACAGCGATACCAGGTGTCTACCACTTACCGTGCTAATCCCCACCTCCCCGTATTGTTGCCGCAGGCATATTGCCAACGGCTCCAATGCCAAAATGTATAACATGGGTGACCAGGGGCATCCCTGTCTGGTTCCCCTGCTGAGTTGCCAAGTATCTGAGATTATGGATCCTGTTTTAACTCTCGCCACCGGGGTGCTGTATAACAACTGGTTATCCCCTCAGGGGCGCTTTCAACCAAGGCCATTGCACCGAGTCAAAGGCTTTGACCGCGTCTAGCGACACGATAGCCAGGTCACTCGTATCTTCCTCAGTGTGGTCAATGATGTGGTGTAGCCTCCTATGGTTATCTGTAATGTTCCTGCCGGGGACATATCCCATCTGGTCTGGGTGTATCCGCTTACCAATCACCCTCTTCAGCCTATTGGCCAGCACTGCCGTTAGTATTTTGCTGTCCTGCTTCAGCATAGACAAGGGTCTGTAAGACCCACACTCCACGGCCGGCTTGCCTGGTTTCAGGAGTGGGATGATCATCGCCTCTCGAAGGGACAATGGCAGTACCCCCTGCTCGTAGGCCTCGTTGAACATGGCAAGCAGTGGCTGAAGCAGTTCCTGTTTGTATGTCTTGTAAAACTCACTAGGCAACCCATCCGTCCCGGGTGCCTTACACGTGGGCAAATGTTGGATCACCACCTCCAGCTCTTCCGAGGTGATAGGGGTGTCCGATTCCGCGCGTTCTAGGTCGTCCAGGGTGGGCAGCTCTATGTCCTCTAACGTGTCCAGTATGTCTTGGCTCCTATCCTCCCCTGCGTCCTCATATAAGTGTCTGTAAAACTTGAGGAACTCCTCGTTCACCCCCTCCTGGGTATTACAGACGCAACCTTCCTCATCCCTAATCTCACTGATCACTGTGCGGAGGGTCACACTCTTATACAGCCAGGCCAGCAATCTGCCCGGCTTATCGCCCCCTGTGTGTAGCCTCGCCGTGTATTTCTTGTAATTTAGTCTACATAGCCTATCCCACAGTCCACTGCAGGTTAACTGTAGGTCTTTTATCTTATCGCTATTCTCCCGGGCGGTATCCTCATGTCGTGTGAGACCCTCCACCTCCCTTTCCGTTTCCTGAAGTTCCCTTTCGATGCCCCCCTGGAGCCCTTCAGATTTTGAAATGGCTACTCCACGCACCACCACCTTGAACGCCTCCCATACTGTTCCAACCGAGCGCACACTGCCCGTGTTTATATCAAAATATTCCTCGATGGCCTCCCTCAAATCCTCCCGGATCCCCTCATCTTGTAATGCCTCAGTCCTAAGTCTCCATGTCGGGATCCGCGCTCTGGGGGGTTGGTGTCGCCACTCTACCACCAAAGGCGAGTGGTCGGACAGTACCCGGGCCTTGTATTCCGCTCCCACCATTTCTCCCGCTATCTCAGCCGCTACGAACACATAATCTAGCCTCGTGTGCAGGTCATGTGGTGCTGCAGAGTGCGAGTATTGCCTATCCATTGGATGCAACCTTCTCCACACGTCTTCTAGGCCTAAATCTTTTAACAATGTCCCCAGTGCTTTGGCTGCCGGCGCCGGCTTCCCCGCTTTGTCGACTGACCTATCCATTTTAGGATTCAGGGTGCAATTAAAGTCCCCTCCCCACACCACCGCACCCGCAGCCAGGGGGCTAATTTTGCTGTAAAGGGACCTGAAATAAGCCGCTGAATCATGGTTAGGGGCATACAGATTTATAATGTGCACTTCCCTGTTCTCCGGGGGGAGTCCTGTCACCGCCACCATTCTGCCCTCTGGGTCTAGCGTTGAGCTAAGCACCTGGAGCGGCACATGCAGCGCCACCCAAGTGATAACTCCTCTAGCGTACGCAGAATACGTAGCCCCCACAACATCTCCCCTCCATTTTCGCCTGACAACCTCCAACTTCTCCCTTGTGAGATGAGTCTCCTGCAGCAGGGCTATATCAATGTGCATCCTTTTTAAATACAGCATCACTTTATTACGTTTCAGGTAGCTATTAAGGCCCCGTACATTCCAGGTCACAATTCCGAGATTACCCGATGCCATCTACTCGGTTTGTGCCCAACCCACCTCTCCCTACAATGCTTCCCTTGACTCTCCCCCTCCCCTCCTCAACAGTTTCCCCCCTCCCTGTTCCCCAACTCCCATCCACTGCACACCCATCCCCTCCACCCACCCTGCCCTACCCCAACAAATGCCCAGCTCCATCCCTGGATCTCAGGCCCACCCGCGTCTGGTCCTATCCCGTCGCTGAGGACTAGGACCCCGCGGGGCGTCACCGATCTAACAGTGACCTAACTAAGTATAATACTATTGGGTACAAGGGATGCCTCCTAGGAGCTCCCAGTTGTCTATTTTAGGATTGGTGCGTCCAGCGGGTCCAGCCAGTTGATACTACAACACACCCCCCACAAACTTAATACAACTCTATATTCAAGTCCCAATGTCTTGGCTGTGTCACCCTAGGTGCCACAGCCATCTGCTACTTATCTCCTGCAGCTCCCATCTGGACATCCGGTTCTTGAGGTCGGCCCTGCATATCCAGCCAATCCATTGCCTCGGTTGGCGTCTCGAAAAAAAGGGATCTGTTCTTATAAAACACTTTCAACTTGGCTGGGTAGAGCAACATGTAGCGATGGCCTGCGTCCTTCAGCCTCCTTCCCACCGATCCAAAGGTCATCCTACTACGCTGTACAAGCAGCGTATAGTCCGGGTAGGCCGTGATTTTTGCTGAACCCCTTTCAATCGTTCCTCCCCTCCGGAAATATTCAAGGATCTTCTCCCGATCCCGATAGTTCAGGATCTTTGTGATCAGCGGCCGCAGAGGGGCTCCACGGGGTGTTCTCCTTGTCAGGGCCCTCTGCGCCTTTTCAACCGCAAACCCCTGGGTCAGCACCTCGCTTGTTATCTCCTGTAAAAGCATGGATTCCACGTATTCTGTGGGATTTGACCCTTCTGTACCTTCCGGCAGGCCCACTATACGGATGTTATTGCATCTGGCGCGCCCCTCTGCTTGCTCAGCTCTGTCCTCCAGATTGCCCACTAGTTGTACGAGGGCATGGAGCTCCTTTCCATGTGCGGCGCACGCCTCCGTGTTCGGGGCCATCTCCTTCTCCAGGGCCCCAGTGCGCTCCGCAATCGTTCGCACGTCCTGTCTCAGCAGGTTCACCTCCTCCTGGACCGCTCCGATCTTGAGGTCCAGGCCCTCCTGCATCTCTTTCATTGCCTGGCCCAACTTAGTCTCCCAGGCCACCTTTAAATCTGCGATCGCTGCCAGCACCTCCTGGATCGTGCCCGGTGTTTCCGCCGTTGTCGTGGGGGTCTCCTTGCTCTTGCCCCACTCCGCTTCTGGGGGCGACCTGGCGTAAGCCTCCATCGTGGGCTGTCGGTTCCTGGGTCTAACCACTTTAGAGGACATCCTGCTATGTTAACTGGGCGAGGGCCTGCCGTGCCTCCCTCTGCACAAAGGTCCGCGTGGTCACGGACCACTCTCAGCAGGCCAAGTATGTACTTGTCTCTTCCCTCGCGCCCAGAGTGGGCCGTGTCCTCCCACGTGCTCGTACCCTCTCGGTGTCATGGCCCGGTCTCTGTCGTGTTCCTTCCGTGGCCAGTGCTCGAGTGCGCTCACCTATTCGCCGCACTCCCTTTGTTCCCCCCCTTCCGCGATCACAAGGCCATCCGGCCCACAATGCCCAGGCCCAGAAGTGCCGCTTTAAGTGGCCCCAGGATCCGCGGCCACCTTATTTGTGCGCTGCCACAATGAATCTTCCTGGGTTCCGCCGGCGTTCGATCCGATTACGCCACGGGCCCAGCGTCGGCTACCAGTTTGCTGGACGAGTCTCAGCAATGTACAGTCCGTAGGTTGTACCAGCTCCGGGTGCGTGTGCCTTCAGATGTGCGCTGCCTCAGTGAAGAAACAGCACGTTCCGGGCAAATGCCACGGTCTGCTTCTAATCGCTGGTCTTGGAGTTCGATACAGGGGCTTCACAAGACCTACATCTCGCGACCCCTGTTGTCCTCTTTGTCTCCGCCGCCATTTTGTTCCACTCGCTGATTCGGGGCCCGCTGCGAGTAGACGAGTATAACTCAGTGTCCTCACCCTCCACTCGCATCAAAGTTTCAGCGAGTGTAGCCGTCATCTTCACACACACGGACATTATTTTTTGGTGCCGGCCGGTTCCCATGCACGCACTTCCCCTCCAGGATCATTGCAGGATCAGCGGAGCTCCACGAGAGCACGTCCCTTTACATGGCCGTCCAAGCCACGCCCCTCTCCCACCACATACTTAGGACTGGATCATCTCTCCGATCGGCTTAACTCTTATAGACTACCTTGGCCATGTTCAGATTTTGGCGTGCCTTCTCTCGTATCTCGAGAAACTCCCACATGCGTTCAGTAACTGCCGAGATCTTATTAAACCTTGGAACCTCCTCTGGTAACATTTGACAATCTTGGCCATACAGGCAGAAATGTGGGGACATTCCCAACGAATCATGTTTGGCTTTGTTATAACAGAATTCTGCCAGCCATAAAGACCGGACCCAAGAGGATTTGCCCTCGGCCAAAAAACACCCCAGATATTGTTCCATGGTCTGATTTACTCTTTCTGTTTGACCATCCGTCTTGGGATGGTAACTAGTGGATAGGGCAGAGTAGATACCGAGCAACTTACAGAAAGCACGTCAAAACCGAGAGGTGAATTGTGGCCCACGGTCAGATACTATAGTTCTTGGCAATCCATGCAATCTTACTATATGTTGAAAAAATAAGTCCGCCAGAGTACCTGCACTTGGAATACCATCACACGGTATGAAATGGGCTTGTTTCGTCAGATAATCCACTACCACCAGGATTGTACCACAATCTCCATTTTGGTGCAGTTCTGTAACAAAGTCCATAGGCACACACCCATGGTTCTGTGGGAGGGCCAATGGCTGCAACAACCCAGCTTCTTCAAATGATCTGCCTCAGACCGCACACAGGTCTCACAGCCTGCCACATATTCCTGTACCTGGGAGGCACACTCCTCTCACCAGAAGTACCGTTGCTCCAAGTCCTGAGTTTTCCTGACACCCACATGACCTGCCATGGGGAAATTATGGCACCAAAACAAGGCCTTTTTCCTCAATGACTCATTGGGGAGAAACAACTTCCCCTCTTTATAAGGTAAACTTCCCCGGATGACTCTTGCCCATCCCCTCTTCACCCACTCGGTCCACTCTTTCTTTGGAAAGTGTTGATGTACTTCCCAAAGCACCTCCTGAGTCACTCCACCCACAATCTTCTCCACTGGAATGATACTTCGTTCCACTTGACACTGCCCTCCCATATGTTCCTGCCTGGACAGTGCATCTGCCTTTCCGTTGCTCCTACCTGGCCGGTATGTGATCACAAAGTCAAATTCCTCAAAGATTGTGCCCATCGTAATTTCCGGGAACTCAAGGTCCTTGCCGATCTTAAGTTCTGCAAATTCTTGTGATCAGTGATAACTAATACTGGATGCTGAGGGGGCGTGGCTACATGGCTGCCGGATTAGACATGCTTCCCATGAGCTCCTGCAGATCCTACATTGATCCTCAGACAAAGATGCACTTTGAATCCACCATACGTGCCAATTTTTGCATCCACGGACATATGAATGTTGCAGCTGCACATCAGGAGAGGTTTTCAGGGGATCAGCTACAAAAGGGCAGAACACAGTAGCGGCAGTGAGGAGTGGGGGAAGAGGCTGTCCCAGGTCGGCAGGAGCAACTGATAGAGGCATTGTAGACTAAAGGTCATTCTGTGGCAAAGCCGACGCTGGGAGCCTGAAGACACCGCTGAGCTCCAGGACGAGACCAGATAAGGTGGCAAACAAGAAGAGTATTCTTGTTAGGCCTGCTGAGCCGTGTGCCAGTAGTCTATGGGGACAGCCGCTTTGAACCTTCAGTGCAGTGGGTACGCGCACATTGTGGCGGAGTGTGCCCCTCACCCTTAGCTATTCCGGGAGTCGGTGTGAGGGCACTGCCCCCTCCTAAACCATATAACCAGGCACACGTTTGAAGTAACATCACAAAAAGTACAACTGTCAAAGACACGTACAGACTTGCTTGGCATTCATATTATTTCACGGTTGTTCAACACTAATACCGCTCAGAGAGACTAATTTAAAAAAATCATCAACATACGTTTATTTTAATTTAATGTATTCTTATTTTATTCATGTTTTCTTTTTATCTTGTAAACATCATCATCTTCATATATATAGAAACTGTGTACAAAGGGTGACAGTCATAGAATAACAATCTTGTAAAACCTTAATACAAGAATTACAATAAAAAATGCAGCTAATACATTCTATTATATCATCACAACACACCATACTGTCATCACACATACCTAATCATCCACCTCGATCACATACACCCTCATTCACAAACCCAATCATACTGTGCTAAACACACAATTGTAAACCTTTGTTTCAAACCACGTAAAGTCTAACTATTAGACTTTTGCTGGAGATTGATGTTTGTCATCTAATAATGTATCAATTATTTCATATCGTATTGGCACATATTATCAAATTGTTCTGATATGTACAATTCACCACATATATTCATATAGACCAAAAACAAACAATTAAGATCCTAAAAAGGGGTTGGACATTGTAGTTGTGTCGACTCGAGTTTCAGGCCAGGTTGATGATAGAATATTTCAACCGGTACCCTCATCAGGACATAAGAAGGGTCTTTATTTTTGATCACATGGGTATGTGTTCATTTGATTGAGCCAAAAGGTTGTCTGTGCATTTAACTCGTCCAAGTAAAATTGAAAAAATATGTCAGTCACGAATGGTGAAGTGTGGACTTTCACTGTTTCTCTACAGTCAATTAGACCCAACACTGTGCAATCCTGTGCATCCTATTTCTCTGCGTTTTTTCTTGTTCGTCGTGTATGTCTCTGTTGCGTCTTTAATTGGGGGTCAGGGCGGTGGAACACAAGGCATCACCACATAAGCCTCCAACAACAACTGGGCCGATTCACCCAAGTTTGATCTATAAATCTAGATATACACTGCGGTCATCCGTCAGTGCTGCTCACTCGGGCAGCGTGCCGGCTCTGCTTATGTAGATTGAATGACTAATCCTTCCAAGGTAACGGCTCCTGAAGGGAGCGCAAATAAAGTGAGCACAGTCTGGGAAGCATATATAGTGGTAATCAGGGGAGTGATGATAGCCGAATCAGGAGGTGTGCAAAAGGTACTGGTGAGGGAATTGGGGAAGACGGAGAGGGAACTGAAGGAACGGGAGGGGGAGGCCTTAGTGGGACAGCAGCAACTGGAGATGATAGCGCTGAGACAAACCGGCCTTTCACAGAGGGAAAGGCTCGGGAAGTTTAAATATGCAAAATATTTGGAGAAGAGCCATGCGTTAGGAGACTAGTTGGGGAAGATGCTAGTGTGGCCGTGCAGATATCAGACCATCAGGCCTCCTATTTGCTCAGTCAGGAATGCGGATATGTAGGAATTCGGGACACAGGAGGGGGTAAACGAGGTGTTCTCTGAATATTATAAAGCATTATATGCAGCACCCCAGGGTGGCACGGAAGAAGGATTACAAGATGTACTTGATCAGATCGATCTAGCCAGGTTAGAGGACTCCCAGGCGGAGTTACTGCAGGCCTCCATAACACCAGTGTCAGATCCCTGCCTGGAGGGAAGGCACCAGGGACGGATGGTCTTCGAGGTGAGTTCTATAAGGCATATGCAGAAATGTTGCTGCTGCTGCTGGCAAAGGTGTGCAATTAATCGTTTGAGGACAGGATACTGCCCACAAGTATGAAGGAGGCCCTGATAGTACCGCTGCTCAAACCAGACAAAGATGGCACAGACTGCGGATCCTATAGGCCACTGTCCCTATTAAATCAGGACAGCAAAATCCTAACAGCAGTCCTGGCGGGCAGACACCAGAGAGTGATGCACAGGCTTATCCACCCGGATCAGACGGGGTATGTGCCCGGAAGGAGTATCTCTGAAAGAGATGGCTTCACCACGTGATTTACAACACGGCAGACAGGCCCACACATGGTGCAGTGGCCTGTCTACACGCTGCAAAGGCATTTGATTCAGTGCACAGGGACTGGTTGTATGCCACGATGGAAAAAATGGGGATTGGCCCGCAGTACATGAGATAGGTGTGCCCGATATATACAGAACCGATGGCCAGGATTAAGACAGGCAATAGGTACTCAGTGGCATGGCAACTGTATAGAGGCACTAGGCATGGGTTCCTGATGTCCCTGATGTTATATATACTGGCCGCGGAACCCATGGTGGCATATCTGAGGAAGGAATATGGGGACATAGCCATATATATCAATGGGAGTAGACGTGTGATATTGATCTACGCAGATGATGTGCTATTATACGGGCAGGACCGTGAAGTGAACTTGCCAAATATGCTGGAGGTGCTGGACAACTCTAGCAAGCTGACAGGTATTAAAGTTAACAAGAGGAAATCATGCCTATTTCCACCAGCAGCCACTGCATTATTGGGTGAAGAGAATCTGCCACTTCTCCCCTTACCCTGGTACTGGACTACATTCAGATATCTGGGTATCAACATCCATCAGGTCCCCAAGGCAGGTCTAGTTGCTTCTATGGGGCTCTGGAGTAAGCTGCCCTTGTGGGTGATGTGGAGGGTGGCACTGTTGAAAATGGTGGCACTACCGCGACTCATGCACTGCTTCGGGAATGTCCCACATGACATACCAGAGCGCTTGTTCGGGGAACTGGAGAAGTTATGCAGAGGGTTCCTGTGGCAGGAGGGACGGCACAGGGTGGCTTCGAACACATTGCAGAGGCTGTGTGACCAGAAAGGGCTGCGGGTGCTGAATTCCGAGTTGTATTTTCTGGCGTGTCAGCTGCAGCGTGTGGTGAAATGGATGGCTGATGAATCCGTGATAGAGACAATACTAGTGCAGCCCACGCTGAAGGGACATCACCTGAGAGACCTCCTCTGGGCCCCAGCGGGGAGACAGGAGGGGAGCTATTACATGGTGAAACTGGGCATTCAAATCTGGCACAGGGCCTGTAGGGATGTGGGAATAACCGATCCACTCTACCCGCAGATACCGATAGTGGTGGTTGTGGGCAACAGAGAGGGCGACCGAACCATGATAGAATCAAGATGGGAGACGTGTGGAGTGGCTACGGTTGGTTATTTGACGGTGAGGGGAGGTGGAAAACCTTTGAGGAGTTGCAAGAGGGATCTGGGATACAGGCGGGACAGTTCTTATTTCACATCACGGTCCTAGGGTTGCTGCGCAGAAGATGGCCTAACGTTACGGAGGGTGATATTGAAAATGAGGATGTCGAGATGCTACTTACAGCGGCTGAAGGTGGACATGAGGTGTCCAGAATTTACGAGGTCTTATTGGGCTGCACTGCGTGGGCTGAACTGAATTGCAAGAGCAAATGGGAGAGGGAATTGGGGCGGACACTGGAGGAGAAGGAGTGGGGGGGATTAAGAGATATCATAAGAAAGTTTCCAGAAATGCTAGGCTGCAATTAATACAACTGTATATATGCAAGTGGCAGTTGTCTCCACATTCAAAGGAGCCGAGCACCGAGTGTAATGGAGGTGCCAAAATGAAGATAAGGTACCAACAACTGAATGCAGTAGGGGCAGCCCCCCCCCCA
This sequence comes from Ambystoma mexicanum, assembly GCF_040938575.1. NCBI lineage: Eukaryota > Metazoa > Chordata > Amphibia > Caudata > Ambystomatidae > Ambystoma > Ambystoma mexicanum. Next base: position 1,700,780,303 of record NC_090932.1, on the reverse strand, counting down.
CTTAAAGCTAGGCAGAGAAATTCGTATGGAATGATTTAGTATGGCAAATGTGTGAAAATGGAACTCATATGGTTTAAAGGCATTCATATTTTAGAGGGTGTTATGTGTATAAGGTTGAAAATGTTTTTATCATAGTTTAGTGAGTAGGCAAGGTACCTAATGCACAGTATAAAAATTGAGTAGGAAAATTATATACATTTTTTCCTATACCCAGACAGGAAAGAACTCTGCCATTTATGTAACCAACAATGCCTTTGACTGACAATGCCTTTATACAAGTAAAATAATATATTTGACTCGCTACAGACAGTGGCACCATAGTCAGCCCAGAGTTGAACAATTCAAGGTTGCAGTGCCCTGCAAAAAACCAGATAAGCGCTCTAAAACCAGACAGTTAATTGGGCTGTGTCTGAAAATCTAGCCAAGGGAAACAGCTACATGACCATATTTGGGGTAGAGTGGCCGGGAAAATCCTAGGATAGGTGCCAGAATGTATTTTAGTTTGAAGGTTTAAACAGATAAGAAATAATTGCCTTGTGCGCGAATGTAGTCTGTGGAGAACTTTGCCTAGACATGTTTAGAAAAGGTGGGGGTTTGAATCCTCTTTCTCTGACAGATATAAAAGGGAGCTCCGTTTTCAGCTGGCAGAGGGGTTTGTGTATTTCATAACGATGATGTTTGTGTCAGTCTGGCATGAAATAAAACCTGATGAACCTGACTCTGCCTCTTTGACTGCTGCTTAAATTGCTTTTGCTGAGATGCCAGAGGGTCCCAGAGGGCGACAGAGAGCCCTAGAGAGCAACATAGGGCCCCAGAACATCCAGGAGAGCCTGATAGGATGGAAGAGGTAAAGAAAAGCCTGATCAAGGTCTTAGCACCTCCTCTTCATATGCCGAGCCAAACCAGGACAGATAGGATGATGAACAGATTGATCAGATTACTGAACAGAGTACATCTCTTCAAGCCGAAAAGAACCTGGACAGTCAAGACTAGGAGACTAAGGTGAGCCATACTGTTCTGCCCAAGATAAGAGTGGAGTAAAGGGGATAGAAAATAAGATAGATATGGAGCAGACTGCAGCTGCCCTAGCCGATAGAAAAGAAGGGACAGGGACACAGGGAAGGAGAACAGTATGGCAGAAGGGGAATATATATATATATTTATCGATGAAACACTTTTTCCATTCGTATCAGTGTTACCATCCTACCTGAGGGATACTAAGGATTTTTTACAACATGTGACTAATACACCTTGCGAGGAAGGTTTGCTTTTGGCCACATTGGATGTAGTTTCCTTATACACGTCTATCAGTCACACGGTTGGGATTAATGCATGCAAATATTATTTGGACACTCGCTCTCTTAATTATTTTGGGCACAGCTCTATGATTTTGGATAAGCTTTTGTTCTGCCTGCATAATAACGTTTTTCTGTTTGAGGGGTCCTTTTTTCGACAAGTGAGGGGGACTGCTATGGGAAGTACCTTTGCACCATCCTATGCTAATCTCACGATGGGGTGGTGGGAGGCTACTTTTCTGTCAGACCTATTGCTATCTTGTTTTCCAACACAGATTGTTTCTTGGTGGCGGTACATTGATGATGTCTTTATTATTTGGAAGGGTTTGGAAAGTGATTGGTTGTCGTTTGTTAAAAGCATCAATAGTAATCAGGCCAATCTTGCCTTTACTGAATGCCATAGTCGGTCTGAGATTGTGTATTTGGATGTCATTGTAATGATGGATAATTCAGGTATTCACACGGCTCTTCATAAGAAACCGACAAATACTGGCCTACCCCTCCATGCCAACAGCTGTCACCCGGTATCATGCAAAAAGTCCATTCCATACAGTGAATTTATCCGATATCGCCGTAATTGTTCAAACATCGCCTGTTTTGATCATCACTGTGCATTGACAGCTAGGGATTTTTTTAAACAAGTGTACGATTAGAGAACTATCGAAATGGCCTATCTTCGAGCGCGTGGAATGTCCAGAGACAGATTACTCTATGATACTAATTCTAAAGACATTGCCAATAATGACCCCAGATTCATCATCTCATTCGACACTGCCTCTAACAACATACGAAAAATCATTGAAAAACACTGGCGTGTTCTCACCTTAGTCAATGATTTGAGGCCTATTCTGGCCAAACGCCCGACTTTGACATACAAACGTGTACCGTCCCTAAGAGATAAACTTGTGCCTAGTTTTCTACTTCCAGGTGGCAAGAATCAGTCCTCTACCACATGGCTTCCAGTTTCTCCATTGGGGTTGACCAAATGTATGAAGTGCAAAGCATGTGCTCATGCCACAGCACAGAAATCATTTGTTCATCCAGTCACGAAAACTCAGCAAAAGATCAAATTTGCCATCAATTGTGACACGACTTTTGTCGTGTATGTGCTTTCATGCCCTTGCTCGAGATGGTATGTCGGAAGTACAACATGTAAACTGAAACTCAGAATTTTGCAACATCTAAGAGCCATTAAGAACTCTGACCCGGCGTACCCAATGGCCAAGCACTTCAAATCTGAACATGATAATAATTTGAAAATGTTGCCTTTCTTTGCAGTGGCACATGTACCTCCTCATCCTAGGGGAGGTGACCGAGTGTTGAAATTGAGACAACTTGAAACCAGATTTATTCTGGATCTCGATACAAAGTATCCCAAAGGACATAATGTTGATGAGGAGTTGTATACTTTTCTGGGCACTTGACATTCTGATTTTTGATTTACATTTGCTTGATTATCTGCTCTTCATACACATATGCGATTTTCCTCTTGCCACTTTGGTTCCGATTTGCCTTCTTTATGGCTTCTTGTTCCTTCACGTTTATGTCCACTTTGGACTTTGATCTTGTGTTCCTGTAGGGTTTTTTTCAGTTTAGACTGTCTAGTCTATTTATATTTTTTATCCCTTTCCTTATTTCGTCTGATTTATGATTTAGCTCTATATTTTGCAATATATGGGAAGTGGTACACATCATGTTATATTTTCCTCACTTTGAGGCTTATATGCAGTTTTCCTTGTGTCTGTGATTCCTTGCTCATTCCTGTACATTGGTTTTGCCAGCCTTATTCTATGATCTATTTACGTGGGGTCATTTGGGGCCTTTTTTTTAAAAACTGCATGTCCTTGAACATTTCTGTTAGTGGTATTGGACCATTGACAATGTTTGCTTGCTGCTGATGCACTTGCACTTTAGTACAGCCTCACTATTTTGAGGTTGGATAGACACACTGTTGTCTGGCTGCTATCTTTGCACTTTAGTTGGGTAACTCCTTTGCACTTGCACTTTCGGACATGTAGTGTTGTATTAGCCGTTCTTATTGACCATCATGGCTGAAATTCTGGCTGGCTTCTCCATGTTTTATGAATGGGAACAGTTCAACTAGTGGATATATATGATGAGGTTTTATTATTATCTTTGCGGTTTTAATATCCATATTGTGGTTCTGGTTTTATCAATTATATGTTTTGATGGTTTTAACTTTGAATAATTGTTATTCTCATACCATTGAATTGCCAATATGGGGGAGTGGGCTGCTTTATATGTATGTATATTGTTATTGATGCAAATGTTGCTATATTTGTGATCACATCTGATTGATTCATCAAATATGTATACTTATTTTTTCTACATTTGATTTAATAACTTGATTGCATGCTTTATGTTGTAACATCATTGGGTGCTTGCAATTTGAGGTTACATTTCTTAACATACCTACTGACTAATTTTTGCACTGAGCAGTTAGTCGGCAGTCCAGTCTTTCCCTTTCTCTCTTTTATGTTTTGAGAGGGGTTTGCTCTAGTGCTTATATTATCTGCACTATTTCTTTCCATGCATTACGACTCCCTTCCATAATGGCCACCTTCATTTCGTCTTATATCCTTCATTTTGCCCAGTCGCCGACATAGTTGGAGGACTGCTTTTTTCATGTTTATATGTACCGGTTAATCCCTCCTCCCCTTACGTGATCAAGCGCTGAGTTAGCGCGAAACGCGTTGTTTTGCAGGCTGTGTACCATGGCGTCCTGCTTTTGTCTGTCTGTCTGTTGCTGCTCATGTGTTGTAAATCACTTTGTACAATGCATTTTTACTTTTTAAAAAAAACATTAAAGACACCTGTATTCTAGGCAGTGTCTTTGTGAGCTTTCTCCGAAATTTTGGAGTGCGTTTTCAACGCCTGGCCCGCGGGAGTGCATTTCACCATTTCCTCTCGCCAATTCGATATATATATGGGAACTTTTCAGGGAAAAATAACAATGGCAGTCCAGATTTGAAAAAGAAAACAAGAAATTAACAGCATTTAAAAAATCACAAGTGTCAAATATTCATGGGGGACCCCAGCAAAATGGAGGGAGGTGGGATATGAACAAAAAATAACATCAGAATAAGAGTATAATGTGTATATATAACGGAAAAATATTGACTCAAGGTACCCGAGCAATAGAGAGAGATACCAGGAAGATACCTGAGAAGTGGAGATACCGGGGAACACATCCCAAGAGAGAGAGAGAGGATAAGCCCATTTGCCTAGAGTTTAAAGACAGCTGGATGGAGTTTTTCTCCCAGAGCCCACTTAATAGGGTGATTAGGAGACCAAGAGAATTTAAAGATTCATTGAAAGGGGTGAAATCGTGTTTTGTAAAGAAACGCACATATATAGGGGTAGGAGTGTACCTTCAGAGGCAGGTAACACTAGGAAGTGCACTTAAATGTAGCCGGCCGGAGTCTGTCTGATTTTTTTTGTCACATGTCATGTTATGTTGTGTGTTTAATTGTTATATGTTATGGCTGTTCATTTGTTTCATTTTATGGCGTAACTGTCTGTGTGCACTGTAAAACATTGGAAATAATATAAAATGACATTTTCAAGCTAATCTAAAAAATTGGCGTTCAGCCAAGGTTTTGAAAATGCCAAAAAATAACAATAATGTAGATGATCAGATGCTATGACTTAAGGCACACAAACTCGTGGTGATTTCACCTTAAAAAAGTCAAACAGTACTGAGATAAGTGTAAAAAGCCTTTGCACTTGTAACCATCAAAAAACAAAAAAAATCAGACTAGCAACTATGGAGTTAAAATTGATTTCCTAGTACTAGACAAGGTAACACATGGATTGCGCTAAGTACGGTAGAGTTTCGCATTTAAATAACAGAGTTATAGCGAGTTATAGAAGTATTGTTGTCACGCATTTAAGAGCGCTCATAAAAGGAATGCACTGTGCAGAAGTATTTTTTTTAACTGTGTGCAGTAGAAAGCCCAATAATTTATAACTTAAGAAATGAACTGTGAGCCTGTGAGGTGTGAAAATAATTGGTTCTTAGACAAGAAATTAGTGAATGATTCTTAAGGCAAAAAACAGAGCCTGGTGAAATGCTAGTCAAGGTTTTGTATGCGTTTTAATTGGGAAAAGTGTTGACAAGGATGTCTCGCTGAAGTGAAACAAGCTGTGATTTTTTTTTATTGTGGAATTTTCTGTTTGGGGCTTGCATGCCACCGTTTAAAAGATAGTTTTTTTTTTATATTTCAATTTAGCTTGCATTTGTGAGATGACAGAAACATAAATATATTTTGATTAGCATGAAAAATAAAGTCCGAGCAGCTGCGTGAAAACACGCAATTGAGAATTAATAGTTTAGCAGAATGCAACTATGCATGAGAAAATAAAAATGCTTTCATTCACCCAGAAGCAAGGTTAAGATGACCCATGAAAGCACATATGGTGATTCAACAAGAAAGGAATGCGTGATAGCCGTTCTTTGAGATAACACTGCTAAGTTAAGCAATCGCTCCATGAAATGCAAAATGATCCTGCGTTTTGCAAGGCAATTGAGTATCGCATACAAGCAAGTGTAGTAAAAGACAGAGTTGCGATCGCCTGTCTCGTTTCAACTTCCAAATTCTTCATTCAGACAGCAACTTTTATGGGAAAAATGTGTCATCATTTGATGTGTAAAACTCATAAGTTTGTCATGCAATTCTATTGGTCGGAAAGGTAACTTAAGTATAGGTACTATATCTGTATAAGGTAACAGAGCATGCGGATTGGATAACTCTTATCGGGTGGGCGTCTACGCCCATCCCACTACATCACTTGTGATAGACGTCACTACAACTACGACGTCTTATTGGTTCTACTAGCTATAGGACCCTAGATTATTTGGTACATTGTGATTGGGCAGGTTACACCCCTAAGCATAAATCTCCACTTTAATTAGCAGCATGCAGAATGGACACCCAGATGCAGAGTGCCCCAAGATTCACCCTGCCTCCTTTCCATCAATCAGTACCTTTAGGGCTATGTGTCAATTAGTTGGCTAAGGATGGCCTCGAAACTGTAGCTTCTTATCAGGAAAAGTTATGGCATCCTGGTTCTGGGTGACATCAGACGTTGGTACCTCTTTGCCCTTGGCTGGTCACGTGTCTGTTCACCATGAATCTGCTTCATTTTCCTGTTATTCGCGTATTTGATTCTTCCTTAGCATCGCCACCTGCCTGGGGCCTCTTTATCTCGACCTTCACTGGCTGGCTGGTATGCTCTGAAGTTTCAATTCTCTGAGGCTGCAGCTCTCCTCCCTTCCTCAGGTTGACCTTGAATTCCCAGGCGGTGAGCTGCTTCTTACTGAGTTTCGATTCCGCTCTTCCCTTTGGCTTTGGCTGGAATATGAATCTTGGCCTTGCTAGCCCTCTGCAGCCTGGGCTTAATTCTGCTTTTACAAAATGGAGTCCCACTTGTATAGTGTGCTTTTATTGCGGTAGATATATAGTTGGCGCATGCCGCTCTATTCTTCTACTAAGCATTGCAAGCAGTTCCATTTACTTAGCTTCTTGCGTTTCTAGCCTATTTATAAGCGTTAGCTGGTTGAAGACTTCCATCTCGTTTTGCAGCTACGTTTCCTTACGTCTCTTTATGTATCAACATAGTTTCTTCTTACATGTCCAGTACATCTTTATTATTTGTATTTCGCCCTTGTGTGTCATCTTTCGTTCGTCGTTTATGTTCATCTGTGTGTCATGTCTGGGCTCTTATGTCATCACCATTCACCTTCCATGGGCTCTGTGGGTCTCTTCGGGGACAGTCTGTAAGTAGTCTTCATTTCGTGTCAGCTGCTTGTACGGTGGTCTGAGAGGGTACCGTGCAGCCGTTGGCTGTCTGGCTATAGGCATTTCAGCTGGTATTGCTCTTCTGATGGGCATCGGGCATAGGCCCAGTATAGCTCTCTGGTGGTTCAATTGCTCCTCGTACGTCATGTATTTTGGCGATTATATTCCTGGTACCTCGAAATGGGGGAAAGGGGTGCAGGCCATGTCTGGGACCTCCTCTACACTCCCCCTTCTGGTCGGTTCATCGACCACTTCTGCTTCCTCCTTTGGATTTATCTTCTTTGGTTCTTCTGTCTCCAGTTCGTCGTCTTCAGGGTTTGTACATGATGGTGTGAACGTGTGTATTTTTGGAGTCCATATTTTTATCACACCTTTCAAACTTCCTGCTGTTACGTGTTCGTTCTTATTCTAGGTCATTAGCTGGCACTGTCCATTTGGGCTGCAATAGATCCATTTTCCTTCATAATTTCTTTGTTTCCTGGGATACGTGAACTTTGTTCCTTCTGGTGCAAATTCACTGGTTCTCACAAAGTCTCTTATTTCTTCATCAGTCAGGTCTCTGGGCTTCCATCCTGGCTCGACATCGACCATGATTTTCATCCCAATGGCCTCCTTCGCAGTTTTCTGGCACTGTGTGATGATTATCTTGATAACACAGAATCCTAGCAGTATCATTACTAGTAAGGCTCCCAGAACCTTGAATATAACTGCCATCCATTGCGGGACCCATGAGAACAGCGCTCCAAACCAGCTGTCATCATCCACTTTGTCGGTTTCGTCAATCATCTGGTTTTTTAAGTTTGTCAGCATACCTATGGCTTCTGTTAACGTTCCATTTTCTTCGTCATGCGAAGGTATAAATGTGCAACATGATTCTCCGATTTTTGCGCAAACACCTCCATCCTTTGCTGTGATCATGTCAAGTACATATCTGTTCTGGAGGGTCATTAATCGGATTGCTCTCAGTTCTTCTTTGATCGCGTTAAATCCTTTTATGGTGGTGTTGATGGTCTGCAATAACTCCCATCTGGTTATTTACAACCATTTAGCATTCACTCTGATTTGGATGTGTGGCAAGAGTAGTGTTGTGAATACTGTTGAGGTGAGGCTAAACAGCCTGTGTTCATATGGGATTGCATAGAATGCTTCTTATGATTTGGCAGAAAAGTAATTCTCTCTCTTCATCCGGGATACCAGTTCCACAGATCTCCTCTTCCTTAGATGAGCATCTGCTTTCGGGAAACTGTCAATACTAAAGTACTTTTTTGGGATCACCAGTGCAGGAACATGGACGTTCACTAGCGTGCATATGCCTCCCCAGTTTTTCGGTAGTTTTATATATGGCTTGGATCTGTGGGATGTTTTTACCCATGCATCGAAGCCCTACCTCAAAAACTGTGCAGTACTGACATGGAAAAGATCATGATGGCCAGAGCTTCCCAGAAAATGCCCAGGGAAGTGCATGAAGAATAGGCTGCCACCCATTTTGCCGATGTTATGGGCACAGAAGGGCACTGCCTAAAACCACCAATGGACTACCCACACAGTAGTCTGAAACCATTGGGAATGGCAATGCTGATTGCCAAAAGCAACCTAGAATTGTGGGGAATTCATTTTCTTAAATCCCAAAATTGGGTGCATTACCAGTACTCACCACTATCAGAAAGCCGGCGTTTTAAAACAGCACCAGACTTTTATTTTGTGTAAAACTGAATAAATGAACCCAAAGCAGGCCAAAGAAAGACCTACTGAGAGGTGGATACAATCTAAAGTTATATTCTGAAGTGACTTGAAGGTTTATAACAAGACTGGCTGAGTTGTGGATTTCAGCAGTTTAAGTAAATTTGGACTGAAAGACACTAAAAATCTAAATGTTTAAAAGAAATGAGTGACCTACTTTTGAGTGTCACATAGGTTGCAATCGTTTAAATGTCATAGTTTAAATTTAGAATCAGCATCCTAGCTGCATATGTAAAAAATTGTCTTGACTTAAACTGGGGAACAAAAGTGACATTTTATCTGAAACCTGGTTTAAGGAACTGAATTCTGCCCACCAGCTACCCCCGACAGGCGATGAGACTTGCACAACAGCTGTGTTCCCAGGCCTAGCTGCCCTTTTGCTGCTCCCACCAAAAGGGATATGACACTTCCCTGATTGAATTACCTGGGCTCTGCAGGAAATTGAACAAAGCCCTGTCCTGACTCAGGCAAATGTTTTATTATGGGGGCCGTAAAAAGTGGCTTCCTCCTGGAAGGAAAGGGGAGGAGCACTGCCTGTGAGAGCAAGCTGGCTTGGCAGAACTGGAAAAACCAGAAATTCAACCTTGTGCTGGGGGGAAACCAGAATATGGTTTTAGAAAAAGATGAATAACTCATAGTACGGACTTGTCATAATTATTTAAATGATACCATAATTCTTGTGATTTTTCTGCCCACATTTTAAGAGGTTTTTAGAACCGGTGGCATGATCTGGGGGCAAACTATCAGTTAAGAGGGTATTACTTAAAATGTATGCAAGTTAAAAGTCTGATACTTCATCAATTAATGCCTGCATGCCTTGCACACATTTGGGTAAATTTGAGTAAGAATCTGATATTGGTAACCTGACCAAAAAGTGAAATATGTTGCCATTTCTGAATGCAAGCTCCCAGGAAGAGCAGATTTGGACAGGGTATACCTCCTGTGATATGTGATGGGTGCATGTAATTTTAAACAAATGTGTACCTGTGCAAATATGTCTTTTGGGTCAAAATATAGATTGTGTGTAATTTGACAGGGGTGGGTTCTCTGTACCATAAACAGACCTCATCATGATGACACTTCATTTCATTCCCCCAATCAAGGGGAAGAGGATGAAGTGGCCAATGACAAGTGGAGAGGGGTAGAGCCTAGTGATGCTGCACACACACCCATTTTCAAAACACATAAAAGCAGACAGTCAGGACAGATAGGGACATTCAATTCCATTTGCTGCAACGCGCTCTGCCGGACCATACCACATCCAGAGATCCAGACTTCAAATCCATCAATCTCCAGAGAAAGCTGTGCAGAAAGATCCAGAAGCAGTGCTGTACCCAGAGAGAGAGCAGAGCTGACCCGGACCACTGTTAGCAGAACCAGAGAGCTGACCCAGGTCACTGTGAAGTGCAGAGACCAGACCAGAGTCCAGTCTAAAACCTGACCAGATCCGTGGCGAGGCCCATTTAATTCAAGAATATAGTGTGAATACCTAGCAGAACTGTGCAGAACCAATCTCTTAGTTAAAATAATCTAATCCGAGCTATTTTAATCTAAGTAGAACTGCCTCCTAACTGTCACCTGTCATTTGTAAAGCTGTCACCTGTCATTTTCTAGTTGCAAGCTGCACTTGTCAATTTGAATTTTAACATTCCAAATCCGAAAAACTACCTTTATTTAATCGCTCATATCTCCGTGACCGTTTGTCCTAGAGACTTGCAGTAACTGAAAGCTTGGAATCTTAGCTTTTCAACGGACCTAGAACCGCATTCCTATTCCATACACTTTTGCCGCAATCGCGAAAAACGCACTCGCGAATTTTGCCGCGATTTGCAAATTTCTCCACGTGTGAAAACAGCAGTTCTTGCTTTCCTTGCTAAAATTTCGTTTGCCTCTTAAGAACCATCCCCGAATCATTGCTAGAGTGAGCCTGGACTAATATTAACTAGATACCACTCACCCTGAACCTCTAGAGGGAATTAAAAGCATTTTAGCATATTTTTCACTTCATTGCCAGCACATATAAAAGCATTTTGGGCCTGTGTTTCCAATTTCTGTAGTGTAAGCTTGCTGGGGTGAACTGAATTACAGTTGATTGCATTTCTGAGAACTGTGTACTTTCCTTCCATTTCCTTGCATTGCATAAAAGGGGGGGTGAATTGCCAGAGAAAAGTGATTACATTGTTTTGTTGAAATCATATTGAGTATTTTCTGTATTGCATTTTCATTCAACATTACGTCCATCTGAACTTATATAAAGCATTCTCTACCACCTTATTCTTCTGTTCCTATTCACAAGTGTGCTAGTGCCGGACTATCTATTATTGATTACTGCTCAGATTAAGTGTGATATTCAATGATTAATTTATTATAAGTGTGATATATATATCTATTGTTTAAATCATCAAATAAACCTTTTAACTTGCAAAACAGAACTACTTCTTGGCTCAGTGGGGTCAGGGGGATTCCAAGAGAGGGGTGTTATATAGGGGTAGTCATCCAGAACGCATGAACTGGACATAGAGATATATTAATAAGGGTTTCCATTCAGTATCCCAGACTAGGCATTGACTTAGCTGTAGTGTTGAATTGAATCCTCTTACAAATTGGGGGCTCGAGCAGGATGTTTGGGTTAGATCTACCATTGGTGCAGATTAATACAGCGTGCCAGCTGACCAGATACACATATCCGGTCGGATCACCACGCTGTGTTACGCTGTAAAGCACTCCTCAAAGGAACGCTCTAAGGAAAAGGTCTGTTTTGCAAAAATAAAATACAAACTTCTGTAAGTCAGGAAGGAACTCAAATTCCAGAATGACGACCTTAGTAGACATGAAAATAGCCAGAGAGCACTTCTTACATAAGTTATTTGTGAGAGGTGAGTGGACTCACCAGGACCGCATGGTCTGGTTGCAGGCCATCACGCAACAGGTCACGGAAACAGGGTCAGATACATGGAGAGATCAGGGTCCCTTACATGTGGCCCTGAGTGAACTATACATGGCTCCTAAAGCTAAGGATGAACAAGACAAGATGGTTTGGATAGTGGCATACCTGTACCTATATATGGGAGACATGCAGGATAAATGTACTGAAAGCCAAGATCTGGCGAATACGCGACAGATGGCGTTAGGGAAGGTCCAATCTGACCTGGTATCTTCTGAGCAGAGGCTGCAGGGGAGCCAGGAGTCAGAAAATGAGAGTAGACAGCACATCATTAAAATAAAAAGGGATATGGACATCCTGCAACAGGAAAAGGCTGACCAGGATACCAGATTTCTGGCCTTGCAGAAGGAGTACCAAGAAGGTTTGGACTCCCTACTGCAGAGCCAGAAAAAGCTGGAGCAACAGTTAGACTTCAATAGGGCATGTGCTGAGCAGGTAGTCACCCTGCAAAGCCACCTAGATAGGGAGAAGGCAGAGAGCAATAAACTGATTTTGAAAGACCTGGATACCCAGGCAGAGTTTGACCAGGAGCGCCAGAAAGCTGGTGCCTTCCAAAGGCAAAGGGACGACCTGGCGGCACAGATGCAGGCTCTTAGTCAGGAAAGGGATACCTTAGGCCAGGAAGTCTGCCACGTAAAAAGGAAAATGGAAGAAAATCACCTGGCCCTCCAGGGACTGGGTGACCTCCAAAAAGAACACCAGAACTTGTTAGAGCACACCAGGAAGGTGGAGGATGCTCTGGCAAGAAAGGAGCAGGCCAATAGGGACACAGCTCAGGAGGTAACCCTCCTGCAGCAAAGACTGGCCCAGTGCTCCAGGACCAATCAGGAAACGCAGAGAGAGAATGAGGCTCTCTGCCAGCACAATGATAGGCTCCAACAACAGGTAGCGATGCAGGAGAGACTCATAGAGTCTAGTAAGGCCTTAACTGAGGAACTGAAGGCGCAGGCTCTTGCATTGCAACAGGGAGCAGGGGCGGATAGAGATGAGGTTCGCTGGGAAAGAGAAACTCCTGAGCATAACCCCAGGAGCCCTAGTACCAGAGGCCTTTATCTCTCTCAGTCCCTGGACTCTGCCACCCCCATCTCCCCTGGCGCACATGAGCACAGGGCCATAGGGATGGCAGATTACTATCCAGCCAGAAGCATGGGGCTCATAGGCCAGTACCACCCAGGAATGGAGGGGCGGGCATCCGGGTATGGGCACCCAAGCACAGTGCAATTTGATGGGGAACCCCAGGAGAGTAGGCCCATTAAGGGCATCCTGAAAACCTCTGCCCAGTTAGGTCAGTGGGGGGGGTACCCATCAAATCCTGGCAGCAAGGAGGGATCTGAAGACTCCTCTGAGCGGTACAGGACACAGGAGACCAGGTCCCCACATTCTGCCAGCCATTCCCAGGCTCGCAGAATCCGGGAAAACCTAGAAGATCAGACAGGAACCTCTGGGAGCAGTGCCTCTGAGTCAGAGGACGAATGCACAAGGGTTACCCGAACCAAAAAGGCCAATAAGGCAAAAAGGGCCTTGATTAAGGACCCATTGAAACAGATTAAGGCAATCAGGAGTGTCATCACGCCTTATCATAAGAACGCCAAGTACTCTGTTTGGGAACACTTGGAGCTCTATGAGCAAATGATGGAGACTTTTCATTTGAAGGACAGCCAAAGCTGTATCCAATATGTAAAGTGGACATTCTCCCCAGAGTACTCCAGTTTCTTTGCAGGGCTGGAGGACCAAAATCATTCCAGGTGGTCCACCTATAGGGCGGCCATATTAAAACATTTTTCTGTTCACAGAAATCCCCAAGAGGCTCGCAAGGCAGCCTACAACTTACAATGTGGGGAGGATCAGGCCCCACAAGAATTTGTGCAGGAGTTAAAGCGTGTTTTTGCACAGACCACAAGAAGGGTGCGCACGGATAGCAGAGAATTTATTAATACGTTTTTCCATGCCTTGCCCAAATACATAATGACCCAGCTCGTGAGGGATTTTCACGAGAAAAGATCTTTAGACTGGGTCATTGAACAGGCTACCCGGATCTATGAGGTGCAGAAGCCAATAGAAAATAAAAATAATGCGCCCAAAAACCCCAAAGCCAACAACACCCCTGCTGCTGCCAAGGTGGCAGAGGTAAAGGTCACCCCCGTTTTGGATTTGGAGATGGGGGGGGCTAAAAACCTACCTGCACCTAATAATGCTAGGCCCAGAAGGTCCTCGGGCCAGTCACAAACAGGGAGTCAAGGAGGTAGTCCCACAAATGGGGTCCCTCGCTCTCCTGACTATGTAAGTCCCCGTTACAAGGGTAATCGACCCATCCTGGGTTATGTGTGGACTCCTCCAGCCCAAGGGGGGGGATCCAACCAAGCACCTAACCCAGGGAACTTCCCTCCCAACTTCCCACAGGAGGGCAGAAATTCTCCAAATCCTGGGCAGAACTTTTTCCCCAGGTATCCACCCAATTTCCAACCCCAAAATCATCCATCCTTCTTTCCCCAATTCCCTGAGCCCAGACAACCTAATCCGGGAGAGGGGAGGCCAAGGGTGGAGGGGTATCCAAATCTTCCCAACCAGGGGTACTACCAAAGAAGGGATAGCTACCCTCCCCGGGATCAGCCCAGGGGAGAAAACAGGGCCCCGTATCAGCCTGAGCGGGTTTCCCAGTTAGATCGCCAGGTCCAAAATATGGCACGGGATCTGGGTCACATACTGAGGGCTCAGCAGAACCCTCAGATCGGCATGCCAGCGCAGAACGCACCCAACTCTGGACCTGGTGCTCCAGAACAATGACGGGGGCAGCACCCCGATAACTCACCGGTTCCCAGGGAGGAGGCACAAAGGGAAGGGGGGTGTAAAGCCTGGGAGGAAGCTTCCTTCCTCACTTGTAAACAGCCCCTGGAAACCCAGGAACCGGAAACAAAATCCCTTGCCCCTGAAAGTCTGCCTCCTAAGGAGCAGAGGGGGGTAGGAGAAACAAAAGACCCAAACAGACTCAGTTCGAGGAGGAGGTACAGATCTTCCAATTTGAGGGAGAGGGATCCTCAGAGGATCCTGGGAAAAGGATCTTCTCCTTCAGAGAGGGGGGAACTCCTCCCAAAGAAAAATGGGTCCCTAGGGATGCAAATCCAGACTGGGGAGATGTGGAGACTGAGCTACCGCCGCCCACCATCTCATCCCAGAACCCACAATACCAAAATCCCCTGGTTCAAACCCATCCTGATGACTGCCTCCAAAAAGGGCGGGGCGGCCCGGAACCGGAGCCAGGGGAACCCACAATGGCTCTGATCTCCAGTTGCCAACTTTTTCTTTCAGATTCCCAAGGCTCTCCACAGAATTCTGCCCAAATCTCTTCGCTAGCAATGTCCAAAACCAGAAAGTTAGCCCACCAGTTGTCCAAAAATGTGCATTATCTGTGCCCCCTTGAGGAGAAGGAGGGAAGATATTATGCCCCGGTACAAGTACAGGGGCAGGGTACAATTTTAGCGCTGGTGGACACGGGATCTCAAGCTACCCTTCTGTCCAGAAGGGCCTTTGATGAACTGAATGCAGGAAGGGGAGGGAATTACCAAATTCCTCTCACCTCACTTCCTGGACAACTCCAGAACTATGACGGGAAGGAAATTCCTGTCGAGGGGACGGCAGATTTGGACATTAAAATTGGGAGACACAAGTTGAAACACCCGGTCATAGTTGTGACTCCAGAGGGCACCCCTTGTTTACTAGGGAATGACCTCCTGAGAAGGTTGTCACCCCTAATAGATTGCGTAAACAAGGTCCTCTGGACCCAGACTAGCCGACCAATAAAATTAAAACAGAGTGTCAACCATGTTAGTTTAAACGGCACCTGCCACATGGTTGAACAAAAATCTGACCAAGTAGAATTTCACTTCCAGAATAACCAAATTCCAGACGTGACAGTAATAGCAGTAGGACAACAGCCTGGTGATGGGGGGTCCTCTCTATTTCTGAAAATCAACCTTCCTTCCAGTTTAAGGTGGTATTCCACAGTGGAAGGAAACACCCTGAAATTCTTTACTAATCCACAATCAGAAACTCCCACTCCTATAGTCCAGAAAGATGTGAAATCAGCTCAGAGCCTGGCTGATATTCAGCAAATTGGAGAGCAGTTGTTCATCCCTGTTCAGTTAAATGATGGGAAGGACTCTGTTCTCGCTCGAGTGTGTGTGAACAACGGTAAGAGCTTCATCAGCGAAGCCATGTTCCGCCAACTCCCAAAAGATCCAGCCATTCCCACCTTCAAACTGATAGACAAATGGGAAATGGACCTGGAAGCACCTAATTCCAAACATCTCCTGCCAAGCAGGTGTATGCTCAAAATCTCCATTGGCAACAAGAGCATAGTCCATAATTGTTGGGTCGTGCGAGACGTTACTGCCGCCTTTTACTAAGGCAGTGACATTCTCAATCGCTTCGCCATTAGTTTGGACCTAATAAACTTCAAAGCTTGGTCCCGATTAGCGGATAATCCCATGGGCTTTGATGATCCAGAAAAAGCATTTAGGTCAGCTCAATTGCTACCTTATGCAGTTGAAATTCAGATCAAACAGGAAGTCACCATCCCAGAAAGGACCCGACAATTCTCCCTGGAAGTGAAAGTTAAAAGAGGACAATATTTGCAAAACCCTGATGCTTACATAAATCTAAACGCTTCTCTCCAACAGCAAGGGTTGGGGGTAAACCCAACTCCATTAGTCAACATAGAACATGACACCATTCTAATAGAGGTGGATAACAGCGACGTAAAGAGTATTACTGTAGCCGCAGGCACCATTATTGGAATGGCGGTTGATGACCGACATTTTTCCATAGATTTAGGTAATGAACTGTTAGAGCCAATCCCCAAGGACTGCTTTGACAGTGACAGTGATGACAATACAACACCAGACAGGATTTTTACCCGGCATGGGGGGAACTTCCTGGTGTACACTTCTTGCCCTTATGGTAAGGAAGATGTGACTTGTGACTTCAGGAGGGATGAGGTGATTTTCCAGGTCCATGAGGGCTGCCTTTCCCACCTGAAGCCTCCAGTCCAAATCAGCACTCTGACCAGGGACTTCTCCACCCAGCTGGAGGAGGCCGCGGAGATAGCCAAACCAGAAGTCTTTCCAGGCTTCAGGCAGATGGTGGAAGAGAGAGTCAACCTAGCTGATGCCTGTGTGACTCTGGAACAAAAGCAAAAGTTGAAACAAGTTTTCTTGGATTTCCAAGATCTCTTTGCGGTAGACTCATACGACTGTGGCCGCACCGACATCCACACAACAACAATCCCCACGGACCCTGGCATGACTCCAGTGTTTGTGAAGCAATATCGTTTGCCTCTCGCATCCATGGAGTCCCTTACTGAAATAATTAAGAACCTTGAGTCCCGGGGAATATTCCGTCCAGTCCACAGCACCTTCAATAATCCGGTGCTGGGAATATTGAAGCCAAACAGCCAGTGGAGACTCTGCGCCGACCTCAGGGAGCTCAACAAACGGGTCCATACTTCCCGATGGCCTCTTCCCTACATTGACCAAGGGCTGGCCCAGATCCAGGGGTCACAGGTATTCATGGAAATAGACCTGACCAATGGATACTGGACCGTGCCTGTCAGTAGGGAGGACCAATACAAGCTGGCTTTTACCTTTGGGGGCCAGCAGTATACATGGACCCGGACTCCCTTCGGATACCTTAACTCCGGTAATGAGTTCAATATTTTCCTACATAAGGCCATGCCCGACCTGGGTGCGAGGGGTAACCTGGCTTATGTAGATGATGTCCTCATCAAAAGTTCATCTGTGGAGGAACACATAGCGGAGATCCGTTATGTTCTGACGCAGTTGAGGGCCGCCAGAGCAAAACTTTCCTTTCAGAAAGCACAGTGGTGTAGAACCCGTGTTAATTTCTTGGGGCATGAGATTACTCCTCAGGGTCTCTGTCCCCAGGAAAAGAAAGTGGAAGCACTTCAGAAACTGAAAGACCCCACAACTCTGCGGGAACTAAGGAGCCTCCTTGGACTGACTAATTACAGCAGAAAGTTCATTGAGGGCTATGCAGAGATCACCAGACCCCTGATTCATCTCCTGAAGGGGGGGGGGTCAAGTGGGAATGGGGTCCAGAACAAGCCGAGGCGGTAAAACAACTCAAAAGAAGCCTCTCACAAGCGCCTTGCCTAGCTTACCCTGTCAGAAACAAGGAGTTCTTCCTGGAGACGGGGTTCTCTAATACGTGCTTGACGGCGATATTATACCAAAAGCATGACAAGGTCAATAAAGTAATCTCCTATGCGAGCAAAACTTTATCCTCTGTGGAGGAAAAATTCAACGATTGTGAGAAGGCACTCCTGGCGACGGTGTGGGCATTGAAGAATTACCGCCCGTTTATCCAGGGGGAACACATCATAGTGGAGACTCCACACCAGCCTCTGCAACATCTCCAAAGTGACAGAATCCGGCCGGGAAATGTGAGTAATTCCCGAATTACTTCCTGGATTCTGTCAATGCAAGGCTTTCCTGTGGAGGTCAGATATGGCCAAAACAAGAAGAGTCCCCTCGCGCAAGGTCTGGCTGACTTGCATGATTGTGCCAGAGAAAACTGTCTCGAGGACGAAAGTCTAAAAATCAAGGACAACATGGAGGCATACCTTAATTCCCCACACAAAGTCTTTGAAGAGGACAAGTGTGAGGGAATGCCCACTGTCTATGTGGATGGATGCTCTTACCATGTTGACAACGACGGGGAGAAAGAACTGGTGGCTGGCGTAGGGAATGCATGGGTGAAGGAGTTCCCAGAACCCTCCGCTGGATACAAAATTGGTCCCCGAAGTAGTCAGGTGGCAGAATTGATGGCGGTGCATCAGGCCATCCTCACTGCTGTCCAGCATCAACTCCACGAACTGGTCATAATCACAGATTCGGATTATGTACGGAACGGGTTCGTGGAGCACCTGGTTAATTGGAAAACCAGAGGCATGTTATGTGCTAACAACAAACCCTTGAAACATGGGAAGTTGATCCAAAACATTGATGATCTGGTCACCTCGAATGAGATGACCATTTATTGGAAAAAGATCAAGGGTCATTCCAAAGTAGAGGGACCAGACAAAACTGGAAATGACTTAGCTGATCAGCTGGCCAAAACCGGGGCCATCCAAGGGGATCTAATTGAGATTGAGTCCCTGTTGGGGGAAATCCAGGTCACTGCTATCACTAGGTCCCAGACAAATGCTCACAACAACCTTTCAATTGCCCAATGGAGTAAGGAGACCCCTGGCGCTGATTTGATTACCGCTCAGAAGGGGGATCCAATTATTGGTAAGTTTTACCAACACCTTGAGGACCCTGAGAACTTTCCCCTGACGGATACCGATTACATTGGGAAAGAGGACCTAAGGGTGTTGATGAAATGTCCAAAAATGTTCCGGATCCAAGACGGTTTGCTGGTAAGGAAATCCAAAGCTGGCCACGATCAGTGGGTGGTTCCTACCTCATTCCGAATCCTGATGTTAAGTCACGCCCATGATGCGGCCACCGCCGGTCATAGGGGGTTTCACACAACATTGGAAATCTTAAGAGAGGTTGCATACTGGCCACACATGGGGCAGGACCTCGACCAATACTTGAAGGGGTGTTTTGTGTGTGCACAATTTCAGCCATCATCCCTCACGCACCGTGCGCCTCTCCAAAAGCGGGGGATGACACTGCCATGGTCAGATTTACAAATCGACTTTGTAGGCCCCGTGATTCGCTCTGCTAGGGGGAATAAGTACATGTTGACTGTGACATGCTTGTTTACCAAGTGGGTGGAATGTCTCCCAGCCCCAAATTGCAAGGCAGAAACCGCAGCTGCCTTGATGATTAACCACATCTTTTCCCGTTTTGGTCTACCTCAAAGGATTGAGTCAGACAGGGGTAGCCACTTCACCAGTGAAGTAATGACAAAGATGTGGGAGATACTGGGGGTCAAAAGGAAGTTGCATATTGCTTACCGGCCAGCTTCTTCTGGGGCAGTAGAGAGATATAACCGAACCATTGTGAGCATATTAAAGAAGTTTGTGGCAGATTCTGGGCCAAGTTGGGACATCCGATTACCTCTGGTCCTAATGGCCATCAGATCTACCCCGTCATCTGCAACCAAAATGTCACCATTCGAGTTGATGACTGGACGCAAGATGGTGCTTCCTCAGCATTTGCTCTACAGGACCCAAGAGCAGACACTGATAAATGCCTCCACAACTCATGAGTATGTGGAGAATTTAAGGAAACACCTTCAACATGCTTTTGCTTATGCTCAGCGGAATCTAGAAAGATCAGCTGATAGCATGAAGACCCACTATGACCTGAAGACTTCCAGGAAGGAATATCAGGTGGGGGACCGGGTCTATCTATACAATTTCCAAAGGAACCAGGCCAAACAGCGAAAATTTTTGTCTACATGGAAGGGACCCTTTGAGATTATAGACAAAATCTCCCCTGTGGCCTACAAGATCCGCATCCCCAAAGGCGGTTTGGCAGAGGGGGAAGACAAGTGGGTACACATAAACCAGTTGAAGTGTTGCCATCCCAGGCACACTCTGCAACAACTGGAGGAATCCTCTGGAATCCTAGAGGGTACTGTCTCAGATTAATTCAGTTCTAACTTAAAATATACTACATATCGCCTATCAAATTCTGAGTTTCTCAATGTGGGTGTTTTCGTTTTTGAATGCAAAAAGAAATGTGCATGTTCATATGTTTTGACTATAAATGTATATGCCACCCCACTATATCAATGGTGGGGGAAAAATGTCTATGAATAGGTATTGCCGCTCTTCCTTTGTCGTCCTATGAGAAAGAAAACCTGGAGACGGGCCAAGGAGGACGATCCGGAGACCGGGAGCAGAGACGCAAGGGGCCCAGGGTACCGCCCAATATTCCCATCAGGACCGGCGAGGAGAACCGATGGATCAGTACCGGATGGAGGAAAAGATGCTGAACTGTGCCATCTATTGGAAGAAGATGAGGAAACATCCCAGGTCTTGCGAGTTCCATCATTGAAACAGAATGGCCATCGCAAGAGGGGGGCTTGTGGGATGTTTTTACCCATGCATCCAAGCCCTACCTCAAAAACTGTGCAGTACTGACATGGAAAACATCATGATGGCCAGAGCTTCCCAGAAAATGCCCAGGGAAGTGCATGAAGAATAGGCTGCCACCCATTTTGCCGATGTTATGGGCACAGAAGGGCACTGCCTAAAACCACCATTGGACTACCCACACAGTAGTCTGAAACCATTGGGAATGGCAATGCTGATTGCCAAAAGCAACCTAGAATTGTGGGGAATTCATTTTCTTAAATCCCAAAAATGGGTGCATTACCAGTACTCACCACTATCAGAAAGCCGGCGTTTTAAAACAGCACCAGACTTTTTTTTTGTGTGTAAAACTGAATAAATGAACCCAAAGCAGGCCAAAGAAAGACTTACTGAGAGGTGGATACAATCTAAAGTTATATTCTGAAGTGACTTGAAGGTTTATAACAAGACTGGCTGAGTTGTGGATTTCAGCAGTTTAAGTAAATTTGGACTGAAAGACACTAAAAATCTAAATGTTTAAAAGAAATGAGTGACCTACTTTTGAGTGTCACATAGGTTGCAATTGTTTAAATGTCATTGTTTAAATTTAGAATCAGCATTCTAGCTGCATATGTAAAAATGGTTAATTTTATTTGAATGCAGAAAACTGGGTAACTAAAAGTGACATTAGCTGGGGCCTGGCTTAAGGAACTGAATTCTGCCCACCAGCTACCCCCGACAGGAGATGAGACTTGCACAACAGCTGTGTTCCCAGGCCTAGCTGCCCTTTTGCTGCTCCCACCAAAAGGGATATAACACTTCCCTGATTGAATTACCTGGGCTCTGCAGGAAATTGAACAAAGCCCTGTCCTGACTCAGGCAAATGTTTTATTGGTGGGAGTCGTAAATGTGGCTTCCTCCTGGAAGGAAAGGGGAGGAGCACTGCCTGTGAGAGCAAGCTGGCTTGGCAGAACTGGAAAAACCAGAAATTCAACCTTGTGCTGGGGGGAAACCACACCCCTGTAGCCAGAATATGGTTTTAGAAAAAGATGAATAACTCATAGTACGGACTTGTCATAATTATTTAAATGATACCATAATTCTTGTGATTTTTCTGCCCACATTTTAAGAGGTTTTTAGAACCGGTGGCATGATCTGGGGGCAAACTAGCAGTTAAGAGGGTATTACTTAAAATGTATGCAAGTTAAAAGTCTGATACTTCATCAATTAATGCCTGCATGCCTTGCACACATTTGGGTAAATTTGAGTAAGAATCTGATATTGGTAACCTGACCAAAAAGTGAAATATGTTGCCATTTCTGAATGCAAGCTCCCAGGAAGAGCAGATTTGGACAGGGTATACCTCCTGTGATATGTGATGGGTGCATGTAATTTTAAACAAATGTGTACCTGTGCAAATATGTCTTTTGGGTCAAAATATAGATTGTGTGTAATTTGACAGGGGTGGGTTCTCTGTACCATAAACAGACCTCATCATGATGACACTTCATTTCATTCCCCCAATCAAGGGGAAGAGGATGAAGTGGCCAATGACAAGTGGAGAGGGGAAGAGCCTAGTGATGCTGCACACACACCCATTTTCAAAACACATAAAAGCAGACAGTCAGGACAGATAGGGACATTCAATTCCATTTGCTGCAACGCGCTCTGCCGGACCATACCACATCCAGAGATCCAGACTTCAAATCCATCAATCTCCAGAGAAAGCTGTGCAGAAAGATCCAGAAGCAGTGCTGTACCCAGAGAGAGAGCAGAGCTGACCCAGACCACTGTTAGCAGAACCAGACAGCTGACCCAGGTCACTGTGAAGTGCAGAGACCAGACCAGAGTCCAGTCTAAAACCTGACCAGATCCGTGACGAGGCCCATTTAATTCAAGAATATAGTGTGAGTACCTAGCAGAACTGTGCAGAACCAATCTCTTAGTTAAAATAATCTAATCCGAGCTATTTTAATCTAAGTAGAACTGCCTCCTAACTGTCACCTGTCATTTGTAAAGCTGTCACCTGTCATTTTCTAGTTGCAAGCTGCACTTGTCACTTTGAATTTAAACATTCCAAATCCGAAAAACTACCTTTATTTAATCGCTCATATCTCCGTGACCGTTTGTCCTAGAGACTTGCAGTAACTTTCCTCTGAACGCTGGGAATCTTAGCTTTTCAGTGAACCTAGAACAGCATTCCTATTCCATACACTTTTTCCGCAATCGCGAAAAACGCACTCGCGAATTTTGCCGCGATTTGCAAATTTCTCCACGTGTGAGAACAGCAGTTCTTGCTTTCCTTGCTAAAATTTTGTTTGCCTCTTAGGAACCATCCCTGAATCATTGCTAGAGTGAGCCTGGACTAATATTAACTTGATACCACTCACCCTGAACCTCTAGAGGGAATTAAAAGCATTTTAGCATATTTTTCACTTCATTGCCAGCACACATAAAAGCATTGTGGGCCTGTGTTTCCAACTTCTGTAGTGTAAGCTTGCTGGGGTGAACTGAATTACAGTTGATTGCATTTCTGAGAACTGTGTGCTTTCCTTCCATTTCCTTGCATTGCATAAAGGGGGGGGGGTGAATTGCCAGAGAAAAGTGATTACATTGTTTTGTTGAAATCATATTGAGTATTTTCTGTATTGCATTTTCATTCAACATTACGTCCATCTGAACTTATATAAAGCATTCTCTACCACCTTATTCTTCTGTTCCTATTCACAAGTGTGCTAGTGCCGGACTATCTATTATTGATTACTGCTCAGATTAAGTGTGATATTCAATGATTAATTTATTATAAGTGTGATATATATATCTATTGTTTAAATCATCAAATAAACCTTTTAACTTGCAAAACAGAACTACTTCTTGGCTCAGTGGGGTCAGGGGGATTCCAAGAGAGGGGTGTTATATAGGGGTAGTCATTCAGAACTCATGAACTGGACATAAAGATATATCAATAAGGGTTTCCATTCAGTATCCCAGACTAGGCATTGACTTAGCTGTAGTGTTGAATTGAATCCTCTTACAGATCCACACGCCCAGTAATGGTCCATAATTACTGCAGTCCCTTGCGCCATTCCTGGGACTTCAAAGATTCGTCCGCAGTTTTGATTCTCTCCCATCTTCCTTGTGCCATTGTTTCTGAAGCACAATTTTGGGCTTTCCAGCAGCACTATCTGCAAGGGTCCTCCTCTGTCTTCGACCCATGTCAGCAGCTTTACCAACTTTGGCCACAGCGGTTTGCACAGTTTTTGTGAGTTTTCTATTGCTTTCTTGCAGGCTCGAAGGACCATCCACGCTCGGCATATTACTACTCCTTCTTCCGATCCGTTTGGAGAAAGCTCTGTTCCCCAAATCTGCAGCTGACCTCTATTCTTCCAAATTTGGGCTTCTTCTGGAGTTTTTCCTTGGACATTCAGTCTCAGGCTTATTTCCCATCTCGTTCCTGATCCTTTGGTTTCTGGCTTCTTGTACCTGATCACGTGATTCCTGGTATGTGCCCTGTTTCTTGTTTTAATGTCCTGGACGTAGCCGTCTTCATCGGGGTATTCCTTTTCAGTTGCCCATATCAATGAGGCGTCTCTCCCCATAAATTGTCCTCTGGTGTTGCACATTGCTACGTGCGACATACAGTGTGCTGTCGGGACATTGATTTTTACGGCCACAAAGATCTTGGATTTTCCCATGCTGTATGGTAGAAGTGCACAGATGAAGCAGTCACCTTCGGCTTTCTTCTTCCAACCTCCTTCATGTGTTGGTACCAGATGTTGTTTCCCAGATGCGCTGTGCTATCCAGGTAGTCATTCAGTTCATGGTTATCTTCGTGTGGGCTTCTCTTTATTCTTAGTGTCTTTCTGTAGTTTGCTATAACTATATCTTTAAATGCGTCTGTGCTGCTTTTCCATGCTGGGGGGTCTCTCAATCATGCTTGTCGGAGGGGCAGGCTTCTTTAACTGTATCGCTGTGGTGAAAGAAGTTTTTGTGTTTCTCTTCTTCTCCTCATCTATTCTCTCGCAGAGCTCCTTTAACCACCACCTGTGTACCGTCTGTCCAACGTGAGGCCTCATCGTGGGCCTGGTGCTTTTAGGAACTGATGTGCTTGCTGCAATAGTCACTTAGTCACTGTGGTTCTATTTTTCAGTTCCTCATGCAGTTTCTTCGCTCCAACTATAAACGGGAATAAATGATCTATCAGCATTTGCGTCTTTGCAGTGAATTCTTGTGTAGCTGTCTCTGTCTTCTTGAGTGCTTTGGTTATATCTTCTTTAGTTGGCCTTTTGCTTGCTTCCTCTTGGTTACTTCCACTATTTTCTGTAACTGGTTGTTCGGTAGGAAGTCTCTTACTTTCTGTTACCATCGTTCAAGGTTCTGTAGCCATTGACACTTATCCTGGTTTGTGTGCATTCAGTGTGTGGGTGCTTGTAGTGGTCAGTGCTACATTTTCATTCATTCCGTGCTGACCTTGTCTTCAGCTTTTCTCTTCATTCATTTCCTCAAATGTGTATGACTCACTGCTAATTACATTCAATTTTAGTTTGTTTACTTTACCATCAGGTTTTCTTTAAACCGGAATGACTATATAGGTTCTGGGTGCTTTTGTAGGATTCATACGTACATTATCTGGTGGGTGCACTGAAATTGGAGCACTTTGTGCACCAATAAAGAATGCAGTTCTGATTGTTAGTGACAGAAAAACAATGATAATTACCATGCATATACACATTATCGATCTATATGAAAGCTGGCAGCATTTCCTTCCAGGAAAGCGGGGCGCCCCTCTCTTGGAGGTAGAACCAAGTTACTGTTCTGGGCCCCCATTTCGAACATGAGTCTATTGTCAGTGTTTATTTCTTTTCACTTACTCCGAGCTTGTTTCTCAAAAGTTTGTAACATAAAGTGTATAGTGCTTCTCAAGGGTCCCCCCTCTTGCGGGTGACGACGGTAGTCTCTGGTTATGGGATACAGTTCACTTGCTAGACTGTGGAGAAAAGGTTAGGCTAACATCTTTGGCAAGTCACATTCATTATGCATATCTAAAATAGGTAAGTTCCCAGTTCACCTCGCGAACCTGCTTCGGTCCTGATGATATGCTGGTACCTGTTAAATGTGAAAGGGAAAGCTTGGCACCAATCGGAAATCAAACCCAAAATTAAAGACAAAAATAAGGGGAAATAAAGATAAAAATAATGTGAACAATAAAAATAAAAAAATGAAAAACACAAAAAGGTGAAGTTCTCGTTTCTGCTCTTCTCGATCTGTCCCTCGGCAGAAAGATGAAGAACTGTGTCTCTGTCTCCTGGATCTGTCCCACGGCGGTAAGATGAAGAACTATGTCTCTGTCTCCTCGATCTGTCCCATGGCGGTAAGATGAAGAACTGTGTCTCTGTCTCCTGGATCTGTCCCACGGCGGTAGGATGAAGAACTGTGTCTCTGTCTCCTCGATCTGTTCCACGGCGGTAAAATGAAGAACTGTGTCTCTGTCTCCTGGATCTGTCCCACGGTGGAAAGTTTCACTGGAATCTCCTCAGGTACTCTCGCTGGAAGTTGGATAGTTCCACCTGGAGCATGATTCCATGGAGGAGTGTTCCCATGTGTGCAACATTAGCTGTGTCTCTGAGGAAGGTGATGACGTCAACCTCTGCAGGCCTTCCTACCATTTCTGGATAGTCTGTGACTAGACGAAACAGGACATTATGTGCCAGCCGTCTGTCCTCGGGTGACAGGGACATTTGTCCTGCTTTGGTGGGTTCTGGATCACAGGCCTTTCTTTTGACATGAACAGTCTCTGCACTTTCCTGCTGTGTGGATTGCGACCACGTAGTTTAGCTTGATCCACAGTTGGTTCAAGTGTTCAGTGTTTCTTGGATCCCTGATGTACGTGAGGGTATCCGTTGTTCTCCCGATGAGTCCTGGGCACTCCTCTATAATGCGAAAGAAAAGCGTGTACCTGAGTTCATCGATGATCACTTGTGGTGGAAGCATTTGTGTCCTTTTCACTATATTTGGGCAACTCAGCGAGGGCTTCTGCGATGACAGTTAGTAGCAGGATCTTGTATAAAGTCTGTGACACTGGAGACTCTTCCTACAAGTGACGGGTATGAAATAACCACTAGCTGAAAGTAGGTCAATACATCCCATGTGAGATTTCTTTCTTGAGATACCATGTAGTCTGTGAAACAATGTCTCGATATTGGCTGCTTCAGGACACTGTTTTGAAAAGTCTTTCGCTCACAGTCTTATCAGAGTCTTTGTTTTTCAGCAATGCTCAAGGAAGGTTTGATTCAAAAGTTGGTGTGATCAGTGTGTTGTGGCTTGGATGCACAATTCTCTTCTTTTCCCTGCAACTGTGATGTACAGAGTGTCCATTTTAAACCCTCATCCCCTTTTCATTCTTCTTCACCCTGCAACTATAATGCACAGAGCGTCCGTATTATGTCCTTACTCCCCCTTTTTCCCTGTGGAAAATGTCCCTGTTTTTAAGCCACAACTTGCGCGGGAGTTCCTTTTCTGGTCTTTGCTGCTTATGCATCCTTGTCGTGCGGCGTAAGATGATGGTCGGAGCCTGGCTGGTACCGAAGTGCATACAATGCCAGTGGTAGACAGTGCAGCCATCCCTTCTTTAGAGTAAGCTTCAACTTGGCTATCCTTTCCTTTAACAAGCTGTTGAGCTTATCGCATATACCACTTCCCTCTGGATGATACGCCGACGAGAACTTGTGCTTTATACCAAGCAGCAAGCTAATCTGTTCAAATACTGCATTAACAAAGTGAGCCCCGTCATATGACCTCATTACCTCGCACACCCCCCATCTAGGGAACACTCCCCTCACCAGGAAACTTAGCAGCACAGGTTGAGTCTGGGTGTGTACAAGGACCTGCTTCTATCCATCTAGAGAATGGACACACCATTACAATTAAGTACCTGTACCTGTTACATACTTGAATCACATCGACATAATCGACGTGCAAGTTCTGAAAAGGCCCATTTGGCCGGGGGATGACTCCTCTCACTACTTTTAATGTGTGCCCAGCGGTGAACTGCTGGCAGATTATACAGTTCACCATAACGAATGCAACATGCTCAGCTAAATTTGGTATGAACCAGTCTTCTGCGAGCGTTGCTGCTAGATTCTCTTTTGACATGTGTAGTGGGTAATGTAATTGCTCCAGTGCTATCTTTAGTTGGGCTACAGGCATTACTGGTTTACCAGTGCTGTCTTGCCTCCACAGCCCATCAGACGGGTTTAAAAAACACCCTTGACGCTTCCATAGATTCTTCTCTTCCTGAGGTGCCTCCCCTTGGAGCTCCATTAGTTGAGTCTGCCTCACATTGTTATAGGCCTCTGGTGCGGCTCGTGCTACCATCATACGTTCATGTGTGCTTGCCACTTCTACTTCCATGATCGTCTCACTTTTGGATGCCATACGCTTGGCTTCCGTGTCTGCTGCATGATTTCCACGTGACATGAAATCTGTCCCGTGAGTATGAGCAGCGCATTTCACGACTGCTATGCCCACTGGAAGCTGTAGTGCCTTGATCAGCCTGTCCAATAAGGCTGCGTGTTGCACTGGTGTGCTGTGCGCTCAGAATTAGCCCCTCCTTTTCCAGCGTGCTAAGCCTGTATGCACCGTGGACGTCACATAGGCGGAGTCACTGTACACCATTACTTCCTGGTCTGCATGATTCTCAATGGCGAGTATCAACGCCAATAATTCTGCAGCCTGTTCTGAATAATGAGATGGTATTTGTGCACTAACGAGTGTTTGAAATTCTCTGTTTGCTATGTGTTTTATTATGGCAATGCTCGTATATCTTTGTCCGTCTTCTTGGTCGATTCTTGATGAACCATCAATGAACACGATCTCTCCTCCCGCCAGGGCATTTTCCTTTACCCTGGGGATTTCATCATAGAATTCTTCATAATTTTTGCAGTCATGTATCGGCTCTCCTTCAGACCTTGGCTCTGCTAAGAACGTTGGCTGGGTTCACTGTTTTACATCTAACAACTTTGATTGATGGGTTAGAGATAATCACCTCATAGGCAGACGCTCTCTGAGATGTCAGTATGCCCTTTGGTTTCTCTAGAATGGCGAATAAAGAGTGCTCGACCTTTAACGTCATGGAGCATCCCATTACAATGGATGATGCCTTCTCTATGGCGAACGTGGCGGCAGCAGAATTTTGTTCGCATGGGAAGTGGCCTCTCATAACCGGGTCCAGACTCCCACTGTAATACGCTAAGGGTTTATACCCCAGTGAGGTTCGCTGAGCGAGTACTGGTGTCATAACATTGCCATCTGTGTGTGAAAACACGTAGAATTCCTCTGTATAATTAGGAATACCGAGAACTGGGACCTTACAAATCGCCCCCTTGAGTTCTGCAAACCCCTTCTTCATTGCCTCAGTCCATTCAATCTTTTCCTTTGTCGCCTGGGCCTTCTTTAGGGCCTGGAGTAAGGGCTTGGTATACGAGCTGTAGTCAAAGACCCATGCTCTAACATAATTGCACAGGCCTAGGAAGCTCTGCATTTGCTTTATCGTGAGCGACTTTGCCGTGTTCATGATAGCTTCAGCCCTTTCTGGGGTTACCTTTTTTCCCTCGTGTGAAATTAGCTGGCCTATGTACAGCACCTCTTGTCAACAGCATTGTAACTTTTCCTTGTCAACTTTATATCCTTTCTCAGCCAATATAGTCAGTAGTTGGACAGAATCGCGCCTGTATTGCTCTTCAGTGGTGCTGCAGATCAGAATGTCATCCACATACTGCAAAACAACACTGTCTACTGCAATATTGCTTAGATCCATTTGCAGGACTCTGTTGAAAATGGACGGAGACTCACAATACCCCTGTGGCAATCTCGTGCTCTTCAGACGCATTTGTCTGAAAGTGAATGACATCAGATCTTGCGAATCACGGTGCAACAGGATTGAGAAAAAAGCATTTTTCAAGTCAATCACCGTGAAATATTTTGCCTCAGTGGGTATGTTGTATAGGATTGGAGATGGATTAGGGACTAGCGGGAACTCGGTTTAATGCTCTTAAATCTTGGATTAAACGCCAAGACCCTCCCTTTGATTTCTTGACGTGGTAAATCACTATTACAGGGTGATTCTGACATCACTAGTATGCCATGCTCCATCATGGCGGAAATTGTCTTTGCGATCCCTTCCTCCGCTTCTCTGGAGATGGGATATTGTCGCGCTCTTGGTAAAATTGCTCCTGGTTTCAGTTTAATTTTCTGTTTAATTTTCACTTCTTCTGCCCCCTTCAGGAGGCCTACGTCATAGGGTCCTGTAGTCCATACTGAGACAGGCACTTGGGCCATGTCATCGTCAAAGTATTCTGGATGCATCAGTGCCAATATCATTCTCTGTGGCACCTCTCGTTTGATCATTTTGACCCAAAATATGAGACTCACTTCCACCCTAGTCTCTTATAGGTCAGGGTGTTCTTCGAACAGATCATCATCAGTAACGTCAGTCACTTGATACCCTTCTTCAATGGCGATAATAGCGCATTATTGTCTGCCTTCGTCATCATACCCTTCGACCAGTGCTACCTTCCCTCGCACTGCAGCAGTATGTATCATTAAGGGAAATACTTGTCCCTCTTCTTCATGCATAGGTATTCTTGGTCTGAATAGGAACTCATCAGGAGTTCACACGGTTTTATCTGCGAGGCCTGGCAATCCTGCCATGAGCACACGCACACCATACATGAAGACTTCTGGCTTTAATGGTATAGCTCTCATGGCTATGTGTCCGGAGTATGCTCGGATAATGCATTCCTGGAGTGGAGCATACTATGCCATCCTCCATAAACGAAATTGGCATATTCAACTTTATCATTAAGTCCCGACCCAAAATGTTTACTGGGGTCTGGCATGAATATAATAAGGGTACATTCATCTCACAATCCCCTACAGAGACTGGAAGATTATCTGTAAAGGGAACTCTACTGTAAGCTCCTGAGTATCTATGGCCTGGCCGGACAAGGAAAACTTGCCTTCTCGTATGCACGAGCGCGTTGCACCCATGTCAACTAAGAAGGAATATTCTTTCTCCCCTATGACGACATTTACCCTTGGTTCCCTGTTAGGGTCTGGTGTCACTCATTGGATAGAGCACATCAGAGTTCCCCATGAGCTGTCCTATTGTATATAGAAGTACGGTCCACTGTACACTTGTGGATTTCCTCCATTTCCAGGGTTGACTCCCCCTCCAGAGTTTGTTCCCTGTGATATTTGCAGCGGTGCCTGTTGGGATTGCCCCTGTGGCAAGTTCCCCATGTTCAAGGGTTGAACCGCTTGCTGCGCACCTTGCTGCACGCCCGGTGCCAGTTGCTGCACTGTGTGATTCTGTGCACCGCCCTGTTGCGGGAAGGCAGGCTGGTTCACTATGCCTGTTCCCATTCCTTGTCCATTTTGCCATGCGCCTTGGTTTCTGCACGCGCGTGTCACATGTCCTGTCATTCCGCACAGCCAACACACTGGTGGTGGTCGGGCCATCTGTCCATTTGGCATATCTGGACTGCCCATCTGTTTTGAAAACCCTCATGATTATTCTGGAAACCTCCCGGATTACTTTGAAACCCTCCCCGATTACTCTGCCATCCTCTTCCTCTAAATCCCCTTCCCCTCGGGTAAAATCCTGCATTACCCTGGTTTTTCTGCGATGGGTTAGTTGCATGTTGTGCACTCAGTTCAGCCGGGCTTGTCAACATGGCTCCTTCGAGAGCATACTTTGAGAGTTTCTTCTGCACCAGCTTCGCTTCCTCACCCTTACGAGTTGCCTCCTTTTTTCAACTCTTTTCTTGCAACAAATTACAGTAATGTGCAATTGTCAACTGTATTTCGGCCCACGGTTTAGCTTCTACACCTACCAATTTCTTGAGCTGTTTATGCACCGGTTCAGGCAACCCTTGGCACAATATATGGTAGAATACAGGGATAGATTTCGTCCAAGATTCATGCGTTTCGAGCACCCATGTGTCTTGAAAATTCTGGATATAAATCAACGGATCCTCTGGCTCTCTCATTTTTCAAGTCATTATTGCTCCCATATCGGAAGTGTCTGGGTATAGCACTCGCAGCGCTTTCCATACTGCTGCCCTACACTTATTAAATGGCGCCCCGTCATGGGTAGTGTTAATTATGGTCACCCCAGGGTACCGAGCTCGTTTCCATACATCGTCTGCCCTTTCACCAAGTATGGCGATCAGGAGACCCTTAATGTCCCCTATAGCTAACGTGACATCCCCTGTCATGTTTTCTAACTCGTGGATCCACTTCCCAGCTCTATGTCAGCAATGGAAGCTTGTTTTTCAGGTTCTCTCGATCCATGTGTGGCCATGGAATATATTGTGGTCTTGCGCCGCCCTTTTCTAGCAACGGGAATTGAAATGTGCAGTCTTCCTTCTCCTTCCCCATAGCTCTCCTGTCTATCGCTGGGGTAGCATTCCTGCATCGCATTCTACCTGGAAGTGTCCTCAATCTGTCTACATAGGCAGGTGCTGGCACGCCCCTCTGACCACGGGGAATTCCCTCAAGTTGGCCAGGATGCGCGGCAGACTTCGATGCCCTAGGTGCGGACTCGCTAGCGTCTGACCATCGTACCCCTTGGTCCCTTGAGAGCCGCTTTTCGTGCCGTCTCCCTTCTTTGTGTGTCTCATCCTCCGTCTCCCCACCAGAGGCCGGACTCTGACTGTTCCCAATTTATGCAACTCCTTGCATCTTCTTCGTTCTTACCAATCTCCAGCCTATCTAGGGACAGTCCCCTGCTCCCACTACTTAAGGTGACATCCTCAGTGTCATATAGTTGAGTGCTTTCCAAGCGCTCGTCTTCCCTTCCCCCTTGGGAAATTTGGTCCAGCCCCATTTCATCGTATATTTCATCAATCATTTCCCCGATGCTTCTGGTGTCGAAGTCATCTTCAATATTTGCCCCACTCGTGCCTGGTACTGAGTCGTACGCAGGAAAGAATTCTTCAATGTCTTACCATTCTATAACAGGATTGGGTTTTTTAACTTCCCGCTCCAAATATTCAAGATCCTGTGCCCTCTGTCTACGTTTGCGCTCTATATCATCGACTTCCTTGCGCTTCCTCGCTTCTTCTCTAGTCTTATCTTCTTCCCTTCTCCTTTCATTTCTACGTTCCTTTGACCTTGTAACTTCCTCATCTTCCCGTCTCTTTACTCTCTTTTCACGTACTCTTTGCTCTTCTTCCCACCTTAGCTGATTATGTCTGTACTGGTCGTAGGCTGCCTTCTGTTTGCGATCGAGCTGTTTCTCTTGCTCTTCGCGATATAGTTGTTCTCATCTCAGCCTATCCTTCCTTTTTACTTTTTCGTCCCTAATTACCTTCTCCCTTTCTCTCTCCCTTCTTTGTGTCTCATCAGACTTCTCACTCGGTCTCACATCATCACTTCCTTTACCATCGAGTTTCAACAATATCTGTCCTCCCATCCATTCGTCTTTTGCGAATGCCATCTCATCAGTTCTGCCTTCGCTTCCTTTCTATTTCTTTTCCTCTCTCTCCTTAATGAGAGGTGCACAACTCTGTGCCTCGTCTTTCCTCTCCTCATCCCTCAGGACTGCGGAGGTAAAATTAATTTCCTGCTCCTTGATTTCGTCACTACTGTACGTAGGTGACTCATATGTGGGGTTGCTATACCCAGTTGCTGCCTTAAATTCTCTTAGCAGGTAGAGTCGCTCTGACTTAAACCCCTCTATCTCTGGCTCAGGCGGGGCTGATGGCGCGGTAGGCGTCTCACCCCCCTCCGTGCATACGTTTAGTATCCAGTCTGTAGGAGGCTCTTCCTCCTTTGGCTGTTCGAACATTTTCCACAGTTCTAGAACAGCAAGGCGCTTCTCTAGTTTCTTGCCTGTGTATGTGGCATATAGATAAGTCGTCATATGCTGTAAGACGGCTTTAGATAAGGACCCTTTCTGTGGCCACGGCATAAACATTTTGTGGGCGGTACCCTTAACCCACTTTGTGCTGTATTTTTTAAGCTTGGGTGCATGTTTGGGCAACTGCTTGCACAAATGGGCAAGTGGGGTTATCTCTTCCATACTTGAATTTCGTTACCAACAATATTTTAAGCTAACTTCACACGTCCAACAGTATGAGCGAGCACCAAATACACAAGCTCCAATCCAATCTTTCCTGACAAAATTCTATATTATCAATTTACTCAAGAACATCAATCCATTGGCGATTCCCTCTTAGTTACAAAATCGCGTAAAACCCAAACTTCATTTCAAACAATAAATGATACAGTTCTTTTCATTTTTTACATATAACAGGATACGCATGACAGACATTTGACAGACTAGACGGACACCAGCTGGACACACACATACCTGCCTTCGAATAAATACCCCGACATGGGGTTTAAACGAACCCCTTTAGTGCCATCTTTAATCGTCACCGTAGTCTAATCGTCCCCCATTATGTGGGCTCCGAGTTCACGTTTCTTCTGACCGCTGTATTAAAGCGCAGGAACAAGGCGAATCCTCTTACTTTTTTCTCTCGGGTGCCCTCCCGGTAACCTACTTTTTCTCTCGCATGTCCTCCCCGTAACCTACTTTTTCTCTCGGGTGTCATCCCGGTAACCACTTTTTTCTCTCGGGTGTCTATCCCGGTAACCACTTTTTTCTCTTATACTCGAGTCATTAACCCCTTATATATATATATATATATATATATATACAGTCTTTTCTACTTCTGACTATTTTTATATTTCTCTGCCACCCTCCGTTACCTTTCCCTTACTTGTTCTAATGCCTACAAGACATTTGCCAAAGTAATGAGTTTATTGTTTCACTCACAGCTCGCATCCTTTCCTCTCTGGAACTTCGGGATCACCGCCCCTTCTTTTTCCCGACTCTTGCGGTCTTTTCGTCTGATCCGCTGCCCATGGGAATGAGAAGGCTTATACTTTGAAAGGCAGTTTCCTTCAGACCCACTGCAGATTTTATGGACTTACACTATCATTGTCCACGGGAAGCTTCTCAGTCTACTCAGCCGAATGGTGAATGACTCGTGATCTTGCCGAAGGCCTAGAGTTGCTTTGTGCCGTCGGTCAATGGGTGTCTTAGTATTAATTAATCAATAGTTGATGGTCGAACCATCCTCTGCTACCAAGTGTGCAGGAGGGCAGAGCATCCTCTGACGGGCCCATAGGTCAGAGCTCACCCTCTAGTACCTGCAAGACAAGATAGCTGCACCAAAAGGAGGTTGGGGTGGAGGATTCACTTACTCCAACACAATTCAATAAGGACAACTCGATAGTTTGGCAAAGGGAAGTCCGTTTAATGACAAGTACAAAAAACGGGGAAACAAATGGTAATCAACAGAGTCGCGATCGCCTGTCTCGCTTCATCTCCCCAATTCTTCATTCAGACAGCAACTTTTATGGGAAAAATTCATCATCATTTGACGTTCAAAACTCATAAGTTTGTCATGCAATTCTATTGGTCGGAAAGGTAACTTAAGTATAGGTGCTACATCTGTATATGGTAACAGAGCATGCAGAATGGATAACTCTTATCGGATGGGCGTTTACGCCCATCCCACTACATCACTCGTGATAGACGTCACTACAACTATGACGTCTTATTGGTTCTACTAGCTATAGGACCCTAGATTATTTGGTACATTGTGATTGGGCAGGTTACACCCCTAAGCATAAATCTCCACTTTAATTAGCAGCATGCAGAATGGACACCCAGATGCAGAGTGCCCCAAGATTCACCCTGCCTCCTTTCCATCAATCAGTACCTTTAGGGCTATGTGTCAATTAGTTGGCTAAGGATGGCCTCGAAACTGTAGCTTCTTATCAGGAAAAGTTATGGCATCCTGGTTCTGGGTGACATCAGACGTTGGTACCTCTTTGCCCTTGGCTGGTCACGTGTCTGTTCACCATGAATCTGCTTCATTTTCCTGTTATTCGCGTATTTGATTCTTCCTTAGCATCACCACCTGCCTGGGGCCTCTTTATCTCGACCTTCACTGGCTGGCTGGTATGCTCTGAAGTTTCAATTCTCTGAGGCTGCAGCTCTCCTCCCTTCCTCAGGTTGACCTCGAATTCCCAGGCGGTGAGCTGCTTCTTACTGAGTTTCGATTCCGCTCTTCCCTTTGGCTGTGGCTGGAATATGAATCTTGGCCTTGCTAGCCCTCTGCAGCCTGGGCTTAATTCTGCTTTTACAAAATGGAGTCCCACTTTTATAGTGTGCTTTTATTGCGGTAGATATATAGTTGGCGCATGCCGCTCTATTCTTCTACTAAGCATTGCAAGCAGTTCCATTTACTTAGCTTCTTGCGTTTCTAGCCTATTTATAAGCGTTAGCTGGTTGAAGACTTCCATCTCGTTTTGCAGCTACGTTTCCTTACGTCTCTTTATGTATCAACATAGTTTCTTCTTACATGTCCAGTACATCTTTATTATTTGTATTTCGCCCTTGTGTGTCATCTTTCGTTCGTCGTTTATGTTCATCTGTGTGTCATGTCTGGGCTCTTATGTCATCACCATTCACCTTCCATGGGCTCTGTGGGTCTCTTCGGGGACAGTCTGTAAGTAGTCTTCATTTCGTGTCAGCTGCTTGTACGGTGGTCTGAGAGGGTACCGTGCAGCCGTTGGCTGTCTGGCTATAGGCATTTCAGCTGGTATTGCTCTTCTGATGGGCATCGGGCATAGGCCCAGTATAGCTCTCTGGTGGTTCAATTGCTCCTCGTACGTCATGTATTTTGGCGATTATATTCCTGGTACCTCGAAATGGGGGAAAGGGGTGCAGGCCATGTCTGGGACCTCCTCTACACTCCCCCTTCTGGTCGGTTCATCGACCACTTCTGCTTCCTCCTTTGGATTTATCTTCTTTGGTTCTTCTGTCTCCAGTTCGTC
The DNA here is from genome assembly GCF_040938575.1 of Ambystoma mexicanum. Classification (NCBI taxonomy): domain Eukaryota; kingdom Metazoa; phylum Chordata; class Amphibia; order Caudata; family Ambystomatidae; genus Ambystoma; species Ambystoma mexicanum. Next base: position 1,700,743,541 of record NC_090932.1, on the reverse strand, counting down.
GTCTTCAGGGTTTGTACATGATGGTGTGAACGTGTGTATTTTTGGAGTCCATATTTTTATCACACCTTTCAAACTTCCTGCTGTTACGTGTTCGTCCTTATTCTAGGTCATTAGCTGGCACTGTCCATTTGGGCTGCAATAGATCCATTTTTCTTCATAATTTCTTTGTTTCCTGGGATACGTGAACTTTGTTCCTTCTGGTGCAAATTCACTGGTTCTCACAAAGTCTCTTATTTCTTCATCAGTCAGGTCTCTGGGCTTCCATCCTGGCTCGACATCGACCATGATTTTCATCCCAATGGCCTCCTTCGCAGTTTTCTGGCACTGTGTGATGATTATCTTGATAACACAGAATCCTAGCAGTATCATTACTAGTAAGGCTCCCAGAACCTTGAATATAACTGCCATCCATTGCGGGACCCATGAGAACAGCGCTCCAAACCAGCTGTCATCATCCACTTTGTCGGTTTCGTCAATCATCTGGTTTTTTAAGTTTGTCAGCATACCTATGGCTTCTGTTAACGTTCCATTTTCTTCGTCATGCGAAGGTATAAATGTGCAACATGATTCTCCGATTTTTGCGCAAACACCTCCATCCTTTGCTGTGATCATGTCAAGTACATATCTGTTCTGGAGGGTCATTAATCGGCTTGCTCTCAGTTCTTCTTTGATCGCGTTAAATCCTTTTATGGTGGTGTTGATGGTCTGCAATAACTCCCATCTGGTTATTTACAACCATTTAGCATTCACTCTGATTTGGATGTGTGGCAAGAGTAGTGTTGTGAATACTGTTGAGGTGAGGCTAAACAGCCTGTGTTCATATGGGATTGCATAGAATGCTTCTTATGATTTGGCAGAAAAGTAATTCTCTCTCTTCATCCGGGATACCAGTTCCACAGATCTCCTCTTCCTTAGATGAGCATCTGCTTTCGGGAAACTGTCAATACTAAAGTACTTTTTTGGGATCACCAGTGCAGGAACATGGACGTTCACTAGCGTGCATATGCCTCCCCAGTTTTTCGGTAGTCTTATATATGGCTTGGATCTGTGGGATGTTTTTACCCATGCATCGAAGCCCTACCTCAAAAACTGTGCAGTACTGACATGGAAAACATCATGATGGCCAGAGCTTCCCAGAAAATGCCCAGGGAAGTGCATGAAGAATAGGCTGCCACCCATTTTGCTGATGTTATGGGCACAGAAGGGCACTGCCTAAAACCACCAATGGACTACCCACACAGTAGTCTGAAACCATTGGGAATGGCAATGCTGATTGCCAAAAGCAATCTAGAATTGTGGGGAATTCATTTTCTTAAATACCAAAAATGGGTGCATTACCAGTACTCACCACTATCAGAAAGCCGGCGTTTTAAAACAGCACCAGACTTTTTTTTTTGTGTAAAACTGAATAAATGAACCCAAAGCAGGCCAAAGAAAGACTTACTGAGAGGTGGATACAATCTAAAGTTATATTCTGAAGTGACTTGAAGGTTTATAACAAGACTGGCTGAGTTGTGGATTTCAGCAGTTTAAGTAAATTTGGACTGAAAGACACTAAAAATCTAAATGTTTAAAAGAAATGAGTGACCTACTTTTGAGTGTCACATAGGTTGCAACTGTTTAAATGTCATAGTTTAAATTTAGAATCAGCATCCTAGCTGCATATGTAAAAAATTGTCTTGACTTAAACTGGGGAACAAAAGTGACATTTTATCTGAAACCTGGTTTAAGGAACTGAATTCTGCCCACCAGCTACCCCCGACAGGCGATGAGACTTGCACAACAGCTGTGTTCCCAGGCCTAGCTGCCCTTTTGCTGCTCCCACCAAAAGGGATATGACACTTCCCTGATTGAATTACCTGGGCTCTGCAGGAAATTGAACAAAGCCCTGTCCTGACTCAGGCAAATGTTTTATTATGGGGGCCGTAAAAAGTGGCTTCCTCCTGGAAGGAAAGGGGAGGAGCACTGCCTGTGAGAGCAAGCTTGCTTGGCAGAACTGGAAAAACCAGAAATTCAACCTTGTGCTGGGGGGAAACCAGAATATGGTTTTAGAAAAAGATGAATAACTCATAGTACGGACTTGTCATAATTATTTAAATGATACCATAATTCTTGTGATTTTTCTGCCCACATTTTAAGAGGTTTTTAGAACCGGTGGCATGATCTGGGGGCAAACTAGCAGTTAAGAGGGTATTACTTAAAATGTATGCAAGTTAAAAGTCTGATACTTCATCAATTAATGCCTGCATGCCTTGCACTCATTTGGGTAAATTTGAGTAAGAATCTGATATTGGTAACCTGACCAAAAAGTGAAATATGTTGCCATTTCTGAATGCAAGCTCCCAGGAAGAGCAGATTTGGACAGGGTATACCTCCTGTGATATGTGATGGGTGCATGTAATTTTAAACAAATGTGTACCTGTGCAAATATGTCTTTTGGGTCAAAATATAGATTGTGTGTAATTTGACAGGGGTGGGTTCTCTGTACCATAAACAGACCTCACCATGATGACACTTCATTTCATTCCCCCAATCAAGGGGAAGAGGATGAAGTGGCCAATGACAAGTGGAGAGGGGTAGAGCCTAGTGATGCTGCACACACACCCATTTTCAAAACACATAAAAGCAGACAGTCAGGACAGATAGGGACATTCAATTCCATTTGCTGCAACGCGCTCTGCCGGACCATACCACATCCAGAGATCCAGACTTCAAATCCATCAATCTCCAGAGAAAGCTGTGCAGAAAGATCCAGAAGCAGTGCTGTACCCAGAGAGAGAGCAGAGCTGACCCGGACCACTGTTAGCAGAACCAGAGAGCTGACCCAGGTCACTGTGAAGTGCAGAGACCAGACCAGAGTCCAGTCTAAAACCTGACCAGATCCGTGGCGAGGCCCATTTAATTCAAGAATATAGTGTGAATACCTAGCAGAACTGTGCAGAACCAATCTCTTAGTTAAAATAATCTAATCCGAGCTATTTTAATCTAAGTAGAACTGCCTCCTAACTGTCACCTGTCATTTGTAAAGCTGTCACCTGTCATTTTCTAGTTGCAAGCTGCACTTGTCACTTTGAATTTTAACATTCCAAATCCGAAAAACTACCTTTATTTAATCGCTCATATCTCCGTGACCGTTTGTCCTAGAGACTTGCAGTAACGTTCTTCTGAAAGCTTGGAATCTTAGCTTTTCAACGGACCTAGAACCGCATTCCTATTCCATACACTTCTGCCGCAATTGTGAAAAACGCACTCGCGAATTTTGCCGCGATTTGCAAATTTCTCCACGTGTGAAAACAGCAGTTCTTGCTTTCCTTGCTAAAATTTCGTTTGCCTCTTAAGAACCATCCCCGAATCATTGCTAGAGTGAGCCTGGACTAATATTAACTAGATACCACTCACCCTGAACCTCTAGAGGGAATTAAAAGCATTTTAGCATATTTTTCACTTCATTGCCAGCACATATAAAAGCATTTTGGGCCTGTGTTTCCAACTTCTGTAGTGTAAGCTTGCTGGGGTGAACTGAATTACAGTTGATTGCATTTCTGAGAACTGTGTACTTTCCTTCCATTTCCTTGCATTGCATAAAAGGGGGGGTGAATTGCCAGAGAAAAGTGATTACATTGTTTTGTTGAAATCATATTGAGTATTTTCTGTATTGCATTTTCATTCAACATTACGTCCATCTGAACTTATATAAAGCATTCTCTACCACCTTATTCTTCTGTTCCTATTCACAAGTGTGCTAGTGCCGGACTATCTATTATTGATTACTGCTCAGATTAAGTGTGATATTCAATGATTAATTTATTATAAGTGTGATATATATATCTATTGTTTAAATCATCAAATAAACCTTTTAACTTGCAAAACAGAACTACTTCTTGGCTCAGTGGGGTCAGGGGGATTCCAAGAGAGGGGTGTTATATAGGGGTAGTCATCCAGAACGCATGAACTGGACATAGAGATATATTAATAAGGGTTTCCATTCAGTATCCCAGACTAGGCATTGACTTAGCTGTAGTGTTGAATTGAATCCTCTTACAAATTGGGGGCTCGAGCAGGACGTTTGGGTTAGATCTACCATTGGTGCAGATTAATACAGCGTGCCAGCTGACCAGATACACATATCCGGTCGGATCACCACGCTGTGTTACGCTGTAAAGCACTCCTCAAAGGAACGCTCTAAGGAAAAGGTCTGTTTTGCAAAAATAAAATACAAACTTCTGTAAGTCAGGAAGGAACTCAAATTCCAGAATGACGACCTTAGTAGACATGAAAATAGCCAGAGAGCACTTCTTACATAAGTTATTTGTGAGAGGTGAGTGGACTCACCAGGACCGCATGGTCTGGTTGCAGGCCATCACGCAACAGGTCACGGAAACAGGGTCAGATACATGGAGAGATCAGGGTCCCTTACATGTGGCCCTGAGTGAACTATACATGGCTCCTAAAGCTAAGGATGAACAAGACAAGATGGTTTGGATAGTGGCATACCTGTACCTATATATGGGAGACATGCAGGATAAATGTACTGAAAGCCAAGATCTGGCGAATAAGCGACAGATGGCGTTAGAGAAGGTCCAATCTGACCTGGTCTCTTCTGAGCAGAGGCTGCAGGGGAGCCAGGAGTCAGAAAATGAGAGTAGACAGCACATCATTAAAATAAAAAGGGATATGGACATCCTGCAACAGGAAAAGGCTGACCAGGATACCAGATTTCTGGCCTTGCAGAAGGAGTACCAAGAAGGTTTGGACTCCCTACTGCAGAGCCAGAAAAAGCTGGAGCAACAGTTAGACTTCAATAGGGCATGTGCTGAGCAGGTAGTCACCCTGCAAAGCCACCTAGATAGGGAGAAGGCAGAGAGCAATAAACTGATTTTGAAAGACCTGGATACCCAGGCAGAGTTTGACCAGGAGCGCCAGAAAGCTGGTGCCTTCCAAAGGCAAAGGGACGACCTGGCGGCACAGATGCAGGCTCTTAGTCAGGAAAGGGATACCTTAGGCCAGGAAGTCTGCCACGTAAAAAGGAAAATGGAAGAAAATCACCTGGCCCTCCAGGGACTGGGTGACCTCCAAAAAGAACACCAGAACTTGTTAGAGCACACCAGGAAGGTGGAGGATGCTCTGGCAAGAAAGGAGCAGGCCAATAGGGACACAGCTCAGGAGGTAACCCTCCTGCAGCAAAGACTGGCCCAGTGCTCCAGGACCAATCAGGAAACGCAGAGAGAGAATGAGGCTCTCTGCCAGCACAATGATAGGCTCCAACAACAGGTAGCGATGCAGGAGAGACTCATAGAGTCTAGTAAGGCCTTAACTGAGGAACTGAAGGCGCAGGCTCTTGCATTGCAACAGGGAGCAGGGGCGGATAGAGATGAGGTTCGCTGGGAAAGAGAAACTCCTGAGCATAACCCCAGGAGCCCTAGTACCAGAGGCCTTTATCTCTCTCAGTCCCTGGACTCTGCCACCCCCATCTCCCCTGGCGCACATGAGCACAGGGCCATAGGGATGGCAGATTACTATCCAGCCAGAAGCATGGGGCTCATAGGCCAGTACCACCCAGGAATGGAGGGGCGGGCATCCGGGTATGGGCACCCAAGCACAGTGCAATTTGATGGGGAACCCCAGGAGAGTAGGCCCATTAAGGGCATCCTGAAAACCTCTGCCCAGTTAGGTCAGTGGGGGGGGGTACCCATCAAATCCTGGCAGCAAGGAGGGATCTGAAGACTCCTCTGAGCGGTACAGGACACAGGAGACCAGGTCCCCACATTCTGCCAGCCATTCCCAGGCTCGCAGAATCCGGGAAAACCTAGAAGATCAGACAGGAACCTCTGGGAGCAGTGCCTCTGAGTCAGAGGACGAATGCACAAGGGTTACCCGAACCAAAAAGGCCAATAAGGCAAAAAGGGCCTTGATTAAGGACCCATTGAAACAGATTAAGGCAATCAGGAGTGTCATCACGCCTTATCATAAGAACGCCAAGTACTCTGTTTGGGAACACTTGGAGCTCTATGAGCAAATGATGGAGACTTTTCATTTGAAGGACAGCCAAAGCTGTATCCAATATGTAAAGTGGACATTCTCCCCAGAGTACTCCAGTTTCTTTGCAGGGCTGGAGGACCAAAATCATTCCAGGTGGTCCACCTATAGGGCGGCCATATTAAAACATTTTTCTGTTCACAGAAATCCCCAAGAGGCTCGCAAGGCAGCCTACAACTTACAATGTGGGGAGGATCAGGCCCCACAAGAATTTGTGCAGGAGTTAAAGCGTGCTTTTGCACAGACCACAAGAAGGGTGCGCACGGATAGCAGAGAATTTATTAATACGTTTTTCCATGCCTTGCCCAAATACATAATGACCCAGCTCGTGAGGGATTTTCACGAGAAAAGATCTTTAGACTGGGTCATTGAACAGGCGACCAGGATCTATGAGGTGCAGAAGCCAATAGAAAATAAAAATAATGCGCCCAAAAACCCCAAAGCCAACAATACCCCTGCTGCTGCCAAGGTGGCAGAGGTAAAGGTCACCCCCGTTTTGGATTTGGAGATGGGGGGGGCTAAAAACCTACCTGCACCTAATAATGCTAGGCCCAGAAGGTCCTCGGGCCAGTCACAAACAGGGAGTCAAGGAGGTAGTTCCACAAATGGGGTCCCTCGCTCTCCTGACTATGTAAGTTCCCGTTACAAGGGTAATCGACCCATCCTGGGTTATGTGTGGACTCCTCCAGCCCAAGGGGGGGGATCCAACCAAGCACCTAACAACTTCCCTCCCAACTTCCCACAGGAGGGCAGAAATTCTCCAAATCCTGGGCAGAACTTTTTCCCCAGGTATCCACCCAATTTCCAACCCCAAAATCATCCATCCTTCTTTCCCCAATTCCCTGAGCCCAGACAACCTAATCCGGGAGAGGGGAGGCCAAGGGTGGAGGGGTATCCAAATCTTCCCAACCAGGGGTACTACCAAAGAAGGGATAGCTACCCTCCCCGGGATCAGCCCAGGGGAGAAAACAGGGTCCCGTATCAGCCTGAGCGGGTTTCCCAGTTAGAGCGCCAGGTCCAAAATATGGCACGGGATCTGGGTCACATACTGAGGGCTCAGCAGAACCCTCAGATCGGCATGCCAGCGCAGAACGCACCCAACTCTGGACCTGGTGCTCCAGAACAATGACGGGGGCAGCACCCCGATAACTCACCGGTTCCCAGGGAGGAGGCACAAAGGGAAGGGGGGTGTAAAGCCTGGGAGGAAGCTTCCTTCCTCACTTGTAAACAGCCCCTGGAAACCCAGGAACCGGAAACAAAATCCCTTGCCCCTGAAAGTCTGCCTCCTAAGGAGCAGAGGGGGGTAGGAGAAACAAAAGACCCAAACAGACTCAGTTTGAGGAGGAGGTACAGATCTTCCAATTTGAGGGAGAGGGATCCTCAGAGGATCCTGGGAAAAGGATCTTCTCCTTCAGAGAGGGGGGGAACTCCTCCCAAAGAAAAATGGGTCCCTAGGGATGCAAATCCAGACTGGGGAGATCTGGAGACTGAGCTACCGCCGCCCACCATCTCATCCCAGAACCCACAATACCAAAATCCCCTGGTTCAAACCCATCCTGATGACTGCCTCCAAAAAGGGCGGGGCGGCCCGGAACCGGAGCCAGGGGAACCCACAATGGCTCTGATCTCCAGTTGCCAACTTTTTCTTTCAGATTCCCAAGGCTCTCCACAGAATTCTGCCCAAATCTCTTCGCTAGCAATGTCCAAAACCAGAAAGTTAGCCCACCAGTCGTCCAAAAATGTGCATTATCTGTGCCCCCTTGAGGAGAAGGAGGGAAGATATTATGCCCCGGTACAAGTACAGGGGCAGGGTACAATTTTAGCGCTGGTGGACACGGGATCTCAAGCTACCCTTCTGTCCAGAAGGGCCTTTGATGAACTGAATGCAGGAAGGGGAGGGAATTACCAAATTCCTCTCACCTCACTTCCTGGACAACTCCAGAACTTTGACGGGAAGGAAATTCCCGTCGAGGGGACGGCAGATTTGGACATTAAAATTGGGAGACACAAGTTGAAACACCCGGTCATAGTTGTGACTCCAGAGGGCACCCCTTGTTTACTAGGGAATGACCTCCTGAGAAGGTTGTCACCCCTAATAGATTGCGTAAACAAGGTCCTCTGGACCCAGACTAGCCGACCAATAAAATTAAAACAGAGTGTCAACCATGTTAGTTTAAACGGCACCTGCCACATGGTTGAACAAAAATCTGACCAAGTAGAATTTCACTTCCAGAATAACCAAATTCCAGACATGACAGTAATAGCAGTAGGACAACAGACTGGTGATGGGGGGTCCTCTCTATTTCTGAAAATCAACCTTCCTTCCAGTTTAAGGTGGTATTCCACAGTGGAAGGAAACACCCTGAAATTCTTTACTAATCCACAATCAGAAACTCCCACTCCTATAGTCCAGAAAGATGTGAAATCAGCTCAGAGCCTGGCTGATATTCAGCAAATTGGAGAGCAGTTGTTCATCCCTGTTCAGTTAAATGATGGGAAGGACTCTGTTCTCGCTCGAGTGTGTGTGAACAACGGTAAGAGCTTCATCAGCGAAGCCATGTTCCGCCAACTCCCAAAAGATCCAGCCATTCCCACCTTCAAACTGATAGACAAATGGGAAATGGACCTGGAAGCACCTAATTCCAAACATCTCCTGCCAAGCAGGTGTATGCTCAAAATCTCCATTGGCAACAAGAGCATAGTCCATAATTGTTGGGTCGTGCGAGACGTTACTGCCGCCTTTTACTAAGGCAGTGACATTCTCAATCGCTTCGCCATTAGTTTGGACCTAATAAACTTCAAAGCTTGGTCCCGATTAGCGGATAATCCCATGGGCTTTGATGATCCAGAAAAAGCATTTAGGTCAGCTCAATTGCTACCTTATGCAGTTGAAATTCAGATCAAACAGGAAGTCACCATCCCAGAAAGGACCCGACAATTCTCCCTGGAAGTGAAAGTTAAAAGAGGACAATATTTGCAAAACCCTGATGCTTACATACATCTAAACGCTTTTCTCCAACAGCAAGGGTTGGGGGTAAACCCAACTCCATTAGTCAACATAGAACATGACACCATTCTAATAGAGGTGGATAACAGCGACTTAAAGAGTATTACTGTAGCCGCAGGCACCATTATTGGAATGGCGGTTGATGACCGACATTTTTCCATAGATTTAGGTAATGAACTGTTAGGGCCAATCCCAAAGGACTGCTTTGACAGTGACAGTGATGACAATACAACACCAGACAGGATTTTTACCCGGCATGGGGGGAACTTCCTGGTGTACACTTCTTGCCCTTATGGTAAGGAAGATGTGACTTGTGACTTCAGGAGGGATGAGGTGATTTTCCAGGTCCATGAGGGCTGCCTTTCCCACCTGAAGCCTCCAGTCCAAATCAGCACTCTGACCAGGGACTTCTCCACCCAGCTGGAGGAGGCCGCGGAGATAGCCAAACCAGAAGTCTTTCCAGGCTTCAGGCAGATGGTGGAAGAGAGAGTCAACCTAGCTGATGCCTGTGTGACTCTGGAACAAAAGCAAAAGTTGAAACAAGTTTTCTTGGATTTCCAAGATCTCTTTGCGGTAGACTCATACGACTGTGGCCGCACCGACATCCACACAACAACAATCCCCACGGACCCTGGCATGACTCCAGTGTTTGTGAAGCAATATCGTTTGCCTCTCGCATCCATGGAGTCCCTTACTGAAATAATTAAGAACCTTGAGTCCCGGGGAATAATCCGTCCAGTCCACAGCACCTTCAATAATCCGGTGCTGGGAATATTGAAGCCAAACAGCCAGTGGAGACTCTGCGCCGACCTCAGAGAGCTCAACAAACGGGTCCATACTTCCCGATGGCCTCTTCCCTACATTGACCAAGGGCTGGCCCAGATCCAGGGGTCACAGGTATTCATGGCAATAGACCTGACCAATGGATACTGGACCGTGCCTGTCAGTAGGGAGGACCAATACAAGCTGGCTTTTACCTTTGGGGGCCAGCAGTATACATGGACCCGGACTCCCTTCGGATACCTTAACTCCGGTAATGAGTTCAATATTTTCCTACATAAGGCCATGCCCGACCTGGGTGCGAGGGGTAACCTGGCTTATGTAGATGATGTCCTCATCAAAAGTTCATCTGTGGAGGAACACATAGCAGAGATCCGTTATGTTCTGACGCAGTTGAGGGCCGCCAGAGCAAAACTTTCCTTTCAGAAAGCACAGTGGTGTAGAACCCGTGTTAATTTCTTGGGGCATGAGATTACTCCTCAGGGTCTCTGTCCCCAGGAAAAGAAAGTGGAAGCACTTCAGAAACTGAAAGACCCCACAACTCTGCGGGAACTAAGGAGCCTCCTTGGACTGACTAATTACAGCAGAAAGTTCATTGAGGGCTATGCAGAGATCACCAGACCCCTGATTCATCTCCTGAAGGGGGGGGGTCAAGTGGGAATGGGGTCCAGAACAAGCCGAGGCGGTAAAACAACTCAAAAGAAGCCTCTCACAAGCGCCTTGCCTAGCTTACCCTGTCAGAAACAAGGAGTTCTTCCTGGAGACGGGGTTCTCTAATACGTGCTTGACGGCGATATTATACCAAAAGCATGACAAGGTCAATAAAGTAATCTCCTATGCGAGCAAAACTTTATCCTCTGTGGAGGAAAAATTCAACGATTGTGAGAAGGCACTCCTGGCGACGGTGTGGGCATTGAAGAATTACCGCCCGTTTATCCAGGGGGAACACATCATAGTGGAGACTCCACACCAGCCTCTGCAACATCTCCAAAGTGACAGAATCCGGCCGGGAAATGTGAGTAATTCCCGAATTACTTCCTGGATTCTGTCAATGCAAGGCTTTCCTGTGGAGGTCAGATATGGCCAAAACAAGAAGAGTCCCCTCGCGCAAGGTCTGGCTGACTTGCATGATTGTGCCAGAGAAAACTGTCTCGAGGACGAAAGTCTAAAAATCAAGGACAACATGGAGGCATACCTTAATTCCCCACACAAAGTCTTTGAAGAGGACAAGTGTGAGGGAATGCCCACTGTCTATGTGGATGGATGCTCTTACCATGTTGACAACGACGGGGAGAAAGAACTGGTGGCTGGCGTAGGGAATGCATGGGTGAAGGAGTTCCCAGAACCCTCCGCTGGATACAAAATTGGTCCCCGAAGTAGTCAGGTGGCAGAATTGATGGCGGTGCATCAGGCCATCCTCACTGCTGTCCAGCATCAACTCCACGAACTGGTCATAATCACAGATTCGGATTATGTACGGAACGGGTTCGTGGAGCACCTGGTTAATTGGAAAACCAGAGGCATGTTATGTGCTAACAACAAACCCTTGAAACATGGGAAGTTGATCCAAAACATTGATGATCTGGTCACCTCGAATGAGATGACCATCTATTGGAAAAAGATCAAGGGTCATTCCAAAGTAGAGGGACCAGACAAAACTGGAAATGACTTAGCTGATCAGCTGGCCAAAACCGGGGCCATCCAAGGGGATCTAATTGAGATTGAGTCCCTGTTGGGGGAAATCCAGGTCACTGCTATCACTAGGTCCCAGACAAATGCTCACAACGACCTTTCAATTGCCCAATGGAGTAAGGAGACCCCTGGCGCTGATTTGATTACCGCTCAGAAGGGGGATCCAATTATTGGTAAGTTTTACCAACACCTTGAGGACCCTGAGAACTTTCCCCTGACGGATACCGATTACATTGGGAAAGAGGACCTAAGGGTGTTGATGAAATGTCCAAAAATGTTCCGGATCCAAGACGGTTTGCTGGTAAGGAAATCCAAAGCTGGCCACGATCAGTGGGTGGTTCCTACCTCATTCCGAATCCTGATGTTAAGTCACGCCCATGATGCGGCCACCGCCGGTCATAGGGGGTTTCACACAACATTGGAAATCTTAAGAGAGGTTGCATACTGGCCACACATGGGGCAGGACCTCGACCAATACTTGAAGGGGTGTCTTGTGTGTGCACAATTTCAGCCATCATCCCTCACGCACTGTGCGCCTCTCCAAAAGCGGGGGATGACACTGCCATGGTCAGATTTACAAATTGACTTTGTAGGCCCCGTGATTCGCTCTGCTAGGGGGAATAAGTACATGTTGACTGTGACATGCTTGTTTACCAAGTGGGTGGAATGTCTCCCAGCCCCAAATTGCAAGGCAGAAACCGCAGCTGCCTTGATGATTAACCACATCTTTTCCCGTTTTGGTCTACCTCAAAGGATTGAGTCAGACAGGGGTAGCCACTTCACCAGTGAAGTAATGACAAAGATGTGGGAGATACTGGGGGTCAAAAGGAAGTTGCATATTGCTTACCGGCCAGCTTCTTCTGGGGCAGTAGAGAGATATAACCGAACCATTGTGAGCATATTAAAGAAGTTTGTGGCAGATTCTGGGCCAAGTTGGGACATCCGATTACCTCTGGTCCTAATGGCCATCAGATCTACCCCGTCATCTGCAACCAAAATGTCACCATTCGAGTTGATGACTGGACGCAAGATGGTGCTTCCTCAGCATTTGCTCTACAGGACCCAAGAGCAGACACTGATAAATGCCTCCACAACTCATGAGTATGTGGAGAATTTAAGGAAACACCTTCAACATGCTTTTGCTTATGCTCAGCGGAATCTAGAAAGATCAGCTGATAGCATGAAGACCCACTATGACCTGAAGACTTCCAGGAAGGAATATCAGGTGGGGGACCGGGTCTATCTATACAATTTCCAAAGGAACCAGGCCAAACAGCGAAAATTTTTGTCTACATGGAAGGGACCCTTTGAGATTATAGACAAAATCTCCCCTGTGGCCTACAAGATCCGCATCCCCAAAGGCGGTTTGGCAGAGGGGGAAGACAAGTGGGTACACATAAACCAGTTGAAGTGTTGCCATCCCAGGCACACTCTGCAACAACTGGAGGAATCCTCTGGATTCCTAGAGGGTACTGTCTCAGATTAATTCAGTTCTAACTTAAAATATACTACATATCGCCTATCAAATTCTGAGTTTCTCAATGTGGGTGTTTTCGTTTTTGAATGCAAAAAGAAATGTGCATGTTCATATGTTTTGACTATAAATGTATATGCCACCCCACTATATCAATGGTGGGGGAAAAATGTCTATGAATAGGTATTGCCGCTCTTCCTTTGTCGTCCTATGAGAAAGAAAACCTGGAGACGGGCCAAGGAGGACGATCCGGAGACCGGGAGCAGAGACGCAAGGGGCCCAGGGTACCGCCCAATATTCCCATCAGGACCGGCGAGGAGAACCGATGGATCAGTACCGGATGGAGGAAAAGATGCTGAACTGTGCCATCTATTGGAAGAAGATGAGGAAACATCCCAGGTCTTGCGAGTTCCATCATTGAAA